>NC_133326.1:139143061-140343061 GCF_042186555.1 Aquarana catesbeiana
GGCACCCTCCAGCAGATAGCGCCACTCCTCCAACGCTGATTTGATTGCCAACAACTCTCTGTCACCTACATCATAATTTCTCTCTGCCGTGGACAATTTACGAGAGAAGAAGGCCACAGGATATAACAGGGCCTTAGTTCCCTGTCTTTGGGACAACACTGCTACTACTGCAATTCAGATGCGTCCACCTCTAGTATGAACGGCAGAGAGGAATCTGGATGCTTTAGTATGGAGGCGGAAGTAAAAAGACCCTTGAGAGTCTCAAAAGCCTTTTGGGCTTCAGCAGACCAGTGGAAGCGTGTACCTTGTTAGTTAGCTGTGTGATGGGTGTGATGATGGCTGAGAATCCCTTAATAAATTTACGGTAAAAATTAGCGAATCCAATCTTTCTTTCTTTCTTTCTTTCTTTCTTTCTTTCTTTCTTTCTTTCTTTCTTTCTTTCTTTCTTTCTTTCTTTTCTTTCTTTCTTTCTTTCTTTCTTTCTTTCTTTCCCCATCCCCCTTCTTTTTCTTTCTTCTTTCTTCTTTCTTTCTTTCTTTCTTTCTTTCTTTCTTTCTTTCTTTCTTTCTTTCTTTCCCCTATCCCCCTTTCTTTCTTTCTTTCTTTCTTTCTTTCTTTCTTTCTTTCTTTCTTTCTTTCTTTCTTTCTTTCTTTCTTTCTTTCTTTCTTTCTTTCTTTCTTTCTTTCTTTCCCCATCCCCTTTCTTTCTTTCTTCTTTTTTTCTTTCTTTCTTTCTTTCTTTCTTTCTTTCTTTCTTTCTTTCTTTCTTTCTTTCTTTCTTTCTTTCTTTCTTTCTTTCTTTCTTTCTTTCTTTCTTTCCCCATCCCCTTTCTTTCTTTATTTTTTCTTTCTTTCTTTCTTTCTTTCTTTCTTTCTTTCTTTCTTTCTTTCTTTCTTTCTTTCCCCTTCCCCCCTCTTTCTTTCTTTCCCCATCCCCCCTCGTTCTTTCTTTCCCCATCCCCCCTCGTTCTTCTTTCTTTCTTTCTTTCTTTCTTTCTTTCTTTCTTTCTTTCTTTCTTTCTTTCTTTCTTTCTTTCTTTCTTTCTTTCTTTCTTTCTTTCTTTCTTTCTTTCTTTCTTTCTTTCTTTCTTTCTTTCTTTCTTCAGGAAAATATATCTTTATTATGCCCACTTACTACCCCCTGTACTGTCCACTCCCCTATACTGTACCCTCTTAATACAGTGGGGCCTCATGTCTAAGTTTTGCCTAAGCCTCACAAAGTCTAGAGCCGCCTCTGATCTTATAATGCTCTACTGGAAATGATTAACCCCAAAAAATTGAATACTTTCCTGTTCAAATTCACACTTCTCAGCTTTTCATATAGGCCGTGTTGTCAAAGCCGGCCCAACACACTTCTGACGTGCCTGCGGTGGGGATTCAAGGGAACAAGAAAAAAATTAATATGTCGTCTAAATAGACGATAACAAACAGATCTAGAAAGTCTCGTAACACATCATTGATGAAGTACTGAAATGTAGCAGGGGCATTGCACAGACCGAAAGGCATCACTAGGTACTCAAAATATCCATAACGGGTACGAAAGGCGGTCTTCCATTTGTCTCCGTCCCTAATACGAACTAAATTGTAGGCTCCGCGGAGGTCAAGCTTAGTGAATATGGTAGCCGTCCCAAGTCTTTGGAACAACTCTGGTACCAGAGGAAGAAGGGTAACGTTTTTTTACAGTGATTTTATTTAGTTTGCGGTAATCCACACATGGTCTGAGGGTCTTATCTTTCTTCTGTACAAAGAAGATGCCTGCACCTGCTGGAGACGTGGACGGACGAATGAAGCCTTTCTTTAGGTTCTCATCGATATATTCCTTTAAAGCCCCTTGTTCTACTTCAGTCAAAGAGAAGATTCTTCCAAAAGGAATCTCAGCACCGGGAAGTAATTCGATAGGACGGTCATAGGCCCGGTGAGGGGGTAAGACCTCTGCCCCCTG
Source organism: Aquarana catesbeiana (assembly GCF_042186555.1). NCBI lineage: Eukaryota > Metazoa > Chordata > Amphibia > Anura > Ranidae > Aquarana > Aquarana catesbeiana. The sequence goes on from NC_133326.1 coordinate 139,145,004, forward strand.
CTTGCTGAATACATCTAAGAAATCATGATAGACTGAAGGGATGGAGAGGTGTAGACTAGGATCTGTATCTAGGCAGAGCAAGGTAGGGTTCTCCTAAGCGTTCTGAATTCTGCAAGACTGTTGGCAATATGAAGAAGAAAAGGTAACCTGTGATCCAATTAATGTCAGGATTGTGAGCCTGTAACCATGGCATGCCGAGGATTATGGGAAACAGGGTTGAGGCGATGATATCCAGGCGTAGCAGTTCTTGATGGGAATTGGAGATGGAGACGGGTATTGGAACAGTCTCTTGGGTAACAGGTCCAGATTTAATGGCGGTTCCATCAGCTAGATGGATGGAAAGTCCATGGGCCTTAGGCAACAAAGGTATCTGGTGTTGGGTAGCAAAAAGAGAATCCATGAAACAACTGCAAGCTCCAGAGTCAATAATGGCGGTTATTTGCAGAGTCTCTCCTGGAAGCTGTAACAGGATAGAGAGAGCAAGGTGAGTAGTATTCTTAGCCAGAGGTGTAACATAGTCAGTGGACAGGGATAGGCATTTACGGAGTTTAAGGGGACAGTTCCTGACATAGTGCCCAGGTTCCCCGCAATACAGGCACAAATTATTCACTCGACGACGTTGTCGTTCCTCCTGGGTAAGAGAAGGCCGCAGGACCCCTAATTGCATTGGCTCAGGTTAAACGTGGAGGTAGGTGGTGTTGGTGACGTATGATGAAGAACTTTAGGGGTAACCCAAGTTGGGCGAGAAGATCCCATAGCTCTCTCAGTCCTACGTTCTCTTAGGCGTCGATCGATCTGGATGGCTAGATCGATCAAGGCATTTAAAGTCTGTGGTGTACCCACCCTGGCCAATTCATCCTTCAGAGAGTCAGTGAGTCCCATCCGAAACTGATAGCGGAGAGCCGCATCATTCTAATTTGTGTCCGCACTCCACTTCCTGAATTCAGCCACATAGTCCTCTGCTGCCCTGCGACCCAGTTGTAGGGTGTGCAGAGCCGCCTCTGCAGTCACGGACAGCTGGGGGTCATCGTACAACTGACCCAATGCGTCAAAGAAGGTGGAGAGATTGGTCAGGGATACGTCCTTTTGCTCCAAGAGGCAATGGGCCCAGGTTTGGGGGTCACCAGAAAGCAGAGAAATTACGTAGCCCACCTTGGTAGCCTCCAGGGAAAAGGTACGTGGCTGAAGAGCAAAGAACAATTCACAGGAGTTGCGGAAGGCCCGGAATTTATGGCGATCCCCGGAGAAACGTTCAGGTGTCGGAACTTTGGGTTTTGGAGGGAGCATCACCACCGTTGAGGAAGGCCCGACTGAAGGAGCAGGAGCAGAAGGAACTCCCTGGACCCCAATGGGATTAGACAAAGTTAGCACTCGTTCCTCCAGCCTGGTGTATACTTGCTGCAGATCCTTGACTGCTTCAGTCAATCCTGCCAGGTGTGCACAAAGTTCCTCCATGGGAGACATTCCCTGCTCAGGCTCAGACATGGCTGTCTGCTACTGTCACGTACCTGGTAGGTTTTGAGCCTGAAGTGCAGAGAAAGACCTCCCTTACAGCTCCCACTCCCGTTCCCCTGGAATGGAGACAGAGGGCCCAGGAGTGAGGAGTGGTATGGGTGCCTGGCAGGATCAACAGTCACCGGAAGTTCAGGAGTGGTGGCACCCTCTGGAACCTGAAGCTGAAGAGGAGACTGGAGACTGGAATGCAGAGAGGACCAGGAACCACAGCATTTAAGTAAGCAGGACTGAAGAGCTGGACTGGAACCAGGAACAAGCCGCAGGTAGTAGACTGGAACGCTGGACTGGAACCAGGAACAAGCAGCAGGTAGTAGCCTGGAAAGCTGGACTGGAACCAGGAGCAAGCAGCAGGTAGTAGTCTGGAACGCTGGGCTGGAACCAGGAACAAGCAGCAGGTAGTAGACTGGAACGCTGGACTGGAACCAGGAACAAGCAGCAGGTAGTAGACTGGAGCACTGGACTGGAACCAAGAACAAGCAGCAGGTAGACTGGAACACTGGATTGAAACCAGGAACAAGCAGCAGGTAGTAGTCTGGAATGCTGGGCTGGAACCAGGAACAAGCAGCAGGTAAACAGACTGGATACTGGTATTAGACAGAGGGATGGTCAAACAAGCCGGTGGTCGGTATCGGTCGAGCAGCAGAGGTACCAGGGATTACACAGAGGAATGGTCAGGCAAGCCAAGAGGGTCTGGTGCAGGCGGATAGCAGGATGGTCTAACAGGAAGCCGGGTCAGATAACAGAGTACACAGGTCAGATCAGGTTAAGGCACACGGAACGCTGTAGAGCAGACAGCGGGGACTGAGTGTGACAGGCCGGTTTAAATAGCCCGCCTGGCACCAGCAGGAGTGCGCACGCGCGTGCCCGTGCGTGACAGCAACAGTGAACGCGCACGCATGCGCAGTGGAACCCGTGGCTGTGTTCCCGTGCGTCTGGATCGCCAATTACTGGCAGGATCTTCATGACAGTGTGGGTGTCTGCAGGCAACAGTGAAGCATGGTGGAGGCTCTTTGCAAGTTTGGGGATGCATTTCTGCAAATGGAGTTGGGGATTTAGTCAGAATCAATGGTGTCCTCAATGCTGAGAAATACAGGCATACTTATCCATACTGCCATACCATCAGGGAGGCGTGTTATTAGCCCCAAATTTACGCTGCAACAGGAAAACAAGACCAAACATACAGCCAATGTCATTAAGAACTATCTTCAGCATAAAGAAGAACAAGGAGTCCTGGAAGTGATGATTTGACCCCCACAGAGCTCTGATTTCAATATTATCCAGTCTGGTTGGGATTAAATGAAGAGACAGAAGGATTTGAGGCAGCCTACATCCACAGAAGATCTGCGGTTAGTTCTCCAAGATGTTTGGAACAACCTACTTGCCAGATTGGGAGCAGCAGCTGTGGTCATGCAATGGACATTAACCCCTTAGCACCCGCCATACGCACATATGCTGCCTCGGCTTTAAGGGGTTGTACCGGGATGATGCCTGCAGCTGCAGGCATTGTCCCGGTACCGTTTTTTAGAGCGGGTGGTCGGCTCTTCAGGGATAACAACTGATGTGGCTAAAAGCTGCTCAGCTGTTATCCCGGAGGAGCGGGAGGGGACGTCCCCGCCTCCCGCCACCTTCCGCCGCTCTTCCCGAGCCTCCTGTCCCACCGGGAGACCTGAGCCACGATCCAGCACTTCCGCCGGCTAGACTAAGACTGGAAGGAAGCCGGAATTGGCTTCCTTCCAGTCTCCTATGTGTAAACACGTAAGCAACGTCACTTCCGGTTTACTCGGCTGCCAATGGCGGAGATTTTTTTAAAAATGGCAGTATTCAGAATTGCAGTTTTTGGCGATCTGAATATTTTAAGTGCAAAGGAGGGATTTGGGGTCTTTTAGACCCCCGATCACTCCATAAAGAGTACCTGTCACCACCTATTACTGTCACAAGGGATGTTTACATTCTTTGTGACAGCAATAAAAGTGATAATTTTTATTTTTTTTTAAAGAGACTATGTAAAAAAAATAAAAATAAATAAAATAAATAAGAAAAAAATAATAATTTTAAAGCGCCCCCGTCCCCGCGAGCTTGCGCAGCAAAGAAAATGCACACGTAAGTCGCGCCCGCATATGTAAACGGTGTTCAAATCACACATGTGAGGTATCGCAGTGATCATCAGAGCGAGAGCAATAATTCTAGCACCAGACTTCCTCTGTAACTCTAACCTGGTTCATTTTTTTTAAAGCTTCGCCTATAGAGAATTTTAGGTACCGTAGTTTGTTTTTTTCACGAGTGTGGGCAATTTCAAAGCATGACATGTTGGGTATCTATTTACTCGGTGTAACATCATATTTCACATTATACAAAAAAATTGGGCTAACTTTACTGTTTAGTTTTCTTTTAATTCATGAAAGTGTCTTTTTTTCCCAAAAAATTGCATTTGAAAGACTGCTGCGCAAATATAGTATGACATAAAATATTGCAACCATTGTCATTTTATTTTCTAGATTCTCTGCTTAAAAATATATATATAATATTTGGGGGTTCTAAGTAATTTTCTAGCAAAAAATATGGATTTTATCTTGTAAACAGCAAATGTCAGAAATAGGCTTAGGCATGAAAGGAATAATAGAACTGCCTGTACAGTTTTGCACAGAACACCTGTGCATTCCTGTGTTGTTAAACATGGCCCTCATATGGGGTATGCATTGATATGCCTCATATGAACGAGGCATAATAGTACAGACAGTCACAGTGTGCCTGATAACCATTATACCAGTCAAAGTATAGCCAGAAACAGGGTTCCTGATAACCCACCACACCAGCCCCAGTGTGGCCCGATCAGTGTAAGCCAGCAACAGTGTTTCTGATCGCTAGCTACACCAGTGCAGTGTTACCTCTGCCTGCCACTTGTACAGACCCTGGGCTGTTTATTGACCACATTTCTACTTGCTGTCTGGACCAGTCCTTTGCCTGTTTGCTGACCCCTTCTCTGCCTGCATGTCCCACTAACTGCATTCCTGTGAGACACCAGTCTGGGTCATCCTCTGTGGACAACTACACTCCTGAAACCACAGGAACTCTTTTATTGACCCTTTGTTCAGCTTCATGTACCTTCTGGCCAGTGAACATGGCATTCCTGGGGGGAACCATTTACCAGTAGGCTAGGCTTGCTTGGCTTATAGGAATATGGACTGCTATAGGTGATGCTACACTAAGCTGTATTTCCTGACCTCTCGTACAGAGGCAGCCATTACATCTGGGGTGGCCCGTCCATTAAGGGCGCACGGGCGCCGCCCCCTCTCTCCAGCCACCCCCTCTATGGCTAATGGATCCATAGCCCCCTGCTGCCACCCCCATTCAGGCATCTGGTCCCTATGTGGACGCTGGACACCTGAATTCCAGTGGCGGGGGTGTTTTTTTGAAGCATAATAGGCTTCAAAAAAGGTGGACTCGGAGTGCAGAGCATTGCGCTCACAGTCCACCCAGATGTGTTAGAAAAGCAAAGTCATTTTCTAACACATCTGGACACCTCTCCGCCAATGAGGTAGCACGGGTATAATACCTGTCACCTGATTGGCTGAAGGCACAGGTGCCACGATTGAATGCCTAGTAGACCGAAGAAGAGAGGAGGATGAAGCATGGAGGACACAGGAGCGTCCCACAGCTCGTCACCATCACCCGCTGCCTGACCCGCCTCTAAGGTGGGTAAGTGCCTGGCAGACAGTGGGTGGGCAGGGTTCACAGTGACTGCATATGATGGGCACAGTGGCTGCATATTATGGGCACAGTGGCTGCATTTGATGGGCACAATGGCTGCATTTGATGGCACAGTGGCTGCATTTGATGGGCACGAGTAGCTGCATATGATGGGCACAAGTGTCTGCATTTGATGGGCATATGTGGCTGCATATGATGGGCACAAGTGGCTTCATATGATGGGGTACAAGTGGCCGCATATGATTGGAAAAAGTGGCTGCATTTGATGGGCACAAGTGGCTGCATTTGATGGGCACAAGTGGCTGCATATGATGGGCACAAGTGGCTGCATTTGATGGGCACAATGGGTGCATATGATGGGCACAGTGGCTGCATATGATGGGTGCAGTGGCTGCATTTGATGGGGCACAAGGGGCTGCATTTGATGGGGCACAAGTGGCTGCATATGATGGGCACAAGTGGCTGCATTTGATGGGCACAATTGGCTGCATTTGATGGGCACAATTGGCTGCATATGATGGGCACAAGTGGCTGCATATGATGGGCACAGTGGCTGCATATGATGGGTACAGTGGCTATATTTGATGGGGCACAAGTGGCTGCATATGATAGGCAGAATTGGATGCATTTGATAAGCACAAGTGGCTGCAAATGATGGGCACAAGTGGCTGCATTTGAAGCATGGAGGACACAGGAGGACATAGGAGCCGTCCCACAGCTCGTCACCGTCACCCACTGCCTGACCCACCTCTAAGGTGGGTGAATGCCTGGCAGACAGTGGGTGGGCGGGGTTCACAGTGGCGGCATTTAATGGGCACAAGTGGCTGCATATGATGGGCACAAGTGGTGGCATTTGATGGGCATGAGTGGCTGCATTGGATAAGCATAAGTGGCTGCATTTGATGGCCACAAGTTGCTGCATTTTAAGGGCACAAGTGGCTACATATTATGGGCACAAGTGACTGCATTAGATGGGCACAAGTGGCTGCATATGACGAGCACAAGTGGCTCCATTTGATGGGCAGAAGTGGCTGCATTTTATGGGCACAAAGTGACTGCATTTGATGGGCACAAGTGGCTGCATATGATGGGCACAATTGGATGCATTTGATAGGCACAAGTGGCTGCAAATGATGGGCACAAGTGGCTGCATTTGATGGGTATAAGTGGCTGCATATGACGGGCACAAGCGGCTGCATTTGATGGGCACAAGTGGCTGCATTTGATGGGCACAAATGGCTGCATTTGATGGGCACAAATGGCTGCATTTGACGGGCACAAGTGGCTGCATATGATGGGCACAGTGGCTGCATTTGATGGGGCACAAGTAGCTGTATATGATAGGCACAAGTGGCTGCATATAATGGGTACAATGGCTGCATATAATGGGCACAGTAGCTGCATATGATGGGCACAGTGGCTGCATTTGATGGGCACAATGGCTGCATTTGATGGCACAGTGGCTGCATTTGATGGGCATGAGTAGCTGCATATGATGGGCACAAGTGTCTGCATTTGATGGGCATATGTGGCTGCATATGATGGGCACAAGTGGCTTCATATGATGGGGTACAAGTGGCTGCATATGATTGGAAAAAGTGGCTGCATTTGATGGGCACAAGTGGCTGCATTTGATGGGCACAAGTGGCTGCATTTGATGGGCACAAGTGGCTGCATTTGATGGGCACAATGGGTGCATATGATGGGTACAGTGGCTCCATATGATGGGTGCAGTGGCTACATTTGATGGGGCACAAGGGGCTGCATTTGATGGGGCACAAGTGGTTGCATATGATGGGCACAAGTGGCTGCATTTGTTGGGCACAATTGGCTGCATTTGATGGGCACAATTGGCTGCATATGATGGACACAAGTGGCTGCATATGATGGGCACAGTGGCTGCATATGATGGGTACAGTGGCTATATTTGATGGGGCACAAGTGGCTGAATTTGATGGGGCACAAGTGGCTGCATATGATGGGCACAAGTGGCTGCATATGATGGGCACAATGGCTGCATATGATGGGCACAGTGGCTGCATATGATGGGCACAGTGGCTGCATTTGATGGGCACAATGGCTGTAATTGAATGCACAGTGGCTGCATATGATGGGCACAAGTGGCCGCATTTGATGGGCACAAGTGGCTGCATATAATGGGCACAAGTGGCTGCATATGACAGGCACAAGTGGCTGAATATGATGGGGCACAAGTGGCTGCATATGATGAGCACAGTGGCTGCATATGATGGAAACAAATGGCTGCATATGATGGGCACAGTGTCTCCATATGATGGGCACAGTGGCTGCATTTGATGGGCACAAGTGGCTGCATTTGATGGGCACAAGTGGCTGCATATGATGGGCAGAAGTAGATGCATTTGATGGGCACAAGTGGCTGCATACGATGGGCACAAGTGGCTGCATATGATGGGTACAGTGGCTGCAAATGATGGATACAGAGGCTATATTTGATGGGGCACAAGTGGCTGAATTTGATGGGGCACAAGTGGCTGCATATGATGGTACACAAGTGGTGCATATGGAGGGCACAATGGCTGCATATGATGGGCACAGTGGCTACATATGATGGGCACAGTGGCTGCATTTGATGGGCACAATGGCTGTAATTGATGGCACAGTGGCTGCATATGATGGGCACAAGTGGCTGCATTTGATGGGCACAAGTGGCTGCATGTGATGGGCACAAGTGGCTGCATATGACAGGCACAAGTGGCTGAATATGATGGGGCACAAATGGCTGCATATGATGGGCACAGTGGCTGCACATGATGGGAACAAATGGCTGCATATGATGAGCACAGTGTCTCCATATGATGGGCACAGTGGCTGCATTTGATGGGCACAAGTAGATGCATTTGATTGGCACAAGTGGCTGCATATTATGGGCACAAGTGGCTGCATATGATGGGTACAGTGGCTGCATTTGATGGGGCACAAGTGGCTGCATATGATGGGTACAGTGGCTGCATTTGATGAACACAATTGCTGCAATTGATGGCACAGTGGCTGCATTTGATGGGCATAATGGCTGCAATTGATGGCACAGTGGCTGCATTTGATGGGCACTAGTGGCTGCATTTGATGAGCACAGTGAGGCTGCAATTGATGGGGTTTTTTTTCAGTATTTTTCAGTTTGTTTTCGTTCCCCCCCCAAAAAAAAAATGAGCACCAGTCGCCACTGCATTACAGTACACTGTTTTTTAAACAACTGATTGACTTTTGCGATACACAAGATACAATTTACGGTACATAATCAGCCCAAACATTGAAAAGTCTCACACATGTAGAAGAGTAGAAGAATGTATTTTGGGGTATAATTCTAAGTATGCCCAAGCTGTATGTTAGAAATATCCTATTAAATTTACAACTTTGTATAAAAAATACATTTTCATTTTATTTCCCCAGCAGAAAAGAGGTTGTACTACTTTCCTCCTTGCTTTCCACACCTCCACACTCCCCTCCACAACATTATCCTGCTGCAACACCTGTGGCCTCTAGTGACAGGAAAAGAAGTTTCACAAAGGGTTTGAGCAACAAATAATATGCCCCATCAATCAGGTGCAGCACCCTCTGGTGTGTGTTAGCAGTAGTGTTAGAGTTTGGAGTAGGTACATTTTGTTTAGCTCAGGGCTAAACTTGAGCTATGGAATCTGGGTCAGGGTTTACTAGAGTTCAAGACTGGGTGACTCACCTTGGCAGCTCTCTGGTGCCTCCCTCTGGTCGAGAAGGTTAGAGAATCTTCTAGAATTAGTGGGTGGAGATTAGGAGGAGCTGTCTTAAATATTTATGGAGCCTCTGCCAACTCCCAGAGGCTGGCTGAAAGGGGGCTGCGATCACTCCATAAATAGACATGCCAGCAGGGCAGTCGGGTGGAAGATGGAGATACAGTGCTTCAGAGGCTGTTGGTGGCCCTCAGGGGTGCCCCCCTAGTCTGGGGGGGGTGTCCTGCCTTTGGCCAGGGCTCATGTGTTGGAAGGAACCTGCCACAACACAGAGGGGAGGAAGCCCTTCCTGGAGCAAGAGAGCGTGAGTAGATCAGCACTACTGGGGACTAACAAGGGGGGAGACTGCCACATGTTGCCAGTCTCCCTGCAGACTGTGGTTAGCTTAAGTCTTCATCCTTCCCCAGAAGATCTCCTGAGAGTCAGCAGGGTGGGCTGGTGAGAGTTAGCCAGGTGGGCTGGTGAGGAGTCAGTCTAGAGGACTGGTGTGGAGCAGTTAGCCTGCAGGGCTAGTGAAAGGGGCAGTTGCAGCCAGGTGGGTTGGCAGTGCCTGAAGAGATGGTGCTGGTATCAGTAGCCACAGAAGAGAAGCTCAAGCTGTTCGCTGTAATCTTTGCTACACCACAAGGGGCTACGAGTTCCTGCCTATAAAGGGCCATTCAGGGCCGATCCTAGGGTCACAGGAGGCTGGGTGCAGAAATATTCCTGGTGCCCCCACATGGGCTTGTTCATCTTACTAACTCCTCCCCTTTACTGAAATGGGCACAGTGGCTGTGTTTGATGACCACAGTGGCAGCTTTTGATGGGTACAGTGGCTGTGTTTGATGGGCACATTGGCAGCTTTTGATGGGCACAGTGGCAGCTTTTGATGGGCACAGTGGCTGTGTTTAATGGCACAGTGGCTGCGTTTGATGGGCACAGTGGCAGCATTTGATGGGCACAGTGGCTGCTTTTAATGGGCACAGTAGCTGCATTTGATGGCACAGTAGCTGCATTTGATGGCAGAGTGGCTGCATTTGATGGCAGAGTGGCTGCATTTGATGGGCACAATGGCTGTGTTTGATGGGCACAGCGGCTGCTTTTAATGGGCACAGTGGCTGCTTTTAATGGGCACAGTGGCTGCTTTTAATGGGCACAGTGGCTGTGTTTTATGGGCATAGTGGCTACGTTTGATGGGCACAGTAGCTGCGTTTGATGGGCACAGTGGCAGCATTTAATGGGCACAGTGGCAGCTTTTAATGGGCACAGTGGCTGCGTTTGATGGGCACAGTGGCTGCGTTTGATGGGCACAGTGGCTGTGTTTTATGGCATAGTGGCTGCGTTTGATGGGCACAGTGTCTGCATTTGATGGGCACAGTGGTAGCGTTTGATGGGCACAGTGGCAGCGTTTGATGGGCACAGTGGCTGTGTTTGATGGGCACAGTGGCAGCTTTTGATGGGCACAGAGACAGCTTTTGATGGGCACAGTGGCTGCGTTTGATAGGCACAGTGGCAGTGTTTGATGAGCACAGTGGCAGCTTTTGATGGGTACAGTGGCTGTGTTTGATGGGTACAGTGGCAGCTTTTGATGGGCACAGTGGCAGCTTTTGATAGGCACAGTGGCTGTGTTTGATGGGCACAGTGGCAGCGTTTGATAGGCACAGTGGCTGCTTTTAATGGGCACAGTGGCTGCATTTGATGGGCACAGTGGCTGTGTTTGATGGGCACAGTAGCTGCATTTGATGGCACAGTGGCTGCATTTGATGGGCATAGTGGCTGCATTTGATGGGCACAGTGGCTGCTTTTAATGGGCACAGTGGTTACTTTTAGGTGGGACACAGTGGCAGCATTTGATTGGCATAGTGGCAGCGTTTGATGGGCACAGTGGCTGTGTTTGATGGGCACAGTGGCAGCATTTGATGGGCACAGTGGCAGCATTTGATGGGCACAGTGGCAGCATTTGATTGGCACAGTGGCAGCTTTTGATGGGCACAGTGGCTGTGTTTGATGGGCACAGTGGCAGCTTTTAAAGGGCACGGTGGCTGTGTTTGATGGGCACAGTGGCAGCTTTTGATGGGCACAGTGGCAGCTTTTGATGGGCACAGTGGCTGTGTTTGATGGGCACAGTGGCAGCTTTTGATGGGCATAACTTACTTAAGTTACACTTACTTGAGGCCGGTCTGGTGCAGTGCAGGGGAGTCACTCACTCACAGCAAGGCAGCTGCACTCTCTTCAGAAACGCTCCGCTCCCTCTGAGCCACGCTGTCTAAAGAACATGGCAGAGTTGGGCGGAGCTTGTTCACTAGCCGCAGAGGCGGCTCGCCATAGATCCTGGGGCGGCCATGGCATGCTCTAAATGCTAGGGCGGCCGCGGCACGCTCTGAATGATGGGACGGCCTCTGACTGACGTCACTGGTTGCTAGTTAGACGCCAGTCAACCGGCGATTCTAGCAAGTGAGTGCCACAGACAGCTTTGGCGCCCCTCTTCTGCAGCAGATTACAGCGATGGGGTGCGGTGCACCCATGCCCCCGCCCAGAATCGGCCCTGGGGCCATTGCTAAATCTGATTGGGAGCCTTTCAAATCAACTAACAGTGATTAAGCTGGAGTCAGCAAACAAGTGTGTGCAGTAGGCGAGTAAAGGAGACTGTATATAGACTGTACATGTATATATATGTATGTCCCTGAAGTTGTTGCCAAAGTTTTGCTGAAGTCAAGTGGGCATCCCATACCTCCCATCTCTATCCAAGTTATTAACCCTCTAATAAAAAAAAAAAAAAAAAGTCACGGACTGTTTTCTGATTCTGGAGAGCCTGTGAAAATTCGATGTGTCTGGCTGTGCAGGAGTGGGGGATCCAAGTTCATCTGCAGCTTTTCCGGTGCTACACAGGAAAGAGGGTTTTGGGTCACGCTGCAAAATTTCCCTACACAACACTACCATCTCAAGCAGCATCCTTTCCACAAACAAATTCAAAGAAATCTTGTGAGCTACCACTTCTGAAATAAGTTTACCTCCTATATGGACAGCTGCTAGCATTGATTGCGTCCCATAAGTTCGTGCCTCAACAGTATATGTATATATATATATATAAATGCTGCGCTATCTTAGTATTGTAAACAATACCTATGCAATAACGAATGAATAAAGTGACAATAGTAAGATAAAGTGCTATTACTGCATGCAGATAATATACTATTAATGAATCTCGTGAATCAAAACAGCATAGTTACATCACAACAATTACTTCAAGTGCATTACAAACATAATATTATAATCCAAACGTATAAATAAAGTGACAATGTGAAAAGTGCTATAGTGCACAAGTACATACTGCACTGATAATGAATCTCATGATTCAATGCAACATGATTAAATCATAAAGTCCATTTCAAACATAATGATAATTAAATCTTGTCTTGGTGATCCAAACGTGTTCACGTGTCCACACACTGGTGCTCCCATGTGAATTTGCTCACCTTAGAGCGTGTAACCTCACAATTAAGTTCAGTCAATACACGCATGTGAACCACATCTGGGTTCTGTGAATGCTGTGGAATCCTGGGCTGCCCAATAGCTCTGTCTCCACATACATATGGGATATATAAAAGGCTTGCACTAGGAGAAAGAGCGCCAGAAACTAGTCTTAATATAGAAAGCTCCTGTACAGAGGCAAAGGGGGAGATGTACTAAAATGGAAGCACTCAGAGTCTGGTGCAGCTGTGAATAGTAGCCAATCAGCTTCTATCTTCAGCTGGTTCAACTTGACCATAAAAACTCGATTACTGGAGACTGTATATTCACAAAAGTAGATGTTTAGTGATCACGGATAATGCATTAAAAACCAACAACACAATTCACGATGCAGGGATGTTGACTTCTTCAGGAAGGTATATGAAACATACTCAAAGATGTCCTCCCCGTCTCCTCATGGATTCATTTGAAACTTGTGTTGTGCAGACAGCCCTGCGTGTGTACAGGAAGTAATACAACTCCATGGACATTACAATTCCCACAATGATCAGTGTTCTCCATGAGCCAACTTCCCTGTATGATTCAATTGATATTGTTCACAATACTAAGATAGTGCAGCATTTATATACCGTATTTATCGGCGTATAACACGCACTTTTTTCCCCTTAAAATCAGGGGAAAATCGCAGGTGCGTGTTATACGCCGATCCCCTGCGATCCTGACCTGTCAGAACTAAAAAATCGCTGACCGCGATTTGAAAATGGCGGCGCCGGCGCCGAAATACACAGTGCCGGTCCTCGGCTCTTCTCGGCGGCTTTCGGTTTCACTCGAGCGCCGCCCGAACCTAGCCGAGTATACTCGGCTAGTTTCGGATAGCTCCGCTCACCGTCCGAGTGGAACCGAAAGTAAACGAGAGCCGCCGAGAAGAGCCGAGGACCGGCTCTGTGTATTTCGGTGCCGGCGGCGCCATTTTCAAATCGCGGTCGGCGATTTTGAAGCTCAGAGGCTTCAGCAAGACTGCACTGGGGCAAGGCTGGACTGGGGCAAGGCTGGACTGGACACTGGGGAAGGCTGCACTGACATGGCTGCACTGACATGGCTGCACTAACATGGCTGCACTAGCAAGGCTGCACTGACATGGCTGCACTAGCAAGGCTGCACTGACATGGCTGCACTGGCAAGGCTGCACTGACATGGCTGCACTGGGCAAGGCTGGACTGGGGCAAGGCTGCACTGAGAAGGCTGCAATGATGGGCATTTAAATGTAAGTTTTTTTCCCTTCAACTTCCCTCCTAAAAGTTTTTTTTCCTTAAAATTCCCTCCTAAATTGAGGTGCGTGTTATACGCCGGTGCGTGTTATACGCCGATAAATACGGTATATTTATATTAATACATAAGCATCCTTTCCACAGCAGGTGTCTCTTCAGCATCAGCAACCAAATACTGAGCTACCATGAGATGGGGATTAATAATATAATCCCTCTCGTGTTCCTCCTGGATCACACACTCCATGGCATGATAGACAGTGCACTGGAGGCACATCAGCAGAAGGAAGTAGAAGACTTGCTGCTGTCTCAGGGCCAGCAGCAGACAAAAGAGCAATACAAGGAGGTAGATTGGGTGTTGGCAGCGAAGAGGGGAAATATATGGGCCAAACTTCAAGGTGGGGAATTTCACCCCTCCCATGTCTTGGGAGTTGTACATTGGTGGGGTGAGATTGTTGAAGCCTATTTTGTCCTCAGCAACACTGATAACTTGGCATTCTCTGCTGCTGGCAGTTTGTGGCAAATGGAACCTGTTATTTCCAAATGCCTTTGCAAGGACCCCATGATTCAGGTCATCGTAGAGAGGTATAATTATTGGGTGGCATCCCTATTAGATTCCTGATACAAAGGAAGAAATTACCAATCTATTACTACCAGTTCAGAGGGAGCCCAAAGTTCAGCACTTTGAGGAAGTGCTGCATAAGAACTTATATCCTGATGGTTGTAGGATTCACTCTGATGATCAACATGCCTCCAATCTTCTGGTCCTTGAAAGGATCATCGGAAGTAGCTTTTCAAAGTCTTTTTAAACCACAGCATCCAGGCCCAGCTGCAGGCAGCACCTAAACCACATATTTGCTAATAACACAGGGTTCAGGATGGATGAAGACATTCTCAGCACTGACCCCATGGATTATATTGTGTCAAAGCTGGACCACTGGCCAAAGCTTACACAGTATGCAATGAAGCTTCTAGCTTGCCCTGCAGCAATTGTGCTGTCTGAGAGGGCCTTCAATTTTGTTGTGAAGAGGTGAGTAACCCTGCATTTCTCCTGACAGTATGGACCAGTACGCTTTTTTAAAATGAACCAATCTTGGATTACCAATGACTAGAAACCATGCTGATGATGCTACAAGCTAAACTTTAAATTGCATTCTAGGAACACCACATTCTGGACTCCCAAAAAAAAAAAATATACCTGCCACCTCCCCTGGCCTTTTTGGTGCCCCAGCTCCATTTACTGCAGGGTAAAACCTGCATTGCACCTTTGCAAACTATTTTGATGATCAGGCACTCAAAAATATTTGTGGATTTTGTCCCCCAGATAATACAGTCTAATGTTTATTTCAAGATAAAACCTGCCATGCCTCTCCCTCTTTTACTGAGATCAAAAGAAGCTGTCAAACAATACTGTTCAACCAATATTTATGGCTATTGTCTTAAATAGTAAACTATTTTTATTGCAAGATAAAATCTGCCTCATCTCTCCTTCTTATATTGCAGCCTAACCAAGCAGTTTACATACAAGCCAGACACTGTACAATATTGTGCATTGCTATTGTCTCTCTAATAATACATTCTAATGTTTATTTCAAGTTAAAACCTTTGTTGTCTCTCCCTCTTACATTTCAGCTTAACCAAGCTGCTTACATACTGTGCATCCATTGTAAAATATTATTGGGGATTGCCTTTCAGATAATATACTTTAATGTATATTTCAAGATAAATTCTGCCTCGCTTCTCCCCCACATATTGCAGCCTAACAAAGCTGCTAACATACCCACCATCCACTGAACACTATTTGTGGCTATTGTTTTCTCTAATAATTCTGTGTCGTCATGTCAAAATCATTTGGTGACAGGTCATCATCATTAACATGGATCTACATTTTTTTATCCAATACAGGACTTTTTTCACAGTGTGGAGGTCTTTATTTATTATTTACATTTCTTGTGAATGAGTATCCATGTACCCCATGCTCAATCACCTTGGGGAAAGGCCGATATCTGGAAGCCTTCATATTCCAAAGGGGGCTTCAGATTCCTATACGTCCCCCTGTAGACCCTTACAACCCGTTTGAAGAACGGGATGTGGAGATGTAGAATGTCTCCTCAACATTGGTGGTGCTTTGGAAGGGATAAGGCTTTTCCGTACCCTTGAAAATTACTCTCCCAAGGTACTATGGTTTGGGGTGGAGGGGGGGACGCACATTTACTGCCACTCCTTTTCTTGCCATGATAAGGGTCTTTTATTCATTTTAAGAGTGATCCCACACTGTTTATTTGTTTGTTTTTATATGATACTGGCCCTTTCAGAAAGAAAATTAATAGCACCTTAGCACACAAAAGATAGCACAAAATTACCATTATTGGGATGTTCAATATACATGGCAAACAAAGACCATACTATACGCATTGATCAGCAGTGTACAGTTTGCTAGGTTAGGGAATCCTGTTTGCTGTGCACACAATTACCAAAGAAAATCTTTTTTTCTTTTTTATGTAAAATGGGTTTAATTTACATATGGCTTTCAGATAAATAAATACATACATCATACATACTTTTCCAAAATTGTAAAATTCAAGTTTTCAATAAGAACCATTTTAAAAAATATAATAAATATAAATAAGTTTAGAGTTACAATGTATAAAGTTACAATAATATAAATTAAATATGAAATATATATTACATAAATATAACGTCACTAAAAAATGCCTTTCAGTGTACAAATTTTAAAACTAAATTAATGCATTTAAAGGAGAAACAAAACAGTTGTTTTTTTAATCCAAGGGGGAATATTATAGTGCTACAGTACATAGTATAGTGCAATTCACTTTGTTGTGTGTTTCCTAGGATAGTAGCTTCATTACTTGGAATAGCGTGGAACAGTAAATACTTCTTCAATATAGCTTTCCTTCACTCCGTGTTTAACGGAAGTCCTAAAGGGTATCTAAATCATACATATTTTTTTTAGTTTTGGATAGAGTGGGCAGGGAATAGAACACCTGTCCCGCTTTTATTGCTGTCTCTGACCCGACTGGAGAAATTCAAGCATTCTTATATCCTGCTGGCCATTGTCCCCAGAGATGAAAGTAAGGAAAACACAGATTGTTTGGTTCCCCCGGACCAGGAATTAAAGTAAAAAAGTAAAGGGAACCCTCCCCTTTGGTACACAGATATCAAAAGTATCCAAAAAAATTACTTCAGATATATTTTTTGCAGACGATACACCTAACAATTTGTACATTTGTTGTAGGTGATTGAAGCTCTATTATTGCATTTGCAACAACAAAGTTGAGTACTGACCATAATACTTTTTTATTTGCATTAAGAGTTATATTATTAGAGCAAGCTTTTAGGGGTCTCCCCCCTTCTTCTAGGTCCAAGGAGTACTAATACACAAAGGTTTAGCAAAATGTTTAAAAAATGTCTTTGCAGTTTTTTTAGATTTTGATAAACTTTTGTATCAGAGAAGAGGTTACACCCCCAAACTTCTGTCCTGAAATTTTAGCTGTTAGCGCAAAAAAAAGACTAAGATGGACAGTACTCAACAATGTCCTTTAGATGTACCAAACTATGTATTTAGAGGGCCTATCTAAGAAATCCATTCAATTTATTTCCATGCTGACTAGCGTTGGATCACTATTCTGTTGTCTATTCATATTTTAATAGCAGTCCTATTCTTTTTTAAAGGGGGGTTGGTTTACTAAAGGCAAATAGGCAGTTTACTTTGCAAGGGAAGTTGCACTTTGCAAGGGAACTTGCCCCACCACTTAGTGAATGTGGTGAAGTTTCACTTTGCAAAAAAAAAACAATCCAAACCAAGGGGAAATTTCCTTGCAAAGTGCAGCTTCCCCTGAAAGTTAAACAGCCTATTTTCCTTTATTAAATCAACCCCATATGAGTCTTATCCATAGGCTTAACATGAAATTAAATGGTTGGTAAATAAAAAAGTATTATGTTAAAAATATGAGAGATACATCAAAGAAGAGGTGTGATCAAGCAGGCTGCTGTTTGAAATTGTAAATTGCTTTCATGTGTAGGGGAAAGTTAAGTTACCGTAATTTAGAGAGCAGCAAAAATGGCCTAAATATTTATACGTTTTGAACATTAGGGCACCTATGCTTAGCCTTCTCAAGGTTTAGCTTGAAATTTTTGTTCCAAGTAATCAGCTACCATTTTCAAACAAAACTAATTCTCCTAGCATGTAAACATATGGTTTTCTATTGAAATAAATTGTTGGTTTGTAATGTACCTTAGAATTACATGGAATGTATCAAACTAAAACAGTGCATAAATCCACACAAGTGCTTTGCTCCAAAGGGAATAGTATTTCTTAATCTATATAATAGTTCATTGAAAAGTGTTTGAAAAGTCACTTTGATATCATCTTTAAATAAAGATAGCATGAAAAATCCTATGTTCTGTCCATATTGACTGTGCTCAAGAAATGTAGGTAAGTAACCGTAATCGTAGTCAGTGTGTTATTAACTATTGCTTCCAAACATTTGGTGGAATGCAGGATATACCACTTCCTGTTACAATATGGGTAACCTCATAGAAGCACAGCTTCATCAGGACTGCTGCCACAGGGGTTCCTGAATTATAAATATTGCAAAGGGTTGTCCACTTCAGATCATTTCATTATGTCTATGGATCAAATAACTTCCTTACACAGTTTTTTGGCAGTCTATAATATAATCTAGATGCTTCATGATGTTGTGTAATGATTTCTGAAGACGGTCGAGTGTCACCTTTTCCATGGTATAGGAGGCATTTTCATACTGTTCCTTTAAGTTTTCTATTATGTTGGTTTGTCTGGGCTCTGTGACTATGCAACCCATAATGCGGTTGAGTAGCTGTAGCAGGCTGCGAAGGTTCTCTAAATCACTCAGCATTTGTTCTACATTTTCCATGGGGATATTGGCTAAAATCTTCTGAAATATTTCAAGAGTCTCATCCATCTTCTCCAAACTCTCAAGTATCTGCTCATCTGGAATGAAATCCAAGCCACTGCTTTTCAGGCTGCTTGGGTAATTGAACTATAGGAAAGTATAAATTATTGTTAATTAATTTTTAAATATTAAGTATACAACTCATAGTTAAATCAACTCTCATTCTACAGTACACATAAGCATTGCTATACACAGCATTGGAAAATGTTTTTTAGTGAACAAGAATGAAGAATTTTGTCAACTTTGGCCATTTATATCTGCTAAATAGACTAAAATAGATAGCTACTCTACATTAAGAATAGTCCAGTGCTGAAAAACCACAGTTAGCAAGGTTTATGGTGCATGGACATCCCTGTACTATATCTTCAACCATGCCCAGCTATTGTTCGGCCATTTTGTATAGCAGTATTTATCTGTCTACCCCTCCATGGTACTGGCAGCCAGGGTGCTGTTTTATATTTGGCTGTAACAAGTGCAGTACATAGGTACTATACCGGCCTATTATCCATGCCTCCTGCTAAAGCATTTTTTCTCATTCAATGCTTGTGCATTAAGTAGTATAAAATATTTATAGCTTATTTTTATTTAGTTATATTGACTTTGTATATCATTTAAGTCAAGTAATAATGGCATAAGAATCAGATGAAAATGTCATAGATATGACCTTTTTGGGTATTGCTGAACCCCAACTACAGCCAAAATGTTTTTCTTGGATACAGTGTGGAAGGTCTAGAATTTCAGTCAGGTTTCAAGTTCTGTCTGTGTCCCCCCAATCTCCCCACTGGGCCTTTGTGTTCTGACAGGGGAATCCCCCTCCCGCCAAAACACACTGATCCATTGGCTGCAAACACTGATTAGATGCTGGTTTTTCAGCATTTCTCTTTCAAAAAAAGCCCATCGTTAGACAGGCTTTCTGTCTGACATGCTGCTGTACACACTGACTGAATGTCAGCCGGTTTCTGTTGAACCAACAAATACTGGCTGATATTCAGCCTGAGTGTACCCAGCCTTTATCTGTTAAAATGATAAGTGCACTTCATAACAAAGTGCAGTTCTTCTTCTTTTCCCCTTCCCTGACCTAACCTAACCCTCAGATGCATACTTCCCTAAGCCAACAGCCATGGTTCCATTGTTTCATTATGTGCCTGCTCATTACAGCTCAATAGACTTCTATGGGACTTTCTACGATTGTCCCTAGCCTTGGGACACAGTCCCATAAAAACCTATTGGAAATAAATGCATGGACGTGGCCAAGATAGTGAAGATTTGTACCGCTAGATGTAAACAAACAGTAAAACCATGGTGACAGATTGAGGTGTCATGCATCTTTAGAGGGGTAGGATGGGTTGAGTTAGATCAGGGGAAAGGGGCACCATGGATAAATGGCATGCACTTTGCTTTAAAGTGCATTGATCATTTTTCGATGACACAGACTGCAATAAAAATCCTTCCTCATCTATTCTGTTTTTATTAGGAGAAAAATGGAACACAGATAACAAAAAAACACCACAAAAAAAATAGGGGTTGTTGCCCTTCCCCACTTTATCCGAAATGAAAAAAACATTTTGATTGAAATTGGGTTTTTTATGGTCACAATATTGACACAATGCAAAACTGAATGTTCTATAGAAGAATATTTCTTTTCCATATAATATTTTGGATGATTAGTGTTCCAGCTCAATAAATATTGGACTGATGGAGAGTGATGTTGGTGGCATTTCTTGACATTTCGTGTCTGGCTTTATCTTACCTGGATTGGGTGTTCCTGGATTCTTGTGATGAGTATTCTTGAGAGTAGCTTTGCATCAGCCTTAATCCGGTCTGTTTTTAAAGAAAATCCATGGCACAGAGGAAGCCACATCAAACTGAGGCCACATAATGGTAGTACGATGTAGTACATTGTGTTTTCCTTTTTCCCAATCCTATAATGAAACATGGGTTTAGCAAAGAATATGCTTGATGCCATTTATATGCATAAAGTCTCAAGTTTAAGTACATTCCCTAATTATTCAAGTCAGTATAACAGAAATGTGAATTTGTCATACTGTTCTTCAATCCAATCAAAGTGATTCCTCTGTCATTGTATATTTGGCACATTAACGGTAGTGTTTAAACATTTTCATGTTATGCTGCCTGAGGTTATCATACCACTAACCACAGGAGTTGCTACTTAAACATATTTGCAGCCCTGCGGTGCCCGTGTGACCCAAAATTCACACCAGTTATGTGTCAAAGTCCCAAGATCTCTCAGTTTTACCTCCTCTATCAGCACACAGATTTTGTCACAATGGCAACTTTACTATACCTTCTGTCAAATCTACCAAAAACATGAATCCTTCTATTAATGTAAATACATGTTGGTGCTCATATCCCCTTTGGGCAGAGCCAGACACTGCGGTATTAACTGGTTACCAAACACAGAGTATCCTCAATTGACCTCCACAGTTTCGTTTTTCCATTTCTTTTCCATGATGACTTCATATGGGACTCAAACAGCTTACCGAGAGTTAAACTTTTATTACTTAGTTTAGAATTCTTCAGCTTGCCAGTAAAAACAACTAGCGGCTTTAAAATTTGTTATTTCAGCTAAAAGTGTTTGATTTGATCCATCATTAACTGGGGAATGAAGTTGTTATAAAAATCAATTGTAATAAAATAATCAATAAACAAAATTATAATAAGAATCCTAATACCAAGGGTATGATTCTGTGAAGGCTGTACGTTTTTACAATATCTGTAATTAGAAATCAGAAATGTGCAGTATTTTACACTGAGGCTGCTGTATCATTTTAATGCATTTTAAATGGTGAAATAGGAATGCTATATGTGGCAATTTTTTCTTATAATTGTTGTTAAGTGTGCAGTGCTAGCATAGAATTGCTGATTGGGTAAGAGTTAAAATACTAACTTTAAGGCCTATAGTAAACCTGTAGGGATATAAGAGATATGACAGCAGCCTTTGCTGACATGTTTTAACATGCAAGTTCAAGGTTATCATAATTCTGGCTTTATTAGTTATTTGGTCAACCATTTTAAATGCATTATGTTTAAGGCAACCATTTTAACTGTCATATGTAAATGCACTGAGCTAATTAAAAACTGTGTGCATTTTATTAAAGTTTAACCAAAAGCAAAACTTTTTTAGTTTTGGAAGGAGTGCAGAGGGATTAGAATGCTTGTTGGCTTTTATTGCTGTCTGTCCCCCTGTTAAGGAGATTCACCCTCTCTATTTGTCCTGTTTTCCATTATCATTAAAAGTGAAATTAAAAGAGAATCCCACATTGTGGGTTGCCCCCAGAAAAGTAATAGAGGGGAAATCTTCCAATAGGGACATTAGTTCTGGTGACCTGGGGGTCCCCAAGGAATTCTCTTAATTTACCGGGATTTCTTATCACTTCCTGTTTGGCTATGGGACAAGAAGTGAGAGGAAATCTCCACAATGGGACACAGATGGCAAAAAACAAATCTGATAGGGGTTATAACCCTCCCTTACTCTATACAAAATGGCTGTGCCCCTGTTATGGAGATTCACCCTCTCTATTTGCCCTCTTTTCCATTATCATTAAAAGTGAAAGTAAAAGAAAATCCCAAATTTTGGGTTGTCCCCAGAACAGTAACAGAGGGAAAATATTCCAATGGGGACACTAGTTCTGGTGACCTGGGGTTTCCAAGGAATTCCCTTAATTTGCAGGGATTTCCTATCACTTCCTGTTTGACTATGGGACAGGAAGTGAAAAGAAGCCTGCGCAATGGGACACAGATGGCGAAAAAAAACCTGACTGGGGTTACAGTTTTGCCTATAGTTGTACTTTAAATCTAGTAAAATCACTGATGACTCCCTATTGAAATGCTAGTTGTATTGCTGTCTCTGGCTTCAATAATTAAGACTGACTAAAGCTGACCATACATTAAACAATTTTCTTATTCAATTTCCTGTTTGGCTATGGGACAGGAAGTGAAAAGAAGCCTCCGCAATGGGACACAGATGGCGAAAAAAAACCTGATTGGGGTTATAATTTTGCCTATAGTTGTACTTTAAATCTAGTAAAATCACTGATGTCTCCCTATTGAAATGCTAGTTGTATTGCTGTCTCTGGCTTCAGTAATTAAGACTGACTAAAGCTGGCCATACATTAAACAATTTTCTTATTCGATTTCCTTTAGATTTACCAAAACCATATAACATGAGGCCAAACCTAAACACTTTCAATTTGTATGCAATCAGGCAGACCCTTACACTAGTTGAAGGTAAATCTAAAGGAAATTGAATAAGAAATTGTATAATGTATGGCCAGCTTTAGAACAGGTATGCTAATGAGCAAAAGTCAGTTGTAAAAACAAGATGCACATGAATTCCAACTTTGTCTCTGGCTTCAAAGATTCAGACTGATAAAAGCTGGCCATATATTATACAATTTTCTTATTCAATTTCCTTTAGATTTACCTTCAACTATGTAGTGTAAGGGCCTGCCTGATTGCATACAAATTGAAAGTGTTTAGGTTTCACCTCATATTATATGGTTTTGGTAAAACTAAAATTAGTACTTTACATTTTATGTCATTAAAAACAATAAATACCACATTTCCCATATGTGAATATATACAACGGTGAGCTACTTTTAATATTGAGAAAGAGTGAGAACAAGAGTCAATGTAAAGTATAGCTTTTCTCTGCTTTTCTACTGCAGGATGTCTGATGCCAACATGGATACAAACATATTTTTAAAACCCTATTTATTGTTGGGTATTACCTTACTATAAAAAGTATACTTATACAAAATGTTTCAGTGTGTTCAGCATTTACTTGTGGTATACCTTGCTTTCTCTGCAATATTTTGCTGCTTGTGGCTACTGGCTGCATTATAAAATAAAACGAGTAAGGAATCTTAAGAGTGACCTCATGAGTGCAGTTCTTTCTTGACTCTGACACGTCTGCCTGGACTGACTCACTAAATCTTTGCCTGCCCCTTTGCTGGGAAATGACAGCCTACTTGCATTCATGTTTCTATGAGTTTGCAGTGTGTTAATAGTTATCCTGTTATACTGAAAGCAATCTGTGCCTCAGGGATACAGAGAGTAACCGCCAATAAGGGAACATTTTGGAGAATGCTAACAATTTGGAAAATGACAGGGGTCTTTTCCAGAACTCGTCTTGGATTTTAAGAACACTCTGTTAACTCTTCTGCTATACAAATATTCAGAAGAGGAATCATTTCTCATAATCATGTAGAGAAATTTTTCATAACCATTTTAGCACTGTTGCAGTAGAATGTTCAAGTAGGTAAAAATATATCAAATTTCTGTTGATGAGTGTCGTAATATGTTTTGTAATCATGATTATCCTGCTTGCTGTAGTTTCTTGAAGCTAGCAGTCAATTCCTAGAAAGGTATCAAAAATAAACTAATCTGTGGTTTGATGAAAGTGATTTAGGTTGTACCCGCTCTGTTCTGACCCTATTGGGGATATGAGTAATTCTAAGAAATGCAATAAATAGAGGGAATAAAGAACAAAACAATTCTTAAATGAGATATAAACTGTAACAAAAGTACTTTTAATCAAAGAATGTTTTCTTTCCTTTTTTTTTATGGTGGGAGAAGGCTATTTTATAATTTCTGAACTGTGATTTACCTCTTGCGGCTGTTATAGGCCGTTTTTGCTCTATTTTAGTTAGGGTGTAAATAACCCATCAAAATGTTACTGATTTAAAAGAAAAACATTCAATCTTTTAATTTCTCTTAAAGATTAATAGATTATTTTCAATAGAAAAAAGCCCCAAAAAAGAGCTTAAGATGACGTGTAATTTTAAAATTCTGTTTCATGTTTCTCCAAATTGTTCAAAATCATTTTCTCTGTAAGCTATTTACCCATGCATGCAGGTATCTGTGTCTGCTTTACACCCTTGCTACCTAGACAGATTCAGGACTTTCTGCTCATTACCATACTCTGCAAACACAGAAGCAACTGACACCCTTAAAGTGGAACTTTACCCATAACAATGTGATAAAAATAATATTCTTTAGCAAGGAACATACATTCCACATTGATATTTATGCTACCAAAATGAGTGTGGGCATTGCTCCTGTTTCTCCTAGACAGAGGCTGCCATTCTGCTGAAGCCCAAAGCCCCTGAGAAGCAGTAAATCTTTAGGCTGTCAGCAGATCAGCCTCTACAAATTCTGCAGTGCTTTAAAATAGAGAGCAACTAAACATGTGCAGAGCAGGGTGAGACAGGGTATTACTGGATTTTAAACAGCATAGGCACTTATTTTTAATGTTTTACATAGCTTTACCTGCAAAAGGGGCCAGCCTGAAGTGATCTAGCAGGATTTAATTTTCTGACTAAAGTTCCACTTTAATCACAATTATGTGATTCTCCAAATGTACACACCAGTAATAAAAGAGAAATATGCATATAAATACATGTTTGAATTTAATTTGTGACCCTTTTTTAATGGTGAAGTAGCAAATGGGTTTAAAGAAATGGCAAGCAACAACGTCCAAGTACCAGCTCAAGGTGCTTGGTATTGCACAGGGCCATTTTTTTGCTTCTTGGGAAAATACTCTGAGTGGGCCTGATCCTTTACTCTTCTATGTAGAAGAGTAGAGAATCAGAGATCTGTGCATATACCACTACCACCATAAGGCCTAATGCCCTGTACACACGGTCGGATTTTCAGACGGAAAATGTGTGATAGGACCTTGTTGTCGGAAATTCCGACCGTGTGTAGGCTCCATCCCACATTTTCCATCGGAGTTTCCGACACACAAAGTTTGAGAGCAGGCTATAAAATTTTCCGACAACAAAATCCGTTGTCGGAAATTCCGATCGTGTGTACACAAATCCGACGGACAAAGTGCCACGCATGCTCAGAATAAATTAAGAGACGAAAGCTATTGGCTACTGCCCCGTTTATAGTCCCAACATACGTGTTTTACGTCACCGCGTTCAGAACGATCGGATTTTCCGACAACTTTGTGTGACTGTGTGTATGCAAGACAAGTTTGAGCCAACATCTGTCGGAAAAAATCCATGGATTTTGTTGTCGGAATTTCCGATCAATGTCCGACCGTGTGTACAGGGCATAAGAATCACAAAAGGTCCTAGAACTTCAACAACTCACTCTGCCTGTTGTTCTCAGTTAGATATCTACCCAACAATGACTACTTATGTCCATTTTTTCTCTCAAAACGTAATTCTAATATTATAATTGTACAAAAATCCCTACCTTTATCAATGTATAAAATGAATTCTACATTGCAACATGACATTGAAATTAATCGATCACTAAAGTACTCATGTAGATAAAGTATTCAAACATACGCCATTAAAAACTGAAGCATTTATACAGTATTTCTTCGATATGACCAGGGCTTTTTTTAGACTATATAAAAGTGCAAAGATTTAGGTATAGAGTTACGTGCAAGGGAAAGCCCAAATCTAAAAAAAAAAATCAAGTCTCAGCTAGACCTGGATGAGAAAATGGGCACACCTGAGGTTATATGACTCTTCTGATGTTCAGAAGTTGTCAGTGGCCTATGAGGATGCAAACAAGCATTGTTCCAATATGAGTAACAAGAAGCACACCTGGAACTTGCGACGCAGGATGCATACATTCAAAAGATGAACTAGGCAGTCCTTTGGGAAATTGTAGGTATGTTCTAACATGAAAAAGAACAGAACGTCGATATTGAATACATTGCTGGTCTTCCTACTAGTAATCAAGGTATTGTGGAAAAATTACTAACATATTAGTGTCAGTTTGGTACTATATTATTGTTTTGACTGTTATATTGTGCTTTTAAATGAAATCATGAACTAACTGATCTAACAACCGCCTAGAAGTATTCAGGGGGATAAGCACAATTGCAATTATTATTTGGAAAAGCAAATAAAATTATTGTTCCCGTAATTATGATCACTTCATTTAAAGTCAATATATCTCTGTCTGTCTACATTTTATCTGTCCACATAATGCAGCATATCCACTTCTACCAGCCCACAATTAAAATGAATAGCTACATATTATCTACATCAAAATTAATTCACATACAAAAGAATTGCCTTACCTTTACAAGTCAGCCTTAGTTTGAATGAAGTATGAGTGAAATCCCATCTTTTGCTGTCTTTATATAGGGCAGACCACATTGCTTAATGATATTAGTCATCCAACAAGGAATGCTGTCACTTTTTTTTCTGTCTATGTCTATGTCACTTTCACTCATTCAGTGAGTGTGCAAACTTTTTGTGCTTTTATTTTCTTTAACCGGCAAGAGATTTTATAGCTTTTTTATGGCTGTTTACATAAGGATGATGTCACACACAAACGTGAGACACATCAAGTTCAGTTTACTATGTATCCTGACATGATCACTCTGTTTATCTATGTGTTTGTATGTGTGTGTGTACATAAATATATCTAGATATAGATTCTTTATATACAGTATATATATATATATATATATATATATATATATATATATATATATATATATATATATATATATATATATATATATATATATATATATATATATATATATATATATATATATATATATATATTAAAATAAGGCATGAAGTATTTCATTGAAACTACTCAAAATTGCCTATTACATTTTTACATTCCTTAACCACCTTAATACAGGGCACTTGCACCCCCCTTCCTGCCCAGGCCATTTTTCAGCTTTCAGCGCTGTCACATTTTGAATGACAATTACACGGTCATGGTTCACTGTAACCATGTGAAATTTTTATAATTCTATTCACACAAATAGAGCTTTTTTTGGTGGTATTTAATCACTCCTGGGTTTTTTATTTTTTCTTTAAAAAAAAAGACCGAAAATAAAAAAAAAATAAAAAGTATTTCTTAGTTTCTGTCAGTAAATTTTGTAAATAAGTATTTTTTCCCCTTCACTGATGGGCACTGATGAGGCAGCACTGATGGGCACTGATGAGGTGGCACTTATGGGCACTGATTAGGTGGCACTGATGAGGAGGCACAAATGTGCTGTACTTAGGTGGCACTATTATGTGGTACTGATGAGCACTGATAGGTGGCACTGATGGGTGGCACTGGTGGGCACTAATAGGCAGCACTGGTGGGCACAGATAGGCGACACTGGTGGGCACAGATAGGCAGCACTGGTAGGCATGGATGAGCGGCACAGATGGGCAGCACTGATGGGCACTGATGGGCATTGATGGGTGGCATTGATTGACATCAGTGATGAGCATTGATGGGCACCAGTGATGGGCGTTGATGGGCAGCACTGATAGCCAGCACTGACTGGCATCACTGATGGCCACTAATTGCTGGCACTTGTGGGCACAGATTGGTGCCAATTGTGGGCACTGGTTGGCACTGATTGCTGGCAGTGGCATTGATCGCATTGCTGCCATTTCTGGCACTTTATTGTAATCAGGGCACTGATGATCAGTGCCTTGATTACATCCCTCTGTGAGGAGATGCTGCTGATCGGTTATCCTCTCACACTCTGTCTGTGTGAGGCGAGGAGCGCCGATTACCAGCATCTCTGTGTTTACATGTGACCGGCTGTGATTGGACAGAGACGATCACATGGTTAAAGAGCCGTGGCCGCGGCTCTTTACACAGTTTGGGGTCGCACCATGTCCTAGCAACACGGCGCGACCGCAATGGACGCGCGAGAGTGTCGTTCTGAAGAGCTGTCATATGAAGTTCTGAAGAGCTGTCATATGATGTTCACCCAGAACGAGTTCACCCAGAACGAGAGGCACGCCGCCCAGCCATCATTTGACAGCCGGTGAGCGGGAAGAGGTTAAATACCACATACCTGGACCACTACTTAGCCACTTGAACCTCTGGAAGATTTACCCCCCTTCATGACCAGGCCATTTTTTGCGATACGGCACTGCATTACTTTAACTGACAATTGCATTGCCCATGCGACACTGTACCCAAAAAAAAGTATAAAAAATGCCATTAACATATATGTTAATGTGATTAAAATTGCATGATATCAAGGCAGTAAAACATTGGTAGTGGGTTAGATACAAGCTAAGTAAATCTACCCCTTTCTGTTTCTGTTTGAGGCTTGTAAATTGCACATTTTCAATAAAAAATATTTGAAAAAAAAATCCATTACACGTATATTGATTGGTTTGTGCAAAAGTTATAGTGTCTACAAAACATGGCATATATACTGGAATTTTCATTTATTTTTTATTTTTTTTAGCTAGTAATGGCATTGATCAGGGACTTGCAGAGGTCATTCAGATACTAACTGATACTTTTTGGGAACCAGTGACGTTAATACAGTGATCAGTGCTAAAAATATGCACTGTCACTGTACCAATGACACTTGCTGGGAAGGGGTTAAATATCTAGGGCAATCAAACAGTTATATGTGTGTCTAGCCAGTGTTTTGGTGTACTGTGGGAGGTGATTTTACTAGGAGAGGTAGTAAATGTTATTCCCAGCTTTGCGGGGGAAAGAAAATCTATTACTTCCCCACTGACAGGACAATTTTCTGCATTGTTTACATAGGCAGGGCTCTGTCCTGCGAAAATTAATGAAGATTGCCGGGCTCTGGTGGTAATCCATAGCCTGGTGCCCAGAGATATACATCTGCTGTGCTAAATAACAGCACAGCCAGGTCACCCATGGCGCGCACGCGCCCCCTAGCTGGAAGTGTCAGATCACATCCTAGGTACGTGATCTGGTGCAGCCAAGCCACATCTATCCTGTATATGTAAGTTTTACAGTTGGGAAGCGGGTAATTACCGCATGCATTTAATTATTTCTTTCCTTCTGTGAATAGAGTTTCATGCCTTTTCATGCTGTATCTACTGAGTGCTTTGAGCGTTTTGTTGTAAATATTCCAAAATGGTATAGTAAATTGACAGTTTCAGGATCACATGCGATATTTAGGCAAAATGTGTCCGGACATGTGCATACTGCATGTGAGTTGCTTTTGTGAATGGAGCCCAGTGTTATGCCCCATACACACGGTCGGATTTTCCGATGGAAAATGTGTGATAGGACCTTGTTGTCAGAAATTCCGACCGTGTGTAGGCTCCATCACACATTTTCCATCGGATTTTCCGACACACAAAGTTTGAGAGCAAGATATAAAATTTTCCGACAACAAAATCCGTTGTCGGAAATTCCGATCATGTGTACACAAATCCGACGGACAAAGTGCCACGCATGCTCAGAATAAATAAAGAGATGAAAGCTATTGGCCACTGCCCCGTTTATAGTCCCGACGTACGTGTTTTACGTCACCGCGTTTAGAACGATCGGATTTTCCGACAACTTTGTGTGACCGTGTGTATGCAAGACAAGTTTGAGCCAACATCCGTCGGAAAAAATCCTAGTATTTTGTTGTCAGAATGTCCGAACAAAGTCCGACCGTGTGTACGGGGCATTACAGATGTTGCATGGACATCTAATGTAGGATAAAACTGCACAAGAATCATAAATCATTAAAAGCAAAACATTAAAAGTAATAGAGAACAAAAACACAGTGCACACTGTGCTTGGAGAATCACAACGTGCCTTGTTCGGGGCATGTGAATTTCATTGATTATTAAGTAAATCGTGTTTTTTTTCCCCTGAAGTGAAATGTTAACAGACACAATCTCAAGTGCACCTTATCAGAACACAATGCATATAAGCAGCATTATTTGGATGTTCCCCATGCACAGTAGACTTGGATCTCATTGTACACATTGAAGACCATTGTACGATCAATTCGATTCAGGGATTGCATTCACATGTACATGTACAACTGCACAGTCTTGTGCGCCCACAATGTAAACATGCAATAGCAATTTAACCATTCACTTGTTTTTTATTATGTAAATCAGTGGCCCTAAGTAAGTTCATCCACACCTGTGAGGTTATTGCCAAGAGACCAAAGTTGGCATACACTAGTAGATATTTTTCCAAAAATTTTTGTTTTAAAAATGTTTGTTCAATTTTCAAATCGTTAATGGGGTCTAATCAACATTCGCTTTCAGTCACAGTGACAAGAAAATTTGAAGGTGCAGGATGGAAATTTTTTCTCAAAAGATGTATGTGGTTTTGGTTCAGGAAATAACATTCATTCCAAAACCGAATGTTAACAGCAAACAATCTTTTGAATTTCTTGCGAACAGCATTTTCCGGGTTATTGAATGTACTAAAAATGTTCTCACAAATGTTTGTGCGAATATTCGTATGAAGGTTCATTTGGAAATCTACCAGTGTATGGCCAGCTTAAAGATGACCAATGTGGCAGATCTCTGGAAAAATGTATATATGTTTTTTATGTCTGCCTGCAGTACAGCCTGGAGTTCAGCCTTATGCCATGTACACACGAGCGGAATGTCCGACAGAAAAAGTCAGACAGGAGCTTTTCATCATAAATTCCGATCTTGTGTATGCCCCATCAGACTTTTTACGTTGAAAATTCTGATGGACCATGATTCGGAGAACATGTTCTAAATTTTTCCGAAGGAACCAATTCCTATCGGGAAAACCGCTCGTCTGTATACTGTTCCGACGTACCAAAAACGACGCATGCTCTGAAGCAAGTACGAGACATAAGCTATTGGCTACTGGCTATTGAACTTCCGTTTACTAGTCCCGTCCTACGTGTTGTACGTCACCGCGTTCTGGACGGTCGGAATTTGGTGTGACCATGTGTAGGCAAGACAGCTTGAGTGGAATTCTGTCGGAACTCCGTCTGAAAAACCTTCAGAGTTTATTCCAATGGGAAAACCGGTCGTGTATAGGGCATTAAGGTGCTATTGATTTCAAATGTAGGAATTTTGCTTTATTCTTCTAGAAGATGTCACAGAGTTTGGTGGACCCACTGGGGGAAAGTTACTAAAACTGGAGCACTCAGATTCTGGTGCAGCTGTGCATGATATTCAATCAGCTTCTAACTTCAACTTTTCCAATTAAGCTTTCACATTAAAACCTGGAAGCTGATTGGTTTGCATACTCTAGTTTTAGTAAATCTCCCCCACTGTGTCACAAGGGTTGACAACCAAATAACACAAGACAGATGCAAGAACAGTGTAGATGCTCAGTTATATAAGGATAAATACAGAAAAAAATGTGACTTTTAGCCCAGGTTCACACTTGTATGAACACAGACATCGTATGTGATTCACACCCGCACTGCGGTGCTGATCGCATGCGATGTCTGTGCAATGCAAATTCAGCCATACAGTTGGATTGGCAGAAAAATGGTGCAGGGCTTTTTTTTCCACCACACTAGAATCGGATTGCATGGGTGTTCTCACCCATGCGATCTGATTCCTGTGCGAGTTCACAGTTCGCACTGAGATCTGTGAACTGATCTGGGGGTGTCATTAACATTGTACTGACACCTGCAGCGGTTCGCAGAGGGCAATGTGAACTGCCTGCGGGAGAGATGACATGCGGGAACTGGTGTTGGAATCGTGTTGGTTCCCGCATCACATATCCAGTATCCAGTATCTCACACTCCTCACATTTTTGTAAGTATTTTATTATATCTTTTCATGTGACAACACTGAAGAAATGACACTTTGCTACAATGTAAAGTAGTGAGTGTACAGCTTGTATAACAGTGTAAATTTGCTGCCCCTTCAAAATAACTCAACACACAGACATTAATGTTTAAACCGCTGGCAACAAAAGTGAGTACACCCTAAGTGAAAAAGTCCAAATTGGGCCCAATTAGCCATTTTCCATCTCCGGTGTCATGTGACTAGTTAGTGTTACAAGGTCTCAGGTGTGAATGAGGAGCAGGTGTGTTAAATTTGGTGTTATCGCTCTCACTCTCTCATACTAATCACTCAAAGTTCAACATGGCACCTCATGGCAAAGAAGTCTTTGAGGATCTGAAAAAAAGAATTGTTGCTCAACATAAAGATGGCCTAGGCTATAAGAAGATCCCAGAGTCCGGAAACTGAGTTGCAGCACGATGGCCAAGACCATACAGTGGTTTAACAGGACAGGTTCCACTCAGAACAGGCCTCGTCATGGTCGACCAAAGAAGTTAAATGCACGTGCTCAGTGTCATATCCAGAGGTTGTCTTTGGAAAATAGATGTATGAGTGCTCCAGCATTGCTGCAGAGGTGGGGAGTCAGCCTGTCAGTGCGTAGATCATATGCCACACACTGCATCAAATTGGTCAGCATGGCTGTCGTCCCAGAAGGAAGCCTCTTCTAAAGATGATGCACAAGTAAGCCCGCAAACAGTTTGCTGAAGACAAGCAGACTAAGGACATGGATTACTGGAACTATGTCCTGTGGTCTGATGAGACCAAGATAAACTTATTTGGTTCAGATGGTGTCAAGCGTGTGTGACGGCAACCAGGTGAGGAGTACAAAGACAAGTGTGTCTTGCCTACAGTCAAGCATGGTGGTGGGAGTGTCATGGTCTGGGGCTGCATGAGTGCTGCCGGCACTGGGGAGCTACAGTTCATTGTGGGAACCATAAATGCCAACATGTACTGTGACATACTGAAGCAGAGCATGATCCCCTCCCTTCAGAGAACGGGCCGCAGGGCAGTATTCCAACATAATAACAACCCCAAACTCACCTCCAAGATGACCACTGCCTTGCTAAAGAAGCTGAGGGCAAAGGTGATGGACTGGCCAAGCATGTTTCAAGCCCTAAACCCTATTGAGCATCTGTGGGGCATCCTCAAATAGAAGGTGGAGGAGCGCAAGGTCTCTAACATCCACCGGCTCTGTGATGTTGTCATGGAGGAGTGGAAGAGGACACCAGAGGACACCAGTGGCAACCTGCAAAGGTCTGGTG
Organism: Aquarana catesbeiana; assembly: GCF_042186555.1. Lineage (NCBI taxonomy): Eukaryota > Metazoa > Chordata > Amphibia > Anura > Ranidae > Aquarana > Aquarana catesbeiana. The sequence goes on from NC_133326.1 coordinate 139,178,428, forward strand.
AACTCCATACCCAAGAGGGTTAAGACAGTGCTGGAAAATAATGATGGCCACACAAAATATTGACACTCTGGGACCAATTTGGACATTTTCACTTAGGGGTGTACTCACTTTTGTTGCCAGCCGTTTAGACATTAATGGCTGTGTGTTGAGTTATTTTGAGGGGACAGCAAATTTACACTGTTATACAAGCTGTACACTCACCACTTTACATTGTAGCAAAGTGTCATTTCTTTAGTGTTGTCACATGAAAAGATATAATAAAATATTTACAAAAACGTGAGGGGTGTACTCACTTTTGTGAGATACTATATGTGACCCTAGACTTAACGTGTAATCCCTCATTACATTATGCACATAGTGTTAAAATTCTATTCTTTCCACAGACGCACACTCTCCGAATGCCCCACTGTGGGGCAACGCCAATCTAGCCCAATTCTACACAATACCAGAGCCTTACGCCTGGACCAAATTCAGCATCAAAATGCTTTCCCAACTGGTTGAAGACAACTCCTTGATTACGCTAGCTCTCCTCCGATCTAAATGTTCCAGAATCATACTTATTTAGATATCTACAACTCTCCCATGCCTTCAGCTGCCAATTCCCCCACTCTAACCCCCAGACTCTCTCATCTGCTTAGAGTTTCACTGCCAGCTATGGAAAAACTCAGGGCCCGCTGGCTCCAGGACGTCCCAGAACTTGATGGTGATGACTGGGATGATATCTGGGACTTCCCTTTTCGGTCCTTAGTTTCCCTTAGAGACCGCTTAATACAGTTTAAACTAATCCACTGAGCCTACTATACCCCGTACAGGCTACACAAAATGAACTCCAGCCTCCCCCCAGAGTGCTGGAGATGTGGGGGAACCCCGGGAGACTTTACCCACATTTTCTGGACCTGCCCAGCTATTACAAGGTTTTGGGAGGAAGTGCTATCATGCATCCACTTAGTCAGTAATATCCCGCTACAACCTTCCATGTCAGTATGCCTGTTAGGACCTGTTGAGCATTTAATTCCCAGTGTGGCGGGATGCACTATGATGAGTCTGTTACTGTTTTATGCCAGGAAAGCCATCACACTTCACTGGAGGAAACCGGCCCCACTCACAAGCATTTTCTGGAAACAACTGGTGAATAAGAACCTACCCCTTCGTAAAGACACCTACATAAACAGAGGCTGTCCAAAAAAGTATCAGAAAGTATGGTCTAAATGGTTAGCAGAGCTGTCCACAGCATAATTTAAGCTTTTGTGAGTAAATGGGGGGTAGCCTTGCTTCAAATAAATCCCTCATCGGACAAATACTCCCCACAATATAGTGGTCTAAGAGGACTGTTCTCCCCCTTTTTTTTTTACTTTTTTTCCCCTTTAGTTTTACATTAGTGGGGGCAGCAATGATATTGCCTCCGCTGACATCCATGACATTTGACCAAGGGAGCCGCACCTTCTTTAATCAAAGGTGACACGCACTTCGTTAAATATGATTCTGTACTGACATAACCTTATGTGACCCGTGCGTGGGCCGCCTTTCTGCTGTTTGTATGTTGTAAGTCAATTACATGTATGTGTTTTCAACACCAATAAAAAGACTTTTCAAAAAAAAATTCTATTCTTTATTAGTATACTGTGTATATAAAAATTAGCACAAAAACCTTGTTCAGTCATTAAAAACAGGTAATGTCAGTTCCAAATGAAAAGATATTCATTACACCCAAAAAGATCACACCAAGGGCCAGTGTATAAACATCACCATAACAATAATACAAAAGAATCTGTAGATTGCAATTAAATATATACTGCCACTGGTCACTGGGTGAATATAACCTCACTTTAAATTATTATTATTATACGAGATTTTTATAGGGCCAACAGTTTGTGCAGCGCTTTGTTTTGAATAATTGCTTCTTCAGGAGTAAGGTTTTACAGGACCCCAAGCTTCCAAAGAACGAATAGGTCACAACTTCCTATCTGCCACAACGCACCTCTTAGACCAGCTGGATGGACCAGAGTCCTGTTATTCTTTTTTCTTCATTTATCCTTATTTACATTTTGGGATGTGGTGTGGTTTGCTGATCCTCAGAATGATGCTTGTTATTTACTACTCACTTAGATAGTCAGAGCAAAGAGTAGCAGACTATTAGTTAGATCAGGTGCAGACAAACCATTTCTAAACAGAGTTCAGGTTACAGATAGTAGGTAGAAAGTAGGATAAGCACAGACAAGATAAAAATGTAGTCCCAACAATCTGCAGGAGTAATCCAGGGCATGAACAGTAAGACAAAGTCAGGCAAAGTCAGGCACAAATCAGGTGTTGAGCAGGCAGACTGACCTGTTGATAAGGCACAGTGTGAATCTCCAGATGTCTACTTAAAGCCTAGTACACACGAGCCAAATGTCGGGCGATGACGGCCAGTTCAATAAAGACCGGCTGATATTCGGCCTGTGTGTATGGCAGCCAGTCCGGCAGAAGCTGGCTGTTCGGCTGGCTTCTATCAGACGAACATGCTGGAAAACCAGCAGTGGACTGCCTCCTGATCAGTGCTCTCAGCCAATGAACTTCAGAACTACCCAGGAAAGGAAAACATTTGAACTAAGAACGATAATTTCATTTGACACAAAAGATAATGGACTAAATGTGGACTTCGGTTTTCTAAATTACTATCCAACAGTTCTACAACCACTCTTACCGCTGAGACTCAATCCTCCTCCCAGTCTATAACCTACTCCCTGCCTTATCTCACTAACTATCCAAGTATAATTACCATTGGTTTGAACGTTTGTGTTTTTTTCCCCTCAGAGATTATCTTATTAACATTCTGCAAAAATGTTGTGTATTAGTAATGGTTGGCCCTTGAAGAAGGGGATACATCCTTAAGCTGGGTACACACGGGCAGCCAAAAACGGTCAGTTTGGCAGAAACCAGCCCACTTTCGGCTCATGTGTACAGCTTCTCATCCAACAGAAGACAGTCTCATGATCGGCTTCTGTTGATTAAGCATGCTGGAAAACCATGGAGGGAAAGGAGGGAGCAGGAAAAAAGTGCCAGTGATAATATCCCTCAAGTGGCGCAATCCCAGTTGTGTTCACCGGAGGGCAGAAGGTGGCTGTGGTGTACGCCATTCCCAGACGCTGCCTGGTACTTGTATTCCATTCTCATATGAAGGTAAAAACTTATAAAGAGCAAGAACCGAAGCAACACAATACCAGTTCGAGTGTATTTTTCAGATCAAGGTCCTTATCTGTTGGGCTTTTTAGCGTACCCTGCTGAGGTGATCCCTGCTCATTACCAGAAGACACTAGAGGTATCGGAGGCACCAGAGACTCATCAGTCCCGGCAGAGGGCTTAATTTGTCTGCGCTTAAGACCCTGCTCCTGAGGGGGTCCACCTGTTCTGGTAAGGGTTCCCACATACAGAGTTCCTCCTCTCCAGACTGAGACTCTTCTCTCCTTTCCTCATCCCTCCTTTTAGTGAAGACTGATGGACATTGGATTTCACAATCTAATTGGACTTAGTTGTTTACTTTCATTCATTTTTTTGCACATTAATTTTTTGTATGCAATATTTATTTCTTGTATTCAATATTAATTTGGGTTTCAATGATTGGTTTGTGTATATGGACACTTTTTGAGTGATCACCACTTTAATATTTTCTATTTGCACTTTGTGTCACTTTAACTGTCACTTTTTAGCGCAATGTATTTATTATATTATTTGTTTTATACCATAGGGATATTTGATGGTTTTTGTTGCAGCTTTTCTTTTATTATGCAAGTTTTTAGCGTGGTATTTATTTATTTATCTTTACCTATGCTGGAAAACCAGCATCCGATCAGCGCTTGCAGCCAATGACTGCGAGTGCTGATCACTGTGTTCTGGCAGGGGAGGAGGTACCCTGTCAGAACACAATAGCTCAGTGTGGAGTTTGCCGCACTAATATCAGATATGTTAGTATGGTGATCTGTAAGGTTTTTTTTTAGTTCAGCCCGCTGGGTTGAATAGAAAATAACGTATAATGTGTACCCCACATTCAAACGTGTCCTAAAAATTTGGATGTTAGTTCAAATAAAAAAGTATCTCATACTTTAACAGGTACTGCTCTCTGCTCCAAGCAGATCAAGAGCTGAGTGATCAGTGATCATGTCACACTGATGCTGCAACATGGAGGTGACTATGTTTAGTTATATAAAAGAAATGCCAATATACACAGTATACGTATGTGTAACGTGTGCTCAGTTATCCAGACATTTACATTCACTGCCAGACAAATATTTCTAACCTGCTTGGTGAGAGGCTGACATCCTACAGTTCTACAAGAGCTATATAGAGACCCATTATCATAATTTTTACCCTACCCTACCATGTGACAGATTATTTTGTGTTTTGCTGCCTACACTTGAATACCCCTAATTTGTCATGACCAGAAAAAAAAACAGGGAAAATGTGCTTAGTGTAATAAAATCAGATAATTTATTAAAGGAGAAGTTCAGGGAAAAAAGAAAAAAACATTTATACTCACCTAGATGGATGCAGCATCGACCCAATGCTGCATCTGTCCCCCGTCTGCTCTGCACTGAATACCCCTGATCGCTCAGTTCTCCCCCTCCACTCTGAGCAGAGAGTCGTGACAGTCAGTCTTCGCACTGGAGTGTCAGGCTGTGGAGGGAGCAGGAGGGGCTGGCTCAGGCTCTTGGCGGACCGCTGAGAGGCTGATCCAAGTGCCGGGCCAGATTTATTGGTAGATCCAGACCATATGGTTGGAATCTTTCCCGAGCCTGGACCAAGATCAGCGGACAGCAGGCTTTAGCCAGGAGAGCAGTACTAACTGCATTGCTGTAAATTTATAGTAGTAAGACCAAAAAAGCCTTTTTGCAATCACAAAACCAAGGAGAGAAAGTGTTAGTGTAAAGTTCTTAGCCCATCCTATGATGATTTCCAATCCCAACCAAATGAGATTGTTACGGCTCATGGGACAACAATCAGAGCAATAGCAGACTGAGGGTGATCATCACTGGAGCAGGTTAACTGAACAATTAACCCTTTATACTCACACCTGGTTGCTGCCACCATGTGTTTTAATGTAAACACACCATTCAAAGCATTTACAATTCGAGACCTTTAGAAAATGTCTGTATCACTATGTGCCATGCCAAGACAGAAATGTAAGTTTAGAGTTTTACACTAAAGTAGCTCTTCACAGAGGCAAAGTTTTTAATTTCTAGTTGGAGTGAAATACATAAATCATCATACAAATGAAATCCATTTAACTCTGAGTGCAAAAAATTCATGTGCTTCCAACAATCCAACAATTAATATAAAGTATTGTGTCCTCTGAAATTAAAGTGCATCAATATTAAAGGGTGTTTAAAAAATATTCCAAGTAAAAACAATGTGCACATACCTGGAACATTTTTTGGACCCACTTTAATATTGATGCACTTCAATTTCGGAGCAAGGGACACTTTATATTGATTGATTATTGGAAACGTGAATTTTTTGCTCACGGAGTTAAATAGATTTTATTTGTATGATGATGTATGTATTCTGATTTTACATGATTTTTATTTAGCACATGAATTGATATCATTTTTATCACATATCTTTATTGCACACATTGAATTTAAAAATATGTGTAACTAGTTTTCATGAAGGTAAATCCATTACAACAGGAATAATGGAACATATATAAAGTTTGGTTCTGAAAGTTCTGTTAAAAAATAGACTCACAGATGTCTATTACTCAAACGGCTCTCTTGCCTTTTTTACTGACTTGTGACTTTTGGGGAAAATTAGGGTGGCACTGCATTCAGCACCACTTTCCCGTTCTCTCCACACATGTTGGAGTTTGTCAGATGTCACTTGTGTCACACTCCCCTTCAGCATTACTGTTTTCTATCTCTTCTGGGTTTTTATAGTGGATATTTTGAATACCTCTGAATTGAGTTTTCATATTGCTTTATGGCAGCAAAGCATTTTTAAAATGGTTGTTTATTTATTTATATCATGTATTAGGTATAGTATTAATTTCTATGTCTATAGGAGGTTTGTTAAAAAACCTTAGTGAACAAACAGATTCATGAAGGCCAAGGAACCCCAGACAGTGAGCGGTCCTGCCGAAGGAGTGAGCAGTGGAGACTGTTCCTAATTGCCGCCCCAGGATTTTAAATCTGACGTGGAGGAAATCCTATTTCTATTTGGGATCAGCTGTTCCTGATACAGGAGAGAGTCTGTTCGAGCTCGTATGACCTCCGTAATAGGGGTCCAGCACTTCTGGTAAGCAGCCCCCCTTTTTATATCTTTACACTGCCCATGAAGACACATTGAGCATCCAGTGAAGATAACACCGTCTATAGTGAGGAAATTGTACTCCCGACTCATGATACCAACCAGTTCTTATATGGACAATAATTTTTCAATGAGATAATTTCTATTTTTATAAAAGGTTTTCTTTACTCACATACAGTTAATGTACTAGTTTGGTTTCACTTGGGTAGCGCACTGAATTTTCTTTTCTTACTGTTTAAAACCTCATGTTCAAGTTTTTTGAGGTGCAGCACGTGCGATTATCACTTTCTCACATACTTGCAAACATTGTTGCAAACTTAGTACAAACATTGTTTTTATACTTTGCACACACGGTTTCAATATAATTGGGGGTAGCGCGGAGTGTCTACCATACATTATATCCAATTTACCTAATCTATTGTAGCCTTCTAGGGCTTTGTGTCTGTGTGGCACCAGTTATTCCTTTTCCTGCTAATTTATTTATTTTCTATATTACAGGGGGTCCCCGGGTTACAAACAAGTTAGGGACTGTAGGTTTGTTCTTAAGTTGAATCTGTTTGTAAGTCGAAACAGGTACATTTTTTAAGTGTAGCTCCAGCCAAAAAAAATATTTTTAAGCTTTTTGGATATCATAGGGAAGGGTTAACACCCCTGTAACATTTGCTTTGCTGTCTGTGCCCCTGTTCAGAAGATTTCACCTCACTTTCTGTCCCAATGACAATTGAATTTTGAAAATTTTGTGTTGTTGTGGAAACAAGGATTGGTGATAAAGCTTCAGTGGAGGTACCTTTTCCCCATAATAACTCTTACAGGAGTGAATTGACCTTCCTAGGGGTAGATTTCCTCTCACTTCCTGTTATCTCCCTCCGTTTGTAAGTAGGAGTTGTTTGTAAGTCGGATGTTTGTAAGTAGAGGACCCCCTGTATTTCAAAGAAAAGGACTGAGAGTATTGAAATGGCTTATTTGTCTTAAAGATTCTGATACTTATTTCAGTGCATAGGGCAGAGAGTTTTGTAAATTTTGATAGAAATTTTGAGAGTTTGGAAATTTTGATCATAAGTACAATGTACCTGAAAATCACACTTCTCAGATCTGACCTCTACTGGACTTTTCCTTGGCAACATTGACAAGGGGCAAGCACACATCATGGTCAAGACATTCTTTTATCATCATTGTCAACATCCCAATCACACATCAGCAGTTGTGTCTACAACACAAAAACTTTGCAATGCCCCTCTTTCTGTATGTTCTCTGAAAGTTATCACCCCCTTGTCGAATTTATATCATCTGGCCACTCTGCCCCTACCGTCCACACTGCATTCTATGGTAGTTTTTCATCAAACTATCTGCACTACATTCTCTGGAAGCTCTCCTCTTTCTGTTTGCAGTATGTTCTCATGAAGGCCACTTCAGAATCTAATTGTCACAGACCAGGTCAGTGAGCCTGATGTGTAGAGAAAAGCCTCTCGTACAGCACCGGCTCAGGGGTTACTGATAGTGAGACAGCAGCCACAAGACCACAGAGATGTAGGAGTGCCTGTAATTAGTCTAGTAATCGGCATGGCAGCAGTCAGCAGGTGGATGTGTAGCAGGCAGGCTGGTAGTAGATGAGCTAGCACAGCACTTGGCAGACTGTAGTAAGCAGCTGAAGCAGGAACCAGAGGAGGCTTGCTGGGCTGAGAGCTGTAGCAGACTGGATGAGCAGATGCAGGGTCAGACGACTTGGGTCGGTAAAGTTCAGGCAGATCAGGCATAGACAGCAGACAACAGGATGGTTGGGTCACAAGCTGAGTCAGCAAAGGAAGATCAATAAAATAGAGACAGGAGGCAGAAGCGGAATCCAAGACAAGCCGAGGTCGGAGTATGTAGCAGACAAACGTAAGTCAGGAGTAAGCCGGATCAGGATCAGAGGTCAACACAGGAAACTGGAACAGCAAACAGAAGCTGCAGACCAAACAGCAATGAGTCCATACTAAGTATAAAATTGATGCGCTTTAAATAAATAGTGCACAATATGCTGCTGCGACTAAGCTTAAATCCAGGAATAAAAAATGCATACATGTGAATAAAATAGATAAATAATTATGGTGCTAATACATGTGTTAAAATTGCCAAAATAAATCTTCAAATTGGTGATGTGACGGTGAATATAAATAAAATAATAATGACACTCTGAGTACAATGTCCAGGCAGAGATAAATAGTGGGGGAAAGTAAAAATAATTAAACAGTTCCTTCCCTTAATCCAGATTGATTGACTCACTGGGTTAGATCATTTGTATCAGGATATTTAGTTTTTCTTGCATCCCACTTTAGCCATAATACTGCTGGTGATTCGGCTCTCAGGATAAAGGTTTTATGCAAAGCAAGCAAAGAAAAAATAGATCATTGTGCAGTGAACTTACTAGATAGTACACAAGCAAAACAGGGACAAGAGATACACTCACAAACTCCCGGTCTATTAGAAGCATTCAAATATGCAGATTGCAGTCAGCCGCTGTGGACGCCCGTAGTAGTCGTCCAGTTTAATGAACTGAGGAATCTTCCTGACTTTATGTACCATGCAAATATAATCCTCATTCTTAAACTTGGTAAGGATCCATTGTTTTTGGCTCATACTGGCCCTCATCACTTCTAAACATGGGTCTGAAGATCCTTACCAAGGTTCTAGCAACTCACCTGTCCAAGAGGTCAGGAGTCTGTGATAGTGAGCCTTTGTAGTTCGCCAACTTGGGGTTCCCTAGGGAGGGGAGTCTAAGCCTCAGCCTACTTCTTCACCAGGACCCCTGATGGTGGGGATGGCCTTGCAGAATGCTGGAACCAGGTTGGGGCCCCCAGGTATACCCAGCTGAGAATTTGGAGACCACTTAGTAGCAGGAGACTGAAGGAAAAACCAGGAAACAAGCTGAGGTCTGGGTGGGCAGCATGAATCCAGGATTGGTACACAGGAAGTCAGACCAGGTACATGAAGTAGTATTCAGACAGGAGCTCAGAGAACTGTGAAGTTGCTTAGGTAATGTGGGCTGGACTGAGCACATGTGTATATATAGGGAAGCAAGCTGGGAGGCGGGCCAAGAATTGATGGAAGGGAAGGAAATATAAACCCAAAGAACAGCAGGTGACATCCATAGGTGAGCGCAAAGGCCAACAACACATGTGAAGGAATCAGAGGACTAGGAGAAACACTGCAGTAAAGGAGGTAAGGAATTGCATAGGCAGGAAAACTGCAGGCCAAATTGTGACACAAGGTGCTTGAGTTCATCCCTCAGAAGTCCATTGATATTAATATTAGAAGACTTTTACTAACATTCAGGTCAGGCACTCTAACCAAAAAAACAGAATAGATGTTACGCTTGATATTGAAAAAGCATTTGATTCTGTAGATCTGTAGTCCCTAAGCATCTATTAAACTAGGAAATATTATCTCTGTTCCATTGTCTATCAGGAAATGTACTAGTCAGGGTTGCCCCGTCACCCACAATTTTTGCTCTTATGATGGAGCCCCTTGCAGTGGCAATTAGATCAAACCCAGAAGTGAAAAGTCTTATGGTCAATAAGCTGGAGGAAAAACTAGCATTTTACACAGCGACATGTTGTTTCTCCTTAATTCATCTCTACGATCTGCCTTGCTCATCCTGGAAGTGTTTCTCAGTTTACTTTGGTTTAAAGATAAACTGGGCAAAATACTCCCGATAGATCCAATCCCACCTAAAATGCCAAACAGTGCATTTCCTCTTCAGTGGGTGGCACAGATTAAGGCTTCATATACACGGGACGTTTTTAAAACCTCTCCTGAATGATTTAACTTGAAAGATAGTAACCAACATTTAAAACGTCCGTTTTGTCGCGTTTACATGCCGCGTTTAGCAGTGTTTTGCCGCGTTTGCGTTTAGAAGCGTTTAAAATATATATATATATATATATATATATATATATATATATATATATATATATACAGTCAGGTCCATAAATATTGGGACATCGACACAATTCTATACACCACCATAATGGATTTGAAATGAAACTAACAAGATGTGCTTTAACTGCTTTAATTTGAGGGTATTTACATCCAAATCAGGTAAACAGTGTAGGAATTACAACAGTTTGTATATGTGCCTCACACTTTTTCAGTGACCAAAAGTAATGGGACAGATTAACAATCATCCATCAAACGTTCACTTTTTAATACTTGGTTGCAAATCCTTTGCAGTCAATTACAGCCTAAAGTCTGGAACGCATAGACATCACCAGAAGCTGGGTTTCATCCCTGGTGATGCTCTGCCAGGCCTCTACTGCAACTGTCTTCAGCTCCTGCTTGTTCTTGGGGCATTTTACCTTCAGTTTTGTCTTCAGAAAGTGAAATGCATGCTCAATTGGATTCAGGTCAGGTGATTGACTTGGCCATTGCATAACATTCCACTTTTTTCCCTTAAAAAACTCTTTGGTTGCTTTCACAGTATGCTTCGGGTCATTGTCCATCTGCACTGTGAAGCGTCGTCCAATGAGTTCTGAAGCATTTTGCTGAATATGAGCAGATAATATTGCCCGAAACACTTCAGAATTCATCCTGCTGCTTTTGTCAGTAGTCACATCAATAAATACAATAGAACCAGTTCCACTGGCAGCCATACATGCCCATGCCATGACACTACCACCACTATGCTTCACTGATGAGGTGGTATGCTTTGGATCATGAGCAGTTCCTTTCCTTCTCCATACTCTTCTCTTCCCATCACTCTGGTACAAGTTGATTTTGGTCTCATCTGTCCATAGGATGTTGTTCCAGAACTGTGAAGGCTTTTTAAGATGTTGTTTGGCAAACCCTAATCTGGCCTTCCTGTTTTTGAGGCTTACCAATGGTTTACATCTTGTGGTGAACCCTCTGTATTCACTCTGGTGAAGTCTTCTCTTGATTGTTGACTTTGCCACACATACACCTACCTCCTGGAGAGTGTTCTTGATCTGGCCAACTGTTGTGAAGGGTGTTTTCTTCACCAGGGAAAGAATTCGGTCATCCACTACAGTTGTTTTCCGTGGTCTTCCAGGTCTTTTGGTGTTGCTGAGCTCACCGGTGCGTTCTTTCTTTTTAAGGATGTTCCAAACAGTTGATTTGGCCACACCTAATGTTTTTGCTATCTCTCTGATGGGTTTGTTTTGTTTTTTCAGCCTAATGATGGCTTGCTTCACTGATAGTGACAGCTCTTTGGATCTCATATTGAGAGTTGACAGCAACAGAAACCACATGCAAATAGCACATTTGAAATGAACTTTTTTTTCTTTTAAATTGGCCAAAAATGAAAAATTTCTGTAAACGGAACGTGGCTAAATGCGAGTTAATGCGCTTAGCTGCGTTTAGAAATGCCTCTAAACTCAGCTTCTGAACCCATTTTTTTGTGTTCCAAAAAAAGCCTCTAAACTCAACTGCCTAGAAACGACTGTAAATGACCCTGTGTACATGGACAGATAAGATAACATAGAGGAGAGTTCAGGGGCAGTTGAAAAAAATGCCCAACTGCTCCTAAACGTCCTTTTAGCAGCAGCAGTGTACATGAGGCCTAAATACTTGGGTATTCAGCTTTATGGTAACTTAGCCAAGTTTGTGCCCTTACATTTTTCACCTCTTTTAAGTCTAAAAATAAGTTTGAAGTATGGGAGACCTTAACGTTATCCCTGATAGGTAAGATTAATCAAAATTAAACTGCTTCCTCTTTTTTTATATCTACTTAGAAATTGTCCTGTTTGGACTCCCTTATCTCTTTTTAAACAACTGTATGCACACCTGTCCTCCTTATGTAGAATAATATACCTCCCAGACTTATGCCCCGTACACACGATCGGACATTGATCGGACATTCCGACAACAAAATCCATGGATTTTTTCTGACGGATGTTGGCTCAAACTTGTTTTGCGTACACACGGTCGCACAAAGTTGTCGGAATTTCCGATCGCCAAGAACACGGTGACGTAAAGCACGTACGACGAGACTAGAAAAGGCCACTTCAGAACCAAGCGCGGCACCCTTTGGGCTCCTTTTGCTAATCTCGTGTCAGTAAAAGTTTGGTGAGAGACGATTTGCGCTTTTTCAGACTCGTGGTTTTCAGATCGTTTTCTGCTGTTCAGTTTGTGCTTGTGGGTTTGTATCTGCTCTTCAGTGCATGCAGTCAGTTCGTATTGTACTATTCATTGCGATCTTGTCCGCTCATTACTGTTTTTCAGGTCGCTCTTCACAGGCTTTGCTGTTCTTCAGTGCGTTCTGTTACTTCGTTCTGAGCAGCTGACCGTTTTCTAGCCATGTTGCGTATACGTACTCCTCGTATAGTTCATGCTGTGCGGGGGCTTGGTGTTGGGGTCCTGACCTTGACACAAGTCCAGTCCATGAACAGGGTGGGGAGGAGTTCATGGACCAAGAATTGGTTGCTCCAGCATGACCAGTTCTGTCATATGCCTTTGCTCCGTGAGATCCGTGAGAATAATCCTGATGATTTCAGGAACTTTCTCAGGATGACGGACCCCGTATTTCACCGTTTGTTGGCTTTGCTGACCCCCTATATCAGCAGGCAGGATACCTGCATGCGGCAAGCCATCACTCCGGAGCAGAGGCTCGTCGCCACCCTGAGGTATTTGGCGACGGGGAGAAGCCTGCAGGACTTGAAGTTCTCGACAGGCATCTCCCCCCAGGCTCTGGGGATCATTATCCCAGAGACCTGATCTGCCATCACTCAGGTCCTGCAGAAGGAGTATATTAAGGTTAGATTTTTATCCTTTAACATCACATTTTATTGTATATAATGTTTAATAATATATTGTATTTCTTTCCTCATTCCCTAATTACCATGATTGTAATATGCTGTGAATGTCCTCTTTGTCCTCAAGCATGCTGGATTTTTATCTAATTTTTTTTTTGTCCTTCATGCATATTTGCCTTCACTTAACTCCCCAGCATGCTCTTCTGGCCCTATATTCACCTCATGTAGTCACTTAACAATGTATTTTTTCAGCTCCATAGTAGTGCTTTACCCCAAACACCCCCTAAAATGTTTTTAAATGTGATTTGTGCTTTAAATTCAGGCAGAGTGCCAGAGGCTTTTTTTTGGGGTTCCCCAAATCATTTGGAACCCTCCCTCCCCCCAACTGCTAAGTCAGCTGATAACAATTCTCTATCTATCCTCAATCATCTATCTGCTGACTTTGCCAAGCCCATACACACTATACCCATCTCTTTAGTGGTCAGATTTATGTATGAATTCCCCAAACCATGTAGTGCAAGGGCCTACCTGTATACTTTCAAATGGTACTGTTTAAAGTTTTTGTATACTATTATTATCTTGACAGGTAATAGCAGAATTTCCAAATGTGCTCAAATGTGTACAATGTGTATTTATATCTTTGTATTATGACACTTCTTACCTGTCCAGTGGGCTGTCAATAGTGTAACTAAGGAGGGGCTGGCCAAAGTAATACCCATTATTTAGGCATTCATCTCTCAATGAAGTGGAGAGGGTTACCTGTCCAAGAGCTCCCCCCCCATAATGTTAGACATGGCCCCTGAGATGGTCGGGGGGAGGGGGAATATTATAGGTGTACCTTATACTTCAGTCTTTAAAAACTCCCTCCCAAAAATGTTATCTTGATGTTGGCCAAGAATGTTTGTGTGTAATCTGCTTTCCCTGTTTTTATGTGCAAAATGACTAATTTTTTTTTGTTTTGACTCCACAGTTTCCTTCCACGCCACAGGAATGGCAGACTGTGGCCTCCCACTTTGTCCAGCGGTGGGACTTTCCTAACTGCGGAGGGGCAATTGATGGGAAACAAGTCCACATCGTCCCACCACCCAACTCGGGGTCGTACTATTACAACTACAAGGGGTTCAATAGTATTGTGATGGTGCCGGTGGGGTCGGCTACTTATGAGTTCCTGTATGTGGACGTGGGGAAGAATGGCCGGATGTCCGATGGTGGAGTCATCGCCCAGACCGAGTTCTACAGGCGTCTCCAGAATGGCAGCTTGGACTTGCCACCTCCAGAAGACAATGTGGAAGGACTCCCATTCGTCTTCATTGCAGATGAAGCATTTGCGCTGGGGGACCATCTTATGCGGCCATTCCCGATGAGGACCCTCACCCCGGACCAGAGGGTTTTTAATTACCAGCTGGCCAGAGCCAGAAGAGTGGTGGAGAACACTTTTGGAATCATGGCCAGCCGGTTCCACCTATTTCTTATACCCATACATATGGCAGAGTACAAACTGAATCACATTATCCTGGCGTGCTGTGTTCTACACAACTTTTTACGGCAACATTCTGCCAACTATGCTGGCTCAGTTGGGCCTGAGGCCGGAATTCAAAATGAACCAACCCTGATGGCGCTTGAAAGTGGCCGTCCTGGCTTGCCCCCCCTGAGTGCCCGTGGTTTCCGGCTAAGATACCTTTAATTCTTTGCGGGTAGGGGGGCTATCAATATGCCAGACAATGTCTAAAACCTTTTTCAAATAAAAAAAAAATCAAATCTTTAGTGACATTTACTGCTTGTGTTTGTTTTAGCTGACCCTGAGAGAAATGTGATGAGTCCTGAAAATGGCGTGATTGTGTAACATTGCAAAGCCCTGTTGGGTGTTAATTACTAAAGGCAAAGACACTTTGCACTACAAGTGCACTTGAAACTGCACTTGTAGTGCAAAGTGGATTTGCCCTTAGGAAATAACAACCATTGTCACAGAAAACAGCAATTAGAGCACCACAAAAGTGTTGTAGCGTTGAGACAATAATCCACACATTCTTGATTAACAATCTTTTTAATACCTGCACACTCACATGTGCATTTAGAAAAGGTTTTTAAAACAAACCAACATGTTTGTTGTATAACAATTTTTGGGGTCACTTTAGAAAAAGTAGAAATGTCCATTTAAAGTGGGGTTCCACCCAAAAAACAAAAATACCTGGAAAAAATCTAAAAAAAAAACAAAAAAAACAAAACATTTGGATATTTTTTTTTTTTTTCACTTACCTCTAAATGCCTGTTGCTAGGTGGTCCCTCGTAGTCTGCCTGTTCCTTTGCCTGGGCTGGTGACATCACTTCCCCCCAGGCACAGGAAGGGCTCTGCTCTGCTCCCTCCCTCCTGTCAATCATCTGGGACCCATTACAGGTCACAGGTGATTGAGCAGCTAATCACGGCGCGCGGCGCCGCTCGCGCATGCGCAGTGGGTGCCAGGCTGTGAAGCCACAGCCCGGCGCCCACAGTTGAAATGCCAGCGCCAACGAGCGGAGGGGGGGGACGAGCGGGGCCTCGATCCCCCGCATCGCTGGACCCAGGGACAGGTGAGTGTCCAATTAAAAGTCAGCAGCTGCAGTATTTGTAGCTGCTGACTTTTAATTTTTTTTTTTTTTTTTTGACGGCCCCCTGGGTGGAACTCCTCTTTAAGATAAAACAGGCATGTTTAAAACCAACAAGGAAGACACAAATCTTGAACTTACAAAGTTCACATTTGGTAGAACTTGAAGGCAATATCAGACATGAGTATTTACAAACTATGTTTGATATTGCATTCAGATGGGGTGAAGTCACCCCAGGAAAAGCCAAATTTTGAAGATGCACAGAAATAGCCGAATGTCAACATGTGCTACCTGCCATCATGGGGGATCAAGGGACGTGTTTTGGGGGTGCAACCCCTTCCTCTCAGCTACTTTATTATTGAGAAAGGGGTTGCACCCCCAAAAGGTGTCCATTGATCTCCCGTGATAGCAGATAGCACATGTTGACACACTGTGTGCCTCTTCAAAATTTGGCTTTTCTAGAATTTGACAAAAAATGTAAAAAAAATGTAGCACACCAAAAAAAAAGAGATTTGGAGGGGTTTTAAACTCTCCCTAAAACATCAATGATGTTCTTATTTTTTTGAAGAACATCATTGATGTTTTTCTTGATGTTTTCCAAGTCCCTATTACACCCCATGATCTCCCCGATCAGGATCTGTGCACTTTCCGAGGTGAAAGGATCTGGATCCACAACATCACGATCACCTAAAAAGATAGAAACCAAAAAAAACATGTATTATAAATATGCCGGCATCCATCTCTTACCTGAGCCTGTGGTCGCAGACACTCACCTGTTGTGGTGCCAATTTCCACCACGTCTTCCTCCTCCTGCTCTGTTTGTCTTGGGTGGATTTCCCCTTCTTCCAGAGGTGGGGGGTCTCTGGTCTCTTCGGATGAGGGGTGTCCTCCAAGTCTTTTCTCCCCTATGTAAAAAAATGGTATACTTAGCACACAGATATTTGATGGCAGAACTATAAATATGAAACATTGTTTGTAAATGGGGTACAATTTTTTTTGTGGGCAGAGTTCCAAGATGTAGCATTTTTCTTGTCCTTTGTCAAGCTAGAATACTTAACCTGTCTTGTACAAGCTTCACAGATGGAGACACCCCTATAGTATACACTGGAGCACCTGTGTGGGCCCCCTAATAAAAAGGGTGTTCTTGTGTCCCACACTAGTGCTCCAGCATCCAGATGTGAAAACTGCTGCTGAGTGTCCTCTCCTTACACAGAATCTAGTTTGCATTTCATTCTAGTTACAAACCCATCTACCCAACCAAATTAGTTTCAGACAAGTAGGCCCTAAAAAATGTGGCCAAATGCATATGGCCAAAACCATGGTGTTTTCTAGGCCGAAAGAAACAATGTTTGATACGAACGAATAATGTGCCCATGAACATTAAAGTTGCCATTTTAAACTGGACAGCAGTTAAGAAAAGCACATGGAGCAACACGAACGTAATAAACATAAAAAGAATAGGAACACAGGACAACTACTTACTTTTTTGCAGCACTCTCCGGATCTGTCTGTACTGCTCGTGCTCTCTTAATTTTAGGTCAGACCAAGGCTTCCTGAGCTGATCTTTCGATCGTCGTACCCCGAAATTCCGGTGCAGACTCTTGACCACTTTCGCCATGATCTTGGCCTTTCTGACATTGGGGTTGGGATAAGGTCCATACTTCCCGTCATAGTCAGCCTTCTTCAGGATGTCCACCATCTCCAACATCTCCCCAAAGGACATATTTGATGCCTTAATTCTTCTCCTTCTGGATCCAGACGTTTCTGGCTCCAGGCTTTCCTCCCCTTCCTCCTCGTTGCTGTAATTAGCACGCACCTGCTGTATCTCCGCCATGTGCTCTTCACCCACTGTGCCGAACGAAAAGGGGCGGGGAATAGACTAGAAAGAACGTCAGGGGCGGGCGGAGTTACACGCATGTGCAGTGTGTATAAAGCGTAACACGCGTGCGTAGTACGTATGATCTGTGAGCGGAGGAAGGAGTATCGGAGGCGCCAATCTTTATAACGAAGGTAAGATCTAAACTTGGGCCTATACTGCTTCTACATTGAGGCCCATATTGTAACAAGATTAGGAGAGTTTTCCCTGACATTAGGGTTTGTCTTGTGTTGTGTCTTGCAGATAAAATGGATGGCTTCAATGACCACAACTTCCTCCCCCTGTTCATAGACAAATACAGGGAGCAGCCCTGTCTGTGGCAGGCGAAACACCCACATTATAATCATGAACAAAACAGGCAGGCAGTGCTGGAGAAACTGCTGGAGTTGGTGACACCAGTGGTCCCCACAGCAACCATCCCTTATTTAAAAGCCAAAATTGGTGGCCTGAGGATCACTTATCTTAGGGAGCGCAAGAAGGTCACGGATTCCCAGAGATCCGGAGCTGCAGCAGACGACTTTTATGTCCCCAGGCTGTGGTACTATGAGAGACTGCAATTTCTGTCAGACCAGACTGGAGTCAGGGAATCCCTCTCAACCCTTCCTTCCACTCTTCCTTCCACCCCAGCTGAGACTTCCGATGTCCAACCTGGGACTTCCAGCCAGGAAGAAGTGGAGGAGCCCAGATGGAGTCAGGTATAGCATTCTTCTACAGATTTCTGGTCAATAAAGAAATGATGTTTACCAGATGTTATTATTGATCACTAATTGCTGATTTAAGAAAGTGTTTTACACATCAATAGACAGTAGTTTTGAAAAATAATTGGGACAAGACTGAAAAATGCTGGGCTAAGAATGATAGTCTTTTATATTTGTTAACATTCAATTTGCAACAATCATGAGGTGAAAATTATGTGTGATTGATGAATAAAAAACAAAAACAATGTCCCTTTTTCATACACAGGAAGACCTCAGCCAGGAGGAGGCTGTGGAATGTGTCAGCCAGGAGGAGGCTGTGGAATGTGGCAGCCAGGAGGAGGCGGGGCTAAGTGGCAGCCAGGAGAAGGCTGGGCCCAGTCGGAGCCTGACCGAATCGCAGGTTCCTCCCCTCCGCCTTCCATACAAAAGACCCAGGGAGGGGAGTCACATTCAGGATTCAGCGCTCAGGCTCATTCAGGAGGCTTCTGCATCCCTCCCCACTCCTGAAGAGGCCTTTGCCTGCATGGCTGCCACCAAACTGCAGGCCATGCAGGAGGGTCAATGCAAACTGTGTGAGGACCTTCTGTATAAAGTTCTAAGTAAGGGGGTGAGTGGCAAAATCACACCCAATACCCACCTGAGTGAGTTGGCCCATCTTCCTCCTCCTCCTCCTGCTGCCACATCTCCAACACCAGAGCCACAGCGTGGAAGGAAGCGTGGAAGGAAGACCAGAGAGTGATGACCCTGGGTTCAGTCTGGTCTGGCCAAAGATGCAGTCTCTTGTATGACCACAGCCTGGGGACACAGATGTCATCTGCTGCTTTCCGGATCACTGGGACTTCTGGAGCAGACTGCACAGACTGGAATCCTCAGGCCACCAATTTTGGCTGGAAATAATTGATGTGTGCCCTGGGGGTCAAAGGCTTCGCCAATTTCTGCTGTTTCTCCAGCGTTGCCTCCCTCTTTGTTTGGTTGTGAGCCCTTAATAAAGGAATTTTTTGTTTCAATTATACTCACCTATGTGTGTTTTCCTTCAAAAAGGACAGTTTGTTTGTGAGGAGGCAGGTACATTTCTAATATACAATGTGAAATTAACAAGGGACACCAACACCAAGCAACCTCCTTGAGATTAAATAATACAAGATAATAATGGTTTTGTGGTAACTTGACACACAAAACACACACAAAAATATTCGGGAGTAAAACACAAAAAAAATAAAAAATAAAAACAGCCTTGAAAAAAATACAAACCCAAAAAAAAATAAAAACAGCCTTGAAAAAAATACAAAACAAAAATAAAACAACAAAATAGAAATTTGGTCAGATGTGACAAATCAAAATATATTGAGGGAATCCCGCTAAATAATAAAGAAAGAAGTTTGTGAGAAGTCTGTGTGAATATGAGCAGCAAAACTACTTAATTCTTTTCACAATATAAAGAAGAAGAGAGTGCGCTGTATTAAACAATTTAAAACATTGCAGCGTGACGAAAGTGCTGTATCCTTTCCGAATGCTAATTTTACCAGACCGAGCTGTTCCGTCTTGGAATTTCTTCTGAGCATGCGTGTGGCACTTTGTGCGTCGGAACTGGCCACACACGGTCGGAATTGACGCGATCGGATTTAGTTGTCGGAAAATTTTATAGCCTGCTCTCAAACTTTGTGTGTCGGAAAATCCGATGGAAAAAGTGGAGCCCACACACGGTCGGAATGTCTGACAACACGCTCCGATCGCACATGTTCCGACGGAAAATCCGACCGTGTGTACGGGGCATTAGTTTAACTATACTGAAGCAACCACTCTCTTCAGGAGGGTTGGCCCTTCCAATTTTTTTTCAATATTTTTTAGCTGGCCAACCCACAATTAGCTGATGTGTGATTGAGATAATCCTGCAGTTATAGTGGAAGCTGCGACTCTGGGTTTGTATGAGGCATAGCAATCACTCCTATATCGAGGAATTCACAATCCTGACTTTCTTACTTGCACCATGAAAGCCATGATTAAGGCATGGAATAGGACATGTGTTTTTCGCAATGTCTTGTATAATCAATGGTCCCCTTATACTCCTTTGTGTAGGAACCCCAATCTTCTGCACTTACTTCTACTTCCAGAGCCAGTCATCTGGGAGTCAAAGAACACTGAGACTTTGAGGGATCTGTTTGAACATGAAAAACTCCAAAGGATCTCGATAAATGGTCTCTAGATTTTGAGTCTCTGGACATTGAGGACTGTAACGATGTCTAGGATTACCCATTTCAACACGTGATGTCACCCAAAGTCATGCTCATGCAATTCAAATTAGTTCAACGCAGCTTGTGTAGCCAACACGGCAAGAAAATTGTCAATATATCAATCTGCTGCCTGTTTGAGGTGCTCCTCTATGCATGCTTTGCACATGTGCTACTGGACTCTGTTGGGGTTTGTCTCTTGGGCTTGGTGGAGCCCTTGGCCTATCAAAGAGCAACCAGGACTTTACTTGGCCTTTTATTATTTGATGCCAGAAAAACTATATTCCTTCAGTGGAAAGATCAAGCTCCCCCTACCTTGGACAGATGGAAATCACTGATAATCTCTGTATTACCATTTTATAAAGCTGCTTAGAGCAGTAGGGGATGTCCCACTAAAGTTGATACAATTTGGTCATCGTGGCTGGCATCTTCAGACTCAGCTGTCCTACCCTAAAACTCCCCCCTGTTGATGGGTATCTGGCCTCTTTGAAAGGTTCTGTGATGGTTCGTCATGAGGTTAGTAACCCCTTCTTTGGGGTTTCTTTCATCCTTCTTTATGATTTTTTATTTGACCCTAATTGTTTGACCCATGGAAGAAGTAAGAAGTTGAGGATAATCACTTACTGTCATAACGTAGATTTTTTTGTTTGTTTGTTGTGTTTTATATGTTTATAAATCCATGTGACTTTTACTATGTATTGCTGGTTATAGTGCAGTGCCAAATTATTGATTTTTCACTAAAAAGGATAGATTATGGATTGGAGCACTGCTAATTATTTGTTTGGGTATGGTTGGTGCGGGTGTTTTGTACGGTTTTCTAACTTCTATACATTTTGTACATTGTTATACGTTTTATACTCAAAACCAATTAGAGACTTAAGAAACTTAAAAAAGAAACTTAAAAAAAGGCTGACTGGTGTATTTCATGTTAAAAAAGCTTAGTAAAAGTGCTTAAAAATTGTACACATCCTCACTGCAGAAGTTTGGTGGCTCTTATCAGTAAAATAAATACACTCTATTGTTGATTGCTATAAGTAAAAACTGACCGGTGTCCGTCTTGTTCAAAAAATGGCCTAGTGAAAGTGCCTAAATAGTGTGCACATATTAACAAAATATTTTAGTGGCTTCTTTCAGTGAAATTAGTTTACTATAATGTAAGTTGGCTGGTGCATGCCCTACTCAAGCAGCCTAGTGAAAGTCATTCAATTCTGTGCATGTAGTCATTACAATATTTTAGTGGATTTTTAGGATAAAGAAATACACTTTATTGTTGACTTTTTTTTTTTTAACAGAGGCTTGCTGTTGTTTGTCCTGTTCAAAATGCGGCCTTATGAAAGTGCCTAAATACTGTGCACATAGTCCCTCCTATGTTTTCTTGATGCAATAAAAGCACTCTAATTTAGATTTTTTTAAATACTGTACATATAGTCAATACAATATTCTGGAGGTTTTTCAAGGAAATAAATACAATCTACTGTTGTTGTTGTTGTTGGTTTTTGGGGGGGTTTTTTTGTTTTTTATTAACCACTTAAGGACAGAGCCAACGGCTCCAGTAAGGGGCAGAGAGCATTGGAAAGCGGCGGGAGGGGGGCCCTCTCCCGCCACCGACAAAAGTGATTTTGCTGCAAATCTGTCGCAGAGACCACTTTTATCTGAAAGCCAACCACCCGCTGAAGAAGAGGATACCAGGGTTATGGCAGCTAGCTACTGCCATAACAATATTACTCTTCAAACAGCCGAGGTAAAACAACGGCGGGCGGTCAGCAAGTAGTTAAAAGCTGGCCTGTGGTTGCCCTGTTGAGAAAGGGGCCTACTGAAAGTACTGTGCATGTAGACAGTACAATATTGTGGTGGCCTTTTTCAGTAAAATAAATACACTCTGATTTGTGGTCTATAAAAATGTTATTAAAAGTATTTAAATACTTTCAGTAAAAAGAATACACTTGATTCTTGGGTTAAAAACTCGCTGTTACATAGTTGGTAAGGTTGAAAAAAGACACAAGTCCATCAAGTCCAACCTGTGTGTGTGCGCTTTTATATCAATATTACATTGTATATCCCTGTATGTTGTGGTCATTTAGGTGCCTATCTCATAGTTTTTTAAACTATCTATGCTCCCTGCTGAAACCACTGCTTGTGGAAGAGAATTCCCCATTCTTACCGTAAAGAACCCTTTATGCAGTTTCCAGGTAAATCACTTTCTAATTTTAGTGAATGGCCGCAAGTCTTTTTAAATGCCTTTTCGCGGAAAAGTTTTATCCCAATTGCGGGGTCACCAGCATCCCTTCTCCAGAGAGAATAAGTTAATTTCTTGTAATCTTTCCTCATAACTAGGGATGAGCTTCGAGTTCGAGTCGAACTCATGTTCGACTCGAACATTGGCTGTTCGCAAGTTCACCGAACAGCGAACAATTTGGGGTGTTCGCGGCAAATTCGAATGCCGCGGAACACCCTTTAAAAGTCTATGGGAGAAATCAAAAGTGCTAATTTTAAAGGCTAATATGCAAGTTATTGTCATAAAAAGTGTTTGGGGACCTGGGTCCTGCCCCAGGGGACATGGATCAATGCAAAAAAAAGTTTTAAAAACGGCCGTTTTTTCAGGAGCAGTGATTTTAATAATACTTAAAGTCAATCAATAAAAGTGTAATATCCCTTTAAATTTCGTACCTGGGGGGTGTCTATAGTGTGCCTGTAAAGGGGCGCATGTTTCCTGTGTTTAGAACAGTCTGACAGCAAAATGACATTTTGAAGGAAAAAACTCATTTAAAACTACCCGCGGCTATTGCATTGCCGACAATACACATAGAAGTTCATTGATAAAAACGGCATGGGAATTCCCCAAAGGGGAACCCCGAACCAAAATAAAAAAAAAATGACGTGGGGGTCCCCCTAAATTCCATACCAGGCCCTTCAGGTCTGGTATGGATATTAAGGGGAACCCCGGCCAAAATTAAAAAAAAAAAATGACGTGGGGTTCCCCCTAAATTCCATACCAGACCCTTCAGGTCTGGTATGGATTTTAAGGGGAACCCCGCGCCAAAAAAAAAAAAAAAAACGGCGTGGGGTCCCCCCAAAAATCCATACCAGACCCTTATCCGAGCACGCAACCTGGCAGGCCGCAGGAAAAGAGGGGGGGACAAGAGTGCGGCCCCCCCTCCCTCCTGAACCGTACCAGGCCACATGCCCTCAACATTGGGAGGGTGCTTTGGGGTAGCCCCCCAAAACACCTTGTCCCCATGTTGATGAGGACAAGGGCCTCATCCCCACAACCCTGGCCGGTGGTTGTGGGGGTCTGCGGGCGGGGAGCTTATCGGAATCTGGAAGCCCCCTTTAACAAGGTGACCCCCAGATCCCGGCCCCCCCCCTGTGTGAAATGGTAAGGGGGTACATAAGTACCCCTACCATTTCACGAAAAAAGTGTCAAAAATGTTAAAAATGACAAGAGACAGTTTTTGACAATTCCTTTATTTAAATGCTTCTTCTTTCTTCTATCTTGCTTCATCTTCTGGTTCTTCTGGCTCTTCTGGTTCTTCTGGTTCTTCCTCCGGCGTTCTCGTCCAGCATCTCCTCCGCGGCGTCTTCTGTCTTCTTCTCCTCGGGCCGCTCCGCACCCATGGCATGGGGGGGAGGCTCCCGCTCTTCTCTTCTTCTCCTCTTCTTCTTTTCTTCTTTTCTTCTTTTCTTCTCTTCTTCTCTTCTTCTTCATTTTCTTCTCCGGGCCGCTCCGCAATCCATGCTGGCATGGAGGGAGGCTCCCGCTGTGTGACGGCGCTCCTCGTCTGACAGTTCTTAAATAACGGGGGGGCGGGGCCACCCGGTGACCCCGCCCCCCTCTGACGCACGGTGACTTGACGGGACTTCCCTGTGGCATTCCCCGTGACGTCACAGGGAAGTCCCGTCAAGTCACCGTGCGTCAGAGGGGGGCGGGGTCACCGGGTGGCCCCGCCCCCCTCCGTTATTTAAGAACTGTCAGACGAGGAGCGCCGTCACACAGCGGGAGCCTCCCTCCATGCCAGCATGGATTGCGGAGCGGCCCGGAGAAGAAAATGAAGAAGAAGAGAAGAAGAGAAGAAAAGAAGAAAAGAAGAAAAGAAGAAGAGAAGAAGAGAAGAGCGGGAGCCTCCCCCCCATGCCATGGGTGCGGAGCGGCCCGAGGAGAAGAAGACAGAAGACGCCGCGGAGGAGATGCTGGACGAGAACGCCGGAGGAAGAACCAGAAGAACCAGAAGAGCCAGAAGAACCAGAAGATGAAGCAAGATAGAAGAAAGAAGAAGCATTTAAATAAAGGAATTGTCAAAAACTGTCTCTTGTCATTTTTAACATTTTTGACACTTTTTTCGTGAAATGGTAGGGGTACTTATGTACCCCCTTACCATTTCACACAGGGGGGGGGCCGGGATCTGGGGGTCACCTTGTTAAAGGGGGCTTCCAGATTCCGATAAGCCCCCCGCCCGCAGACCCCCACAACCACCGGCCAGGGTTGTGGGGATGAGGCCCTTGTCCTCATCAACATGGGGACAAGGTGTTTTGGGGGGCTACCCCAAAGCACCCTCCCAATGTTGAGGGCATGTGGCCTGGTACGGTTCAGGAGGGAGGGGGGGCCGCACTCTCGTCCCCCCCTCTTTTCCTGCGGCCTGCCAGGTTGCGTGCTCGGATAAGGGTCTGGTATGGATTTTTGGGGGGACCCCACGCCGTTTTTTTTTTTTTTTTTGGCGCGGGGTTCCCCTTAAAATCCATACCAGACCTGAAGGGTCTGGTATGGAATTTAGGGGGAATCCCACGTCATTTTTTTTTTTAATTTTGGCCGGGGTTCCCCTTAATATCCATACCAGACCTGAAGGGCCTGGTATGGAATTTAGGGGGACCCCCACGTCATTTTTTTTTTTTAATTTTGGTTCGGGGTTCCCCTTTGGGGAATTCCAATGCCGTTTTTATCAATGAACTTCTATGTGTATTGTCGGCAATGCAATAGCCGCGGGTAGTTTTAAATGAGTTTTTTCCTTCAAAATGTCATTTTGCTGTCAGACTGTTCTAAACACAGGAAACATGCGCCCCTTTACAGGCACACTATAGACACCCCCCAGGTACGAAATTTAAAGGGATATTACACTTTTATTGTTTGACTTTAAGCATTATTAAAATCACTGCTCCTGAAAAAACGGCCGTTTTTAAAACTTTTTTTTGCATTGATCCATGTCCCCTGGGGCAGGACCCAGGTCCCCAAACACTTTTTATGACAATAACTTGCATATAAGCCTTGAAAATTAGCACTTTTGATTATTCATGTTCGTGTCCCATAGACTTTAACGGTGTTCGCATGTTCGAACGAACTTTTTTCCTGTTCGCATGTTCTGGTGCGAACCGAACAGGGGGGTGTTCGGCTCATCCCTACTCATAACTAAGGTGTCCTTTTATGAAACTGAGATCAGCGGCGATCCCGACTCTCACCGCTGATCTCAGGTCATTACCAGTTTATGAAACTGAGGTAATCAGCGGAGAACATGTTATCTCAGCACAGTGAGAATCTGTAACTGACTGTCACAGAAACGGCCAGTTTATGAAGGTGCGATCTCGGCACCTCACTGGCAATCTGTGACAGAATTCTCACTTTCTGATTCACCATTTCAGAGGTGGAGAATCACAGTCTTTCACCAGTCAGAGCACATCTTCCCCACCATTACACATACATATATATATATATATATATATATATATATATATATATATATATATATATGCATATATAGATATATATATCTAGATATAGCTATAGATATATCTAGATATAGATCTAGATATATCTATAACTAGATATATACAGTGGGGACGGAAAGTATTTAGACCCCTTAAATTTTTCACTCTTTGTTATATTGCAGCCATTTGCTAAAATCATTTAAGTTCATTTTTTTCCTCATTAATGTACACACAGCACCCCATATTGACAGAAAAACACAGAATTGTTGACATTTTTGCAGATTTATTAAAAAAGAAATACTGAAATATCACATGGTCCTAAGTATTCAGACCCTTTGCTGTGACACTCATGTATTTAACTCAGGTGCTGTCCATTTCTTCTGATCATCCTTGAGATGGTTCTACACCTTCATTCGAGTCCAGCTGTGTTTGATTATACTGATTGGACTTGATTAGGAAAGCCACACACCTGTCTATTTAAGACCTTACAGCTCATAGTGCATGTCAGAGCAAATGAGAATCATGAGGTCAAAGGAACTGCCTGAAGAGCTCAGAGACAGAATTGTGGCAAGGCACAGATCTGGCCAAGGTTACTAAAAAAATTTCTGCTGCACTTAACGTTCCTAAGAGCACAGTGGCCTCCATAATCCTTAAATGGAAGATGTTTGGGATGACCAGAACCCTTCTTAGAGCTGGCCGTCCGACCAAACTGAGCTATCGGGGAGAAGAGCCTTGGTGAGAGAGGTAAAGAAGAACCCAAAGATCACTATGGCTGAGCTCCAGAGATGCAGTCAGGGCTTTATGTCAGAGTGGCCCGACGGAAGCCTCTCCTTAGTGCAAGACACATGAAATCCTGCATGGAGTTTGCTAAAAAACACCTGAAGGACTCCAAGATGGTGAGAAATAAGATTCTCTGGTCTGATGAGACCAAGATAGAATGTTTTAGCCTTAATTGTAAGCGGTATGTGGGGAGAAAACAAGGCACTGCTCATCACCTATCCAA
The DNA here is from genome assembly GCF_042186555.1 of Aquarana catesbeiana. Lineage (NCBI taxonomy): Eukaryota > Metazoa > Chordata > Amphibia > Anura > Ranidae > Aquarana > Aquarana catesbeiana. The sequence goes on from NC_133326.1 coordinate 139,205,535, forward strand.
TACAGTCCCAACAGTGAAGCATGGTGGTGGCAGCATCATACTGTGGGGGTGTTTTTCAGCTGCAGGGACAGGACGACTGCTTGCAATCGAGGGAAAGATGAATGCGGACAAGTACAGGGATATCCTGGACGAAAACCTTCTCCAGAGTGCTCAGGACCTCAGACTGGGCCGAAGGTTTACCTTCCAACAAGACAATGACCCTAAGCACACAGCTAAAATAACAAAGGAGTGGCTTTACAACAACTCCGTGACTGTTCTTGAATGGCCCAGCTAGAGCCCTGACTTAAACCCAATTGACCATCTCTGGAGAGAGCTAAAAATGGCTGTCCACCAACGTTTACCATCCAACCTGACAGAACTGGAGAGGATCTGCAAGGAGGAATGGCAGAGGATCCCAAATCCAGGTGTGAAAAACCTGTTGCATCTTTCCCAAAAAGACTCATGGCTGTATTAGATCAAAAGGGTGCTTCTACTAAATACTGAGCAAAGGGTCTGAATACTTAGGACCATGTGATATTTCAGTATTTCTATTTTAATGAATCTGCAAAAATGTCAAAAATACTGTGTTTTTCTGTCAATATGGGGTGCTGTGTGTACATTAATGAGGGAAAAAATGAACTTAAATGATTTTAGCAAATGGCTGCAATATAACAAAGAGTGAAAAATTTAAGGGGGCCTGAATACTTTCCGTCCCCGCTGTATATCTATATATAGATATATATAGATAGATATATAGCTATATATCTACATATATAGATAGATATATGTATATATATATATATTTTTTTTAGATGTTCACGTCTCTGGCTGGGTTCACACATCACACCTACATTGACATCTGCGCACCACTGTAAAATTAATGACACCCCCAAATCATTTCACAGATCATTGTGCGAACTATGTAATGGTGCAGGAATCGGATCACATGCGGACCAAAATAAGGGTCCTGTGCCATTTTGGTGCAAATGCAATATGATTTAGGGCCGGTTCCCACTGCTGCGGTGTCCGAGATTGGATGTGATTCGCACCCCATTGCAGTACAAAATCACATCCGATCTCTGTGCGATGCGATTTCAGCCATACAGATAGTATGGCTGAATTTGCATTGCATTCGGACCAAACTCGTACAGGACCCTTTTTTTGGTCCGCAGCAGAATCGGATCGCATGGGTGTTCACACCCATGCGATCCGATTTCTGTCCGAGTTTGCAGATCGCACTGCGTGTCGTTAACTTTTAGGCCCGGTTCACACTTGTGCGATGCCAGACATCGCACAGACATCGCATGTAATTCGCAGTGCACTGCCGTTCACATTACATGCGATGTCTGTTCTGTGCGATATCAGCCGTACAGATAGTATGGCTGATATCGCACCACATTTGGTGCAAACACGCACAGGACCCTTTTTTCTGTTCGGACCAGAATCGTATCGCATGTGTGTTCACACATATGCGATCCGAATCATGTCCAAACTGCCAGTTCGCAGTGTGATATGCAAGCTGAACTGGGGGTGTCGTTAACAATGAATTGACACTCCCCAGCGATTCGCATATGGCAGTGTGAACTGACATGTGAGTCGGTGCGATGCGGGAACCCGCAGTGGATTCGCAGTGTTCTCGCATCACACCAGTTTATCAATTTTTATGTTTATCAATTATGAAATATATTTTGTTTTAATTTTTTAATAAATATTTATACTTGTATACTTTACTAAAATTATTTTTTAATGATTATAAATGTATTTTGCTTTTTTATGAATGGTGTATAGCTGCATTACATATGTGGATTACATTCATTTACTTTACACCATTCACATTTAAATAGGCACATGTATGATCTTTAAATATTGATAAAAACTATTTTTTTTAAATAATTAGGTTAATGTATATTGTGTAGGGGGAATTTAACTTTATTATTTTATAATTATGTTGGGGAATAATGTGTACTGATTCGTGTTAAACTTTTGTATTTTTTACTTCCTCATACTGTAATCCCGCTACATCACGCGAGATTACAGTGAGAGGAGCTGTTCTGAGGAGTTCCCGGCATTTGAAGTAGTTTGTAGTAGTTTGTTGCTTCTCAACTCAACATGAGAAGCGAGCTACAGACTTTCATAAACAGGCACTCAGAGGAGCGCGATCTCCTCTGAGAATGCCTGAGAACTGAATAGCGGTATTTTACCGCAGTTTCATAAAAGGACACCTAAGCTCCCTCAGTCCCTTTATTAGCTTTGTTGCCCTTCTCTGTATTTGCTCCATTTCCAGCACATCCTTCCTGAGGACTGGAGCCCAGAACTGAACGGCATACTCCAGGTGCGGCCGGACCAGAGTTTTGTAGAGTGGGAGTATTATCGTTTTATCTCTGGAGTTAATTCCCTTTTTAACGCATGCCAATATTCTATTGGCTTTGCTTGCAGCAGCTTGGCATGGCATGCCACTGCTGAGCCTGTCATCTACTGGGACCCCCAGGTCCTTTTCCATCCTAGATTCTTCCAGAGGTTCTCCCCCTAGTGAGTAGATTGCATTCATGTTTTTGCCACCTAAATGCATTATTTTAAATTTTTCTACATTAAACCTCAGTTGCCATGTAGTTGCCCACCCCATTAATTTGTTCAGATCTTCTAGCATGGTTTCCACATCCTGCAGAGAAGCTATTTCCCTGCTTAGCTTAGTATTGTCTGCAAATACTGAGATTGAGCTGTTTATCCCATCCTTCAGATCATTTATGAATAAATTAAAAAGGATTGGTCCCAGGACAGAATCCTGAGAGACCCAACTCTCCTCATTGGGCCATTCCGAGTACTCCCCATTTATCACTACCCTCTAAACTCGCCCTTGTAGCCAGTTTTCAATCCAGGTTCTCACCCTTTGGTCCATACCGACAGACTTTAGCATGTATAGTAAATGTTTGTGGGGGAACTGTATCAAATGCCTTTGCAAAATCCAGATACACTACGTCTACCGACATTCATCATCTAGATGGCAGCTCACCTTCTCATAGAAGGTTAATAGATTTGTTTGGCAAGAATGATTTTTCATGAATCCATGCTGATTACTGCTAATGATACCGTTTTCATTACTAAAATCTTGTATATAGTCCCTTAACATCTCTTCCAAGAGCTTGCATACTATTTATGTTAGGCTAACTGGTCTGTAGTTCCCAGAGATATATCTTGGTCCTTTTTTAAAGATTGGTGCTACATTGGCTTTTTTCCAATCACCTGGTACCGTACCAGTCAGTAGACTGTTCATAAAAATTAGGAACAACGGTCTGGCAATTACTTGACTGAGCTCCTTATGGACCTTCAGGTGAAAGCCATCTGGTCCCGGTGACTTATCTATGTTAAGTTTTTAAGTTTTTCAAGTCTATTTCTGATTTTATCCTCTGTTAACCATGGGGTGCTTCCTGTGATGTGTCATGAGGATAAACATTGCAGTTTTGGTTACTGAAGCCCCCCGTTTCCCTCATGAAGACTGAAAAGAATACATTCAAAACCTTTGCTATCTCATCATCCTTTGCAACCAGAATCCTTTCATCATTCTTTATGGGGCCAATATGATCTGTCATCCCTCTTTTACTATTTATGTACTTAAAGAACTTCTTGGGATCTTTCCTACTCTCCTCCGCTATGTGCCTTTCGTGTTCTATCTTAGCCGCCCTGATTACACCCTTACATTTCTTATTGCATTTTTTGTACAGTTAGAATGCAAATGATGATCCCTCAGCCTTGTATTTTTAGAGGGCCTTCTCCTTTGCTTTTATATGAATTTTTACGTTGGCATTAAGCCACCCAGGGCTTTTATTAGCTCTTTTAAATTTATTACCCTTTTGGGATGCACTGGCTACTACCCTTATTTAATATGCTCCTAAAGCACACCCATTTTTCCTCTGTCTTCTTTGTTCCTAGGATTTTATCCCAATTTATATCTTCTAGCAAGGATCGTAGTTTAGGGAAGTTGGCTCTTTTGAAATTCAGTGTCTTTGTATTCCCCTTATGTTTCCTATTTGTGTGATTTATGCTGAAACTAATTGACCTGTGATCGCTGTTTCCTAAGTTGCCCCGTATTTTTACATCTGCGATCAAGTCTGTAATGTTAGTAATCAGTAGGTCTAGTAACGCATTGTTTCTTGTTGGTGCATTTACCATCTGACCCATGAAATTTTTCTGTAAGGCATTTAGAAAATGGCGAGCCTTAGATGAATGCACAGTTCCTTCCGCCAAGTCTGTCTGGATAATTAAAATCCCCTTTATAATGACACTTCCCATCCTTGCCACCATTCCAAACTGTGATAAGAGGCCCATCTCCCCCTCCTCCCTCTGGTTAGGAGGCCTATAGCATACTCCCAGTATTACTTTCTCCTAGGTTTCCTCCCTTTGTTACTCTACCCATAAGGATTCCACCGCTTCCTTTGCTCCATTAGTGATGTCATCCCTCACATTCACCTGTATATCATTTTTTATTTTTCTATGTTTCTCTGTACAATATTTCTGATGGAGGTGACTTGTGGGTGACACCAGACCATTTTTCTTTTTCTTTTTGAACCCAGGTGGAAGACACCCATTTAGCCCAACTTATCACATACATATCATAATACACCAATGTCTCAGCCATTTTGTTTTACACATAGTTATTATTGTCCTCTAGGTTGGTCCATTTTCTTTGTGCTGCTCCCTGTCGGTAGCGGCATTCACCGTCCAGCTCGGGAGCTGCGATGTACATAAGGGAGGTTTTTCAGATCTTCTGCTGTCCCCTTCTTTCCGTCGGATGGTTAGGGCCACCTGCACATCGGCACCATGTTACCACGCCCACCGGTTGACATCCGGTTCCCCAGGGTCATCACGTCTGGGCTTGGTGGGTCATCACGGACGGGGGTGTCTGTGCATATGCACACCTACTTGGCAATGATCGTTTGCAGCGCTCGTGTGCCTTGCCACTCGTACATGGTGTTGGGGTCAGAGCCTCTGGGCCCTTCCGGGGGGTATAAGCTGGGGGCTTGACATGGCTGGGATTACTCTTTTACAGTCTTTATCACACGCCACAGCCCATCTACCTATTCACTCCATTCAGGTAACATTTGAATCTTAACACTCCAGCGCATACTTTTAGTATGGCTTTCTCCACATGTCCTTACACATCCACCTTAGTGTTGTTCACTCAGACATCACTCTATATATATTTTACTTTTTTATACTTTTTGCCATTCCCTTCACTGTCCTTTAGTCTCCAAGTCTGTACCAGCATTGAACCATGTTGGTTCATGTATATTTATATGCATACTATATACAGTATCTCACAAAAGTGAGTACACCCCTCACATTTTTGTAAATATTTCATTATATCTTTTCATGTGACAACACAAGAAATTACACAAAATGCTACAATGTAAAGTAGTGAGTGTACAGCTTGTATAACAGTGTAAATTTGCTGTCCTCTCAAAATAACTCAACACACAGCCATTAATGTCTAAACTGCTGGCAACAAAAGTGAGTACACCCCTAAATGAAAATGTCCAAATGGGGCCCAATTAGCCATTTTCCCTTGCCGGTGTCATGTGACTCGTTAGTGTTACAAGATCTCAGGTGTGAATGGGGAGCAGGTGTGTTAAATTTGGTGTTATCACTCTCACTCTCTCATACTGGTTACTGGAAGTTCAACATGGCACCTCATGGCAAAGAACTCTCTGAGGATCTGAAAAAAAGAATTGTTGCTCTACATAAAGATGGTCTAGGCTGTAAGAAGATTGCCAAGACCCCGAAACTGTGCTGCAGCATGATGGCCAAGACCATACAGCCGTTTAACAAGTCAGGTTCCACTCAGAACAGGCCTTGCCATGCTCGACCAAAGAAGTTGAGTGCACATGCTCAGCGTCATATCCAGAGGTTGTCTTTGGGAAATAGGCGTATGAGTGCTGCCAGTATTGCAGAGGTTGAAGGGGTGGCAGGTCAGCCTGTCAGTGCTCAGACCATACACCACACACTGCATCAGATTGGTCTGCATGGTTGTCATCCCAGAAGGAAGCCTCTTCGAAAGATGATGCACAAGAGAGCCCGCAAACAGTTTGCTGAAGACAAGCAGACAAAGGACATGGATTAATGGTGGTCTGATGAGACTTATTTGGTTCAGTTGGTTTCAAGCGTGTGTGGCGGCAACCAGGTGAGGAGTACAAAGACAAGTGTGCCTTGCCTACAGTCAAGCATGGTGGTGGGAGTGTCATGGTCTGGGGCAAATGTACACTTATATAAGCTGTACACTCACTACTTTACATTGTAGCAACGTGTCATTTCTTCAGTGTTGTCACATGAAACGATATAATAAAATACTTACAAAAATGTGAGGGGTGTACCCACTTTTGTGAGATACTGTATATACATTTATATTTTAGTTGAAACAATGGACCTGTTGAGACCCTCAGGGATGCACATTTTCACCCATACCATGTCTGTCTTCCGGCTGTCCCCTGTTGGGGTTACCATTGGCTCCGCCTCCTCAGCTCCCAAGCTGGAGGCCTGTTGCTGCCGCCACCTGGGAATCCAGTATCTGGTAATCTGGCCTAGCCAATTGGTGAGTATGGGGTCTCTCACTTCAGACCCCTCTGACCATTTGCCATAACAAGAAGCAAGCCTTGTCTCGCGAAACACATAGGGTATTAATGATGCTTGTGCATACTGCATTTATTTTACATACAATTGTACGTGCAATGTTAATTCTCACTATGTATGTATTACCTCATCGGCCCAGCATTTATCCATGTTGTTTATGTACACATTACTTTTTGCACTTTGAGATTGAGTTTACTTCTGGTATGTTATTTAGGTAACTGTACTCACCTCATCTAAAGTCCCAGGGCAATTTTTCTATGTTCCACATTTAGGAGGCACTTGATTTAACCCTTTGATTTCCCCTGATGTTAACCCCTTCCTTGCCAGTGTCATTTATACAGTGACAATGTATTTATTTTAGCACTGATCACTTTATTGGTGTCACTGGTCCCAAAAAGTATCACTTAGTGTCAGATTTGTCCACCGCAATGTCGCAGTCCCGCTAAAAGTCACTGATCGCCGCCATTACTAGTAAAAAATATTTTTAAAAAAAAGGTCCCTAAATCTATCCCATAGTTTGTAGATGCTATAACTTTGGCGCAAACAATCAATATACACTTATCGTTTTTTTCTTACCAAAATCTTTAGCAGAATACACATTGGCCTAAATTGATGAAGAGATTGATTTTTTTACATTTTTTTATTGGATATGTTTTTTAGAAGAAAGTAAAAAAAAGGGTTTTTTTTTTCAAAATGGTTTGTTCTTTTTCTGTTTATAGGGAAAAAAAAAACAGAGAGGTGATCAAATACCACTAAAAGAAATCTCTATTTAAGGGAAAAAGGACATACATTTTATTTGGGTACATTGTCGCACGACTGCGCAATTGTCAGTTAAAATAACGCAGTGCATATCCCAAAAAATGGCCTGGTCAGGAAGGGGGTAAAGCCTTCCGGAGCTGAAGTGGTTAAAGCTGGCTGGTGGCTGTCCTTTTCATAAAGCGGTGTAAGGTAAGTTCTTAAATACTGTGCACGTGGTTACTATTTTGATCGTTTTTTTCAGTGGAAAAAAAAAAGTGAAACTGAAGTACTTCCTTCTAATGGTTTTCATGTCCTAAGGACGAATATGAGGAGTTTTCTATAGGAGACACTGAAGGCTGAGGTTATGTCTGCTCTAGAATGTAGAGAAGGTATTTTTATTTTCTGCAACTTCTACAACAGAGGTACATTAATGGCATATTGGTATATAGGGAAGCTGGAATTTAGAAAAAAAGTGAAGTTAGTCTTTAAACACTGTGTACACAGTTACTACAATATTTTGGTCACTTTTTCAGGAAAATAATTTTATTCTAATGTTCAGTGAAACTGGTTAGTATCTGTCCTGTTCAAAAAGTGGCCTAAAAAATAGCTTAAATATTATATAGATATATATATATCTATATCTATATATATATATATATATATATATATATATATATATATATATATATATATATATATATATATATATACCTGTATATATATATATATATATATATATATATATATATATATAGATATATATCTATATATATATATATATATATATATATATATATATATATATATATATATATAGATATATAGATATATATATATAGATATATAGATATATATATATATATATATATATATATATATATATATATATATATATCTAAATCTATATATATATATAGATATAGATATATATATATATATATATATATATATATATATAGATATATATATTAGTAAGTAGAATATTCAGTGGCTTTTTTTCAGTCAAATAAATACACTGTAGTGTGGATTTTTAAAATTAAAAGGAGCAGTGAAAGTGCTTGAACACCGTGTACTTAATTAGAGCAATATTTTGGTGGTTCTATTTTGATACAATAATACTCTTCATTGTTGATTCTTTTGATTAAAAATTGGCTTGTGTCTGTCCTGTTCAAAAAATGAAGTAGACAGCGAAGGAAAATCGCCGCTCCAGGTGAAAAACTCCAGGCACAATGAATAGTGTGAGACTCCTCACATGGTTGCAAGCCCCGGCTCGCCTAGGGTAGAAGACTAAATACGTTAAGAAATCGGCTGCACACCGACGTTCTTGAACTCCATTTATTGAATGTTCCATACAAACAATGACACACACCACGGTTGCAGTACCAGGAACAGAGGTGGACTAGTTTCGGACAGCTGTGTGAACCGGCTACTGCAACCGTGGTGTGTGTCATTGTTTGTATGAAACATTCAATAAATGGACTTCAAGAACTTTGGTGTGCAGCCAATTTCTTTCCTTTTTCTGTTCAAAAAATGGTTTAGTGAAAGTACATTGTCACTACAATATTTTGGTGCCTTTTTTCAGTCGCAAATTACCCTCTAGTGTTGATTTTTGTCTTGCTCAAAAAGTAGTTAATGAAAGTGCCTAAATACTATTCACTTACTCCTTACATTTTCTACTTTCCTTTTCAGTCAAATAAGTGCACGCTAATATTTTTTTAAATTAAAAGCTAGCTAATGTCTGTCTTGTTCAAAAAGTGATCTAATTAAAGAGTTAAAAACTGTGCAGGTAGTCAGTACAATACCGTGGTTCATTTTTTTCAGTAAAAAAATACACCCTATCCTTGATGTTTGCATTAAAAACAGCTGTTATCTGTCCTTCTCAAAAAGCAGGCCACTATATTGTTGATTACTTGATTAAAAACTAGCTGTTTTCTGTCCTGCTCAAAAAGTAGTCTAGTGAATGTTCCTAAATACTATTTACATACTATATGCATTTTCTGGTTGCCTTTTCAGTCAAATAAGTACACTCTAATATTATTTTTTTAATTAAACACTAGCTAGTGTTTGTCTTGTTCAAAAAGAGTTCTAATAAAGGGGCTAAAAACTGTGCAGGTAGTCAGTACAATACAGTGGTTGCTTTTTTCAGTGAAAAATACTGTACACCCTATCCTTGATGTTTGAATTAAAAACTGGATGTTATCTGTCCTTCTCAAAAAAAACAGGCCACTATATTGTTGATTTCTTGATTAAAAGCTGTCTGTCCTGTTCCAAAAGTGGCCTAGTGAAAGTGCCTAATTACTGTGCAAAAAAGTCATGCAATAATTCAGAGGTTTTTTCAGTGAATTAAAAAGTGAAAGTCACTGCAATATTTTGGTAGCTTTATTCAGTGAAACACATTAATTCTTGTGTTGCTTTTTTATATTAAAAGCTGGCTGGTGTCTGTCCTACTTTAAGAGAATGTAAATTCAGTGTATGTAGTCACTACTAACTACAATGCTTTGGTGGTTTTTTAGGTCAAATTAATGTAGTGTTGATTTTTCTGGTTAAAATCTATCTGATGTCTGTCCTGTTCAAAAACCAGCTTTATTTCAGTAAAATAAATGCACTTTATTTGTTTTTATTTTTTTATATTAAAAGCTGGATAATGTCTGTATTGTTCCAATAACAGTCTGGTTAAATTTCCTAACTATTGTGCATGTAGTCACATTAATGTTTTACTGGACATTTCAGTCAAATAAATATGTTCTAGCATTCCTTTTTTTAATTAAAAGTTGGCTGGTCATCTGGGACACAACTAGCAAAAAAAAAACCAGACTTATACTATCTAAAATGATTTTTTTTTTTTTTTCAGTAAAACAATACACTCTATCTTTGATTTTTGGATTTGGCTCTTGTCTGTCTTTTTTAAAAATCAGTTTGGTGAAAGTACCTAAACACTGTGCACGTCACAGTCACTGCAATAATTTGGTGGCTTTTTCAGTCAAATGAAAACACACCAATATTGATTTTTAATTTAAAAGCTAACTGCTCAAAGATCCACCAAGTGCAAGTGTTAAAATACTGTGCAACTTTTTTTAGTGAAGTAAATTTTTAATCTGGCAGGCTGTCTGTCCTCTTTCAAAATGCCCCCAGTTAAAGTGCTTAAATACTCTGCATGTAGTGACCACAATACAATTACATAGTTACATAGTTAGTCTGGTTAAAAAAAGACATAGGTCCATCTAGTTTAATGAATATAAGGGAAATGAAGTATACAATCCCGTATACACAATTCTATACCCACAACTGTTTCAAAGGAAGGCAAAAAACCCCAATAAAGCATGAAATTATTTTTCAGTGGAAAAAAATCCTCCCTGATCCCCCAAGAGACAACCAGATATTCCCTGGTTCAACTTTACCTATAAATATTAATATTCAATTATATTATGTGTATCTAGGAAAGGATCCAAGCCTTGAGGGAGTCTATTTCACAATTTCAGAGCTGTTACTATGAAGAAGTCTTTCTGTATTTGGAGGTTACATTGTTTTTTCACCAAACATAAAGGGTCCCTACTTGTCCTCTGTGATGACCTTAAAGTGAATAACTCAACACCAAGTTCACTGAATTGACCACTTATGTATTTTTGTTGATCAAACCCCCTCTAATCTCCTCTTCTCAAGAGAGAATAAATTCAGTTCAGCTAATCTTTTCTCATAGCTGAGCTCCTCCATGCCTCTTACCAGTTTGCCTATATCTGCACTTTCTCCAGTACCCCAAAACTGCATGTTCTAGATGAGATCTTTCTAATGATTTGTACAGGGGTAACATGATGTCTCTCTCTCTCTATGGGCTATACCTCTCTTATGACAAGAAAGGATTGCATGCTATTATTGAGCCTATGATCTACCAGAACACCTAGATCCGTCTCCACCACTGATTTCCGCAGCTGTTCTTCTCCTAACATGTATGTTGCATGAGTGTTTTAGCCATCAAGTGCATTACTTTCCATTTATCAACATTAAACCTCATTTGCCATTGGTGGTTCACGAGTCCCATATCTAATGCAGCCGTGTACTTAGAGGCTGCCTATTTGGGCTCCTTGGCCGACCTCCAAAACTTGGTTTACAGAGGGCCCAAAGCATACGATTCAGTTCTGGGTCTGACACGTGCCACCTGGCGGGTGTGGGGGTTGCCCGTTGTTGTTTTTTGCAGCCAAATCAATGGTCCCCTGCTCAACCCCTTTGGGGCAATCCTTCCCTTCCCGAGTTCTGTACTATTCCTTATTCCCAACTCTGGGCATATAAGGGCATACAAATCTTAGGATATATCATGCCCTCTGGATCCCTTCTGTCTTTTATGCACTTTTCTAGTGTGTTCCACTTGCCGAGGGGGTCATGGAACACAAGTCTGTGTACTCCAAATTGCTGTGAATACTGCAACTAGTTTCTGAGGGCATAGCCTCCTTCTTCAGCACTACTCCATCTCCTTAAAAGCAGACAGTATCTACAGCAATTTGGGGTACACAGGCTTGTGTTCCATGACCCCCTCTGCACATTGACCCAGTGTTCACAGCCGCCCCCGGTTCCTCACCACTCCCCCATAGACTTCAGTGACTGAGTGTCTCCGTCCCGACTTCTACAGCCGCCCTTGACTCAGACCCGCAGGCTGCAGGCAGAAGCACATCATGGAGCAGCCATTCAGCTTGGTGGATGGATGGGATTGCTTCTTTTACAGGCGTGTTTTTTCACTGGAACCATGTAAATGCATCTTAAACAATCTTTTTTATTGTGTCAAAATAAATAACGAGGTTTTACACTAGGGAATCGCTTCCCTTGTTTTTTTTCCTTCTTATCTTCCCATACAGATTGCAGCCCAGACCTTGTTGGTAATCTCTTTAGGAGATCAGCTGTAATGTATGATTAGGTTGAAGAATGCAGGCTTAGAATCCTTTCCTTCTGTGGTGATCTGATAGAGGAGCTGCTCGATCTGGGTGACAATAATAAACTTCATAAGAAAGCTCCTTATCACTAATTCCCCTAAGCTTGAGCGTGTATGGGAGATGTGGAGAGCTGATATTCGTTCCCTAGACAGGGAGAGCTGGGATGATGGTTTGGAGGGTGGCCCTCATTTGATAATTTATTTGAGGAACAAATTGATCCAAGTTAAGTTCCTGCACAGGGTATACTACACCCCTACGAGGCTCCATAGGCTTTACCCGACACGTGATCCAATGTGTACCCGGTGTCATGTTCATCTAGGGTCTTATTTACACATGTTCAAGTATAACGAGATTCTGGTCGGGTGTGTTTGATTTCATTAATCTCAAGTTACAGATGTCACTTCCTGCTTCCACGGAACTAGCCCTTCTGGGAATCCATGAGGATGCCCAGCATTCTCACCATGCCCAACTATTAATTCCCTATCTTTTATTCAATGCGAAAAAAGCAGTCCTCCTCAAGTGGACCTCCTCAACTCCCCCCACAGTGTCCTTCTGGAAAGCAATGGTGGACGCAGCTTTACCCATGTACAAAATTACTTATAATTAATCAAGGCATTCCTTTGAAGTATGAGAAAGTATGGTCCACTTGGACCACGAGTTAAGATTCCATGGCGGTTCCCCCCTTTCCTCCCATTTCCTTCTCCCTCGCCTCCTTTTCTCCCTCCTTTTCTTGTTTAATTTGGTTACCCCTTCTGACTTTCCCTTGCCACATCATAATCCCTTGCTTGGATGATCATTTCTTTAGGTGAAATGTTAGCTTGCCAGGTTTTTAAATTATGTGTTTGTACTTGTGCTGAGACTTACTGTTATTTCTGGTAACCATATTTAATATATGCCTCACTGCATTGTATGGTTGGGTTTCTGTTTTTACCCTGTCAAATATGTATGGCAATGTGTTTTGTCAATGGGATTGTCTATTCTGTTCTGTTTATGTTTCAAATGAAGCACTCCTGATTTGTAAAAAAAAAAAAAAAAACCTAATTTGCTACATAGTCGTCCAACTAAACAGTGCATTGAGGTTAGATTTGCTGGATTTGTTCAGTCATATAAATACACTCTAAAATTAGTGCATGTAGCCACTGCAAAATTTTGGTGGCTCTTTTAGTGAAGTAAAATCAAAGGCAGGTTGGTGTCTGTCCTGTTCAAAAAGCCACCCAGTGAAAGTGCCTAAAAAACTGTGTGTGGGTCACTGTAATTTTTTTTTTTTTTTTTTATCAAAAGCTGACTGGTGTCTGTCTTGTTAAAAAAAAAACAGTCCAGTAAAAGTGCTTAAAGCAGAATTATACTCACCTTGGCTCCAGGGTTGCATGAGAGTTCAGTCAGTTTTGGTATTGCTGAATTTGTACAGTGAGTTGCATGTGAGCAACTCACTGTACAACGGCAGACAGGCAGGTAAGTAACTTTAATGCAAAAGAGACAAAGCATGTCAAAGCATGGTTGCATTTTCAGTGAAAAAAATATACTCTATCTTTGCTTTTTAGATTAAAAATAGGCCCATGTCAGCCCTACTCAAAAAGCACTCAAGTAATTGAATACTGTACACATAGTCACTACAATATTTTGGAGAATTTATTTTCCAAGAAATAAATACAATCTTAAGTTTTTTTGATTAAAGTTAGCTGGTCTTTTCTGTAAACATGCAGCCTAGAAAAGTACTCAGATACTGTGTATAGCATCAGTACAATATTTGTTGGCTTTTTTGGTGTAAATAATTATACTGTATTCTTGATTTCTTGATTAAAAGCTGCATGGTGTGTCTCCTTTTCAAAATATGGTCTAGTAAAAGTGCTTAAAGCGGAGTTTCGCTAAAATTTTTTTTTTAGATGTCAGCAGCTGCAAATACTGCAGCTGCTGACTTTTAAAATAAGGACACTCACCTGTCCCGGGGTCCAGCGATGTCGGCACCCGAGGCCGAACCGTCCCTCGATCCTCGGGTGCTGCCGCCGCCATTCTCACTGAGGGAATCGGGAAGTGAAGCGTTGCGGCTTCACTGCCCGGTTCCCTACTGTGCATGCGCGAATCGCGCTGCGCGTCTACACTGGTCCCCGTTGTGTTGTGGGAACTGTGTATTTCCCACAACACAACGGGGGTGGGCGGGGACTCTGCGGCTAGCTGCAGCTAGCTATACCCGGAATTGGGTGCAGATACCTGTATTATACAGGTATCTGCACCCCCCTCCCCCCCGAAAGGTGCCAATTGTGACACCGGAGGGGGGGAGGAATCCAATGAGCGGAAGTTCCACTTTAGGGTGGAACTCCGCTTTAAATACTGGGTATGAAGGCAATACAATATTTTGTTGGCATATATCTTGGAAATAATAAACTAACTCAGTTGATTTATTGATTACAAGCTGTCTGTTGTCTCCTTGTGAAACTGCAATTAGTAAAATTTGCTTACAAACTGCCCATGGAGCCAGTACAATATTATTTTTTTCTGGAACACGGTAATTTTGAATTCTTAATTATAAATCTGCAAATTACAAATCTCCCTGGAAAAATGAAGCCTAGGAGGCCTAGGAGGGCTGCTTATAAAGTGTGCATGGAATAAGTACAATATTTTTGGCTACTGTTTCTGAAATAATGTACTGTACTTTTTATAATAAAGTGTTCTCTCCCTCTTTATTTGCAGCCTAATAAAGCTGTCTATGTACTGTGCATTAAATGCACAATGTTTATAGCTATTTAAATAATGAAATAGTCCATCGCAAGGACCTGCCAGGCCATTCTTTTTAAATCACAGCCTGTTTTTTGTCTCTTTTCTGTGGAATAATACATTTAACAATAAAAGCTTCCTTATTTTTCCCTCGTAAATATTGGCCTCATTAATGTGCTTATGTTTTGTATTGACTGCACAATCTTCCCAACTATTATTTGTGAAATAATACATAATAATAATGTATAATAATAATTTATTTTAAAAAAAACATGAAACACAGAAAGAAAAGGTCTAAGAAGAAACCAAAATGCACATAAAATCACCCTTTATTGTACAACTTTAATATAGTACATCACAGCTAGGTAATCTCTCAGCAAAAAAAACAACCCCACTAAGGATAACACAGTGTAAATGACACTTCAGAAATTGATATAAAGTGCGGACACTGTAATAGAGTCTACAAAGGGACAGAACAACTATGTAAGTGGTAGGGGCCAAGCAGCCAATTGTTTTTCCTCCACTCCAGCATGATCTGCATATGTGATCGCACACAGTGAGGAATTCTTCACATTGGACATGCTCCAGAACTGTGAGCAGCTGGAGGGAGAGATATTCACTCTTGGGGAGGCAGCCATCAGGTCAACATTGGATGTCTGCACTTAGACCACTGAGCTCAATCTGTTTTACTGTAATTCTATGCAATATGTGGCTTTTTAGCAGAACAGATATTGTTGTGAGATGCATGTTTATATTGGATGATCAGTTTTCCTAATCCCAACTTGGTTTACATTTCACCTGATGCTGTTTGCCATTTACAGCAAATAGTTACCTGCTTGTCTTCACAGTGCATGAGTGATGCTATTGCTCTGGGTTGGTTCTTTCAACAGTTTGCCTGATTTGTGCAGATCACCATGTTGGCAGATCTGTGAGGAAGTTTCTAAACAGTATTTTGTAACTTTGTTGTGTTTTTTAGTAGCTATTTTCAAAACTAGTAGCAAACATACCTGGGTTCAATTCTGCAAACAATATCTGCATTCAAACTGCATTGAAAACAATGGAAGACAAATGTTCATTTTCAGTAATGATATTCTGTAAAATCAAGGGATTAAAAACTAAAACAGTGGAATCTCGCTTATGGTCCAATTAAAAAGAAAAGTAGCTGGCACACCACTAGATACAAATGGTTATAGAGCATAGAAAAAACAGTGCTAAGCTAGGCAAAATATGTATATCATTGAGCCGCTGATGATGACAGGCGTGACAAAACATGTAGGGCAGAGCTGACGCCGTAAGGTCACCTTACATGAACGGACAAAGAAGAGATCCACACATATTCTCGTAAATATTCTGTTATACAAAGCGCTGTGTTGATTTTAACATGTGAGAAGTTTTTGTTTATTTTATTTTTTCATGTCTGTTTATATGCTCCTGTGAACTGTGACACCAAGTTGTCTACTGGGGAGAGGCTGCAAGATTCTGGCTTCATCTGTTTTGCTCGATGGTCACATCAACCTAAGTGCCTTGTGATTTCTCTGATTCAGGGGATCATGGCTTTGCGGTAAGCCTTTTGTGTAAAATAAGGTGGAGGAGCACATTCAGTCACATCCAATTGAATTCCTTTCATCTTGATTATAGTTATTGGACTTTTTTTCACTATGGTATGGTGAGTGGACTTGTTTTGTTATATTTGTTACACTATTGTTAGTATTATATTTAATAAATCTTTTTTGCATATTGATTCATCTTCACTTTCATCTTTATCAATTATTTTTACTGCACAGAATTGTGTAATGATGTACATATTTTGATTATCATTGCCTTCTTTTTTACCTATAAGTCAAGTGATTGACAAAGAATTGGCATGGGACTAGGCAGTGACGTGGGGAACATTTTCCAAAGTGAAAAAAAATTGAAAGGTATAATTTAAGGGGGAAAGCCCATTTTGAAGTGGCTTAAAAGGCAACATAAAAAATATGCGATTTCTTTTAATAGCATGCTTGAGTGATGCCTTAAAGCTGTGTTTGGAATTACAGTACAAAATGTTATGACTCTCAGAGACCTTGTCAGCTACACCATATTCTGGTATCACATAAATTACATGTCTATTCATTTACTTTACATTTACATAATTGCTTGGCGTACATACAGCAGCAGCAAGCCATTATGACTGATTTTCACCCAAAAATACATTTTTAAGTAGTTTTTGCCAATTTTGTTTTTTTTTGGAGAAGTAATACCTGAGTGCTTGAAGCAGAAGTGGCATCATAAGGTACTTTTTAAAACAAAAAAGCTAAAACCATTAATGTAATATAAATTGCCAAACAGGGGCAAAACAAGTCAGAGAATATCTTGTACTGATCTTCTATTCAATAACATATTGTTTTGTATTCCAACCACAAACCACAATCCACAAACACACATTGCAGAGGTGTGGCGGTCGGTATGCCAAACAATAAAAATAACCACAATGTCAGGTTTCAGAGACAAGTGCAAAATTTTCACACAGTAGCACACAAACAGATTGATTAGCCCAAGGCAGCATGTAAGAGAGAGAGATGAGTCACTTCTTTCCAAAAAAACAAAACAATTAGGGTAAAATACTACAAACATGGTAGTTCTAAGGCTTCATGTACACAGGACGTTGCTTAACCTCTCCTGAATGATTTAAAGTGGAGTTCCACCCAAAAATGGAACTTCCACTTTTTGGAATCCTCCCCCCCTCCGGTGTCACATATGGCACCTTTCAGGGGGGAGGAGGGAGCAGATACCTGTCTAATACAGGTATTTGCTCCCACTTCCTGGCATAGATCACTGCGGTGATCGCGGTGACCTACATCACTTCCGGCGCCTACTCTGTCCTCCCCTGCTGTTTTCTGGGAGACACACAGGTCCTAGAATACAGCAGGGACCAGTGAGGACGCGCAGCACGACTCGCACATGCGCAGTAGGGAACCAGGAAGTGAAGCCGCACGGCTTCACTTCCTGATTTCCTTACCGAGGATGGCAGCAGCAGCAGCTGAGAGCCAACGAACAGATCAGCTTCGGCTGCCGACAACGCGGGCTCCCTGGACAGGTAAGTGTCCATATATTAAAAGTCAACAGCTGCAGTATTTGTAACTGCTGGCTTTTAATATTTTTTTTTCGGCGGACTTCCGCTTCAACTTGACAGCTAGAAACCAGCGTCTAAAAAAATCAGTTTGGATGCATTTACATGCCGCATTTAAATAAACAAGATATTTGGGGGGCACACCCTAAAAGATGCATTAAAGATGGTACAGCCATAAGACCATAGAACAGATCAAAATATTAAAGTGCACACATGCAAAAAATATTTTGTTCTGTTACATGCTGCGTTTAGCTATTTTTGCCGCTTTTGCGTCTGGAAGCGTTTGTAAAAAAAGTAAAAAATATATATTTTTTTGTTAAAATGAAAAACATCTGTATACGAAAGGCTGCTAAATGCGAGTTACCACTTTTAGCAGCGTTTACAGGCTGTTACAGGCGTTCCAAAAAATGCTTCTAAACTCAACTGCCTAGAAATGACTATAAACGACCCTGTGTATATGTACTGATAAGACGACATAGAGGAGAGTTCAGGGGCAGCTGAAAAAATTGCCCAACTGCTCCTAAATGTCCGTTTACCAGCAGCAGTATACATGAGGCCTAAATATTGTATTATTTAACATCCGTGAAAAAATTTATTTTTTAGACAGCAATAATGGAAATAGCATGCAGCTTTCTTTACACCACTGCTAGAAAGCCTTTTTGACACTGCTGTGTTTTTTAATGCATACTGATAATGGAAAAAAAATACAGCTTAGCAACACAAATAACAAACTGGTGTGGACAGTTGCCATTTTTGAGCGACAGAGCAGGCAGGCATTTTACACCAGGAAATTGCATACATTTTTGCAACACAACTTTGAAGCCTTCATTTATAAAGGAGAAAATAACCAGATTAGAGTTTGTCCCCAAAAAATTGGCTTCTTTTTTCATACAGTGAGGAAGGACAAGATATACAGATTTGATACACACCTTTTCATACTGTCCATTACAAGCAGATTGCACCTTACAATTCATTTACTTTTTCTTTTTCTACTTAGCAGATATAAAAATAAAAATACTTGCCTGCACAGTTTTTCTACTTTTTTTTCTATCTCTGAGGGACAGAACGTGCACATTTTACCTGTAAATAATTAAATTAGACTGTGCATTTGTAGAGATGCAAATTACAGTGATATAAATATTGTACCAATTTCAGACAGGAAATCTCATCCTTGTTAAGGGGAGGCAAACTTATTTTTTAGATATATACTTTTAGACATACTGATTTTCTGCATCTAACATAAATAGTGCTTATCAGAGGCAATTTAAGATGTAGAGAGCAGACAGGCTCTGTAAGCTCAGAAAAATGTATTTAAAAAATAATATGTACATATGTCAAAGCATGTTTTATAGTCCAGTATTTTGAGAAGTAAAGCATGAGGTGGTTTTCATGTAAGGGATCACTATTAGGTCATGCTAATTTAAAGAGTTCGTATAACAAATTTCACAGCTGAGGAGCAGCATGAGGAAACATGACATGTTGCCCATTTTCCAAAATGTGCTGTGCAGAAATCAGGTGCAAGACTTTGGCCAGTGATGGCTTTGGCAATGCATTATGGGACATTCATCAAAGCAATTCCCACTGGAGGTGTCTCAAAGTTTGGCATTCGGCTGAATGATTGAACAGCAAATGTTTGGTCCGAACACTAAGCTTATCCCTAGTCAAAACATTTACAATGTATCAACAAGTGTACACTTTATATCACATTCTCACATGTCATTTACATGGTGTACTTGAGGTATGGAGGAATGAATGATGTCTGGTTGTTGACAACGTTGTCATTTGTTTTAATATTCCTAATAGGGTTGTGTTTCTGGGAGATTACCTTTGTGAGTTGATATATTTATTAATATTAAAGCTGTGCAATAAAGGGAAATTTTATGCACACTTGGCTTCTCCTTAGACTTCCCTGTGTTGTTTCATGTTAATGCTGGTTGGAGTAGCCTGCGACCTTGCCTATAATAACAATAATATTAGTATCCTTAGACCCCTTTCACGCAGGGCGGATCTGCTCAGCGGACTCCGCAAGCTCAGTGGGGGATCGCTCCGTTGATCCCCGCTGAGCAGGCCGATGACAGGTCCGTCTCTGCTCACTGTACAGGGACGGACCTGTCAGAGCCCCCCTGTTCACTATGGGAAGATTGGATGAAAACAGACAGCATGTCCGTTTTCAACCAATCCCATCCAATCCGATCCACTGGACAGATGGCGAATGTATCACCATCTGTCTGTTTTCAGCAGATCTTGTCGGATTGGATGGCAGGAGGGTGTCAGCTGACACATCTCCGCTGACATCCGCCTGCTCATGCAAGTGAATGGGTGGCCCCTGTCCGTTTTTCAGGCGGGTCTTTGCAGGCCGATCGTGTGAAAGGGGCCTTAGCCATAAGAGAAAAAAAAATGATTTAGCTGTATTTTATGTATCCATATTAAAACTTGCTCTGTATTTCCCCTTGAAATTGCAGTCTAATAAAGCTGCTAACATACTGTGTACCAAATGTACATTATTTGCGGCTATTTTCTGTGAAATATTTATTTTATGTCCAATACTGGATGCACATTTTTTATGATTTCAATAAGTAAATTATATTGATCTGCTTTAAAACTCTGTTCTATGTGCTAATTATTACTTCCTGTTTTCTGTCATTTGATTCCAAAAGTGCAATTTTCTAATTCCTTTGAAACACTAGTGTCCACCTTTGTCATTGTGGTCTCAAAAAAAAAATTTGATATTATTATTATACGGGATTTATATAGCGCCAACAGTTTGCGCAACACTTTACAACATGAGCGCAGACAGTACACTTACAATACAAATCAATACAGGAGGGATCAGGGGGCCCTGCTCATTAGAGCTTACAATCTAGAATCATAGAACCCTGTACAAATAATGCCAAGAGAGCCACTTGATGTCATCCACACCCCTGTGAAGCCAGTGTCTAAGCTGGAGGCCTTAACTTGCAAAGAACCCATAAACAGAACATTTTAAAAATTAAAGGGAGTGCTTTGGAGCACATCTTTGTTGCTTGGAAGTGTGCAGTAATGTGTTTCACACAAAATGCAGCATTGCATGTTTCAGTAACAGATGTGAAGCAAAAGCCCTGTGGTGTGTGTGGGGGGTGTGGAGGGAGGCAGCCTGTTCCCACAGTCTGTCCCCCCTTCATTCATGCCTCCATTGCAGTGGGGAAAAAACACAACATTTTAATTATAAATGTAATGGAAGCTATGGTAAGCAGGGGGGAAAAATAGGGGAGTCCGTAGGACACACCTATGGTTGTGCAGAATTGTGCAGTGAAAGCTTAGAATGTTTCAGCAACAAGTGTAAAACCAAGGTCACCTTGTAGGAGGGCTGGGCAGCCTTTCCCTATGAGGTGGGCCCACTTCATCTATGTCTACATGGTGGTAGATCCAGGCACCATCAGGAGATGCAGCAAAGAACCTCTTTGCTGCACTACTTCAAAGTGGGGCACCTTGTATTCCCTTTTTGATAGTCGCACAGATCTCGGCATGATTTTCACCATGGACCAGGGAGGAATAAAACATTGCTCTTAAAACCACCCTAAATTTTCTTCTCCTCATGACCACCAGCACCATGACCCTCTTCCTCATTGGCAGCTCCACAACCCTCCTCCTCTTTACCACTGGCACCCTGATAGGCAAGGTACAAGTGTAAACTTTCCTTGCTGGGAGACAGCCAGCAGGTTGGCATTGTAGTCATAGCATGGGGTCAGTCACCTCTCAGCCTGTTCCTGAAGAGCTGCCAGAATATCTGGTCTAGTGTGGCTCCTGTCCCCCAGGCACACTAGATGCAAAACACTTGGCAGCATTTTGGCTGGGCCCTTGCATAGGTTTTGGGGTGGTTACGGAGGACTGTTGGTTCCAAGGAGTCACTGGCTCAAGCCATTTATGAGAAAGGTGAGGTGTTCTCACCATCACTAAGGGGCTGCACCTCCAGCTCTTGTAGGCCATGAAGGAGGTGTAACATTCTTGCCCATGTATGTAGGACAAAATGTCTGTGGAACCAGATGCTGACAAAACTTACAATAGTCTAGCTTGGTTACATCTATATCTTTATATGTCACAAGCAGTGGGCAACTGGGGATGCAACAATTCAGTGTAGTAGCCTGTGCTATTGACAGTCAGCACTGGTCACTTCCAGATACTGCTCGAGTGACTTGCCTTTTGTATACCGATTACAGGGGGTCAGTTGTTCAATGCCTTTGCTAATTTACATATTGTATCTTTTGCAATTAATGCAGGGCATTCTCTGATTGGATGAGGTAGAGGGGAGGGGCAAGTGATGCATGATCTCTGCCTTGTTGAATTAGAAAATGCTTTGTTTTCATTGGAAAATAATGTTCTCTGATTGGTGGCAGTGTCCCTTGTGTGACTCCCTGTGTTCAGTCTACAGGAAGGCAAATTGCTCAAGCAGCAACCAAAAGAGACCAGTGATGGCTATATGTACCACAGCCTGTTACAGCAAATTTATTCTTCCCCAGTGGCCCTCCAGATGTGAGATATGAAGAATAAGATGTAATCAAGCTGGAGCAATGTAAGTTTAAAAAAAAAAAAAAAAATTTCAGAAGTTTAGCTTTAAGCTATTTCTCATAGTAAAATTTCACTTTTAGATCTGTTGTTGCCACTTTTCCCACTGGTCAATTAATGCCTTTTACTGCTTGATAAAAAAAAATCAGGCATTGCATCTAAAACTACTTAAAAAGATAATTTTTCTACTTGACCTTTATACCATTCAGATTAAAGGAAACTGTACTCAGATAAAATATATACACTGCTATTGCTGACCTTCTTATGAAAATGCTGATTGCCTAGTTATCTCTGGCTTCAGTACTATTGGAGTCAATCATAACTTAGCACTTGTAATCTGTATGCTTGTTCCCAGGCTGTACCACTGACAATGAATCATCATGACAGCCAGGAAACCAGAATTTTCAGAGGTAGGAGTCAACAATGGCAGTCTCTATACTTTCACATAAGGTTTCCTTTAATATCATTGCACTGCATTCACATATGGTTGTGCAGTGTAGCAACTCTGCCTTCAAAGAGATGATAATAAAATGCTTAGTTGAACTGCGTTGAACCATTGTTCAGCGTAAAGATGGTAGAGCAGAACAAATGTTGGTGATTTATAGCAAGTGCAAGGTACCACTGACAGCCAGACAAGCATGATGAGGGGTCTTTACGGTAACCTCTGTTTTTAGAAGGGCTTTCCTGGAAAGCCAGCCATCTGACGCACTTCTCAGCAGTATCCACTAATCCACATCTCTGCATTTTCAATGTTCTTGGCAATAAAGGGATTTGAAATAACTGTCCTATTGTCAGTCATCAATTAAAAAAAAACATCTAGAATGCATTGAGTACTGTGAGTCTGATTTGTTTCCTGTAGGCAGTAAAATATATAGGTGCAGGTAAAGCATCTGTTGCCTATAAAAGTCCAGCAGACAGAATAGAGTGTAATAAAATAAGCACTTTTAATTAAGTAAGTGCATATATTACCAGTAATAACTGAGTATTTTATATAAGTGGCTCTTAAGTAAATCGCTATTGTTCACTTTATTTTCCACCAAATGTATGGCTCATTTCTCTTACCCTTGTAAAAAAATTGGTGGTGGTGCTATACATTTAGCTAACTTTATATCTATTTGAGTCATCCAATATCCACTTTCTGGCCCATTTCATCTTTTGCTGTGCTGAATTAAATCATTTCCTGGCTCCTCCAATTAAGTCCAGGTGTATTATACAGTATATGATCAGTCTTCTATAAAATATGTTTAAACACATTTCATAAGCACTGGAGTGGAGACCATTTCTTAACTATGTCATGTGTCAGGAAGAGGTACACAAATACCTGGCTGTAGTAGTATAATTCATTGTATCTATTAGCAGTATCATTCATTATGAATCATCAAAGGATTCATTGCCAAATTCTACAAGATAATCTGGTGACAGATACCTTTTGGAATTGGAAGTACTGGTGAACATCCTGGATTAAGGTATTTTATTTAAACAACAAACACAATAAATCATTCTTCACCACTGCTGGTTTAGAAACTCTGACTTGGAAATGAATAACTGTTTGATATTTATGGCACAAAAGAGATCACAATGTTCTATACTGAAGAGCTCACTTTTTATTATGTATACTTACCACATTCCTCCAGACTGAGGCACGGGAATATAAAGCAATTCACTAGGATACACAAAATTAAATCTTTTGCTCATTATTGTAATATTTACAATATTAATATTTGTTAATGCAATGTTATGCATATCCAGCTGGAGAATTTTGAATGAAAATGACTAGACAAATTATTATTCAGATTAGAGATGAAAACCCCCTGAGAGATGCCATAAAAACAAATATACACTGTACAGTGAAACCAATACTCAGGGGAATAAGTTATGTATGTTAATGCCCAAACTCTTAGAAAAGAACTAGGATTTGTACTGTAAAACATAGCTTGCTTGCTTTTTTTGTGAATACTTATACTCCCTAAAATTGCAATGTGGTCACACATCTAGGGTGCCATAGAACATCATCAGCAGTCAGCTAGGGGTTGGTCCCTGTCAGCACATTCCTGCTAGGGCACCTGCCATTCAATCTGCTGTAGTTTTTTCCTGCAGTCTCCTTGTTCATGCAATATATGTAGCACCTCTATGTGCCACTAGTGTTAGTGTAGGCAAATTTATGTTAAGACTTATGGTTAGTTTTGAGTCTGAAATTGGGTCAGGGTTTACTGCAGGTCAGGCTGGATGACTCACAGAGGCAGGTCTCTGGTACCTACCCCTGGATCTGAAAGTTTGGAGAAACTTATAGAAGTTAGTGGGCAGAGGCCAGGAGAACTGATCTGCATGCTTGAAGGAACTTGGGCAATCCCCAGGCAGAATGCTCTCGCAGGGTGGCTAGGTCAGCCCTTAAATATGGAGGAGCCATGCCAGCAGGGGAGTTTGGTGGAAGATGGAGGGCTGATGAAACTGTCGGTGACCTGGGAGGGACCCCTGAGTCGGGGGGATTCTCTCTCCAAGCTGGGCTCAGGCTGGCTTGGGAAGATCCTGGTAGCAGTTTGCTTTGAAAGGAATCGTGCCTGAGGAGCAGCAGGAAGCAAGGAGGACAGCATGAGCACATCAGCACACCCAGGGATTCACAAGGGGGGAGACTGCCACATATTGCAAGCTTTCAGGAGGGCAGTGCTGTACTTAACCCTTCCTATCCTTTGCCCTCAGAGATCTTCAGAGCAGTAAGGTGGGCTGGTGGACAAGAGGCCAGGGGGGCTGATAGTTCTTGCAGACAGTACAGCTTGGAGCAGTTTCTACGAAGTTGGAGATACTTCTGAATGCAGCTTACAACACACTGTGCTATTTTCTAATAGGGACTGAGAGTTCCTAGTCCTTAAGGGGCTTTTGTTTTCGCTCACCAATGACTGTTGGAGGCCAGAAGGGAGAACATTCCAGGATTTTGTACATAGGGAGGAAGTTGTCCCTGTCAATCATTTTAGTCAAGTTGGGCACCCCATAACCTCTTTACAAATAATAAAACAACAAAAACAAGCTCAAAGACTTTTCTTGTGTCTGGATGCAAGTGGAAAATACTTGTCGCCTAGCTGTGTAAGGATAGGGGAACTGTTCATGAGCAGCTCCTGCGGGGGTACTGCTAGATTAAGACAATACAATGCACAAAAAAGCAGTGCATAAACTCTGTTAGACCACTGTCAGGATTGGAAAAAGGTGCTATAGCGCTACCCCTGCAGGAGCTGTTGAATATTTTGAGTTCTCTGTTTATCACTGAGCCCTGAGCAGAGCACCATCCCTGCTGACCCCACCAAAGTACTCTGGCCAGGTAGTTCCCTAGCTGTCACACAAAGGAAAAATACGCACACACTGGTGAAAGTTAAAGCGTAACTCCACTTTTGTTGAGAAGAAAACATTCCCCTCTGGGTGATCTATGTGTATTGCAAGGATTATAACAACCTTTGCTGCAGATTCCTACCTTTTGTTATTCTGAAGAAATCCCTGTATGTTCCTCTGTGCTTCTGTCTGAGTGAGGGCAAGTGAGTGGGAAACAACACAGATGCAGATGATGGAAATATTATAGAAGGGAGAAACGGAAAGCAAAAAAGAAGAAAAAAAGAAAATGACAAAAGAAAGGCGTGTGGATGCTGCATACAGAGAAAGTGGAAAACTGTGAGCTATGTTGTGAAAAGAGTGAGGAAAAATAATGTAGAAAACTATAGAAAGGTCTTGCGAGCCACAAATGGGTTAATGCCTCTAGGGTGGATGTCCTAATGAAGGCAAGCAGCAAACACTAACCACGTTTCATATCCGTGTAAGTGATAAAGTTAATCAAAAAACTGTGTCTGCGCTAAACCAAGGATCAGTAACCATGTGCAAAAAGCAAATATGAACATAAAATTTAAAATAAAAATATATAAAAAAATATATGTAAAAATTATAACAATCATATATGCTATCAATCGGTGATAAATAATTAAAGTGCAACATGCATAAAATATAAAGTCCAAGTGCTCATAAAAGTATCAAAAGTGTATTCACTCCTCCAGTGAAATAATATATAAATTTCATAAAGTTCATAAACGCAATATTCATAAATGACAAAATTCAATGTGCATAGATATAATGTCCATCATCAGTGTTATCCATCGTGCTCATCCAAAATCGTGTATACAGGGATATAAAGCATGCTTCAGTGCTTTCCAGTGACCCCCAACAGCAAATGCGCTCACCTCTAAGTGTGTGACACAGTAACTAAACTATGTCTGAAAACGCATGGGAGCCACTCCTCGGCTCAAAGGTATATACAGACGCTGACCTCCAATTTGCTCAAATATCATCACAATTCATAAAATAGGGAAAAAAAGAAACTCCATAGTGTAATAGGTTCAACAATTTATTTTAAAAAACACACTTCCCTTCATAGGGGTACTCACATTGTGTAGGTGCGTGAGTGCACCATCCTAATCAAGGTTATGCAATATAAGGAACACTAGTACGGCGTGCGGTGTGGTATATCCTTCTCATCTGCTCCTCTGTGCTGACAGCTCCGTCCTGGCCCCTCCCCTCCCCTACACGTGTTCGGCACAGGGATCACGTGCCTTCATCAGGGAGATCTGATTGGACGGATGCTCTATGCTCAATATATACTAACAGCGGCCATTTTGCCTTAGACCGCAGACAAAACTAGTAACTGGCTACAACTGTATACATATGATCAGCGGCCATTTTGCCTTAGATCGCAGACAAAACTAGTAACTGGCTACAACTGTGCACATATGATCAGCGGTGAACATTGTATTTCCTAACCAACGCTTTATTATAAGCATCCAGCTGATATAGCTGGGATTGGGGGAAAAAAGCAAGCATGTGTTTAGACAAGCTTCAGAATTAAACATGTGTTTTAAAAAACTTTAAAATAAAATTGAATCCAGGACGGAGCTATATTATTCTAAAATTACATTTATGTTCATATTTACTTTTTGCACATGGTTACTGATCCTTGGTTTAGCGCAGACACAGTTTTTTGATTAAGGAAAAATAATGTAGTGTGAAGAGGGAGAAAAAGGTGTATGGTGAAAAATGGTGAATGAAGTAAAGTGAGGATATGTGGGTTCAAATGGTGAAGAGGGGACAAAATGTAAAAAGGAAAAAGTGAAAATGATGAAGGGAAAAAGTAAAACGCAAAAAATGGGCTAGGTGATGTGGGTGGGTGAGGGTGACAACCACATATGTGAGAAAGATGAAAAGAAAGTATGTGCATGCTACATTTATGTCAGTTAAACAATTGAGAGCTTTATTTTGCCTTACTAGTTGGATAATGATAGTGCCATCCCAAATATGAGTAGTATATTGTATGTAGTCAAAAGTAAATTTCATATGGAAGATCTGTGGCCAATGTGCCTGTTAATAAAGGTCGCTGGTTAGGATGCCATATTAAGACATAGCCTAGTGAAGCATGGCAGATGGCCTGCAGTAATGAATAAGTGAATGCATATTACTTACTCCTATGTTGAAAAGAAGGGCGTCTGACCATCCAAGAGGGATGTGAAGGGATCATCTCCAGATCAACCTTCCTCCCCAAGTTTATATTATATTCTTAATTAGGAGAGCACCTTGAGAAAAAGCTGCAGGTGTTGATGACCACCACCCACTTACCAGAAGGCGGACATCCCTGACTGCTGTCGTCACTTCCGCTGTAAACACATCAAGACGTCGCGCGTACCCGCGAAGAGACTGCGTGTGTGCGCATGGCGTGAGATGTCTGGAAGAGATCGTGGATGCCGCTGGCAAGGAGATCACTCACACAAGCAGCCGAAAGTACAATTGGCCACCTAGTGAGACAAAATGAGAGCGCAGATGTTTATGCTCCCCCCCTCTTGCCAGGAAGGCGCACAAAGGAGGAATGTCACCAACCAAGGGAGCCCGACCAAAGAGACAGCGCGGGAGTCTGAAAGACAAATATAGGAATGATTTATAGCAAAAATGATTTGGACTGGCACTACATATACAATCATACATACACTATAACAACATCATATCTGGCAATATCAATGTCATAAAAAAATACTTATATCTATCTTTTTCTGTAGATCAACAAATAGAACATTACATGAAAAAATATTTCAAAAAAGATCACAGAGTTTGTGCACTATTTGTCCAATATTAGCATTAATGCCCCGTACACACGGTCGGAAATTGATCGGACATTCCGACAACAAAATCCATGGATTTTTTCCGACGGAGGTTGGCTCAAACTTGTTTTGCATACACACGGTTGCACAAAGTTGTCGGAATTTCCGAGCACCAAGAACGCGGTGACGTACACCACGTACAACGAGACTATAAAAGGGCAGTTTAGTACCAAGCGCGGCACCCTTTGGGCTCCTTTTGCTAATCTCGTGTTAGTAAAAGTTTGGTGAGAGACGATTCGCGATTTTTCAGACTCGTGGTTTTCAGTTCGTTTTTCTGGTGTTCAGTTTGTGCTTGTGGGTTTGTATCTGTTCTTCAGTGCGTGCAGCGAGTTACCATTGACTGTGTCATTGTGTTCTTGTTCGTTCGTTACTGATTTTCAGGTCGCTCTTCACAGGTCTTGCGTTCTGTTACTTTGTTCTGACCAGCCGACCGTTTTCTAGCCATGTTGCGTGTACGTACTCATCGTAGAGTTTGTGCTGTGCGGGGGCTTGGTGTTGGGGTTCTTACTTTGACACAAGCCCAGTCCATGAACAGGGCGAGGAGGAGTTCATGAACCAAGAATTGGTTGCTTCAGCGTGACCACTTCTGTCACATGCCTTTGCTCCCTGAGATCCGTGAGAATAATCCTGATGATTTCAGGAACTTTCTCCGGATGACGGACCCCGTATTTCACCGTTTGTTGGCTTTGCTGACCCCTTATATTAGCAGGCAGGCATCATGCGGGATCAATGGACATGTTTTGTGGGTGCAACCCCTACCTCTCAGCTACTTTGTTATTGAGGTAGGGGTTGCACCCCCAAAATGCGTACATTGATCTCCCGTGATGGCAGATAGCACATGTTGACACACTGTGTGCATCTTCAAAATTTGGCTTTTCTAGAATATGTCAAAAAATGTTCAAAAATGTTTCAGAAAAATAAAGCAGAAAGAAGTAAGGGATTTCGAGGAGTTTTAAACTCTCCCTAAAACATCAGTGATGTTCTTCATTTTGTTTTGAACATCATTGATGCTTTGCTTGATGTTTTCCAAGTCCCTATTATACCCCATTATCTCCCCGATCAGGATCTGGGCACTTTCACTGGTGAAATGACCTTCATCCACAACATTACAATCACCTAAAAATATAGAAAAAAAAAAAACACCATGTATTATAAATATGCAGGCATACATCTATTACCTGAGCCTGTGTTTGCAGACACTCACCTGTTGTGGTGACAATTTCCACCACGTCTCCCTCCTCTTCCTCTGCTTGGCTTTGAGGGATTTCCCCTTCTTCCTGAGGTGGGGGGTCTGTTGTCTCCTCTGATGAGTGGTGTCCTCCGAGTCTTTTCTCCCCTATGTAAAAAAAAAAAAATAAGTATACTTAGCACACAGATATTTGATGGCAGAAATAGGAATATGAAACATTGCTTGGAAGTGGTGTACAATTGTCTATTTTGGCAGAGTTCCAAGATGAAGAAATATTGTTTTCCTTTGTCAAGCTTGAATACTTACCTGTTTTGTACAAGCTTCACAGATGGAGACACCCCTATAGTATACACTGAAGCACCTGTGTGGGACCCTAATAAAAAGGGTGTTCTTGTGTCCCACAGTAGTGCTCCAGCGTCCAGATGTGTAAACAGCTGCTGAGTGTCCTCTCCTTACACAGAATCTAGTTTGCATTTAATTCTAGTTACAAACCCATCTAGACACCAAAATTATTTTAAGAGAAGTAGGCCAGAAAAAATGTATTGAAAAGCATCTGGACAAAACATGGTGTTTTATTGGATGAATGAACAATGTTTCCTACGAACGAATAATGTGTCCATGAACATGAAAGTTGCCATTTTAAACTGTACAACAGTAAAGAAAAGCACATGGAGCAGCACGAACATTATAAAAATAACGAATAGGAACACAGGACAACTACTTACTTTTTTGCAGCACTCTCCTGATCCTTCTATACTGATTGTGCTCCCTTAATTTGAGGTCCAACCACCGCTTCCTGGGTTGATCCTTGGATCAACGTACCCCAAAATTACGGTGCAGACTTGCCTTGATCTTGGCCTTTCTGACATTGGGGTTGGGGTAAGGTCCATACTTCCCGTCATAGTCAGCCCTTTTCAGTATGTCGACCATCTCCACCATCTCTACAAAGGCCATATTTGATGCCTTAAATTGTCTCCTCCAGGATCGTAACGTTTCTGGCTCCGGGCTTTCCTCCTAGTCTTTGCTGTAATTAACACACACCTGCTCCGTCTCCGCCATATGCTCTTCCCCACTGTGCCGAAAGAGAAGGGGCGGGGAATAGGCTAGAAAAAACGTTGGGCGGGCGGAGTTTCATGCATGCGCAGTGTATATAAAGCGCAACACGCGTGCATCGTACGTACGATCTGTGAGCGGAGGAAGGAGTATAGGAAGCGCCGATCTTGATAATGAAGGTAACGTTTAAACTTGGGCCTATAGTGCTTAGAGATTGAGGCCTAGGAGAGTTTAGCCTGACATTAGGGTTTGTCTTGTGTTGTGTCTTGCAGAGAAAATGGATATTTTGAATGATCAGAACTTTATCCCCATATTCATTGATCTGTTCAGGGAGCTGCCCTGTCTGTGGAAGGTAAACCACCCACATTATAAGAACCAAACAAAGAGGAAGGCGGCGCTGAATAAATTGCTGGCATTTGTAAAGCCGGTGATCCCCACGGCAGACATCACCTATTTGAAGATCCTAATTGGTGGCATGAGGAGCACTTATCTAAGGGAGCGCAAGAAGGTCCAGGATTCCCAGAGATCAGGAGCTGCAGATGACATTTATGTCCCCAGGCTGTGGTACTATGACAGACTGCATTTTCTGGCAGGTCAGACTGAACCCAGGCAATCACTCTCCACTCTTCCTTCCACGCTTCCTTCCCCCTAGCTGAGGCTTCTGATGTCCAACTTGGGCCTTCCAGGCAGCAACATGTGGAGGAGTCCAGTTTGAGCCAGGTATAGCATTCTTCTAAATATTTCTGTCGGTCACATTAATGATGTTAAATCTATGTTAGTTTGGATTAATAATTTATGATTGTGATTGATGAACCAAAAACTAAAACGATGTCCCTTTTTCATACACAGGAAAGTCTCAGCCAGGAGGGGGCCGGGCCCAGTAGCCTGCCCGATACCCAGGTCCCTCCCCTCCGCCTTAAAAAAAAAAGTGGCAGGAAGAGGAGTAACCTGGAGGAGGCAGCAATTGGCCTATTTTGGAAGGCTACTGCGGCCCTCAGAATACCCCACAGTGTTGAAGAGGACTTTGCAGACCTAACAGCATACAAAATAATGGAAATGGAGGAGGGCCAGTGCCTCTTATGTGAGTTTATCATTTTGCAAGCACTAAATAATGGGTTGAGGGGCCAACTCACAAGCCAAAGCCACATTTGTGAGCTCAACCATGGTCCTCCTCCTCCTCCTCCAGGTCCTCCTCCTCCTGTCACACCTCCAACACCAGAGCCACAGCCTGGAAGGAAGTGTCTAAGGAAGACCAGAGAGTGATGGCCCTGGGTTCAGTCTGGTCTGGCAAAAGATGCAGGCTCTTGTACGACCGCAGCCTGGGGACATACATGTCATCTGCTGCTGTTCATGATCTCTTGGACTTCTGGACCAGATTGTACTCCCTTATATATGGACTCCTCAGGCCACCAATTTTGCATTAAAATAATTGATGTGTGCCCTGGGGGCCAAAGTCTTCGCCAATTTCTGCAATTTATCCAGCGTTGCCTCCCTCTTTGTTTGGTTATGAGCCCTTAATACATTTTTGTTTTGATTTATTATACTCGCCTATGTGTGTTTTCCTTCAAAAGGGACAGTTTGTTTGTGAGGAGGCAGGTACATTTCAAAAATACAATGTGAAATTAACAAGAGACACCAACACCAAGCAATCTCCTTGAGATTAAAAAATACAAGATAATAATGGTGTTGTGGTAACTTGACACACAAAACACACCAAAACTATTCTGGAGTAAAAAAAAATGAAAAATAAAACACAAGATCAGGCTTTAAAAAAAAAAAAAAAAAAAATTAATATAAAAACATCCAAAAAATAATATTTTTTCGGTAGATGTGACAAATAAAAATATTATATTGATGAAATCACGATAAATAATAAAGAAAGAAGTTTGTGAGAAGTCTGTGTGAATATGAGCAGCAAAACTACTTCATTCTTCTAGCATTATAAAGAAGAATAGAGTGCGCTGCATTAAACATTTTAAAACATTGCAGCATGACGAAAGTGCTATATCCATTCTGAGCGCTAATTTTACCAGACCGAGCAGTTCCGTCTCGGAATTTATTCTGAGTATGCGTGGCACTTTGTGCGTCGGAATTGTCCACACACGGTCGGAATTGACGCGATCGGATTTTGTTGTCGGAAAATTTTATAGCCTGCTCTCAAACTCTGTGTGTTGGAAAATCCGATGGAAAAACTCTGATGGAGCCCACACACGGTCGGAATTTCCGATAACAAGCTCCGATCGCACATTTTCCATTGGAAAATCCGACCGTGTGTACAGGGCAAAATAGTGAGTAATGGCACAATCCACCAACAGATGATGACATTAATACAATATAGTATAGTCATTTCATTGGGTTTTTCCAGAGGAAAAACCCCTTTGGAAGGGGGCGAAGGAAGTAGATTCATTTAGACCTGGAAAGGAGATGGCTTGTAGTCTAAAAATCCATCTTTGCTCTAATTGGAGTAGGATTTTATTCCAATCACCTCCTTGATCGGGAATATGGACTCGATCATGCACAGTAAAGGAGATTTTTGGTACTTTGAAATTGTGTTCAAGCACGGCATGTCTACCGATTGGGAGGTAGCGATTCCCAATCTGCATGCTATACACGTGCTGGGACAGAGGACGCCAAAACTCCTGTTTGGTCTTGCCTATAGAATAGGCACTACATTCACAAACCATAAGATACACCACCCCACGAGTTTGGCAATTCACAAAGTTTGAGGCGAAAGACTTTTTTCTCTTCTTATGAGGGGGCAGTGTGAGCAAGGACCACATGGAAATGAACCGAAAGCTGAACAATGTTTTTTCCTTTTTGATTCATTTTTAAACTCACTTTGAACAAGTTTGTCTTTATTCGAGGTAGCTCTTTTATAAGTAAAAGAGGGATTAGTTGGCACAAAAATGTTAACTTTATGATCATCAGTGAGTACGGTCCAATGTTTGTGGACTATTTGTTTAATTGCATTGTGTTGTCTAGAAAAGCTCAGGATTATCCTAGTAGAATCAGAGTTGGAGTCATCCCTCACTTTGTGCTTGAACAATAACTCAAATCTTGATTGAGTAATGGTTTTGTTATATGCTTTATGCAAGCACTATCGGCTGTAACCACGTGCCAGTAATCTACTTTGGAGATTTTAAGCTTCTTCATTGAAAAGGGCATCATTTGAGCAGTTCCTGCGAAGGCGCAGGTACTCCCATATGGAATGGAATTTTTAAGTGGCAAGGGGTAGAAGCTATCTGCATGCAGCATGGTGTTCCCGGCGGTGCTCTTATGGAATAAGGTGCTGCATAATTTACCCTCAGAGTTACGTTTGATCTGAACGTCCAAAAAGGTAAGAGTGTTAGAATCATAGGTTATGGCAAATTTCAAATTATAATCATTTTGATTAATAAGATTAAAAAACTCCACCAAAGTCTCCTCCGGTCCCTCCCATATGGCGAAGACATCATCAATGTATCAGAGCCACATGCATATGTGGCTCGTGTACTTGACAAGGTCCTCGCCACCTAGGAGGGCCTGCTCCCACTCCCCCAGGTACAGATTGGCGGATGATGAGGCACAAGAAGTCCCCATTGCAAAGCCCTGTACCTGGAGGTAGTGGGAGTCGTTGAAAGTAAAAAAGTTATGATTAAGAATAAACCTGAGTCCATTTATTATGAATTTGTTCAAGGCTTGATCATAACGAGAGCCTTGCTGGAGAATCTTATTATGGGGAATGGAGATATACAGGGCCTCGACATCAATAGCAACCAGAATAGATTCTTCAGAAAGAGTTAGTTCTTCAATGGACTGTAAAAAATAATTTGTATGTTTCAAAAAAGATGGCATGGCCTGGACAAATGGTTGCAAAAAGGAGTCAATGACTCTACTACGATTTTCCGAGATGCCCCCATTGCCGGAGACTATGGGTCGATCAGGGGGTTTATTACCATTCTTGTGAATTTTAGGTAGACTATAAAATGTAGCTACCCTGGGATGTTTTGTTCTGATAAATTCACAAAGGTCCTTTGTGATGGCACCCTCTTTATATGCTCGATCGATCATGAGGTAAAAATGCTTGTAGTAAGAGTCTATCAATTTGACTGGGATATTCTTATACCAGTCTTTGTTGTCTAGAATTTGTTGACACATTGATATGTACTCATTTTGGCATAATATCATACATTATATGCACAATGAATTAGTAAAAATACAAAATATATTGGAAAGGACAAACAATGCACAGCTCATATTTTAACTCTCATGTGTCAAGGGGGAAGGGGGTGTTTAGCCACCCAAAACGATATAGCTTGGAAAAAACACATATATAGAGAGGTAATGGTGCTGCACACCCCGATTAATATAATATGGGAAGGTTCCCCCAGAGGGTTTTTTTAGCAGCCAGGTAAGTGAGTAGTAAATGGATGTTAGAAAAATGCTTTCTTTATTAAAAAATTAGCATACAATGTTTTCATAATAGTTAAAATATGAGCTCTGGTGGGGGCATGCCCAATCACAGTGCAAAAAATGCAAACACAGAATTGTACATAACATTACATGACAAGATGTCTACTGTATGACAAAGGCTGACGCATTTCAACCCATTCGATTTAGGGTCTTCTTCAGAGGATAGGTTTGCTGCAAAGAAACTGCATTTAGCATATCAAATTGAAAAAAGCCTAAACAATTGTATATACACAAAGTGGCCATCTCGCATAGTTACTAGTGTATGTGGCAGGGACCTCCCAACCAGATTTTCCTTAAAAACTGCCAGATAGTCCCGCTTGATTCAAGGTCAGGCAGTGCCCCAGGAGGAGACGGCACCTCACTGAGAGCGGCTTACAAGGAGTCACACGTTTAGATACCCCCCTCAAGGCACACCAGGCCGAGTGGGGTCGGCACCTGCGGCAAATTTCCAGAGCGTAAACTCATGGGATATATAACATGTTTTACCCATATTAAATTTAAACTTTATTATTAAACGATCAGAAAAACCACCAAGGTAGTATTATCCATGTCATATGAACATCCTAAGAATGATAATGTGAATAATAGGTGCATGAATAACAATGCTGGTGTGGAAGATAGCCAAAAAGAGCACAAGGGCATGACATAGAAAGAAATGAGTGAGTGAAGATAGTGAGGAAGATGAAAAACAGCGAAGTGCAAAACAAAGGAAAAAATTAAAAGAAGAATGAATGAAAAAAATTGAAGACATTTTGAAAAGAAAAGAAAGAGATGAGAAAGGGACAAGGGAAAATGAGTGAGGGCAAGTGAGTGGGAAACAACACAGATGCAGATGAAATGAAATGGATATGATAGAAGGGAGAAATGGAAAGCAAAAAACATCCATTTACTACTTACTTACCTGGCTGCTAAAAAACCCCTCTGGGGGAACCTTCCCATATTAACTTATATATATAGATATATATGTATATATCTATATATATAGATATATACAGCTGTATGCAAAAGTTTAGGAACCCCTGACAATTTCCATGATTGTCATTTATAAATATTTGGGTCTTTGGATCAGCAATTTCATTTTGATCTATAAAATAACTGAAGAACACAGTAATATTTCAGAAGTGAAATGAGGTTTATTGGATTAACAGAAAATGTGCAATATGCATCAAAATGAAATTAGACAGGTGCATAAATTTGGGCACCCCAACAGAAAAATCACATCAATATTTAGTAGAGCCTCCTTTAGCAGAAATAACAGCCTCTAGGCGCTTCCTATAGCCTGTAATGAGTGTCTGGATTCTGGATGAATGTATTTTGGACCATTCCTCCTTACAAAACATTTCTAGTTCAGTTAGGTTTGATGGTTGGACAGCCCGTTTCAAATCACCCCACAGATGTTCAGTGATATTCAGGTTTGGGACTGGGATGGACATTCCAGAACATTGTACTTGTTCCTCTGCATAAATGCCCGAGTAGATTTTGAGCAGTGTTTTGGGTCGTTGTCTTGTTGAAATATCCAGCCCCAGCGTAACTTCAACTTGCGACCCTCAACTTTAACCAGATTCCCAGTCTCGGCACTGGCCACACAGCCCCACAGAATTATGGAACCTCCACCAAATTTTACTGTGGGTAGCAAATGTTTTTCTTGGAATGCTGTGTTCTTTTACCGCCATGCATAACGCCCCTTGTTATAACCAAATATCTCAATCTTTGTTACACCAGTCCACAGCATCTTATTCCAAAATGAAGCTGGCTTGTCCAAATGTGCGTTTGCATACCTCAAGCGACTCAGTTTGTGGCGTGTGTGCAGAAAAGGCTTCTTTCACATCACTCTCCCATACAGCTTCTCCCTGTGCAAAGTGTGCTGCATTGTTGAAGGATGCACAGTGACATCATCTACAGCAAGTTAATGTTGTAGGTCTCTGGAGGTGGTCCGTGGGCTGTTTTTGATCGTTCTCATCATCCTTCACCTTTGCCTCTCCAATATTTTATGTGGCCTGCCACTTCTGGCTTTAACAAGAACTGTGCCTGTGGTCTTCCATTTCCTCACTATGTTCCTCACAGTGGACACAGACAGCTTATATCTCTGTGATAACTTTTTGTAGCCTTCCCCTAAACCATAGTGTGGAACAATCTTTGTTTTCAGGTCATTTGAGAGTTGTTTTGAGGCCCCCATGTTGCCACTCTTCAGAGGAGAGTCAAAGAGAACAACAACTTGCAATTGGCCACCTTAAATACCTTTTCTCATGATTGGATGCACCTGTCTATGAAGTTCAAGGCTTAATGAGCTCACCAAACCAATTGTGTGTTCCAATTAATCAGTGCTAAGTAGTTACAGGTATTCAAATCAACAAGATGACAAGGGTGCCCAAATTTATGCACCTGACTAATTTCGTTTTGATGCATATTGCACATTTTCTGTTAATCCAATAAACCTCATTTCACTGCTGAAATATTACTGTGTCCTTCAGTTATTTGATAGACCAAAATGAAATTGCTGATCCAAACACCCAAATATTTATAAATGCCAATCATGGAAAATGTCAGGGGTTCCTAAACTTTTGCATACAACTGTATATATATATATCTATATATAGATATAGATATCTATATATAGATATAGATATATATAGATCTAGATATTTATATATAGATATATAGATATAGATATATCTATATATAGATATAGATATATAGCTATATCTATATATAGAAATAGATAGATCTCTCTATCTATCTATACACTTGATTTGTCTGCCAGCTTAGTTTGGGCCCATAAGTTGGTGGACAATGGAAGATGCAGTCTCTTTAAAATAAGAAGAAAACAGAATAGTCTCTAAAGATTGTAAAGTGGTCAGCAAAGTTCCTCTTTATTATGTAAAGTTGGTGTGGAAGACCGCTTTAAGAATATAGAATGGTAGGAAAAAGTTACTTTAGCAGAAGGGGGTGGGGGGGGGGGGGTGTCAGATGTATGTCCCTTTACATGGAGAAGTTGAACTTGAATGGCTAACCCCTTCCTTGGATGGCTTCAACTTGAATTAGAATAAATGCAGAGTTCTGCCTAGCAGGAAGTGATAGGGTTAATTCAGATTACCTACAGGCAGTATTTGTAGGAAAAGGTAAGGATGGCAGACTGCAGCAATAGATGGACTCTGGCATTTTTCCCACAAAACGCATAGACATGATATGTTACTGTCAGGACACATACCCTCATAGTATCCGCCATACAGTAAATGAGTTTTGCATTTTTTCTATTTACTGAAAGCCAAAGTTGCATGTGTTATAAAATATTGTTATTTGCTTTGTTGATTTTCTGGTATTATACATGATTTCCTGGGTGGCAAAATTAGAGTCCCATTTTGTTCTGCTATATTTGTATATGTGTAGCACCCCTTAGTGTGCTAGAAGTGTAAATAGATTTTTTTTTCTAGTGCAGGTACATTTTTCCTGGGTTGGGCAGAGATCCAGGGAGAGCTGGATGAATCACAGGCAACATCACTGAGACCTGCCCCCTATTTCTAGAATGTACTGGAATCTTCTAGAAAAATGGTAGGGGAAGTAAGGTGGAGCTGCCTGGAGTATTCTGAGGGCCCTGACCAATCCCCAACTTGGGTTGGCAGAGGCAGGCCCCCTTAAATATTCAGGGTCAGCCCATCTGGGGAGGAAGGTCAGGAGGAAGCTGGAGATGAAGTGTTAGGCTGTTGTGGCCTTGGAGGGAACTTCCCAGTCTGGGGTGGTGATCTTGGGCTTGGGCTCAGGCGACCTTCTCAAAACCCACGGAGGTGTCCAGGAGGCCAGGAGGCACCTGGAGCAAGGAGAGGGACATCCCATATGCACCCTTACCCTAAGAAGTTCAATTCCTCCCCTCCGTTCCTCCCAGGACCTCCTGCTCTCTAGCTCCCTTGTTATATCCTCCCATGCTCGCTTACAGGACTTTACTAGAGCCTCTCCCATCCTCTGGAACTCCTTGCCCCGGTATGTTCGATCAGCCCCTACCCTGTCCACCTTTAGGAGATCCCTGAAAATGAATTTATTCAGGGAAGCCCATCCCACACCCACCTAAGAACTGTACCCGAGCCACCCCCATCAAATCATCCCCCCGCAGCTATTACATTTTGTACCACCACCCCCTCCCTTTATGCCCTGTACACACAATCGGACATTGATCGGACATTCCGACAACAAAATCCATGGATTTTTTCCGACGGATGTTAGCTCAAACTTGTCTTGCATACACACGGTCGCACAAAGTTGTCGGAATTTCCGATCGCCAAGAACATAAAGGATAATAACTAATGCGCAAAGAACCACAAAACAATTTAATAAAATAGACATGGAGCCGCCAACATAAAATAGTGTACTCACATAACCTTAATAGACAAATATAAAAATATGTAGCACTACCTCAGTCACAACGTGAACAATGAAAAAATAAAATGCAATAAAGACTTCCAAAGCCTAAATAAAATACCAAAATATGATACTGACAGCAAAACTATGTGCAACAATGATGTGCAAGTATAAAGTGCAAAGTGTAACACTGAAAAGTAATCCAATCCCATAAAATGCAATAGAGACGTCCAAAGCCTAAATAAGATACCAAAATATGATACTAACAGCAAAACTACGTGCAACAATGATGTGCAAGTATAAAGTACAAAGTGTAACACTGAAAAGTAATCCAATCTCACATAGGAAGTGAGTGGAAAAAATCAAATGTCACATGATAATACTTGTGAATAATCCAATCTCACGTGACAAGTAGATGAAAAAATGTGAGCAATGTCACATGATAATATAAGTGTCCAATCAATCAATTGTGAACATCTAGCATAAAATAAGCATCAGAAAATATTACTATTTAAAAAAGTAGTAACGATGTAATTCATTCATATCGCCAAGAACGCGGTGACGTACACCACGTACGACGAGACTAGAAAAGGGCAGTTCAGAACCAAGCGCGGCACCCTTTGGGCTCCTTTTGCTAATCACGTGTTAGTAAAAGTTTGGTGAGACGATCAGTGCTTTTTCAGACTCATGGTTTTCAGATCGTTTTCTGCTGTTCAGTTTGTGCTTGTGGGTTTGTATCTGCTCTTCAGTGCGTGCAGTCAGTTTGTATTGGATTATTCAGTGTGTTCTTGTCTGCTCGTTGCTGTTTTTCAGGTCGCTCTTTACAGGCCTTGCTGTTCTTCAGTGTGTTCTGTTACTACGTTCTGAGCAGCCGACCGTTTTCTAGCCATGTTGCGTATACGTACTCCTCGTAGAGTTCGTGCTGTGCGGGGACTTGGTGTTGGGGTCCTTACCTTGACACAAGCCCAGTCCATGAACAGGGTGGGGAGGAGTTCATGGACCAAGAGTTGGTTGCTCCAGCGTGACCAGTTCTGTCACAGAACTGGTCACGCTCCGTGAGATCCATGAGAATAATCCTGACGATTTCAGGAACTTTCTCCGGATGATGGACCCTGTATTTCACCGTTTGTTGGCTTTGCTGACCCCTTATATCAGCAGCCAGGATACCTGCATGAGGCAAGCCATCACTCTGGAGAAGAGGCTAGTCGCCACCCTGCGGTACTTGGCGACGGGGAGAAGCCTGCAGGACTTGAAGTTCTCGACAGGCATCTCCCCCCGGTCTCTGGGGATCATTATCCCAAAGACCTGTTCTGCCATCATCCAGGTCCTGCAGAAGGAGTATATTAAGGTAAGATTTTTATCCTTTAACATTACATTTTATTGTATTTAATGTTAGATAATATATTGTATTTCTTTCCACATTCCCTAATTACCATGATTGTAATATGCTGTGAATGTCCCCTTTGTCCTCATGCATGCAGGATTTTTATGTACTTATTTTTTGTCCTTCATGTATATTTGCCTTCGCTTACCTCCCCAGCATGGTCTCCTGGCCCTATATTCAGCTCATGTAGTTATTCAACAGTGTATTTTGTCAGCTCCATAGTAATGCTTTACCCTAAAAAACCCCTAAAATGTTTTTAAATGTGATTTGTGCTTTAAATTCAGGCAGAGTGCCAGAGGCTTTTTTTTTGGGTCCCCAAATCATTTGGAACCCTCCCTCCCCCCAACTGCTAAGTCAGCTGATAACAATCTTCTATCTATCCTCAATCATCTATCTGCTGACTTTGCCAAACCCATACACACTATAACCATCTCTTTTGTGGTCAGATGTATGGATGAATTCCCCAAAGCATGTAGTGCAAGGGCCTGCCTGTATACTTTCAAATGGTACTGTTTAAAGTTTTTGTATACTATTATTATCTTGATAGGTAATAGCAGAATGTCCAAATGTGCTAAAATGTGTACAATGTGTATTTATATCTTTGTATTATGACACTTCTTACTTGTCCAGTGGGCTGTCAATAGTGCAAGTAAGGAGGGGCTGGCCAAAGTAATAGACATTATTTAGGCATTCATCTCTCAATGAAGTGGAGAGCGTTACCTGTGCAAAAGATCTCCCCCCCTAAAATGTTAGAAATGGCCCATGGGAGGGGAGGATCTGATAGGTGGACCTTATACCTTGGTCTTTCAAAACTCCCTAAAATAAATGTTATACTGAGGTTGGCCAAGAATGTTTGTGTCTAATCTGCTTTCCCTGTTTAGGTGCAAAATGATTATTTTTTTTTTTTCTTGTTTGACTCCACAGTTTCCTTCCAACCCACAGGAATAGCAGACTGTGGCCTCCCACTTTGCCCAGCGGTGGGACTTTCCTTAATGCGGAGGGGAAATTGATGGGAAACACGTCCACATCGTCCCACCACCCAACTCGGGGTCATACTATTACAACTATAAGGGGTTCAATAGTATTGTGATGTTGGCAGTGGTGTCAGCTACTTATGAGTTCCTGTATGTGGACGTGGGTAAGAATGGCCAGATGTCCGATGGTGGAGTCATCACCCAGACGGAGTTCTACAGGCATCTCCAGAATGGCAGCTTGGACTTTCCACCTCCAGAAGACAATGTGGAAGGACTCCCATTCATCTTCGTTGCTGATGAAGCGTTTGCGCTTGGGGACCATTTTATGCGGCCATTCCCTATGAGGACCCTCAGCCCGGACCAGAGGGTTTTTAATTACCGGATGGCCAGAGCCAGAAGAGTGGTGGAGAACACATTTGGAATCATGGCCAGACAGTTCCGCCTATTTCTTACACCCATACACATGGCGGAGTACAAACTGAATCATATCATCCTGGTGTGCTGTGTTCTACACAACTTTTTAAGGCAAAATTCTGCCAACTATGCTGCCTCAGTTGGGCCTGAATTCACAATGAACCAACCCTGACGGCGCTTGAAAGTGGCCGTCCTGGCTTGCCCCCCCTGAGTGCCCATGAGGTCCGTCTTAGATACCTTGATTACTTTGCGGGTAGGGGGGCCATCAATATGCCAAACAATGTCTGAAA
This sequence comes from Aquarana catesbeiana, assembly GCF_042186555.1. Classification (NCBI taxonomy): domain Eukaryota; kingdom Metazoa; phylum Chordata; class Amphibia; order Anura; family Ranidae; genus Aquarana; species Aquarana catesbeiana. The sequence continues at coordinate 139,248,437 of NC_133326.1, forward strand.
CATTTTTAAAATAAAAAAATCATTTTAACTACTAAAATCTTTGGTGACATTTACTGCTTGTGTTTCTTTCAACTGACCCTGACAGAAATGTGGTGAGTCCTGAAAATGGCGTGATTATGTAACATTACAAAGCACTGTTGGGTGTTATTTACTAAAGGCAAAGACACTTTGCACTACAAGTGCACTTGAAACTGCACTGAAACTGCACTTGTAGTACAAAGTGTTTTTTCCCTTAGGAAATAACCCTCATTGTCACAGAAAACACCAATTTGAGCACAACAAAAGTTTTGGAGCGTTGAAACAATAATCCACACGTTCTTGATTATCAATCTTTTTAATAGCAGCACAATCACATGTGCATTTAGAAAAGGTTTTTAAAACAAACCAACATGTTTGTTGTATAACAATTTTTTGGGTCACATTACTAAAAGTAGAAATGTCCATTTAAGGTTAAACAGGCATGTTTAAAAACAACAAGAAAGACACAAATCTGGAACTTACAAAGTTCAACTTTTAAAGAAATTGAAGGCAATATCAGACATGAGTATTTATAAACTGTGTTTGATATTGCATTCAGATGGGGTGAAGTCACCCCTTGAAAAGCCAAATTTTGAAGTTGCACACAAATGTCAACATGTGCTACCTGCCATCATGGGGGATCAAGGGACGTGTTTTGGGGGTACAACCCCTTCCTCCCATCTACTTTATTATTGAGGAAGGGGTTGCACCCCCAAAACGCATACATTGATCTCCCATAATGGCAGATAGCACATGTTGACACACTGTGTGCATCTTCAAAATTTGGCTTTCTTGAATATGTCAAAAAATGTTAGAAATTTTTAGATCCCAAAAAGCACAAAAAAGGGAAGGGATTTGGAGGGGTTTTAACCACTTGACGACCGCCTCACGCTGATGTACGTCGGCAAGGTGGCACGGACAGGCAAAATCACGTACATGTACGTGATTTTCCTTCCGCGGGTGGGGGGTCCGATCGGACCGCCCCCCCGGTGCCCGAGGCGGTCGTGTTTTGTTCCCCGGCGATCGGAGGTGAGGGGGAGGCCATACGTTCGTGGCCCCCCCCTCGCGATCGCCGCCGGCCAATGGGAACATTCCTTTGCTGCTGTATGCTAAACAGCAGCAAAGGAAGTGATGTCATCTCTCCTCGGCTCGGTATTTTCCGTTCCGGCGCTGAGGAGAGAAGACATCTATGTGAGTGCACAACACTACACACTCAGTAGAACATGCCAGGCACACAAAACACCCCGATCCCCCCCCGATTGCCCCCCGATCACCCCCCGATCACCCCCCTGTCACAAACTGACACCAAGCAGGTTTTTTTTTTTTTTTTTCTGATTACTGTATTGGTGTCAGTTTGTGACAGTTACAGTGTTAGGACAGTTACTGTTAGCCCCCTTTAGGTCTAAGGTACCCCCCTAACCCCCCCTAATAAAGTTTTAACCCCTTGATCACCCCCTGTCACCAGTGTCACTAAGCAATCATTTTTCTGATCGCTGTATTAGTGTCGCTGGTGACGCTAGTTAGGGACGTAAATATTTAGGTTCGCCGTCAGCGTTTTATAGTGTCAGGGACCCCCATATACTACTGAATAAATGTTTTAACCCCTTGATTGCCCCCTAGTTAACCCTTTCACCACTGATCACCGTATAAGTGTTACGGTTGACGCTGGTTAGTTCGTTTATTTTTTATAGTGTCAGGGCACCCGCCGTTTATTACCGAATAAAGGTTTAGCCCCCTGATCGCCCGGCGGTGATATGCGTCGCCCCAGGCAGCGTCAGATTAGCGCCAGTACTGCTAACACCCACGCACGCAGCATATGCCTCCCTTAGTGGTATAGTATCTGAACGGATCAATATCTGATCCGATCAGATCTATACTAGCGTCCCCAGCAGTTTAGGGTTCCCAAAAACGCAGTGTTAGCGGGATCAGCCCAGATACCTGCTAGCACCTGCGTTTTGCCCCTCCGCCCAGCCCACCCAAGTGCAGTATCGATCGATTACTGTCACAAAACACTAAACGCATAACTGCAGCATTCGCAGAGTCAGGCCTGATCCCTGCGATCGCTAACAGTTTTTCTGGTAGCATTTTGGTGAACTGGCAAGCAAGCACCAGCCCCAGGCAGCGTCAGGTTAGCGCCAGTAGCGCTAACACCCACGCACGCACCGTACACCTCCCTTAGTGGTATAGTATCTGATCGGATCAATATCTGATCCGATCAGATCTATACTAGCGTCCCCAGCAGTTTAGGGTTCCCAAAAATGCAGTGTTAGCGGGATCAGCCCAGATACCTGCTAGCACCTGCGTTTTGCCCCTCCGCCCGGCCCAGCCCAGCCCACCCAAGTGCAGTATTGATCGATCACTGACACTTACAAAACACTAAATGCATAACTGCAGCGTTCGCAGAGTCAGGCCTGATCCCTGCAATCGCTAACAGTTTTTTTGATAGTATTTTGGTGAACTGGCAAGCACCAGCCCCAAGCGCCAGTACCGCTAACACCCACGCACGCAGCATACACCTCCCTTAGTGGTATAGTATCTGAACGGATCAATATCTGATCCGATCAGATCTACACTAGCGTCCCCAGCAGTTTAGGGTTCCCAAAAATGCAGTGTTAGCGGGATCAGCCCAGATACCTGCTAGCACCTGCATTTTGCCCCTCCGCCCGGCCCAGCTCAGCCCACCCAAGTGCAGTATCGATTGATCACTGTCACTTACAAAACACTTAACGCATAACTGCAGCGTTCGCAGAGTCAGGCCTGATCCCTGCGATCGCTAACAGTTTTTTTGGTAGCGTTTTGGTGAACTGGCAAGCACCAGCGGCCTAGTACACCCCAGTCGTGGTCAAACCAGCACTGCAGTAACACTTGGTGACGTGGCGAGTCCCATAAGTGCAGTTCAAGCTGGTGAGGTGGCAAGCACAAGTAGTGTCCCGCTGCCACCAAAAAGACAAACAAAGGCCGTCGTGCCCATAGTGCCCTTCCTGCTGCATTCGCCAATCCTAATTGGGAACCCACCACTTCTGCAGCGCCCATACTTCCCCCATTCACATCCCCAACCAAATGCAGTCGGCTGCATGAGAGGCATTTTCTTTATGTCCTCCCGAGTACCCCTACCCCACGAACCCCCCCCAAAAAAGATGTTGTGTCTGCAGCAAGGGCGGATATAGGCGTGACACCCGCTATTATTGTCCCTCCTGTCCTGACAATCCTGGTCTTTGCATTGGTGAATGTTTTGAACGCTACCATGCATTAGTTGAGTATTAGCGTAGGGTACAGCATTGCACAGACTAGGCACACTTTCACAGGGTCTCCTAAGATGCCATCGCATTTTGAGAGACCCGAACCTGGAACCGGTTACCGTTATAAAAGTTAGTTACAAAAAAAGTGTAAAAAAAAAAAAAAATAAAAAATATATCAAATAAAAAAAAAATAGCTGTCGTTTTATTGTTCTCTCTCTCTCTATTCTCTCTATTGTTCTGCTCTTTTTTACTGTATTCTATTCTGCAATGTTTTATTGTTATTATGTTTTATCATGTTTGCTTTTCAGGTATGCAATTTTATATACTTTACCGTTTACTGTGCTTTATTGTTAACCATTTTTTTGTCTTCAGGTACGCCATTCACGACTTTGAGTGGTTATACCAGAATGATGCCTACAGGTTTAGGTATCATCTTGGTATCATTCTTTTCAGCCAGCGGTCGGCTTTCATGTAAAAGCAATCCTAGCGGCTAATTAGCCTCTAGACTGCTTTTACAAGCCGTGGGAGGGAATGCCCCCCCCACCGTCTTCCGTGTTTTTCTCTGGCTCTCCTGTCTCAACAGGGAACCTGAGAATGCAGCCGGTGATTCAGCCAGCTGACCATAGAGCTGATCAGAGACCAGAGTGGCTCCAAAAATCTCTATGGCCTAAGAAACTGGAAGCTACGAGCATTTTATGACTTAGATTTCGCCGGATGTAAATAGCGCCATTGGGAAATTGGAGAAGCATTTTATCACACCGATCTTGGTGTGGTCAGATGCTTTGAGGGCAGAGGAGAGATCTAGGGTCTAATAGACCCCAATTTTTTCAAAAAAGAGTACCTGTCACTACCTATTGCTATCATAGGGGATATTTACATTCCCCGAGATAACAATAAAAATGATTAAAAAAAAAAAATATGAAAGGAACAGTTTAAAAATAAGATAAAAAAGCAAAAAAATAATAAAGAAAAAAAAAAAAAAAGCACCCCTGTCGCCCCCTGCTCTCGCGCTAAGGCGAACGCAAGCGGCGGTCTGTCGTCAAACATAAACAGCAATTGCACCATGCATGTGAGGTATCACCGCGAAGGTCAGATCGAGGGCAGTAATTTTTGCAGTAGACCTCCTCTGTAAATCTAAAGTGGTAACCTGTAAAGGCTTTTAAAGGCTTTTAAAAATGTATTTATTTTGTTGCCACTGCATGTTTGTGCGAAATTTTAAAGCATGTCATGTTTGGTATCCATGTACTCGGCCTAAGATCATCTTTTTTATTTCATCAAACATTTGGGCAATATAGTGTGTTTTAGTGCATTAAAATTTAAAAAAGTGTGTTTTTTCCCCAAAAAATGCTTTTGAAAAATCGCTGCGCAAATAATGTGTGAAAAAAAAAAATGAAACACCCACCATTTTAATCTGTAGGGCATTTGCTTTAAAAAAATATATAATGTTTGGGGGTTCAAAGTAATTTTTTTGCAAAAAAAAATAACTTTTTCATGTAAACAATAAGTGTCAGAAAGGGCTTTGTCTTCAAGTGGTTAGAAGAGTGGGTGATGTGTGACATAAGCTTCTAAATGTTGTGCATAAAATGCCAGGACAGTTCAAAACCCCCCCAAATGACCCCATTTTGGAAAGTAGACACCCCAAGCTATTTGCTGAGAGGCATGTCGAGTCCATGGAATATTTTATATTGCGACACAAGTTGCGGGAAAGAGACAAATTTTCTTTTTTTTTTTTGCACAAAGTTGTCACTAAATGATATATTGCTCAAACATGCCATGGGAATATGTGAAATTACACCCCAAAATACATTCTGCTGCTTCTCCTGAGTACGGGGATACTACATGTGTGAGACTTTTTGGGAGCCTAGCCGCGTACGGGACCCCGAAATCCAAGCACCGCCTTCAGGCTTTCTAAGGGCGTGAATTTTTGATTTCACTCTTCACTGCCTATCACAATTTCGGAGGCCATGGAAAGCCCAGGTGGCACAAAACCCCCCCAAATGACCCCATTTTGGAAAGTAGACACCCAAAGCTATTTGCTGAGAGGTATAGTGAGTATTTTCAGACCTCACTTTTTGTCACAAAGTTTTGAAAATTGAAAAAAGAAAAAAAAATGTTTTTTCTTGTCTTTCTTCATTTTCAAAAACAAATGAGAGCTGCAAAATACTCACCATGCCTCTCAGCAAATAGCTTGGGGTGTCTACTTTCCAAAATGGGGTCATTTGGGGGGGTTTTGTGCCACCTGGGCATTCCATGGCCTCCGAAACTGTGATAGGCAGTGAAGAGTGAAATCAAAAATTTTCACCCTTAGAAATCCTGAAGGCGGTGATTGGATTTCGGGGCCCCGTACGCGGCTAGGCTCCCAAAAAGTCCCACACATGTGGTATCCCCATACTCAGGAGAAGCAGATGAATGTATTTTGGGGTGCAATTCCACATATGCCCATGGCCTGTGTGAGCAATATATCATTTAGTGACAACTTTTTGTAAATACTTTTTTTTTTTTGTCATTATTCAATCACTTGGGATAAAAAAAACAAATATTCAATGGGTTCAACATGCCTCTCAGCAATTTCCTTGGGGTGTCTACTTTCCAAAATGGGGTAATTTGGGGGGGTTTTGTACTGCCCTGACATTTTAGCACCTCAAGAAATGACATAGGCAGTCATAAACTAAAAGCTGTGTAAATTACAGAAAATGTACCCTAGTTTGTAGACGCTATAACTTTTGCGCAAACCAATAAATATACGCTTATTGACATTTTTTTTACCAAAGACATGTGGCCGAATACATTTTGGCCTAAATGTATGACTAAAATTTAGTTTATTGGGTTTTTTTTATAACAAAAAGTAGAAAATATCATTTTTTTTCAAAATTTTCGGTCTTTTTCCGTTTATAGCGCAAAAAATTAAAACCGCAGAGGTGATCAAATACCATAAAAAGAAAGCTCTATTTGTGGGAAGAAAAGGACGCAAATTTCGTTTGGGTACAGCATTGCATGACTGCGCAATTAGCAGTTAAAGCGACGCAGTGCCAAATTGGAAAAAGACCTCTGGTCCTTAGGCAGCATAATGGTCCGGGGCTCAAGTGGTTAAACTCTCCCTAAAACATCAATCATCATTTTTTTTTTAACATCATTGATGTTTTTCTGGATGTTTTCCAAGTGCCTATTACACCCCATGATCTCCCCGATCAGGATCTGTGCACTTTCAGAGGTGAAATGACTTGGATCCACAATATCACGATCGCCTAAAAAGATGGAAACAAAAACACACCATGTGTTATAAATATGCCGGCATCCATCTCTTACCTGAGCCTGTGGTCGCAGACACTCACCTGTTGTGGTGACAATTTCCACCACATCTCCTTCCTCCTCCTCCTCCTGTTGTCTTTGGTGGGTCTCCACTTCTTCCTGAGGTGGGGGGTCTGTGGTCTCCTCGGATGAGGGGTGTCCGCCGAGTCTTTTATCCCCTATGTAAAAAAAAAATAGGTATACTTAGCACACAGATAATTGATGGCAGAAATCAGAATATGAAACATTGTTTGGAAGTGGGGTACAATTGTCTATTTTGCCAGAGTTCCAAGATGAAGAAATATTTTTTTCCTTTGTCAAGCTTGAATACTTACCTGTTTTGTACAAGCTTCTCAGATGGAGTCACCCCTATAGTATACACTGGAGCACCTGTGTGGCCCCCTAATAAAAAGGGTGTTCTTTTGTCCCACACTAGTGCTCCAGCGTCCAGATGTGAAAACTGCTGCTGAGTGACCTCTCCTTACACAGAATCTAGTTTGCATTTCATTCTAGTTACAAACCCATCTACACAACCAAATTATTTTAAGAGAAGTAGGCCATAAAAAATGTATTCAAATGCATATGGCTAAAACAATGGTGTTTTCTAGGCCGAACGAACAATGTTTCATACAAATGAACAATGTGCCCATGAACATGAAAGTTGCCATTTTAAACTCTACAACAGTAAAGAAAAGCACATGGAGCAGCACGAACGTAATAAAAATAAAGAAGAGGAACACAGCACAACTACTTACTTTTTTGCAGCACTCTCCTGATCCTTCTATACTGATCATGCTCCCTTAATTTAAGGTCCAACCACCACTTCCTGAGCTGATCCTTGGATCGTCGTACCCCAAAATTCCAGTGCAGACTCTTGACCATTTTCGCCATTATCTTGGCCTCTCTGACATTGGGGTTGGGGTAAGGTCCATACTTCCCGTCATAGTCGGCCTTCTTCAGGATGTCGACCATCTCCACCATCTCCACAAAGGACATATTTGAGGCCTTAAATCGTCTCTTCCGGGATCGGGACGTTTCAGGCTCTGGGCTTTCCTCCTCTTCCTCCTCATTGGTGTAATTATCAGACACCTGCTCTGTCACCGCCATGTGCTCTTCCCCCACTGCGACAAACGAGAAGGGACGGGGAATAGACTAGAAAGAACGTCAGGGGCGGGCGGAGTTTCATGCATGCGCAGTGTATATAAAGCATAACACGCGTGCGTAGTACGTACGATCTGTGAGCGGAGGAAGGAGTATAGGAGGCGCCGATCGTGATAACGAAGGTAAGATTTCAAATTGGGCCTATACTGCTTCTAGATTGAGACCTGTATTTGGATAAGTTTAGAAGACTTTCAGCTGACATTAGGGTTTGTCTTGTGTTGTGTCTTGCAGTTAAAATGGATATCGTGAAGGATCATGACTTTATGCCAATCTTCATAGATATGTTCAGGGAGCTGCCCTGTCTGTGGCAGATAAACCACCCTGATTATAAGAACCAAACAAAGAGGAAGGCAGCGCTGGATAATTTGCTGCAATTTGTGAAGTCGGTGATTCCCACGGCAGACATCACCTATTTAAAGATACTAATTGGTGGCCTGAGGAGCACTTATCTAAGGGAGCACAAGAAGGTCCAGGATTCCCAGAGATCAGGAGCTGCAGATGACATTTATGTCCCCAGGCTGTGGTACTATGACAGACTGCATTTTCTGGCAGGTCAGACTGAACTCAATCACTCTCCACTCTTCCTTCCACGCTTCCTTCCCCCCCAGCTGAGGGTTCTGACGTCCAACTTGGGCCTTCCAGGCAGCAACATGTGGAGGAGTCCAGTTTGAGCCAGGTATAGCATTCTTCTAAATATTGCTGGTTGTCCAATCAATGATGTTAAATATAAGTTAGTTTGGAGTACTAATTTATGATTGTGATTGATGAAGCAAAAACTAAAACCATGTCCCTTTTTCATACACAGGGAAGTCTCAGTCAGGAGGTGGCCGGGCCAAGTAGGCTGCCCGATACCCAGGTCCCTCCCCTCCGCCTTCAAAGAAAAAGTGGCAGGAAGAGGAGTAACCTGGAGGAGGCTGCCATAGGCCTATTTTGAAGGCTACTGAGGCCCTCAGAACACCCCACAGTGTGGAGGAGGACTTTGCTGCCATAACTGCATGCAAAATTATGCAAATGGAGGAGGGCCAATGACTCCTATGTGAGTTTTTAATTTTGGAAGCTCTAAATAAGGGGTTGAGGGGCAAAATCACATGTGCAACCCACATTTGTCAGCTCACCCATAGTCCTCCTCCTCCTCCTCCAGGTCCTCCTTCTCCTCCTCCAGGTCATACTCCTCCTCCTGCCACACCTCCAACACCAGAGCCGCAGCGTGGAAGGAAGCATCTAAGGAAGACCAGAGAGTGATGGCCTGGGTTCAGTCTGGTCTGGCAAAAGATGCAGCCTCTTGTATGACCACAGCCTGGGAACATACATGTCATCTGCTGCTTTCATGATCTCTGGGACTTCTGGACCAGACTGCACTCCCTTACATATGGACTCCTCAGGCCACCAATTGTGCTGTAAAATAATTGATGTCTGCCCTGGGGGTCAAAGGCTTCGTCAATTTATGATGTTTATCCAGCGTTGCCTCCCTCTTTGTTTGGTTCTGAGCCCTTAATAAAGGAATTTTTGTTTCAATTATACTTGCCTATGTGTGTTTTCCTTCAAAAAGAACAGTTTGTTTGTGAGGATTCAGGTACATTTCAAAAATACAATGTGAAATTACCAAGAGACACCAACACCAAGCAATCTCCTTGAGATTAAATAATACAAGATAACAATGGTGTTGTGGTAACTTGACACACAAAACACACACAAAAATATTCTGGAGTAAAAAAAAAAATAAAAACAAAAAAAGATCAGCCTTGAAAAAAATACAAACATATATATATTTTTTGTCAGATGTGACAAATCAAAATATATTGAGGGAATCATGATAAATAATAAAGAAAGAAGTTTGTGAGAAGTCTGTGTGAATATGAGCAGCAAAACTACTTAATTCTTCTAGCATTATAAAGAAGAAGAGAGTGCGCTGTATTAAACTATTTTAAACATTGCAGCCTGACGAAAGTGCTCTATCCATTCCGAATGCTAATTTTACCAGACCGAGCTGTTCCGTCTCGGAATTTCTTCTGAGCATGCGTGGCACTTGCGTGCGTCGGAATTGGCCACACACGGTCAGAATTGACGTGATCGGATTTTGTTGTCGGAAAATTTTATAGCCTGCTCTCAAACTTTGTGTGTCGGAAAATCCGATGGAAAATGTCCGATGGAGCCCACACACGGTCGGAATTTCCGACAACAAGCTCCGATCGCACATTTTTTGTCGGAAAGTCCGACCGTGTGTACAGGGCATTAGAATGTAAGCTCCATGAGCAGGGCCCTCCTGTCTCTTCTGTATTGAACTGTATTGTAACTGTGCTGTCCCCCACTCTACATTGTAAATTGCTGCGCAAACTGTTGGTGCTATATAAATCGTGTATAATAATAATTCCTCTAATTAAAAAACAAACAAAGCTGCAAGTACTGTTTCTTTCTCTGAGTGACTGGAGATCCGTGTGCCTGGCTGTGCAGGGTGGAAGATGACCACAATTACCAGCGGCCCTTACGAGGGTAGCACTACATACGTATATCTCAGGATGATGCTCCCAGGACATTATCATGCTTATTTTGCTTCACAATTCCACTATGTATTGATTTTGGTCACTCCTGTTGGGAAGAGCAATATTGAATCCATGAAAAAGATTCTTAATATATGTAGATATTGAAGCATTTAAACTTTTTTGAAAAACAATGTTTTTTGTTATTGCACAGCTGGATGCATTTCACTTTAACGGTGAATAAATAGCACTGTTTTTTTTTTTTTTTTTTTAGTAAATCATTTAATCATTTTAACCACTTCAAACCTGGGCACCCCCCCCCCCCCCCCCTCCTGCCCAGACCAATTTTCAGCTTTCAGCACTGTTGCACTTTGAATAACAATTGCATGGGCATGCAACACTGTATCCACACTAATTTTTATCATTTTGTTCACACAAATAGAGCTTTCTTTTGGTGGTATTTAATCACCACTGGGTTTTTTATTTTTTGCCTAATATGAAAAAAGACTGAAAATATTGGGAAAAAAAAGTTTTGTTTCTTTTATACAATTTTGCAAAAAAATAATTGTTCTTCATAAATTTAGCCCAAAATGTATTTTGATACATTTCTTTGGTGAAAATAACCCAAATCAGTGTATATTATTTAGTCTGTAGAAAAGTAGAGTCCATAAACTATGGTATTGTCAGAAACCATGAAGACGAGACAGAAGTACAGTTAAATCACACTTGTTTAATAATAAAAGTAAAAAGAACAAACGTAGTCAAAACATAGCCAAAGTTCAGTAACCGGAACGAATGGTGAGCCAAGCCAGAAGTCAGGGGTCAACGTAGAGAAACAGCAAGCAGGATCTGGAGCCAGAAGGGATGTCAGCAAAGCAAGTCTTTAAGCAAGTCCTGCAGTTTATCACGTGACCGTGGTATACGGATCAGCCAAAAAGGTACATAGTGGCAGTATTTTAATGTAAAAAGAAGATTTATAAGCTGTGGGCACTGCGGGGGGGGGGGGGGGGGGGGTTGTATATGAACTTTTTTCATATTACTGGGTTTAATAACACTTTAAGGAAGAAGAACACTAATATGAAAAAAGACTGAAAATATTGAAAAAAAAAGTTTTGTTTCTTTTATACAATTTTGCAAAAAAAATAATTGTTCTTCATAAATTTAGCCCAAAATGTATTTTGATACATTTCTTTGGTGAAAATAACCCAAATCAGTGTATATTATTTAGTCTGTAGAAAAGTTAAAGAGTCCATAAACCATGAAAGCACACCAAGACAGAAGTACAGTTAAATCACACTTGTTTAATAATAAAAGTAAAAAGAACAAACGTTGTCAGAGAGGATCTCGGTTCAGGACACTTGCTGGGCACTCTGGAGTGTGCCGCGTCGTGCTGACTCCCGTGCGGGCACGTGCGGGTGCACGTGGGCGCGCGCCTGGGCGTGCCGGCACGGTCACGGTGTTTGGCGCCGGTTGCCCTATTTAGGTTGCTGGGATGCTGTGCTCGGTGCTGTCCAATCATCAGCTTCCTGTTCCCGTGCTTCCTGTTTCCTGTGTACTGTTTGAGCTCTCTGTGACCCGGCTTGTTTACTGGACTCTGCTCTGCTATCCGCCTGCATCTGACCCCTGGCCTGCCTCCGACTTTGAACCTGCCTGACCCCTCTGTACCGTGCCGACCGCCTGCTGCCAAACCTGCTTGTGACCTGGACTTTGTATCTGCCTGCTCCTTTTGTACCGTGCTGACTGCCTGTTGCCAACCTTGCTTGTGTTCGGATCTGCCTGCTCCTGCTCTGCACCTGTAGCTGACCTACAGCCTACCTATCATCTCCTGCCAGCTTGCATCAGGACTTTGGGCCTCATCCCTGCTAACCACCCGCCAGGCTCTCATACCATTCTGTGCTCCCGTGCCTTCTGTGTGCTCTATCAGGGGCCGGGAACCAGATACGTACGGGAGGCCATCCTCTGCTATATCGGGTTCGTCAGTCTGATACGGGTAAGTCTGACAAACGTAGTCAAAACATAGCCAAAGTTCAGTAACCGGAACGAATAGTCAGCCAAGCCAGAAGTCAGGGATCAACATAGAGAAACAGCAAGCAGGATCTGGAGCCAGAAGGGATGTCAGCAAAGCAAGTCTTTAAACAGGAACGCAGGAGATCGTCACTGTGATGTTGACCAAGGCAAAGGCAGAGCTCCTCTGAACTGGACAGCTTAAGTAGGCAGGACTGACGAGCAGGATATCATCAACAGCTGAGTAACTGTGGAGAGAGATGGGAGCTGGCAATTAGCCGACACCTGAGCAGCCAGCTCATCGAAGGAAGGGTTGAGCCCAGCCCTGACAGGTATATATCTGAAAATTGATCCTGATGTACTGACGGCCTATCTAATTTCTTGAGGCCCTAGAATGCCAGGACAGTAGAAATACCCCCCTTTTTGGAAAGTAGAAAGTCCAATGTATTTAGTAAGAGGCATGGTGGTTTTTTAAGTTGTAATTTTTTTTTTTATCATTTTTTGTAAAATTAAGAAACTAAGAAGTACAGCATCATCATATAACTGGTGTGGCTGTGATCAGGGACACTGACTGCATAGCCCCACTATCGGCGCTCCCTGAGAGGACGTCATATGACATCCACTCAGGATAACAAAACCGCCGCCCGTCCGTCATTTGTCTATAGGGCAGGCATTAGGTAGTTAAAGAAAACTGTTCATTAAAATAGCAGCTTTTACAGGTAGCACAGGTCTATTCATTCACTGTGATATATTTTGGGTTTGATAAAATTGTTTTATACTCTTATTTTTATATATATATATATATATATATATATATATATATATATATATATATATATATATATATAAAACCTAGTCTCAAAATACCAACCAAATCATTCTCTTTGGTCCTCCCAAGACCTCCTGCTCTCTAGTTCCCTTGTTGTCTCCTCCCATGCTAGTCTTCAGGACTTCCCTGGAGCCTCTCCCATCCTCTTGAACTCCCTACCCCAATCTGTCTAACTATCTCCTACTCTATCCACTTTTAGACCATCCCTGAAAACTTTTCTCTTCAGAGAAGCCTATCCTGCCCAAACCTAACAACTGTACTTTCATTCTCTTCATCAGCTCATCCCCCACAGTTATTACCTTTTATATGACTTGACCCTCCCTCCTAGATTGTAAGCTCTAACGAGCAGGGTCCTCTGATTCCACCTGTATTGAATTGTATTGTAACTACTATTTGCCCTAACGTTGTAAAGCGCTGCGCAAACTGTTGACAGTATATATATACTGTATAATAATAATATATAATAATAATAAAATGCTGACTTTTAGACAAGTGTGAGGATTGAATGAAAAGCAATGCCTTCACTTTCACATCTCATCTATAGATAGCACCAGTTATATGCATCAAATGCCAACACATTGTGCAAGTTCTCCTCTATCACTTTAGTTGTCATGTACCTGGTGGAGACTGACCTAAAGAGGGGGCTTCTCTTGTACCTCTTCTACAACGCTCCTGGAAGTGATGACAGGGTAGGAGTAGGAAGAACTAGATCTGTTGCAGGCAGTACTAGATCTGTGTGGTTGTCAGGTGCATAGGCCACACGACTGTAGCAGAAATTAGATTACCGAGGTACAAAAACAGATTAGAGGAACATAGTGAAAACATGAGTTAAGGTCAGAAAGAGCCAGGCAATGAGATACCAAATCAGATGACGGGGACACAAACTGAATTCAGCAACAGCCATATAAATACTGAGATTAGTCATTACTATTATTGATTTATATAGTGATAACATAATCAACAAGCTTGTGATTATTGGGGTATTATCAACCATAACTGTTATATCAGCTAAGCTGATTGAGGTGGCTTGAAAATTACAGGTTTTGGTTTATCTATATTAAGCTTAAAGTATTACTAAACCCACAACAGTAAAATCTGTCTGTATATGCAAAATCGTATGCTTGTTGTACTCACTGTGGAACTTAAGGGGTTAATCCTCTGCATTGTGTAAAAAGGTCTCTCTGGGCAAGGCCAGATAAGATACAGTCAGAATGGTCCCCCTGCACATGCTCAGTTTGGTCTCTATTGCTGTGTAGAGAATATTTCCTTGTTGAGCTGAGCTTTTCAGGTCACATGGTATTGACATCACACATGTGGGCGTGTATACAGATCCTAAATGACAGCCCAGACCCTCCTTTCTCCTCCATGGCCAGTAACTAAAAAAGAACACAGTGGGTGGGATGTCACATCTTGATTGATGGATGATTCGCCTCCCATAACAGCATGAGGACACAGGCTGCAGTGGCAATCACCTTCTACTTGAACACTCAGCACTAGGGCAGATCCTGCCGTTTATCACGTGACCGTGGTATACAGATCAGCCAAAAAGGTATATAGTGGCAGTATTTTAATGTAAAAAGAAGATTTATAAGCTGTGGGCACTACAGGGGGGGGGGGGTTGAATATGAACTTTTTTCATATTACTGGGTTTAATAACACTTTAAGGAGAAAACATCAAAGTCAGGAATGGCTGTGTGGGGGCCAATTAGAAGAATAAGGCCTGGAGTATAAGAGGTGGCAGGAAACGAGGCAGGAGGGCAGTTTGCATGGGTTCCCATCCATGACAGCTGTCATTTTCTTGGGTGGAAGAACAGTTTTCTCACTGTGTGGGCAATCGTACCAGTAACAGGAATGCTGCACACCTAGATACAAAATAATACAGGCAGTCCTCAGCTTACAAACAAGACTAGGTTCTGTAGGTTTGTTCTTAAGTTGAATTTGTATGTAAGTTGGAACAGGTAAATTTTTTAGGTAACTCCAGCCAATTTTTTATTTCTGTGGATAGCGTGGTTAACACTCATGTAACATTTGTTTTGCTGTCTGTGCCCCTGTTCAGAAGATTTCACCTCACTTTCTGTCCCTGTGACAATTGGATTTTGAAAATTATGGGTTGTTGTGGAAACAAGGATTGGAGATCAAGCTTCAATGGAGATACATTTTTCCCATGAAAAGGAGTAAATTTCCCTTTCTAGGGGTAGATTTCCTCTCACTTCCTGTTGTCTCCCATCATTGTAACTCGGGGATTGCCTGTATTCCTTTCTTATTAAAATAGCCAGCAGAAACAGGTTCTGTTTTGACATGCACAGCACTTTCTATAAGAATGTGACCCTATTGACAATTGAATTTCCCCTCTTTGGGGAACATTGCAATGTGCTATATTCCCCCAGGAAGAGTTAACTCCCTGTAAGAGAAGAAACTTAGAAGTAGGGGCATATTACGGACAGAGAAGGTAGAGTGGGCACAAGAGCAAGTGGAACTTGTAACCCGAATGTTTTGGAATTTACTTCAAGAGACATCTGGACTGAATTGTCACAGTCTTGTAATTGTTCTTTATAATTATTCATTATTTTTTCAGTAAAGATTTATTTTGTAATAAAATCCATTCCTGACTGGACAACCACTTATTGTGCTGGAAGGGAAACAACATGGTGCAGTTCTTAATACCACTGGGGAAGGATTGTGGACTTGGTAAAGGACTTGAGAATGCCCTGTGTCCACCGCAGCCTGTCTTGAGGTACTCACTCCCACACTCCCACACTCTTGTGCCAGGCAGCAATTTAAAGGAAGAGGGTGATCTCCATGTCCTGGCTTGCCTTGGGGAGCTGGAGGTGCCTGTGACACTTGCCGAATGAGAGAAATCTAAATTTGTTATTGCTAGCCTAGTGTGAGTGGAATCATTCAGGCAGATACCAGACTAAAGTTGATTAACCAGGGGACTAAAAAAGCTGGGTAGTTTTGAGTTATGGATCATTTGATTTGTGTAAATAGAAGAGTATTGGCACAAAACACCAAAACCACATAAACAAAAGAAAAAATATATATCCTTACAGGGCTGTGATAAGGAATTGCTTAGTATCTGGAACCTCCTCACTTTTCCTCCTTTTTTTCCCTGGAGCTGCACCAAGGAAATTATTCCTGTTTGCTTGCACAGAAAATTCATATACATTAAATGTTCTAATAGCTAGATGACCTGTTTTTTTCTGCTTGCATTGCTACAGATTATTACACATCTTCTCATCCATAAAATCAAAGACACATGAGACAGCATTAGAGCTATTTGCTGCCATAAGAATGAGAATTGTACCAGATAATTAGTAATAGTTTTTAAAATCTTTGGTAGAAAATGCTGCAAGTTGTAGTTCAGAAGCTCCTAATTGCTAGATTATTTGGTGAATTTTAAAATATGCAAAGAATGAAAAGTTTTATGTGTTAAAAAAACTGAATAAAAAGTATATTTAAAAAAACGGTCGTTAGTCAGCATGTCATTACTCTCGGATTAACCTCTTTGTGAACTTTTACGACCTATTATGGTGAACTCCATATGGTACTTTTCCAGTGCCTTCAAGAATTGACCCCTCTAACCTTGAGACGTGTTATATGTGACTTTCATACCAGACACCTTTGAGACTTCCAAGAAGTCTACATTGTAGGTCTGTGTGCCCAGGGATGACATAAGAGCTTTTAATAAAACCAGTCTCGCTGATTCCCAAAACGACGATTAAATATTTTATTTCTCCCTACCCACATCAATAGCCAAATTGTTCCATAGATACACATTGAATGTCAACTCTCCAATGGGCCCCGATTCAAACCTCAGCACAATATATTTCTCATTTGCATTTTGCAGCACCGTTTCCTTCATTAATGTTTATACAAGTAATCGGGTTCCAGCATGTGACACATAAAAAAATAAGTGTTCTTAGCAAGACACATTAAAAAGCATATCTTTTCAAATAAAAATGTAAAGTTCTGTTAAAATGTATTTTATGCATTCAGTAAAAATAAGAATGCATTATTTTATGAGGATACTAGTTAGGTCTTTAGGATATCAGCTACTGCCCTGAAGATGTGTTTGAGATAGCACTGGTATGAAAAACAAATCTGTTACTTAAAGCCTAAAAAATAGCCTCAACAAATAACCGAAAATAAAAATAGTTCAGGTGGAACATTTTAAATCAAACTGTAATGTCCTGGAGCTCTTCAATGTACTATTATCTATTATGTTCAACAGATTCCAGGAAAAAAAAAACATGTACTCATTTACACAATATATCATGTGTCTTGTAATATTTATTTGGCTCTTTGTTTACACCAGAATTCTGCATTTTGCTGGTTGACAGCAGGAAAATATGGCTGCTTTTTCTCACTGTTTAGGTTTCACCCAGCATTGCTCTGCATTGATAGACTAAAGACTGGGACCTGAATGTAAGCTGCAGCCTGGGAATTCTATACTTAAAGGGTAACTCCAAAAAAAATTGCAAAAGAAAAAATAGCATATACAGCTGCTATACAAGTGATATTGTAATTGAATGTTAATGGAAATTACCTTTTGTTTTCAATCTGTAGCTCTGTAATTTTCTGTAAAATGCAATGCAATATGACAACCTGGAGGTGTTCTGTACACAGATGTTGTACAAAACGCCTCCTAGATATGCCATTTCCTGCTTTTGTGATTGGCTCACAAATTTTCCCAGAAGTCTGCACTGTGATACCATTTAGATTTTGGGCATACCCTGCAACAAAATGTAATTTTTGGCGAGATAATCCCAAAGGGAAATCATGTCTTATGCCATGTACACACGGGCGGACTTTTCGGCATCAAAGGTCCGATGGTCTTTCCGACTGACTTTTGACGGACTTCCGACGGACTTTTGAACGAACGGACTTGCCTACACACGATCACACCAAAGTCCGACGGATTCATACGTGATGACGTAGGACTGGACTTAAATAAGAAAGTTCATAGCAAGTAGCCAATAGCTGCCCTAGCGTCGGTTTTCGCCCGTCGGACTAGCATACAGACGAACTGATTTTTCGACCAGACTCAAATCCGTCGGAAAGATTTGAAACATGTTTTAAATGAAAAGTCCGTTTGATATTCGACCGAAAAAGTCCGCTGCAGGTCCGATGAAGCCCACACACGGTCGGATTGTCCGACGGATTCGTTCCATTGGACCAGTCTGGTCGAAAAGTCCGCCCATGTTTACATAACTGTATGCCGACCTTGACACTTTCCTCATTAGAACCCTACAGACCAGTAAAAATCATATTGGCACTTTAGAATGGAAACAACTACTATCTGACAGAATCAAGCAATTGTCTATAGCACAGTATGTCACTAACAGGTGTCACAGCAACTTCATCACCCACCCCACTTTGCAATCTTTCATATTCATAACATCTTTTTCAATGTATCGGTCATTTCGTAATAATTTTTCTATGGAAAATAGGCCAGTTTTACAAGTTAATCAGATCTTCGCTACATCAGATGGACATGTCAGACATGTGACAAGTAAAATAGCTGTGTATATCACTTTTTTGGGTAAAAAATTAATCTTTTATGGCTGTTTTTTTTTCTTTCTATTTAAAAATCGAATGTAATATTGACATGCCTCCATAAATTAAGTCAGTTTTAACTGCATAGTCACCTGCTTACGTGGCACCATCCACAGGCAGATTAACTCTTATAGTTAATAGGACCCAGAAGTTAAATCTAACATAATTGCACTTTTAGACAACTGCAGTATAGAAGAAATGTTCCTGTCTTTTGAAATGTAAGAAGACAATTACTTTTCTAAGCCTTGTCCCTTTGAAGAATTAAACACACAAGGAAACATGGAAGAAACAGCAAGGATCTAGCTACGACTGAGCTAACCAGCATTAAACTAGAGGGGAGGGCAGAAAGAGATACCAAATCACATAATAAACAAGTTGTGGTGGCCAAAACCACCACTAGTTGACAGCATACTTTAAAACAATAGCAACCTGTTACATTCACAACAGAAACAATATGCATGGGTGTTACAGAACACTCCCCACCTGAAATCTTTAGATTTCTCTATTAAACATATAGCAAGTATAAATCCACGAAGGATGGCTTGCCCTTGGATCCTACAAAACAAGAAAGGGAGAACATGCAAAACATAAACAGTATACACAAGTCCAAAAATAGCAGATGAAATATCAGATGATCTTTGACGTTGCAGTCTTGATACATGAAAAAATCCTTGAAGGCATCAATTCACTTCTCCATGGGTGGCAAAGCACATGTTACGGGTAGAAGTGGAAAGTAGAGCACATTCTTGTCTGAAGACTCGACTTATGGCCTCCTCCCGGACACCATTCCTGTTTCTGAAACTGAGCTTTTGGGGAGGAGGGGTGGGAGCAGGTACCCGTACCTGCTCCCGCTTCCGTTCCAGTCACCTAGGCGACCTGAAGCAGAAGCTCTCCCTCGCAATGTCTTCTGGATGTCTTCTGGGACATATGACAGATCCTAGAAGACTTTGGGGCCAGTCACAGACCGCAGCACCGCTCACACATTCATAGTGGGCACCTGGCTGTGAAGCCGCAAGCTATCACAGCCGGGTACCCATAGTAGAGATGCTGGTGCCGCCGAGGGAGGACACGGGGAGAACATGGCTGCGGTGAGTACACTGCTGGACCATAGGACAAGTGAGTGGCTGTTTATTAAAAGTCAGCACCTACACTTTTTATAACAAAAAAAGGATGAGGAATGTGCAGCGCTAACAAATAAACAATTTTAGAACGTAGACTAAAATCAATAAATGAAAGAAAATTATTAGGTGTACTGGTGACATATACTTAATAAAAATACAAAACAGTGTCCATAGGTGAACTAAGGGACCAGAAAGAGTTCTTAAAAAAGAAATAATCCAAATATGTAGTCCAATAGAATAAAATGATATTCAATTAAATCATAAATGTGCATCATAAATCATAAATGTCACTTACCAGAGGGATTGAACTCATATAGGTATACTCCTAATGAGTCAATCAGACTTTGTGAAGTACCCGGGATGATTCAGACTCACTGTATGGACTCAACCTCCAGAGGGATGTTTAGGGCGGTGGATGTCAGCAGATAAAATGAAAAATGGGCAAAACAGCCCAACCATATGAATAAAAAAGAAGTAGGGCACATACCATAATTCCGTAAGCAATATTTAATGATTAAACATAAGAAATACACTTACATTTCCAATGTAATGCAGGAGTATGTTGTCTATTCTGAACATAGACCGTTGCTTGTCCTGCGGGCCAGATATATAGACAACATCCTCCTCCTATGGGATATGAATAAAAAAGAAGAAGTAGGGCACATACCATAATTCCGTAAGCAATATTTGATGATTATACATAAGAAATACACTTACATTTCCAATGTAATGCAGGAGTATGTTGTCTATTCTGAACACAGACCGCTGCTTGTCTTGTGGGCCAGATATATAGACAACATCCTCCTCCTATGGGATATGAATAAAAAAGAAGAAGTAGGGCACATACCATAATTCCGTAAGCAATATTTAATGATTAAACATAATAAATACACTTACATTTCCAATGTAATGCAGGAGTATGTTGTCTATTCTGAAGACAGACCATTGCTTGTCTTGTGGGCCAGATATATAGACAACATCCTCCTCCTATGGGATGGTACCTCCAAATCTCTCAATGATTTTTTCAATTTTCTTATTGATAATGACCGTGGCATCTCATTGTCATATAAATTTAGTTCTTCAAAAATACACTTCTTGGACCTTGAGATAGAGATTTGTTCAGGCCAATTTAAGTTTCAGACATTTTTTAAGAGTACACAGCTTCATATCTGCAGATAGCTGTCACCACCAGTCATGGTTACAATCTGTTCCTCGCAGTCAGTTTTTAAGACTGCGAAGGAACTGTACAGATGTTGACACTTATCTTTTTCAGGCATCCACTCTTAAACAGAGATTGATGGAAAAGGGATATGATGAGATGTCAATAAACTCAGAACTACAAAAGGTGGCAATGGTAGTTAGGAGCTCTCTCCTTATGAAGAAACCCCCGCACGAACCAGATGATTCTTATAAATGCTTTATGCTTACTGCATTTTCAGTTCAACATAAAGAGATCAAAACTATCATCAATCGTCACTGGGAAATTCTCAAGAATTATCACATTCTAGGAACAGTGCTCCCCGAACGACCAAAAGTCATTTTTAGGGGTGCACCCTCTCTTTGAAGCAAAATTGCTCCTAATGCTATTAATCCCCCCACACGTCCTTCATTTTTTCACAATTTGGTGGGATATTTTCCCTGCAAGAAATGCGCAGTATGCCAGCACAATTCATGTGGGAGACGTAAAAGTTTGGAATTTAGGTCTAATGTCACAAACAGAGTGTATCTCATTAAAACATTCTGCACGTGTGCCACCAAACACGTTGTGTATATGATCACCTGCCCCTGCGGAAAACAATACGTGGGGCGCATGATTCATGCGTTTTCCGTGAGGGTAGGTGAGCATATGGCCAGGATTAAAGCTGGTGATATTAAACATAACGTGCTGAGGCACTATAGAGAACACCATGGTCGAGACCCGAGTGGTTCACAATTTCTTATTATTGACAAATACACTCTAAAACATACTGGATATACCAGCTCCAGACTTACTGCCCCTTTGGATTAAATACAGAGTGAGATATTATTGCTTTTATTAATCAAGGATACATTTTAGAGTTTTGGTGGTTATCCGAGTGCAATCGGTACATTCAGAATATTTCTGTTCCATGCTCTATCATATATTTTAAAATATTTCTTTTAGTTTCTGAATTTCTGATTTTATTATTTTGGTTATCATATTGGATCCCATTGTGAACTTCAGCTCTGGAACATTTTAACAAAAATGTTTTTCTCATGCCAAGATAGTTTATTTATTTATTTTTGTTATTATTTTAATTTTTTTTGTGATTATTATACTTATACATTTTAATAAGTATGTTTTTCCCCCCTTAATGATGTTGAACACTCTGCATGTTTTTATTCCACTTGAACTATCAGGATGTAAACGCCGGAAATGTAATCCTTTCCTGTATATGGTGTCATTTTTTAGATGGATTTTTGAGATTTATGTCTCATTTATGATGGGCGCAATTTTGTTGGTTATCATCGGATTGTTCATCCTTGATTCTAACCAAATCATGTTTCCTGCCTGAAATGAGGCAAGGGATATATATAAGTAGATGTTGTTATTTTTAGCCTCTTCTGATACTCGACATAGCTCTTGGAATTAGTTCCCTTCAGTTTTGTGTCTCATCATTATTGGTTATTTTAGGCCGCTTAGCCCGATTATACGTCACTTTCTGCTTCCGGGATACCATAACGAGGCTTGAAACGCACGCGGCGGCGCCATTTTGACCAAAACCGGAAGTGACTTTAGAATTGCACAGTATGACCGACAGAGCTGCTGCCCCCATTATCTATATATAGACAGTAGCCACAGTGGATCAGCACCCCAGATGATGCCTTTTGATGCGAAACGCGTTGGGATGCTATGCTGATTCCACTATTGCTGTCTTTTTATAAGCGCTAGTTTTAACATAGAAATGTAAGTGTATTTCTTATGTTTACTCATTAAATATTCCTTACGGAATTACGCTATGTGCCCTCCTTCTTTTTTAACCATATGGTTAGGCTGATTTGCCCATTATTCATTGTATCTGCTGACATCCACCATCCTGAACATCCCTCTGGAGGTTGTGTCCATACAGTGAGCCTGAATCATCCTGGGTACTTCACAAAGTCTGATTGACTCATTAGGTGTATACCTATATGAGTTCAATCCCTCTGGTAAGCGACTGGTGCTTCTGGTGGTGGATCTCCTATCAATTCACAGTATTCATTCATGCAAATGTTTGATTTAATTAATCATCATTTTATTCTATTGGACTACATATTTGGATTATTTCTTTTTTAAGGACTCTTTCTGGTCCCTTAATTCACCTATGGACGCTGTTTTGTATTTTTATTAAGTATATGTCACCGGTACACTTAATCATTTTCTTTCATTTATTGATTTTAGTCTATGTTCTAAAATTGTTTACTTGTTAGCGCTGCATATTCCTCATCCTTTTTTTGCTTATCTCTACACACTGCTGTGCTGGCTGCTATTGTGCATTCTAGACAACACGGTATATATGTTTGTATAGTACACTTTTTGTAGCTGCTGACTTTTAATAAACAAACAAATGACTGGAACTCCACTTTAAGCTATCAGCAATGTAAACTTGGAACTTGGTCGATGGATCTGCAGCAGAACTGCAGAATAGGCAAAGTCTCTGTTGCAGGAAGGAAAAATTAAAATCTTTGGAGCTCTTGCTGAGACTTGCCCCGTAAAAAGAATACTACAGTTTTGCAGTTGCCATATGTAATTCCATCAATGACAAGACTAATGCCCTGTACACACGATAGGATTTTCCAATGGAAAATGTGTGATAGGACCTCGTTGTCGGAGATTCCGACCGTGTGTAGGCTCCATCACACATTTTCCATAGGAATTTCCGACACACAAAGTTTGAGAGCTTGCTATAAAATTTTCCGACAACAAAATCCGTTGTCAGAAATTCTGATCGTGTGTACACAAATCCGACGCACAAAGTGCCATGCATGCTCAGAATAAATCAAGAGATAAAAGTTATTGGCTACTGCCCCGTTTATAGTCCCGACATACGTGCTTTACGTCACTGCGTTCAGAACGATCGGATTTTCCGACAACTTTGTGTGACCGTGTGTATGCAAAACAAGTTTGAGCCAACACCTGTCGGAAAAAATCCATGGATTTTGTTGTTGGAATGTCTGATCAATGTCCGACCGTGTGTACAGGGCATTACTGTAGGTTGCAGCTAGTTCACTGGTAGCATCTCTGTGGTACCTACTGAAATAGATGGTCATTTTGAGTTGCTAATTACACAGTCCAGGGTGTAGTACAGTTCTTCTCACCTAAATTAAATATGTCAAAGAACTCTGAAGCGGCAAATAAATGACTGCTTTGGCCATCTAAAACAGCATACGTTCTGACAGCTTTCTCTTGTTTTCCCCAATAAAACACTTTCACCAGACATATTTTAATACACAGTGACTGTCACACACAGGCAGTGCTAAATATAAGAAGTAAGGGTTGCTTTGCTGTATGAGATTACTTGTGCATGTGTATTTTTTTTTATTTCATTTTTTTTTTTAACTTATAGAAATTTTACGTTTTGAAAAAACATGCCTGTGCACATATAGTTGCATATGAGGCTGCATTAGATGGGCACAGTGGCTGCATAAGATGGGCACAGTGGCTGTGTTTGGCACAGTGGCGGCAATATATGGGCACAGTGGCTGCGTTTGGCACAGTGGCTGTGTTTGATGGGCACAGTGGCGGCAATTGATGGGCACAGTGGCTGCGTTTGATGGGCACAGTGGCTGCGTTTGATGGGCACAGTGGCTGCATAAGATGGGCACAGTGGCAGCAATTTATAGGCACTGTGGCTGCGTCTGGCACAGTGGCTGTGTTTGATGGTACAGTGGCGGCAATTGATGGGCACAGTGGCTGCGTTTGATGGGCACAGTGGCTGCGTTTTGATGGGCACAGTGGCTGCGTTTGGCACAGTGGCTGCGTTTGATGGGCACAGTGGCTGCGTTTGATGGGCGCAGTGGCTGCGTTTGATGGCACAGTGAGGCTGCAATTGATGGGGTTTTTTTCAGAATTTTTCAGTTTGTTTGCGCCCCCCCAAAAATTTTGAGCACCAGCCGCCACTGTTGCTGACATCACAGATATCAGTCATCCTGACAATGGGAGTCTGGATCCACCAGGACTGATGATACCCATCTCAGCCTCTCAGCAAGCTGAGACGGCCGCTCCGCCCCCTGCACAGCTCAGCGCTCCAATGAGCGTGGAGGGAGATGAGCAGAGAGCTGTGACTGACAATATACAGCTCAGCTCTCTGCTCACAGAGCTCTGAAAACAGAGTGATGGGCGATGTTCGATCGCTCGGTTTTCAATGCAGAGGTGCTGGGGAAAGATGCAGCATCAGACCCATGCTACATACACCTAGGTAAGTATGAAACTGAGAAAAAAAAAAGAAACCCATACTTCTCTTTTAATGTAAAAAGATGGGATAAAGGTGTCTGCATGAAGTGTCTTTGTGATGTGTACACAAGGTGGGCTTCTGCCCGCTCACCAATCCAGATATACCAAGGCTCAAGGGAATAGGATGTCCTGGAACAGGCTCTTGAAGAATCTGAAAACAAACAAGGATGACAGCGCTCAGGAGCTGAGATGAGGAATGGTGAACGATGGCTGCAATAAACCACAAATGCTCTTCAATAAGCTTGCTGGCAATTTATTCAAAAGAGTGATAAAAGCAGTACATAGTTCATAAAATATATGGTTGCAACATTACTGTGATTCTTGAAGAATCTGCAACTAGTGAAGGGTGCCTGGCCGAGCACCTAGCAATGCTGTGATTTTGCTGTAACTGCACCAGCGACGATGAGAGTGACCCCCAACAGTCACTCGGCTGACAGAGAGCTCGCAATGTTGGATCTGTTCGCTCACTTGCCGGAGGCTCTCCACACTACCTAGGCCACGGCACCTGCTCACATTCCCCGGAGTGGCCGGGTTCCTAAAGGCCATGGTCCCAAGTGAAAGACTCCTCCCTGGACCAGGCTATTTATGTCCTCACTCAGCATTTTTCTCTCTCTCCCAGCTGTCTGGAACTTGTAGTCTACAGCAGTCTAGCTCCACTGCAAATCCTGGCTCCACTGACCACATATCCTATGATCCCCTGATCTCAGCTGTGGTCTCTGCTTGCACTGCATTCAGGAGATGATGACACAGTGTCCAGGCTGAACAAGTAGTAGTATTTCTATGGGAATGTTTGACCATTCTTCCCGAGGCGCATTTGTGAGGTTGGGCACTGATGTTGGAGGAGAAGGCCTAGCTCGCAGTCTCCACTCAAATTCATCCCAAAGGTGTTCTATTGGGTTGAGGTCAGGACTCTGTGCAGGCCAGTCAAGTTCCTGGTGGAGGGGGGATTATGGTGTGGGGTTGTTTTTCGAGGGATGATCTTGGCCCCTTAGTTCCAGTGAAGGGAACTCTTAAGGTGTCAGTATACCAAGACATTTTGGACAGTTTCATGCTCCCAACTTTGTGGGAACAGTCTGGGGATGGCCCCTTCCTGTTCAAACATGACTGCGCACCAGTGCAGGGGTGGTGGAAAATTAACTTCAAGTGCAATAATTCACATTATAATAGTAACTAAAACATATAAAATTAAGTGTAACAATCTAAAAAAAAATAAATTCCAAAGTGCTATAATGAAGTAAACCTCCCAACGAAAAAGTTGTTGCATTTGAAGTTAGTTTGTATTGCAATTATCTGTAGAGGGGTTTCCACCATCCCTGCTAAGTTTCATTTGTTATGTCTTGTTTTCAGTTTGATGTGTATTGTATGTGACGTTACATATCACAGAGACCAGTATTATGGTAATATTGAAGTTTATTGAGATTTATATACATTAGAGGGTTCCACCATTATTGTTAAGTTATTGATTAGTAAGTTAACGCTGCACTTTTTCTTTTTGTGGTGTGGGAACACATAACAGTGCTTAATGGCAGGCCTTTCACTGACACTTTTTACATTTTAACTCCAGTAGTTTATTGTAAATAGTAGTGTGGTGATTACCTATTATGCGAAAGATCAGCATGTGGCATTAATAAACATCAACGGATTTCAGTTGTGCCCCACCAGTCACATTGATAGGTGTCAATGATTGGCAGCACTGATGGGCACTGATTGGCAGAACTGATTGCCACTGATAGGCAGCACTAATGTCCACTGATAGGCAGTACAGATTGTTAGCACTGATTGGCAGCACTGAGGGGCACTGATAGGCAGCAATGATTGCCACTGATTGGCAGCACTAATTGGCAGCAATGATGGGCACTAATTTGTAGCACTGATAGGCTGCACTGTTGGGCACTGATTGGCACTGATAGGTGGCACTGATTGGCAGCATTAATGGGCACTGATTGGCACTATTAGGCTGTACTGATTGGCAGCATTGATGGGCACTAATTGGTAGCACCAATGGGCACTGATAGGCGGCACTGACTGGCAGCACTGATGGGCACTGATTGTCAGCACTGATGGGCTTTGATTAGCAGCACTTATGGGCACTGATTGGCAGCACTGATAGGTGGCACTGATGGGCACTGATTGTCAGCACTGATGGGCTTTGATTAGCAGCACTTATGGGCACTGATTGGCACTGATAGACAGCACTGATGGGCTCTGATTGGCAACACTTATGGGCACTGATAGGCAGCACTGATGGGCACTAATTGACACTGATAGGCAGCACTGATGGGCATTGATAGACAGCATTGATTGGCACCGATTGGCAGCATTGGTTGGCACTGATAGGCAGCATTGATTGCCACTGATTAGTAGTGATAGGCAGCATTGATTGGTGCTGATTGGCATGGCAACATTGGTTGGCACTGATAGGCAGCATTGGTTGGCACTTGGCACTGGCTGGCACTGATAGGCAGCATTGGTTGGCATTGATAACCAGCTTTGGTTGGCGATGTTTGACACTGATTGGCAGCATTGGTTGGCACTGATAGGCAGCATTGACTGATACTGATAGGCAGCATTGGCAGCACTGATTGGCAGTGATAGGCAACATTGATTAGCACTGATTGGCATGGCAACATTGGTTGGCACTGATAGGCAGCATTGGCTGGCACTGGTTGGCACTGATAGGCAGCATTGATTTGCACTGATAGGAAGCATTGGTTGGCACTGATAGGCAGCATTGGTTGGCACTGATTGGCAACATTAAATTGGCACTGTTAGGCAGCACTGATTGGCACTGATAGGCAGCATTGATTGGCAGTGATAGGCAGAATTGATTGGCATTGAATGACAGCATTGATTGGCACTGATTGGCAGTATTGATTGCCACTGATAGGAAGCATTGGTTGGCACTGATTGGCAGCATTGTTTGGCACTGATAGGCAACACTGATGGCAGCACTGATAGGCAGCATTGATTGGCACAGATTGGCATGGCAACATTGGTTGGCACTGATAGGCAGCATTGGTTGGCACTTGGTACTGGTTGGCACTGATAGGCAGCATTGGTTGGCACTGATAGGCAGCATTGGCTGTCACTGGTTGGCACTGATAGCAGCATTGATTTGCACTGACAGGCAACATTGGTTGGCACTGGTTGGCACTGATAGGCAGCATTGGTTGGCACTGATTGGCAGCATTGGTTGGCACTGATAGGCAGCATTGGTTTGCACTGGCAGGGGAGAGGAGGAGTTTCACATGCAGCAGACAGACTTGCCAGAGCCGCTCGGTGTGTGAAACTGTCAGCTAATGTAACTACTTGCAGGGAGAGAGAGAGGAGCTGTCACAACTCAGCCTCAATGTCGGGGATGGGCGGGACCAAGTAGCTATCAACATCAGCCAATGATTGGGCAGCTTGAGAAAGGGGGCAGAGCCACATAAATGTAGCTGCCCACCCAGACTACATCCCAATGGCTGGTATTTGATAGCCGTTCGGTCCCCCCCACCCCCTACATCACCGCTGAATTGTGACAGCTGGTCTCTTTCTCTCTCTGCAAGCAGTGACATTATATGACAGTTCACACACTCAGCAGCGCTGGTGAACCTCATGATCTACTGCCTGTGAAACTGTTTCACAGGCAGCGGGGGCTATACACTCTCTTGTATGCAACATTTCAGGGCAGATCTTGGGAGACAGCACGGGTGATTAGGGTGTGCCCAAGAACAGCTGGCACACCCCGTGCACATGCCTTTGCCACCCTCCAAACTCACCCTTGTAGCCAGTTTTCAATCCATGTACTCCCCCTATGGTCCATGCCAACAGACCTTACTTTGTACAGTAAACGTACAGTAAAAGGGGAACTGTGTCAAATGCTTTTGCAAAATTCAGATACACCATGTCTACTGGCCTTCCTTTATCTAAATAACAGCTCACCTCCACATATAAGGTTAATAGATTGGTTTGGCAAGAACGATTCTTCATGAATCCATGCTGATTACTGCTAATGATACCATTTTCATTACTAAAATCTTGTATATAGTGCCTTATATAGTGCCATCCCCTCCAAGAGCTTGCATACTATTGATGTTAGGCTAACTGGTCTGTAATTCCCAGGGATGTATTTTGGCCCTTTTTTAAATATTGGTGCTACATTCCCTTTTCTCCAATCAACTTAGGAACAATGGTCTTGGCAATTACTTGACTGAGTTCCCTAAGTACCCTTGGGAGCAAGCCATCTGGTCCCGGTGATTTATTAATGTTAAGTTTCCCAAGTCTATTTCTAATTCTGCCCTCTGTTAGGCATGAGGGTGCTTCCTGTGATGGATCATGAGGACAAACACTGCAGTTTTGGTTACTGAAGCCCCCCGATTCCCTTGTGAAGACTGAGGAGAAGAATAAATTCAATACCTTCACCATCTCCTCATCCTTTGTAACCAGATGTCCTTCCTCATTGCTTATGAGGCCAATATGGTCTGTCCTCCCTTTTTTACTGTTTATATACTTAAAGAATTTTTTGGGATTTTTTTTACTCTCCTCTGCTATGTGTCTTTCGTGTTCCATCTTAGCCGCCCTAATTGCACCCTTTACATATTTTGTTGCATTCTTTGTAAAGTCTGAATGCTGATGATGATCCCTCAGCCTTGTATTTTTTGAAGGCCTTCTCCTTTGCTTTTATATGCTTTTTTACATTGAAGTTAAGCCATCCAGGACTTTTGTTCACTCTTTTAAATTTATTTCCCAATGGGATGCACTGGCTATTGCCCTTATTTAATAATATTGAAAGATTTTATCCCAATTTATACCCTGTAGCAAGGTTCGTAGTTTAGGGAAGTTGGCTCTTTTGAAATTCAATGTCTTTGTGTTCCCTTAGTGTTTCCTATTTGTGTGATTTATACTGAAGCCAATTGACCTGTGATTGCTGTTTCCTAAATTGCCATGTATTTCTACATCTGTGATCAGGTCTGTATTGTTGGTAATCAGTAGATCTAGTAACGCCTTGTTTCTAGTTGGTGCGTCTACTATCTGACCCATGAAATTGTCCTGCAAGACATTTAGGAACTGGCGAGCCTTAGAGGAATGCGTGGTTCCCTCCGCCCAGTCTATGTCTAGATAATTAAAATCCCCCATTATAAAAACACTTCCCATCTTTGCTGCTAATCCAAATTATGATAGGAGATCTGTCTCCCCTTCCTCCCTCAGGTTAGGGGGTCTATAGCACATGAGATGAGGGAAAAACATAGCTACTAATAGGGACATTGATTTGACCTTTTATCACATAGAATAAACCAACTCCTGGTTTATCATTGCAGCATGTACTAACACATTTATCGTTAAAACACAGTTTTATAAATTATTTTCAAGTGAGCTAAAATAAAAATATCTTTTATATACTACGGTACTCCGTGTGTTAATATATTTCAGCAGCTTTGTGCAAATTACACATTGATGTATTTACAAAAAAAAATAAAAAATTTTAAAAAACAGTCAACCCCAGAATTGTTTAAACTAGTCCTATAATTTGTATTCTCTTTGTGTGTAGCAGGACCATCCATTTGTTATCAATGATAAACTTTATCCATGCATCAAATTCTACTTTATGGTGGTATATCTGCCCATGTCATACTGATAAAATAATCCACAACTGTGACAGTAATGATTAGATCCAATAGTTTCAACAATTCATCTGTAGAAAAGTAAAGGATTTAGTTGCAGTTAGCAGGCTTCAAGTGCCCACGGTATTATTTACCCCTTAGGACTCAAATTTTAATCAATTGTAGAAATGTTTAAAAGATGCATGAGTCATTGTTCGATAAACAACAAACATAGCATGCCTCATTTAGAAAGCATGACATTTCCAATTATTTGGCCACTTAGGATACTTTTTGACTCCCTTTTAACTGCAGGTTGATCAACTGATTAGCACTTCATTGATTTCAATCTGCTGCAAGTGAATTGGTTGCCAACATGTGGTTAGATCTCTCAGTAGCAAAGACTTGAAATTGCATGTGGGCTATTGGTGGTTATAGATTTAGCAATCTTGGAACTCTCCATCAGTAACTTGCCACCTACGCTTTCATTTCTTTCCCTGTTTCAAACAACGGAATAATAAATATTGCAGAGAAAATTGACAACGACTATGTGGCGGCCTAGTCTTAGGAATTAGTCTGAAATGCGAAAGCGTGTTTTTAATATGTAGTCTAGATCTTTTGATACAGTGCCTTGCAAAAGTATTCACCCTCCTTGGAATTTTTCATATTTTTGTTGCCTCACAACCTGGAATTAACATAGATTGTTTGTGGACTTGCATCATTTAATTTAAAGAACGTGCCCACAACTTTGAAGTTTTTTTTTTTTTTTTTTTTTTTTTTATGTTATTGTGAAGCAAACAACAAATAGGACAAAAATAACAGAAAAAGTTAATGTGCATAACTAATCACCCCCCTAAAGTCAATACTTTGTAGAGCCACCTTTTGCGGCTGTCACAGCTCCAAGTTGCTTTGGATAAGTCTCTTTGAGCTTGCCACATCTTACCACTGGAATTTTTGCCTATTCCTCCTTGCAAAACTGCTCCAGCTCCTTCAAGTTGGATGGTTTGCGTTTGTGAACAGCAATCTTTAAGTCTGACCACAAATTTTCTATTGGATTGAGGTCTGGGCTTTGACTAGGCCATTCCAACACATTTACATGTTTCCCCTTAAACCACTCAAGTGTTGCTTTAGCAGTGTGTTTAGGGTCATTGTCCTGCTGGGAGGTGAACCTCCGTCCTAGCCTCAAATCACACACAGAGCGGTACAGGTTTTGCTCAAGAATATCCCTGTATTTAGCACCATCCATCTTTTCCTCAACTCTGACCAGTTTACCAGTCCTGACTGCTGAAAAACATCCCCACAGCATGGTGCTGCCACCACCGTCTTTCACTGTAGGGATGGTATTCTTTGGGTGATGTGATGTGTTGGGTTTGCGCCAGATATAGCGTTTTCCTTGATGGCCAAAAAGTTCAATTTTAGTCTCATCAGACCCGAGCACCTTCCTCCATACATTTTGGGAGTCTCCCACATGCTTTTCGCAAACTCAAAACGTGCCATTTTGTTTTTTGCTGAAAGTAATGGCTTTCTTCTGGCCACTCTGCCATAAAGCCCAACTCTATGGAGTGAACGACTTATTGTCGTCCTATGTACAGATACTCCAGTCTCTGCTGTGGGACTCTGCAGCTCCTCCAGGATTACCTTAGGTCTCTGTGCTGCCCCTCTGATTAATGCACTCCTTGCCTGGTCCGTGAGTTTTGGTGTGCGACCGTCTCTTGGCAGGTTTGCTGTTGTGCCATGTTCTTTCCATTTGGTTATGATAAATTTGATGGTGCTCCTAGGGATCATCAAAGATTTGGATATTTTTTTTTATAACCTAACCCTGACTTGTACTTCTCAACAACATTGTCCCTTACTTGTTTGGAGAGTTCCTTGGTCTTCATGGCAGTGTTTGGTTAGTGGTGCCTCTTGCTTAGGCGTTGCAGCCTCTGGGGCCTTTCAAAAAGGTGTGTATATATAATGACAGCTCATGTGACACTTAGATTGCACACAGGTGGACATCATTTCTCTAATTATGTGACTTTTGAAGGTAATTGGTTGCACCAGAACTTTTTATGGGCTTCATAATAAAGGGGATGAATAAATATGCACATGCCAATTATAATTTTTTTATTTCTGAAAAATTGTTTTATGTATATATTTTTCTAATTTTACTTCACCAACTTAGACTATTGTGTTCTGATCCATCACATATAAGATTAAAAAAACATTGAACTAAAGGCTGTAATGTAACAAAATAGGTAAAAAGCCAGGATGGGGGGTTAATACTTTTGCAAGGCACTATATATTGCTGCCCTACTCACTCACAACTGGTTGACAGCACGCAAAACTAATGCTGCTGTGTTACTGGAAGCTGCATTTCTAGGGTCTTATGAAGCGCTTTGAAACCTGTTACACCAGGGAGCCTGGCTTCTTCTGAACCCTATGGTACAATTTCTTTCTGCCTGAATTTTTAAGCTTTCAGGACCCTACTGTATAGTTTGGACTAGTAAGGGGATTAAATACCTTAACCAGGTCTGTGCAAATGGTACTTTCAGGACATTTGACTCTCTAAAGGTTCAATTTGCCCTACCCAACTCCTATCAATTCCATTACCTCCAGCTGTGTCATGGTTTTCAAATGCAATTTCAAGGTCACCCATTTACCTCAACTGTGCAATCTAGCATGCTGTGGGACGACACTTTGGAAAAATCTTTATCCACAGTATACAAAGCTCTCCTTTCATTTATAATTTATTCATGATGACCTTGACAAACTGCTGGTCAGCTGGCACGTGGAGGCCCCGGATACGAATTTGGAGGACTGGGAGGATGTCTGGGAATATCCTATGCAATAGCTGGTTTTGGCAAAAGACAGACTAATCCAATTTAAAATACTTTGCAGGGTATATATCACCCCACAAAAACTTCATAGGATTTACCCAAACATTTCTGCTAAATGCTGACACTGCCCAGAACACCAAGCAATGCTTCTACATGTAATCTGGCTGTGTCCAATGAGTTAATCCTTTTGGAAGGATGTTACTTAGTGTATTAGAAAGTGTACTCTGATCTCTGTACCATTGACGATGGATGTTTGTATACTTGGTCTGGTCCACTTATTGGCCATGTCCAGAGCGATGAGAACGCTAATAGGGCTATTATTATTTTACGCCAATATTGCTCAAATGCAAGTCTCCGTCGGCACCTACACTTGTTTTTTGGAAAAGTTTGATCAACTCTGCTATACGGCTGTATAAGTTCACTTAGGAGCCCAGGGGTTGTCCTAGGAAATTCACCAAAACTTGGGATATCTGGGTTGCCTCCATGGGAACAAAGCCTTCTGGGGATACTTCCACGAGATCCCCCGCCCCCCCTCCCTGATTTCATGCTACTGACCTAATGAGAGCATCTGCAGGGTAGAGGCAGATTAGGTGGTGCCATTTCTGGTTATGCCTATGCCAATGAGCTTTATCCAAATATCTTGTTTGCCAAGTGAATAGTTTTGCAATTGTTTTTTTTTTTTCATGTCTTTCGGTTAACCTTTAAGCCTAGGTATGCCCAATAGACTTTGTTTTGTACCCTAAGTTCAAAATGCTTAATAAAGAGTGATTTAAAAAAATAGAATTAAAAAAATAGAATTAAAAAGTACTGAATTAGAAAAACTGACGTGAATTATTTAATAAAGTGTTAAATCAACGAATGCTTATAAGTAAGTGGTGAAGTGCCTACAAACACGTTTTCGTGAAACGCTTCATTCAAGTAGAGTGGAATTTTACAATGAATGTCATGATAAGTGCCTCCTACTTAGAAGAGTATTATTTTGAGATATGTGACCGCAAAGCCAAATATGTTTTGAAATAGTTTTTTCTCTTATTTTGACGAAATCATACTGGAAATTGCTCAATAGCATGTGTATCAGCCATTTACAGTCAGGTCCATAAATATTGGGACATCGACACAATTCTAATCTTTTTGGCTCTATACACCACCACAGTGGATTTGAAATGAAACAAACAAGGTGTGCTTTACTTCCAGCTTTAATTTGAGGGTATTTACATCCAAATAAGGTGAACGGTGTAGGAATTACAACAGCAGGATGAATTATGAAGTGTTTTGGGCAATATTATCTGCTCATATTCAGCAAAATGCTTCAGAACTCATTGGACGGCACTTCACAGTGCAGATGGACAATGACCCGAAGCATACTGCGAAAGCAACCAAAGAGTTTTTTTAAGGGAAAGAAGTGGAATGTTATGCAATAGCCAAGTCAATCACCTGACCTGATTCCGATTGAGCATGCATTTCACTTGCTGAAGACAAAACTGAAGGGAAAATGCCTCAAGAACAAGCAGGAACTGAAGACAGTTGCAGTAGAGGCCTGGCAGAGCATCACCAGGGATGAAACCCAGCGTCTGGTGATGTCTATGCATTCCAGACTTCAGGCTGTAATTGACTGCAAAGGATTTGCAACCAAGTATTAAAAAGTGAAAGTTTGATGGATGATTGTTAATCTGTCCCATTACTTTTGGTCCCTTAAAAATTGGGAGGCACATATACAAACTGTTATAATTCCTACACCGTTCACCTGATTTGGATGTAAATACCCACAAATTAAAGCTGAAAGTCTGCAGTTAAAGCACATCTTGTTCATTTCATTTCAAATCCATTGTGGTGGTGTATAGAGCCAAAAAGATTAGAATTGTGTCGATGTCCCAATATTTATGGACCTGACTGTATGTATACAGTGCCTTGAAAGAGTATTCATACCCCTTGAAATTTTCCACCTTTTGTCATGTTACAACCAAAAGCGTAAATTTATTTTATTGGGATTTTATGTGGTGGACCAACACAAAGTGGCACATAATTGTGAAGTGGAAGGAATATGATAAATGGTTTTCAATTTTTTTTACAAATAAAGATCTGATAAGTGTGGCGTGCATTTGTATTCAGCCCCCTGAGTCAACACTTTGTAGAACCACTTTTTGCTGCAATTACAGCTGCAAGTCTTTTTGGGTATGTCTCTATCAGCTTTGCACATCTAGAGAGTGACATTTTTACAACAAAATGTAGATACATGGGAATCCTGCCTATATTCAAAAATTGTAGCACTCACCGCATGAATAGCGGGGGGGGGGTATGTAATCAAAAATAGCTAGCAAAGGACACAAAAAACAAAACAAAAAAAACAGAGTGGTAAAAACACACACCCTAAAGAGTTGTACTACAAAAATGTTTATTCGCTAAGAAAGAGCAAAATACAAATACCAATACTAAAATCCCTATATCCCTAAAGAGTCCCTAAAAAGGGGTAAACTAATAATACAAACAATCCCCCAAAAATAAATGGGTGATTGAGAAATATCACTAAAGATATTGAAAGGGATAAATGCAGTGGGTATATCCCTCCCTCCCCCAATATGAAACACCCCCTATAAGCACCTAACAGTACCCCAAGCCACCTGGGGCGAGGAACTAGGCTGGATAATTCCTGAAGGGAACAGTGTGATTCCGTAAACATAGAAATGTGCCACACTGTTACATTCCAGAAATGATACAATCTAAGCGACCAATGATAAGGTGTAAAGTCATACCACAGTCGGTCACACAGTCACTCAAAGATAGAATAATCATAGAAGGGGGACACACTGGGAAAATGGTTAATCCAAAAATTGAAGACAATTGGGGGAGAGAAAAATCTTCTCCTCGCAAAGAAAAAAGATTGTTATTGTATCCTCGAATGTATGTTAAGTCCTGCTGTATGATCTTGATTGGTAACAAACATGTGGTTAAACGATGACAGACACTGATTACAGATGGATGGATCACTAAGCACTTCAATCCAGACCTTGTCAGGTATATAACACAAGCAGGAACGATCACATAGGCACCGTCAATGTAACCAAGAGTAAGGGTTCCCACAGCATGTAGGTACAACATCCAAGCAATTGTAATAATACATTTATATGGTGGTTACTCACTGATACCGGATCACACAGAGAACTCTCCAATGTGAAATGAGATTCAATCTGTTGGTCTGTATGTGATAGCCATAGATCTCCAGTTGATGATCGTTCTTCTGTGGTAAAGATAGTGATTTCTCACCCAAGATAGATTGGTCAATATGTGTCAGGCTATTTAAATAGTAATACAATCCATAGTCACAGTCACTTTTCTCCGTGATAACAGATGAATTAGTCTCCATGTTGAGGTCAATCATGCTGATAAATTCAGGATAGATGTAGCATTAGGTTCATCAAAATCATCAGGTTCCAGCTCAGTCCTTCAAGCCCATCATAGGGTGTTAGCTAGGGGTAGGGGGGCAAAGAATGGGGGTGTCGATTCCAGTAAAAGGAGCTAAACGCTCAGCGTCTTGCACAAACTGGACCAACCAAACAGTAAACTGTACTCTCTTTCAGATTGTAATGTTTTAAATATTCCCATCCAAGGATGGTAAATAAAGTATTTGTACATCTTTTTAAAAAAAATAATGTTTAAAAACTGTAGCTTCTAACTTTTAATAAATAGACACTCACCTGTCCTAGGATCCAGCGGCGTACTCACCTGGCTAGGTTCTTCACTGTACTTCGGCTGCCGCTGCTGGCATACTAAGTGTGAGCAGCCAGCTGTGACTGCTTGCAGCTTCACAGGTGGTTGCAGGGGAAGGAGGGGGGCTGAACTTCTGCTCAGATCGCCGTGGCAAACTGACCAGAAGTAGGGGAGCGGGTACCTGTCAAACCAGTTACCCGCTCCCCCTACCCATAAAAAATATGTGCCAAATGTGAAGGAGGAGGAAGAGCATGACTTTCCCTTTTTAACATGCAAGTGTGCCAAAACAAATGCTAGCCAGCCACATAGTCATCATCCTTTCACTAAATAAATGATTACAATAATCTGAACAGTCCACAGCAATTTTCCACAAATGGCTTTGATCATTTTACTAGTTTTGATCTTCCAGGCAAGCAAAAATTTGGTGTAAATTATCAAAAATGCCCTTCAATTGGCACTACATTGATTTTAATTGAGTTCTTATTGCCTGGCCTCCCAAAACTGGTAACCGAATGCGGCACATTGCTTTGGACCATCCAATTCCATATATTGATTTTCTTCCACAAAAAGGTTTTTAATGAAGGCTTTTAAAGTTTCTACTTTTATGGCTCCATAATCTCAGACCAGTGATAACAATAGAAACTCATTGGCATAGTATATTAGAAAGTACTTGCTTCAAGTGCTATTTAATGACTAAATCCAAATTTCAATTCCTTCACCCTTCAATATCTAGCACCCTCTGCTGAGTTTTTCCATAGTTCTTTCTTTGCCAAGCCTGATGATGTGACTGACATGTACAGTATATTCTCTTTCCCAGTTACTGCTGGAAATTGTGGATCATAACCTTGTGGTTTTTAGACCTTTGACTGTTGGAAATACAAACTTCAATTTAAAACCCATAAAATAAACTCTTTGAAATATTTTCTTGTTTCTGTATTTATACAGAAAGATTTCAGACTGGCTTCTTGAAACGTCTCAGATGATTGCACATGATGCATGACCTAGTTATAAATTGTAAATTAATATTCGATAACATAAGGTCAGATGCATATACAACCAATTCTCATACCTGTGCTTAATAACACACAAATTGCATGCCAAGTTAGAGATTTTTATCAGGAGCTGTACAACTCCAGACTCTCGGAGGATCTGAAGGCATACAAGTAGTGGAGATCTTGTATCTATCAGCATTTACAAGCTGCCCCCATATATTGACTTCCCCTAGACATTATCTCTGTTTGGAGCAGCCTACCACCCCCTTGGAGGTTGAACACTTGATAAAAAAACTCCTGAATGTTAAAAGCGCTGGGATGATGGCTATACCAATACAAATTCCTGCCCCCCATACCCCATGCACCTATTTTAATTTTCTGAAGTAATTGATTAGCTCTATCAAACCACAGAGTGATCCTGTGGATACAGTAACAGTATGAAGTGCCACGTCCTGTAAATTTTGGAATATCAAAAGAGAGATGGGGCTTGGACTTTTTAGGCAGAGTTGACAATAGTTAATACAAAAAATTAATATTTTATTATAAATCACATAATTACATATTCCAAAAAATCCACATTGACAATACCATACAAGATATATACAATATCGCTACTGCACAGAACCAGATAGATCTAACAGAAGACAAAAGGATGAAATAAAAATCATTCCATATGGTATACATGTCCACGAGTATGGTTCAAAGGCAGATAAGCGGTGTGATGTGAAAAGTAGTTTACTTTGCTCTACATGTTGCGCACTGTGTAGTGCTTCTTTAGGAGCATAAACATTAACTATCAAATAGATGGAAGAAAAAAGAATATGTATAAGTATAACATTACAATTGCATTAAGATATCAATCACATACCATAAAACATGAGCTATAATATCTACATCCAAGACAGCCATTATCCAATCACCTCTATAGTAGGTGGAAAAGCAACAAACCAAATTGCTATTGGGGCGTGCATAATACGATAGCAAGTATGACCAAAAGGCTGTATATATATTAAATCAGAATAGATGCCCTTAGACCAATTAAGTGTGGTACGGAACTTGTTATGTGGGGCCCTTAAAAGGAACCAACCTCACAGATAATTTCAAACTGTAACAAAAGAAATAGTAACAGACACAGACTTACTTGGTAATGTGGAGTAATTAAGCGCATACGATTTTCAAAAACAGCACGGTATAGCGGCCACGGGGATGCAGCAAGCCATATGATGGAAAATTGGCAAAGCTATTGGGTCCTGACGGCAAGTAAACAATAGACCGGATCTATGAATACCTAAAATAGAATGTCATACATGGCAGACATTGATATAAAAAAGAAAAGAAAAAAATGTATTATTTTAATTTTTTGACCAACATGTAGGCAGGTGCCTACAAGGGGTTAATGGGTCTGCCTGTGTAAGCACTTGTTCCCCCCTGGCTGTGCTCATTTCTTCATGTTAGCTGAGCCAGCCAGGTGCCAAATGTTATAATGTTTGTATGTTTTTCCCGTATTCCCGGGTTGACCTGAGAGTTTGGGGTAACAAGGCTGTAAGGGTAATGTCTTGATATTTCAGCAAGGTTGCTACCCCCTACAGTTCAGCCAACATAAAGGGGCTGCCCCTAAGCCCCTGGAGATCTGGCTCGGAAAATACTTCCAAAGTGTAGCTGGATACTCTATTGGAGTAATCACCCCCCTTGGGGGGGGTGATAGGAGCCTAATCAGGGTTCCTGGAGGGGTCTCAAGCATTGGAGATCTGATGGACTTGTAGCTGCTAATCATGGACTTACTGCCTTTATGGATTACTGTCAATCATGGACTCTAAGGGACTTGTAGTGTCTCTTGTGGAATATTGCCTTAATGGACTCTTGCCTTAATAAAAAATCTTATGGGCTTGCCTTCTGCATAATGTATGCAAACTTTATGGATGTTAGAAGAGCTCTGTACAGGAATTGTGTTGAGACTGCTCAGGGAGAACTGTACTGTTTCAGAAACGACCTCAGTAAAGGATCTTGTTTGTTTACTTGCTTTACCAAGTCTGAAGTCTCTTAGAGCTCTTTCACACTGCCAGCACCCGGGCGTCAGCACTTTTAACCCCGCTAGCGGCTGAATAAAGGGTTAAAAGCACCCGCAAAGCGCTGCTGCCGAGGGTGCTTTGCAAGCGCTTCGGCAGCGCTCCTAAAGTGCTGCAAAGAAGCTGCTTGCAGTACTTTTCTTGACGTTCTGCCAGCACAGCGCCCCATTGTGAAAGCACTCAGGCTTTCACACTGGGATTGCAGATGAAGCTTTTTCAGGTGATTTACAGGCGCTATTTTTAGCGCTAAAGCGCTTGAAAAATGCCTCCAGTGTGAAAGGGGTCTTAAAGAGGGAGTTATGCACAGTTTATCAAAAGAACAGGGCTTGCAACACAACAAGGGGACTGAGCTAGGGAAAGATGCAATACATGGGTCTAACACACAGAGTACTGTCCAGTGGTAGTCAATGTGTTGCTTCTAAGGACTACAGTGTTTGTGTCACATACAAGGCAGCCAATCAGCCACGAGACGGATGGCTGACAGGGGTGACGATTCCTTTGGTAATGGAGGGGGTTAAGTACTTGGCCCCTCCAATAGCGGCCAGTTCCCCACTCTTTGGGACCCAGCCTGGCATCACGAATGACAGTATGTAGAGGGGACCCGGGAGAAGAGCGCAATCACAGAGGTTGCAGAAGCAGAGAGAGCATTTCCTGTATCCCATAGCAACCATGGGATATGTCACTGGGAGGAAGCTGACATGAACTGCTGGATTGGAGGAGCCCGATACAGGCTCAGCGGTACCTGCCTCAAAATGCTGCAAACTGGAAAGTGGTGTCCTCCGTGCATAAGAGTGTCTGAAGTGTACAAGTGTCATCAGTGTAATGGAGTCAGCACTGAGAGCAATCAGATAACAGTGTAGCTCACCTTAAGGAGACCTTAGTTCATGTTGACTGTCACATAACCGCAGCTCCCAGCCCGAAGAATAGGCATTGGTGAGTGCAGTTCTACTTGTCCCCACACGGGCGCCTAAGCTCCAGCCACAAACAGTGGTACCCTCTCCAAGGAGGAACTATTAGCACATATTGCTGTTATTTCAAATGAGGGAGGAGCGCATACCTTTGTTTACATTTTTTCTGATTTCTCAGCTCAACACAAATACTAAGATCCTTTCCAAGATCAGTGCCAACAGATTAAAGCCAGCTCTCCCAGATTTAGTCCACCCTGATCAAACAGGATTTATACCAAGTATAGAGAGGCTAGGCAATTCCCTTAGGGCACTCCAAATTATTAATTGGTTGCAATTCTACGCCTATATCCAGTTATGCTTCCTCCACTGTACCGACACTGAGAAAGGTATTTGACCAGGTAGACTGGTTGTTTATGGCAGAAACTCTCACAGGCCTGGCCCACCTCTTGAGCTGGATACTACCTTTCACAAAAATCCTGAAACCAAGGTCAAAGTAAATGGCATCCTATTCCAACCCTTATCAATAGAGGGATGGAACCAGATACCTAGTATCACCCCTGTTATTTGCGTTATTCTACATATAACACAAAATATACATGGTGTCCAGTTAGCTTCTTTGAACACAAACTACTGGCCTAAAGAGATGATATTCTGTTTTATATTACTGATGTAACTACCTACTTACCCAATATTATGTTAGAGTTACAAGAAGTGGAAACCTCAAATGTTATAATACATTTAAAAAAAAAAAACTGAAATTCTACCACAGATAGAATCCCCTGACAATGCTTCCAATTTGTATGGCAGCAGCAATCCTTAAAATATCTGGTCATTGGAGAATTATACACTGTTGTTACAAAGCAGGACTGTGGCAGTTGGAATTAACATTATAAGAATGAATGTACTGCCCAGCATCCTGTCCTTGTTGCAGATGCTACCCGTCATTCTACCTGCAGCGCAACACATGCAGGAGCCACAAGTGAAATGGGATCCTGTCCTTGTTGCAGATGCTACCCATCATTCTACCTAGGATGCCCACTTGATTTTAGAACAACTTCAGGGACAACTTTTCTATATACAGTTTAAAGAAAAATAATTTTCCCCATGGGGCTTTAAAACAGCAATGCACATAATGAAAGGAAGTTCTTAATAGATGTATAAAAAGTTTTATCCAATATCATGGTTTGAAGTACAGTATAGAGAATCATCTGGTACAGTAACACACATCTTATTCCCCAGTGGAGTAACAAACACATATTAATACACATAATTAGGTTACATAATGTTACATAAATAGCAAGCCCCGACGCGTTTCGACCTGTATATGGTCTCTTCAGGGGGACAGTTGGATCTAAAAAAGAATTACATAAATTAAATTCAAATAGATAAATATATATATTATTGTGCATCACTTGGATTAAACCAAGATAATGAGTCTTTACCGCTAAATGGTGGAATGGGTGTTCTCTAGTCCAGGATATGTGCTGAGGGCCAATGGAAACACTGGAGGGCTCGGGGGGCCACCCTCACTCTCCCAGGAGAGCCAGCCTCAGGGGGCTTACAAGGAGCCACACTTAGCGCGCCCCCCGGGAGGGGGGGGGAGGGGAGATGAGGGGGAGGAGCCCACACCTGCAACAGAAACCCAAGAATAGCCATGTATTAGTTAGAGTTAGTTTCCAAGATCAGTGCCAACAGATTAAAGCCAGCTCTCCCAGATTTAGTCCACCCTGATCAAACAGGATTTATACCAAGTATAGAGAGGCTAGGCAATTCCCTTAGGGCACTCCAAATTATTAATTGGTTGCAATTCTACGCCTATATCCAGTTATGCTTCCTCCACTGTACCGACACTGAGAAAGGTATTTGACCAGGTAGACTGGTTG
Organism: Aquarana catesbeiana; assembly: GCF_042186555.1. Classification (NCBI taxonomy): domain Eukaryota; kingdom Metazoa; phylum Chordata; class Amphibia; order Anura; family Ranidae; genus Aquarana; species Aquarana catesbeiana. Next base: position 139,291,534 of record NC_133326.1, read on the forward strand.
TTTATGGCAGAAACTCTCACAGGCCTGGCCCACCTCTTGAGCTGGATACTACCTTTCACAAAAATCCTGAAACCAAGGTCAAAGTAAATGGCATCCTATTCCAACCCTTATCAATAGAGGGATGGAACCAGATACCTAGTATCACCCCTGTTATTTGCGTTATTCTACATATAACACAAAATATACATGGTGTCCAGTTAGCTTCTTTGAACACAAACTACTGGCCTAAAGAGATGATATTCTGTTTTATATTACTGATGTAACTACCTACTTACCCAATATTATGTTAGAGTTACAAGAAGTGGAAACCTCAAATGTTATAATACATTTTAAAAAAAAAAACTGAAATTCTACCACAGATAGAATCCCCTGACAATGCTTCCAATTTGTATGGCAGCAGCAATCCTTAAAATATCTGGTCATTGGAGAATTATACACTGTTGTTACAAAGCAGGACTGTGGCAGTTGGAATTAACATTATAAGAATGAATGTACTGCCCAGCATCCTGTCCTTGTTGCAGATGCTACCCGTCATTCTACCTGCAGCGCAACACATGCAGGAGCCACAAGTGAAATGGGATCCTGTCCTTGTTGCAGATGCTACCCATCATTCTACCTAGGATGCCCACTTGATTTTAGAACAACTTCAGGGACAACTTTTCTATATACAGTTTAAAGAAAAATAATTTTCCCCATGGGGCTTTAAAACAGCAATGCACATAATGAAAGGAAGTTCTTAATAGATGTATAAAAAGTTTTATCCAATATCATGGTTTGAAGTACAGTATAGAGAATCATCTGGTACAGTAACACACATCTTATTCCCCAGTGGAGTAACAAACACATATTAATACACATAATTAGGTTACATAATGTTACATAAATAGCAAGCCCCGACGCGTTTCGACCTGTATATGGTCTCTTCAGGGGGACAGTTGGATCTAAAAAAGAATTACATAAATTAAATTCAAATAGATAAATATATATATTATTGTGCATCACTTGGATTAAACCAAGATAATGAGTCTTTACCGCTAAATGGTGGAATGGGTGTTCTCTAGTCCAGGATATGTGCTGAGGGCCAATGGAAACACTGGAGGGCTCAGGGGGCCACCCTCACTCTCCCAGGAGAGCCAGCCTCAGGGGGCTTACAAGGAGCCACACTTAGCGCGCCCCCCGGGAGGGGGGGGGAGGGGAGATGAGGGGGAGGAGCCCACACCTGCAACAGAAACCCAAGAATAGCCATGTATTAGTTAGAGGAAGTTTGATAATTAACTTGGTAATGTACTGAGTGTTTCCAATTTGTCTATGTGGAGACTGGCGTTTGATAGGATTTTTACTATGTAAATATATTGAAATGTTAATTCCATTCCATAAATGTAATCGATAAGATTTAATGATCGTGTGATCCAACAATGCAGTGGTATGGTAGGTCTATTATACTATTGTAATGGATAGGTTAATAAGAAGGATAGAATGGGTGAAAAAGAGGGAAAAAGATGTGTGTGTGAAAAAAAAAAAAAAAAAACACAGCAACAACGATGGCCTAAATGGAGAGGAGTGCATTGTGTGGTGGAGAATGGTGTGAATGAGGTGGTGCATGGTGTGGTAACATGACATGGTGCTTGCTTGGTGCCTACTGTGTGAAAACAAAAATGAAAAGTGAACTAAAAAAGTGAAAAGCCAATCAAAATGTGAAAGTGTGTATGTAGGATGGTGGAGAGTGCTGTGTGGAATGAAGGTGAAATAACAAAAAGTTTACCTTATCAGTTGTATAAATCGTGTAGGCTGGAGGTAATGTTGGACTTGTTGATAGGTTCAATGTGATAAGCTTGGTGGCGATCATGCAAAAATAAGGGCTCTAGTGTAGAAAGAACCTGGCAGCAGTAGCATTCATCCTGGCCTGTAGGAGATCATGATCTGATTATCAGGCCTCCAGTCTCCCTTTATATCCAAATTCAGGCAAATGGGATAATCATGTGCAGGTGCAAACCCCCCACCCACACCGCCCCCAAGAAAAAAAAAAAAAAAAAAAAACCCGGAGGGATTGGCGCTGGAACCGCTGATGGAGCGGCCCCTGTGTGGCTCCCTCGGCGTCCCGGAAGGCCTACAGGCCCCGACCACTGTCGTCATCTCCACCGTAATGCGCGTGACGTCATGACGTTGTGCGCAAGCCGGGCCCTTACAGGCATGCGCACTCCGTCAAACGTCCGGAGATGAACACGGGACGCCGCCGGCAGGATAGAGCTCACCTTAACTGCAGCGGTGAGCAAAAAAGGGGGCACGCAAAGGAATTTGCATGCCCCCCCCTTTTCCTGCCGGGAAGCCGCGAGGGGTCAGACTCACCCCAAGAAAGGAGAGGAGGCACCACCAACACCCGCCAGTCCAAAAAATGGCCCTCAAAACAAAAACAAAAATACTGGGGATGGTGTCAGTAGGACATGAATGACTGACTTCATGGGATCACCAACATAGCACACAGCAAATGTTGATGGTCTGGTATGTTTCTTGTTTATTTTGCATTTTTAACATTTTTTAAATTTTTTACATGGGCTGTGTGTTGGTTCCAGGTCCCCACGTTCCTGCATCGAATGTCAGTATGAAAATAGGTAGAATATAAATAAAGTTTGTCAGCAATTGCCATATAAGGCAATTGAATATCATGCAGTGTGGGGGTCTAAGTTAGATTCCCCCTCATGCATGGGATTGTTAAAAGTTGACCGAGTGGGAACAATTGATTAACAATGTGCAGGATACGTGAAGAGAAGGAAACACACAGCCCATGTCTTATCTCTAATGTGTCAAGGTGGGGAGGGGTGTTTAACCACCCAAAATTGAAATATGAAAAAAGGAAGACACACATAAAAGAGATAAGAAAGGCTGCGCACCCCGGAAATTGGATTAAAGAAAAATAATTTTCCCCATGGGGCTTTAAAACAGCAATGCACATAATGAAAGGAAGTTCTTAATAGATGTATAAAAAGTTTTATCCAATATCATGGTTTGAAGTACAGTATAGAGAATCATCTGGTACAGTAACACACATCTTATTCCCCAGTGCAGTAACAAACACATATTAATACACATAATTAGGTTACATAATGTTACATAAATAGCAAGCGCCGACGCGTTTCGACCTGTATATGGTCTCTTCAGGGGGACAGTTGGATCTAAAAAAGAATTACATAAATTAAATTCAAATAGATAAATATATATATTATTGTGCATCACTTGGATTAAACCAAGATAATGAGTCTTTACCGCTAGCCCCCTGAGGCTGGCTCTCCTGGGAGAGTGAGGGTGGCCCCCCGAGCCCTCCAGTGTTTCCATTGGCCCTCAGCACATATCCTGGACTAGAGAACACCCATTCCACCATTTAAAGACTCATTATCTTGGTTTAATCCAAGTGATGCACAATAATATATATATTTATCTATTTGAATTTAATTTATGTAATTCTTTTTTAGATCCAACTGTCCCCCTGAAGAGACCATATACAGGTCGAAACGCGTCGGACTTGCTATTTATGTAACCTAATTATGTGTATTAATATGTGTTTGTTACTGCACTGGGGAATAAGATGTGTGTTACTGTACCAGATGATTCTCTATACTGTACTTCAAACCATGATATTGGATAAAACTTTTTATACATCTATTACGAACTTCCTTTCATTATGTGCATTGCTGTTTTAAAGCCCCATGGGGAAAATTATTTTTCTTTAATCCAATTTCCGGGGTGCTCAGCCTTTCTTATCTCTTTTATGTGTGTCTTCCTTTTTTCATATTTCAATTTTGGGTGGTTAAACACCCCTCCCCACCTTGACACATTAGAGATAAGACATGGGCTGTGTGTTTCCTTCTCTTCACGTATCCTGCACATTGTTAATCAATTGTTCCCACTCGGTCAACTTTTAACAATCCCATGCATGAGGGGGAATCTAACTTAGACCCCCACACTGCATGATATTCAATTGCCTTATATGGCAATTGCTGACAAACTTTATTTATATTCTACCTATTTTCATACTGACATTCGATGCAGGAACGTGGGGACCTGGAACCAACACACAGCCCATGTAAAAAATTTTAAAAATGTTAAAAATGCAAAATAAACAAGAAACATACCAGACCATCAACATTTGCTGTGTGCTATGTTGGTGATCCCATGAAGTCAGTCATTCATGTCCTACTGACACCATCCCCAGTATTCTTGTTTTTGTTTTGAGGGCCATTTTTTGGACTGGCGGGTGTTGGTGGTGCCTCCTCTCCCTTCTTGGGGTGAGTCTGACCCCTCGCGGCTTCCCGGCAGGAAAAGGGGGGGGGGCATGCGAATTCCTTTGCGTGCCCCTTTTTTTGCTCACCGCTGCAGTTAAGGTGAGCTCTATCCTGCCGGCGGCATCCCGTGTTCATCTCCGGACGTTTGACGGAGTGCGCATGCCTGTAAGGGCCCGGCTTGCGCACAACGTCATGACGTCACGCGCATTGCGGCGGAGATGACGACAGTGGTCAGGGCCTGTAGGCCTTCCGGGACGCCGAGGGAGCCACACAGGGGCCGCTCCATCAGCGGTTCCAGCGCCAATCCCTCCGGGTTTTTTTTTTTTTTTTTTTTTCTTGGGGGCGGTGTGGGTGGGGGGTTTGCACCTGCACATGATTATCCCATTTGCCTGAATTTGGATATAAAGGGAGACTGGAGGCCTGATAATCAGATCATGATCTCCTACAGGCCAGGATGAATGCTACTGCTGCCAGGTTCTTTCTACACTAGAGCCCTTATTTTTGCATGATCGCCACCAAGCTTATCACATTGAACCTATCAACAAGTCCAACATTACCTCCAGCCTACACGATTTATACAACTGATAAGGTAAACTTTTTGTTATTTCACCTTCATTCCACACAGCACTCTCCACCATCCTACATACACACTTTCACATTTTGATTGGCTTTTCACTTTTTTAGTTCACTTTTCATTTTTGTTTTCACACAGTAGGCACCAAGCAAGCACCATGTCATGTTACCACACCATGCACCACCTCATTCACACCATTCTCCACCACACAATGCACTCCTCTCCATTTAGGCCATCGTTGTTGCTGTGTTTTTTTTTTTTTTTTTTTTTTTTTCACACACACATCTTTTTCCCTCTTTTTCACCCATTCTATCCTTCTTATTAACCTATCCATTACAATAGTATAATAGACCTACCATACCACTGCATTGTTGGATCACACGATCATTAAATCTTATCAATTACATTTATGGAATGGAATTAACATTTCAATATATTTACATAGTAAAAATCCTATCAAACGCCAGTCTCCACATAGACAAATTGGAAACACTCAGTACATTACCAAGTTAATTATCAAACTTCCTCTAACTAATACATGGCTATTCTTGGGTTTCTGTTGCAGGTGTGGGCTCCTCCCCCTCATCTCCCCTCCCCCCCCCCTCCCGGGGGGCGCGCTAAGTGTAGCTCCTTGTAAGCCCCCTGAGGCTGGCTCTCCTGGGAGAGTGAGGGTGGCCCCCCGAGCCCTCCAGTGTTTCCATTGGCCCTCAGCACATATCCTGGACTAGAGAACACCCATTCCACCATTTAGCGGTAAAGACTCATTATCTTGGTTTAATCCAAGTGATGCACAATAATATATATATTTATCTATTTGAATTTAATTTATGTAATTCTTTTTTAGATCCAACTGTCCCCCTGAAGAGACCATATACAGGTCGAAACGCGTCGGGGCTTGCTATTTATGTAACATTATGTAACCTAATTATGTGTATTAATATGTGTTTGTTACTGCACTGGGGAATAAGATGTGTGTTACTGTACCAGATGATTCTCTATACTGTACTTCAAACCATGATATTGGATAAAACTTTTTATACATCTATTAAGAACTTCCTTTCATTATGTGCATTGCTGTTTTAAAGCCCCATGGGGAAAATTATTTTTCTTTAATCCAATTTCCGGGGTGCGCAGCCTTTCTTATCTCTTTTATGTGTGTCTTCCTTTTTTCCTATATACAGTTTATATACACTCCACTGCTTCCTTCAGCACACTTACTTGCAGATATCTCAGCTAGCAAACTGATTTTTTTTTAAAAAGGTATAATTTTATTGTTTACAAACAAACAAACATGTACATAGATGCATATGTAGCATTATTTGAGCAACCAGTGCTCAATCATCAATGAAGTACATTTACGTGGTATCCAGTTAGTGTGTACAGATTAATAGTGGAGTCTCATTGTTTCCTTCTAAGTTCCAGTATGATGACAAAAAGTAAGCTAATATTTTTCAAGTACTCAAGGAGCAGGTGGTATAGTGCGATCTGAACTAACCCAGGGCTTCCAAATCTTATGAAATTATGGCCTCATAAGTCAATTTGTATAAAGGTATAGCTTGATTGACTATAGTGAGCCAGAAGGCTATAGTAGGTGGGGATTTACAATGCATAGTGATCACTTTCTTTGCATAGAACAGGATAATTCGAAGAAAGGTTTGCACATTCTTAGATATACAGTCCTCATATATCCGAGCAAGCATCCCAAGGGGTTACAGATGTTAGATAACTGAATGGGGTAGCTGATAAGGGCCGTGTCCCCTGACCAGAATTTCCTAATCAGCGGGCACTCCCACGTTAAATGGAAAAATGTGCCATCAGCCATGCCACATCGGGAACATGTTACGGAGGGTAGTCTCTTTATTCTATAGAGTAAACAAGGAGTAAAGTAGGACCTGTATAATAATTTGGTTTGAATAACTTTATCACAGGAAGAGATGACAGATGATACCTGGAGGGAACATCCCGCCAAACATCCTCCGTCAGCTCCTGTAGCGCTAATCCTAGTTGTCGTAGTATGAAGAAGGGTTTTGTAGTACGTGGAAACGAGTGTGCTGTGAGAAGGGTCAGTTAATAATCGTTTGAGTGGGGAGGGTTGAATATCGATGTTTCAAAGGCCAAACTGTGTCGCAGCGGTATGGCATATCTGCAGATAATGAAAATAGGCCATGGGAGGAAGGCCATAGTCCCTGTGAAAGTCAGCAAAAGATCAAAAAGTGTTCACTATAAATAAGTGGGAAATTAATCTAACCCCCGTTTGAACCAGAACCCGCCGTCTGTTCTGTGGAAGAATTCTGGTAGACCTGGGATGCCCCAAAATGGAGCATTAGGGGAATACGTGGTATGTGTATTGGACGCAATAGCTTTGAAAGCTTGAATATGTGTAGGGTCATGGAGAGAACTTTCATACCTTCCCGTCCCCTAATGGACAGGCGATGTATTTGATTTTGGAGTGATTCATAGGAAGTGAGGATGGCTGCTTCCAATGCTGTAGCCGCATTGTTCTCCTTGGGGTAGAACCACCAGTGTGCATGAGCCAGCTGTAAGGCCACATAGTAAGTTTGGAGGCAAGGGAGCGCTAGTCCCCCCTCCAAAATTGGCAATTATAATGTGTTTTTTGCTATCCTAGATACCCCTCCCCCAAATAAATTTAATAAGGATTGTGTCGATTTCTTTGAATTTGCTTTTAGGGATGTATATTGGGGAGTTACTCAGAATATTCATTTTAAAAACATTTATTCTACCCAACAGTGTCAGGGGAAGATTGGCCCAGGTCTTAAGCGTATTTCTTATTCTACTGATGAGTGGATCTAAGTTCATTTTGATGTATGAGGAGATAGGCCGCTGTATCTCAATACCTAAGTAGCCAAAGGTATGAACAATCAGCAATGGGCATAAGGGTGATAGTGAAATTGAGGTGGATTGGTCTAGCATAAACAACAAGGATTTATCCCAGTTTACCTGGAAGCCATAAAAGTGCCCAAAGCACCAAATAATATCCAGTAGAGTAGGGAGTGACGACTGGGGGTCTGCCAAGTATATCAGCATGTCGTCTGCATATAAGGAAACCTTTTCTTCCAGGCCCCCAATCATCAGTCCCATCTCCGCCTCACTAGATCTGATCAGTGTTGCCAGTGGCTCTATCGCCAATGCAAATAGTAGTGGCGACAGAGGGCACCCCTGTCTGGTGCCTCTGCGTATCATGAAGGGTGTCGGAGATAGTTGTATTCACCCTCAATCTAGCTGTAGGTTTGTGATAGAATAATTGAACCCATTTAATAAATGTGTTACCAAATCCAAATTTTCTGCAGATATGGCTATTCGACCAAATCAAAGGCTTTACAAGCATCCAGGGCTAAAACAGCCCTGGAGCCCATTGAGTCATGAGTGGCCTGCATGTTGGTAAAGAGCCGTCGTAAATTAATTGAAGTAGCTCTTCTGGGGATAAATCCCGTCTGATCCGCTCCAATGACAGTAGTAATGACCGTATTTAATCTCTGGGCAGGTACTTTAAAGGGGCATCTAGCTATGAAACCTGAGAATCTAGCAATTTTCAAAGTGAGATATCCTGCAAATAATCATCTAATTCCACAATAGTATAGTGGGCCCTGGTGGAGTAGAGAGTAGAGTAAAATGTAATGAAAGCCTCCACTACCTCCTTCATCTGTTCCACTATTATGCCCTCCGAGTTCTTAATTCTGGGGATGTTTCATGGCTGATAGTTAGGCCTAGACAGGTAAGCTAGCAGTCGACTATTTTTGACGCCAAATTCGAAGAGTCGCTGATTTTGATAAAACAGTTTTTCCTGGGTACATTCAAGTAATACCATGTCTAACTCTCTGGCCTTGTGTCGCCAGACAGCGTGTGTCTCAGGCATAGGGGATGCGGAGTAGGCAGCCTCCACCACTCGAAGCTCCCCCTCCGCGTCCACCAGCCTGGAGTGAGACGCCTTGCGGGCCTGCACTATAGCCGCAGCAAAAGAGCCACACATGGTAGCCTTGAAGGCATCCCAGACTACAGGGATAGATGCACTCTGTGTATTGGTGGCCCAGTAAGAGTTCATATCAGCCGTTCCCCAGGTTGTGACAGCCTGGTCCACCAGCCATAGCAGCTCAGTCGCCACACCCGGAAGGAGGGTGACACTCCCAGAGCAAGGTCCACCAACAGGGGAGAGTATTCAGACACCGCCCTATGGAGGTATCTGACGTCACTCACCATGCTAAGTAAATCAAAAGATAGCAGACATAAATCAATACATGATAATGTACCATGGGAATCAGATTGACAGGAGTATTCCCTCGCATGTTTCCATCTCCAGGCTTCTACTAGGCCAGATTGGGTCAAATAAGTGCCTAAGGTAGTGGAGCGTACAGTAGAGCATCAAAATTTGTCGAGAGTTGTCAAGGATCATATTATAATCTCTGGCTATCAATAAAGGTCCTTCTGCAATTTCCAGGATGGAAGTGAGTACGCGATCAAATAATTGTTTAGTAAAGGGTGGTGGGGTGTACAGGCTAGTCACTGTTTATGGTTTACCAAGGAGTTCTAGCACCACAATTACGTACCAGCCACCGGGATCTAACTTAATATGCTTGATAGTTACAGGAGCTGATTTAGCTATGAGAATGGATGTGCCACGAGAATATGTGGAGTACGTGGAGTGTAGGGCATAGAAGAAGGATATTTCCTTTAACGCATTAAGGTTAACCATATTTTAGAAACCTGCGACCCTAACATAGCATGGGTCAGTAAAAACAATACGTATATAAGAAGGAACAGTATTTCTCTCACATCTGTAGACTGAATACCATGTTGATCGCTCCTGCCAAAAACCTTGGAGGAAAAAAGGCACAAAAGGTAAAAAAAGGAGGAGCATGTCCCATAAACAAAGGGAACAGGTAAAACATTCCCAACCCTCCTGGCCCCAAACCCCAAACACTTTAGGGCTTTGATCCCAAAAACAAAACTGTAAAGCATGGGGGGCATGATGTAGGCCCGCAACCAACAAACCGTGGTGGGTGGCATAGAGTTCGCAACAGCCGGGCTCCATCTGCACCCGCAAGGTAATTTATGGTAGGTGACCCGGACCCTACAGGGGTATGTCTTTTACCCCAGTAGGATATTATTCGTAAAACGACTGTGACAGTTGTCCAGGAGTATTCCTGTCTGGTTAGTGGATGGCAGCAAGAGGTAAAGGTTCATCATTCACTTGGGTGAGAAGTATCAGAAATAGAGATCATGAACGGGCAAACGTTCCCTATGAATAATCATGCGGAGTGGTGCAGATGAGTAAAGAAGGGGGAGAGCTGTGATGAAGCATAAACACTGGTTAGTGAGGTTTGGGATCTTCGTTGCTGGTGTCGCTGATCAGGAGGTTCCATGGTATCCACCCAGTGGGCTGCTTCGGAGCTGTGAAGAAGTAGGCCTTTCCTTTATGAATGATCCTCAGCCGTGCATTATATAGCATGCTATAGGGTAGTTGGAGGTCTTGCAGTCTCCTTTTAATGGCCAGGAAAGTAGCCCTCTGTTTCTGCGTAGCTACTGAGAAATCAGGAAAGATAGTAATCCCATTGCCATTGAAGTATATATACGGCCCTTTGCTCGGGCAGCCCTGAGAACAGCTTTCCTGTCCCTGAAGTGTAGTAGTTTGATGAGCATGGCACGTGGCAGTGCCCCAATAGGTAATGGGCGCAGGGGAACTCTGTGTGCTCTATGGCGAATAGTGAAGAGAAGGTGGAAGGGCCAAAAGTAGGTATCAACCACTGTTCCATGAAAGCCTCAGGGGCCGTGCCTTCTGAACCCTCTGGAAAGTCCAAAAAAAAAAAAAACGCAGATTATATTGCCTCAGGCGGTCCTCCATATCCGTTAACTTATCAGTGGTATAATCTTGGTTTTGGCGTAATTCTCTAACAGAGGCCTGTAAAGGACGGGTGTCATCCTCTAAATCTCCTATGCGTTGTTCTGCATTAGCACCCTATGGTGGAGATTATGCACATCTTGTTTCAGGAAGGACAGATCTGATCTGATAGAGTCTATCTGAGTGGTAAGGGAAGCATGGCTGTGCTGAATAGCCTCCATGATCTGTGTCAGCGTGGATTCTGCAGGGCCTGTGTCAGCATGGTTAGCGCTGGGGGAGAGAGAAGCTGTGTCCTCAGGCTGTGAGAGCAGGAGGGGATCGTCAGGGCTAGAAGCAGGGGGGTTTTGTGACTCACCCTTCCCTGGATTGTGTTGCTCTGTTGTGGATGAAGTGGAGGGCTTGCTGTGATCCCATCCATGAGGCTGGCCAGCTCCATTTTGCTGTGGCTCACATGGGGAGAGCAGCGACGGGAATTCCGCAATATCCTCCAGCACAGGGCTGTATTTGACCATCCTCGGGTGTTCCCGTGGTCTTAGGAGGGTAAGGAGGCTGGTGGGTTCCCACAGGATCGATTAGGTCAGAAGGATCATGCTAGGATAGAAGTGGGACATTCGGAGCTCAGGCAAGCTGCTACCTCACATCCTGGTAGTCAGCCATGCCCCCGGCAAACTGATAGTTAATACGACAAAAGGGCAACAGTTGGATTTTGAAGCAAAAGTTTTTTACAGGCAGGGACCCCGGGTCCCTTTGGTTGTGTAGCAAAGTCCAGTGTCCAGCTTACATCCCTGTGACTACTGATCCCAGCACCATCACTTTAGATGCCTCTTCAGACATTGCCAGCCCATCTGACTGCAGCTGCCCCTTTCACTAGCCCACCTTGCTACTTCTCCACAGTCCTCCCAGACTGACACTTTTCCCACAGTCCTTCCAGACTGTACACTCACCAGCCCACTAGGCTTACTTCCCCTGGAGATCTCCTAGACATGCTGACTCTCTCCCGCTGTCCTCACACCTGCTCCCATGCATCCAGGACAGGACTCCTCCGTGTGTTGTAGAGGATCCCTCCAGCAGAATTCTTCTATAGCCTATGGGCAGAGCATTTGACCATAAATGTCCGCTCGTGGCAACTGCTTCGTCGAATCTTCATGTCGAATCTTTTCTCTCTATGTCGAATAATCTTGGACTAATAGAGTTAGGTTAGGCACATTCAACCTTTTTTGCTATTGTCTCTATAATGTCGAATCTTTTCTCTCTATGTAGATTCTTTTCTCTCTATGTCGAATAATCTTGAACTAATAAAGTTAGGTTAGGCACATTTGACCTTTTTTGCTATTGTCTCTATAATGTCAAATCTTTTCTCTCTGTCGAATCTTTTCTCTCTATGTAGAATAATCTTGGACTAATAGAGCTAAGGTTAGGCACAGAGGTATAGAGCTAAGGTTAGAGCTACGGAACCACAGGTTCAATGGACACAGATCACTATTGTCAGCGTCATGTCAAATCTTCTATCGATATCGAACTGTTGACGCAATGAAAACGAAAATAAAGCATTTGTTTATGACGGATCTTTTGGTTTTCGGATTCTGCACGTTCGTTATCGTTTGTTAAAATGATAACGAAAATACCCGAAATTCGGACGAAAATGCATTCGGACGAAAAAGAATGCACATGTCTACCAAACACAGCACAAGCGAGACGGCTGCTTCACAACCCATTTGGTATTACATGCGGTTTTCCTTCAGTGCCGAGGCAAGGCACTTTTTAAAGTAAGAGGCCACTTGGCTTGCTGTTTTTACCTGTATATTTTTAATAAAATGGAATTATACTATGGTCCTGCTCTTTTTCTATTTTTTCTGAGCAATCTTGAAATGGAGTGATTCCTCAGGCTTATCCCTTTGGTGTTCATCAGTACAGGCGACAGTACCTAAATCTGTCAAACCTCCACCTGACCTGTCTTTTTAATTAAAGGGGTCATGGTGGTTTGGTAAGTAGGCTACTTACCCTTATCCACCGGGTGTCATGTGTTTTTCATGATCGTTTCCAGTGGTTACGGTGTAAAGACCTTAATTGCTTCAAACCTTTTATGGACACTCTTGTCACTTAACTCACTTGGACATTTGTTATTATTTTGCACTTTATGTGTTTTCTGGATCTTTTTCAATTAAGTTACCAGTGATGTATATGTATTACCAAGCACTGTTGCACTTTGTCACGTTATTTAAATATTGTGTATATATATATATATATATATATATATATATATATATATATATATATATATTTTATTGTGTTTAAAGTGCCCTCTTATATTATACTACCCACATTTCACAAAGTCAGCACCTTGCACTTTGAGGGGAGCAGCTTATATAGTGTTTATTCTAGTCATAACGTGGAGTTTTCCTTATTTTTCAGAGGGTGCTACATACCAAATACCTACTTTTCCCCAATCAGACATATTCTTACTTTTCTTGTTTGAAATGGGAAAAACCTAGGTTGACATATAAAATATTGAAAAAACATAAGAGAAATAGGTGGATTGATTGCCCAGACATATTGTATTATAGAGCAGTTGCTTTGACCAGGACATTAAACTGGAATTTTATTAAAATTATCCCAATTACGACAAACAGTGCCTCTTGTGAGAAAGCTGTGGTACTGCATACTGGTGCTGTGCTCCAGGATCTCTCCATGCTACAGACAACTTAGATAAAATGAAAATCCCCAAGCTGTGTGCATTTGAAAATGCCATGCGCTCTCCTGGGGGGGTTACCTTGCGGGCACGCTCCTAAGTCCAGCATTTGCTTCTATAGACACAGAGTAGCGGACTCGGCCCTGCCCCCGGCCCCGCATTATTGGATTTGATTGACAGCAGTGGGAGCCAATGGCTGCGCTGCTATCAATCAATATATATAATCAAGACCCGAGAATCCCGGGCAGAGGGGAAGACTGCGTCTACGCCAAAGGAACGAACGGCTCAGGTGAGTAAAACGGGGGGGCGGGGCTGGGGGGCTGGTCAGTGTCAGAAGTTTTTTCACCATAATGCATACGATGCATTAAGGTGAAAAAACACAGGGGTTTACAACCCCTTTAAGATTGTATGCTTGATGTATCACAGTTATCTATATTCAGGATGAAAAAAGAAATAGTTATCAGCTCAGTCTTTAGAAGTGGTGGCTGCATTAGTTTTCTTTTTCAGGCTGTTTTTGCTATATTTTCACCTAGTAGTCCTGCCAGTAAATCATTTTCTGTCCTAAGACGACAACACTTACTCACTATACTGCATCTATGGAGGATCAGTGTTGTCACCCTAGGACAGAAAGTGTTTAAGGACTGTAGAACACCTCCCCTTCTCATTGTCTACATAGCTGGGGGTGTTCTGTAGTCCTAACACACTTCCTGATAACATTTGTTTGATATAACAATGCAGCATGCAGAATACACAGGGTGGTACTAGGTTTCTAGCAGAATTATCAGGTCATTTTTGCAATTATCAAACAGCTATAACAAAACACTTTCAATGGTATATTTACAGACTTAAAGCGTTTGTATAGTCAAAATTGTCACTTTACATTTATTTGTCCATATCAGTATTTTAAAGCGAATGCTAGTAGCCTTTTTTTTTTTTACCTGTTTAGTTTAGAAGTTACAGCTGTATTGCCGAGTGGAGACGTGTACCGCGCATTTGCCGGATACCCGTTCATTCCGGCAAGCAGAGCCTCTGCCGGAAAAATTCTTTGTTTATGTTGGGGCTGCGTCATTTCCTCATTAACATGTTACTTGCACATTACAGACAGACGGCGCGAGATACAAAGAAGGCTTACAAAGAGGCTTGCATATTTTCATCCTAGTGTGCACGTGCGGGATTACGGAGACAAGGAGACTGTGGGCGGAAATAGAAATAGATTCAGGAAAACCACAGTCGAGATGGCACAGGCTTATATGCTGAAAAACGTTTTACAAGATTAAGATTATCTACAGTAAGAAAAATAATTTAGATACATATATAGCGATCAATCGATTTATAAATACCTTGTCTTTATAATTATGGTAATTATAATGTTAGTATTGGAGGGTTTACTACCACTTTAAAGGGAGCAAATGAAAGAAGATAATTGTAATAAAATAAATGTCACTGAGGTTTGTGTTATGCCCACACTCTTCATAACTGTGGCAATCTCGGAAATGTGTTTTAAAGATCTCCGGATTATTCTTTTTTTACCTAGTTTGATGTTATCCTTTAGTGTACAAATCTTTGACATTTGAAGTGGTAATTTGTCATGCATTTACATGCATCATTTGTCTGTAAGCGTGGAATCTTAGTCATGCTTAAGGGGATAATCTGTGTCCTAAAATATGTAACTACCCCCATATCATTGTCCGTTTTTGAGAAATAACTTTTCTTTATTTCACAAGAGTATGAGGTCTGAAAACATTCACCAGGAATTGGGTTTGATTTTTTTGGCTAACATCTTGTTCTGATTTAGAAAGTAATCCTTTGTACGACAGTGAGCAAGATTAGTATTATTAAATTCAAAAGCAGGAAATGCCCTGCTTTTTAAAAAAAAACATCTTTTTGCAGTCAGGGTGAATAACTGAAAAACGTGAACTTATTACGGGGGCGGGGAGGGGGGGGACAAGAAGTAGCATGATTATGACACAAGTTATTATAATGGAACATTGGATTTCCTGTGACGACTGAATCTTAGAGCCAAAAGCTTGACTTGACTGTTATTGAAAAAAACTGCATATTCTTTAATATATAAACCAAGTTGACACTTCTGTATTGCAACTTACAAATTCTTAGATGTGGTGGCTGTGATTGTTTTTCTTTTTTTTTGTCTTTTTTCACTTTTATTTCTACCTAGTGATCCTGCCAATAAGTGTGTTCATTTTTTAATATCTTTTAACAGACAAAGTTGTCCAGCAAACATAGCAGTTAGAGGGTTGAGACAAACCATTTCACACTGACAAGGGTGCTAATGATGGTCAGTTTTTATTCATCAATCCTTTATACTTAAAAAACAAAAAACAATAAAAAGGAGAAAATGTTTAAATATGCGCGCAAGAAAAGTTTGCTGCAGTTTGGTTATAATTTGTTAGTTAAAGCGGTTGTATACCCTGCTTGGTGATTTTTACCTACAGGTAAGGCTATAATAAGGCTTACCTGTAGGTAAAAAGAATATCTCCTAAACCTTCACGGTTTAGGAGATATTCACCCTGCATGCAGCTGCTGACATCAGCGGCGCGTGCGCTCTGAAGGTCCGGCGTATCGTGCCGGAACTTCAGAGCTTCTTACTGGAACAGAGGGCGTCACCGTGGCTCCAGCCACTCACAGCGCCGGGGCCTCTGAACCCGGAAGAAATGCTGGGGGGGAACATGTCAGCCCCCTTTAGCAGTGACCGAGTGCCGCTGCGGGGGCTTTGTTCTAAGGTAAGTATTTCAAAATGTGCTTGTATGCGATGCATTGTCTTGCAGGGGGGGGGGTTGTTTTGTTTTTTGAGCGGTTTACTACCTCTTAAAGCCTGTCTAAATCTGCTAGTGTACTCTACACAGGTAGATGATGCTGATGTCCAAGGGTGTCTCCATTGTTCCTCCATAGAGTGGAGACACCTTAAGACGGGAAGTCTGTTAGTAGCTGTATTACCAGGTGAAAATAAAGGAAATAAAGCCTAAAAAAAAGAAACAAGAAAACAAATGCATCCACCATATTTAAGGATTTATCAGGCAGAAATATATTGCATTTTTGGTGTTGGGTTTAGCTATCCTTATAAAGTGTAAGGTACCTGTGATAGGTAGTGTCCGAAGTGGAGCTTGTGTGCTGAGGATTCAGACGAAAACTTAGGCAGATCGGGAAGGCAACAGATCAGGCAAAGTGGTACACAATCGAAATCCAGAGATTGGTAAGGCAAGCGAAGGTCATACACGAGGTGGCAGTGAAGTACAAAATCAGCAGGCTAGAGAGTAGTCAGGAATTCAGGCAGAAGTTCAAACACGGTATTCAGAGTCAAAAAGAGTCAAAACACCCAGGAAGCTAGTCCAAACAAATGAGCACTGAGAGATAGGAAGTGTTGCTATTTATGGGCTGCTTTGATTGTAGATTGTCCACAGCTAGCAGCAGATGGGGCTAGTGAGTCCAAGGTAATGCATCAAACTAAGAGAACATAGCTATAGCTCCAGAGCTCCTCTGTGGCACAACAAGCAAGACTTCAGCCGTGGGACCAGGAACATCCCAGTTAAAATACACCCAGGTACATGACAGGATGCCCTCCCCAGTGAACCCCCCCCCGGGGGCCCAGCGGGGTTTAGTGGGAAAGGAGGAATGGAAGTCTTGAATAAGAGCAGGAGCATGCAAATCTTTGGCTGGGACCCAGGAACGGTCTGTGACGGAATATCCCTTCCAATGAACCAGATAACGTAGGCCACGACCCTGTATTCTAGAATAAAGAATCTTAGAAACTTCAAACTCATTTTGTCCATCAACAAGAACAGGAGGAGGTAGCTGTTGCGTTCTGGAGTAGCGATTGAAAATTGCCTTTTTGAGGAGGGAAACATGAAATACGGGTGAATTTCAACCGATAGGAGACTGGCCCGAATCGAGCAATAATTCTGTAAGGACCGATGAATCGAGGGCCCAATTTGGTAGAAGGTTGTTTCAGTCTCACGTATTTGGTTGATAGCCAAACTCTGTCCCCCACCACATATGGAGGTATATGGCGTCTTCGTTTGTTGGGAAAAAAGCACATATTTGCCTGCTGAGTTCCGTAGTAATAAGCAAATCTTTTTCCAATGTAGCAGAATATTTTTCACCTGCAGATCTGCTGCTGGTACACCAGAAGAAGGCTGAAGTCTGAGGGTGATAGCCTAGGGCTGCGTATAATGGTGTGGTATGAAGAGCACTGTGCCAAAGGGAATTAATGGCGAACTCAACCAAAGGCAAATACTCAGACCAGTTGGAGTGTAAGGCATTGACATAATGTCGAAGATATGTTTCTGGGGTCTGGTTCATGCGTTTGGTTTGACCATCTGTTTGAGGGTGATGTGAGGTAGAGAGTGAGAGTGTTACTCCCAGTTTCTTGCAGAATGCTCTCCAGAATCGGGAAACAAACTGGGATCCGCAGTCTGAGACGACATTGGTAGGTATGACATGATATCTGCTGTAGGTAATCCCGGGAGCAGCACAAAATAAGACATTTTGGTAAAGCGATCCACTATGACCCATATAGCAGTCATGCCCTCGGACTTGGGTAAGTCTGTAATGGAGTCCATCGTCAAATGGGTCCAAGGCTGACGAGGTGCCGAAAGTGGTTGTAATAGTCCAGTAGGCAAAGTGCGAGGTACTTTATTAGCAGCACAAGTTGGACAGGCAGCCACATAGTCAGTAACATCCCTTTTCATATGAGGCCACCAGACATGACGTTGCAAGAGTGATGGTAACACCAGGATGACCGGATAACACACCATCATGAGCCCAGAGGAGTACAGGTTTTCTGAGGCTAGGGGCTACGAACAGGCGACCTGGTGGTATCTTCAAGCCTTGGGGAACACGATTCTGGGTTTTTTGTAACTGTTGGGAAAGAGCCAAAGAGATCTGTGCAACAATTTTGTGAGGTGGAATTATATACTGCTCTGTAGGTTGACCTTCTTCAGAGGTAGCGAACTGTCTGGTAAGAGCATCGGCTTTCTTGTTTTTATGCCCAGGCACATAAGAAAGAACAAAATTAAAACGGGAGAAAAACAGAGCCCATCGAGCCTGACATGAGTTCAAACGTCTTGCAGTCTGAATATACAGCAGGTTTTTATGGTCAGTGAGGATAGAAAAAGGCTTGAGAGCCCCCTCCAGAAGATGTAGCCATTCAGACAATGCCAATTTGATGGCCAGTAGTTCTTGATTCCCAACGTCGTAATTCATCCGCTGGAGAAAACTTTCTAGAAAAAAATGCTACTGTATTCTACCGGACTTAGTCTGTCTCTGGGACAGCACGGCACCTGCTCCTACTTCGGAGGCATCAACCTCAACTATGTACTGGAGATCGGGATTTGGATGCTGAAGAATTGGAGCCTTGCTGAACATGTCTTTTAATTGCTGGAAAGCCGATTCTGCTTCTGAGGACCACAGCTTGCAATTTGTACCTTTCTTAGTCATAGCAGTAAGGGGGGGCCGCAATGGAGGCAAAACCTTTGATGAAGCGTCTATAGTAATTTGCGAACCCTAGAAAGCTTTGGAGCCTTCTTAAAGTGGTCGGTTGGGACCATTGCAAGACAGCGGAAAGTTTTTGAGGGTCCATTTGAAAACCGACAGCACTTATAATGTATCCAAGAAAAGGAATACGGCTTTGATAGAAACTGCATTTCTCAATTTTTGCATAAAGATGGTTTTCTCTCAGTCATTGTAATACCTGCTTTACATGTGAGATGTGCTCTAGATGAGTGTTGGAAAAGATTAAAATGCCGTCCAAGTATATGATCATAAAACTGTTGCTGAAATCAAGAAAAATGTCATTCATGAAACGTTGGAAGACAGCAGGGGCGTTATACAACCCAAATGGCATAACCAGATATTCAAAATGTCCATTACGAGTGTTGAATGCTGTCTTCCACTCCTCTCCGTCTTTAATTCGAATCAGATTATAAGCCCCTCGTAGGTTCAGTTTAGAGAAGATAACGGCTCCCTTAAGTACATCAAACAGTTCAAGAATGAGAGGCAAAGGGTAGTAGTCTTTTACAGTGATTTGATTTAACCCTCGATAATCTATGCATGGTCGAAGACCCCCATTTTTTTTTTCAACAAAGAAAAAACCTGCCCCTACTGGAGAAGAAGAGGGTTGGATAAAACCTCTTTCCAAGTTGTCTTTCACATATTCCTCCATGGATTTTTATTCAGGCAAAGACAAGAGATAGGTCCTTCCTTTGGGAAGAGGAGCTCCAGGAATCAAATTAATTGCGCAATCAAAAGAACGATGTGGAGGTAAAACCTTTGCCTTTTGCTTGCAAAATACATTTGCAAACTCATGGTATTCACAAGTCAAGGTAGGTGGGATGGCCACAGAAGCCAACAGACAACCAGAAAGTTTTTTGGGTTGAGACAAACAGTTTAGAAGACACAACGACCCCCAAGAGGTTATTTCTCCATTTTCCCAATCAAAAGAAGGGTTATGTTGTTGTAACCATGGGTAACCAAGGATAACAGGCAGAAGTGGGGAATCAATAAGAGACAAGACAACTTCCTCTTTGTGGAGTACGTCTACCTGAAGGGTGATAGTCGTAGTCTCAAATTTTACAATTCCATCTCCCAAGGGTTGTTCATTCAGGGTGGTGATGTTCAGGAATCTAGACTTTGGAACAAATCGGATTTTATTTTCTTTAGCAAAAGTGTAGTCCAAGAATATGCCAGCGGCTCCAGAATCCACAAAAGCCTCACAGGAGACAAGTTTAATGGGTAAATGGATAATTGCGGGAATGGTAATCTTGGTCTTGGAGGATATACCTGTATGGTCTAACCCAGCTCCTCCAACACTGGTTAGACCCTGCCTTTTACTGGACGGGAAGGGCAGACAGTTAACAAATGTCCTTTAAGTCCACAGTACAGGCATAGGCCCAATGCACGCCTCCTTTGTTTCTCCGATTCAGTTAGGTGGAGACGGCTTACTTCCGTGGGTTCCACAGGTGCCTGGGGTTCAACTGAGATTTCAGGTTCTGGCTGAGGTGGCGCTTGGAAGTTAGGGGCCAAACAGTAAACTGGCCTAGGAAACTTGCGAGTTCTAAGTGTCTATTGGCACCTTTCATGATACTGGACATTCAAACGAACATACAGCTCTATGAATTTCTCAAGGTCTTCTGGGAACTAATTCGTCCTTGATGCAATCTGTAAGACCTTTTTGGAAGGCTGCACGTAATGCCCTAGAGTCCAAATTAGTCTCAGCAGCCAGGGTATGGAATTCAATAGCATATTGTGCCACAGACCTGGTACCTTGTTGTATGTCCAAAAGTGAGTACTCAGCTGCAGAAGCTCTATCTGGCTTGCCAAATACAGTCTGGAGAGAAGCCAGAAGTTTGTCAGCATCTAGCAGCACAGGATCATTGCGTTCCAGGTAAGGAGAGACCCTGGCCAGGGCCTTCCCCTTTAACAAGGAAATTACAAAAGTCACTTTGGCAGACAAAGTGTCAAAAGTCCCAGGGTTGTTGCAGAAATGCAAACGGCAAACATTTAAAAAGCCTCTGCAGTCCTCAGTATCACCACCAAATTTTTCAGGCAGGGGAAGCTTGGGAGGTACAGAAGAGGTGGGTTGGATTGGAGCAGGAATCTGGACCATTGCAGAAGGACCAGGCAAGCAAGATGTAGGCATAGTACAAAGTTCATTATATACAAAATAATTCTGCGCTACCCAAAGAGGGAAGGAAACGAAAGCAGCTAACACGACCAACAAAGTATAAATGGGGAAAGCAGAGAAAAAGTGTAGCGCTATACAATGTCCAACATGAACGCCAATGGGCCAGTCAATATACAGTGAAAGGAATCAACCATATCTGAGAAATAAACAATAAAAATAGGTAGTCCTCATAAAAACATTTAAAAGGAAAAAATCCGGCATCCAAAATGCAGAAAATGCCCACTCCCACCGAGAGATGAAAAGGCTTACCGGATGAGCTGGACCCAAAGGGGCATACGCCAAGTTGGGTCGGATAAGGCTTAGGTGGTGAGTGGCTGTGCTTGGCCCGAAGAAATGTTGTTAATAAGTGATCCCACGGATTACTGTATCCCTCCAAGTGGCACCCGGGTCCTGAAGGGTGTAGGCAATCTTGTGGATATAGATGGTCCTGCAGATCCCAGGAGGGTGGGGTATTGCGTGAATGAATCCCTCAAGGCGATATTCCATGGACCAGAAGATGGTGTTAGTAGGTGAGGAAAGAAAAAAAGGGCCACATAGTGTAAATCCGAAAACAAAAATTTTATTCAAAATAAATAGATTTACACTCACATGTAAATCCAAAGTAAAAAACAGCGCTGTGAGAAAGTGGCGACAGTGGGGTCCTACCCGACGCGTTTCATCTTCATAGACGTCCTCTGGGGTACAAAGTTCATCTAACTTGGCGTCCAGGGAAGAAAGATGCTGTTCATGAGCTCCAATCAATTGTCCCTGATGTGAAACTGCCTTAACAATCTCAGCAGGGTCCACTGCTATTGTGGCCCCTTTGTAATGTAAGGTACCTGTGATAGGTAGTGTCGGCAGTGGAGCTTGTGTACTGAAGATTCAGGCAAAAACTTAGGCAGATCAGGACAGCAACAGATCAGGCAAAGCGGTACACAATCGAAATCCAGAGATTCGTCAGGCAAGCCAAGGTCATACACGAGCTGGCGGTGAAGTACAAACTCAGCAGGCTAGAGAGTAGTCAGGAATTCAGGCAGAAGTTCAAACACGGTATTCAGAGTCAAAAAGCAGTCAAAACACACAGGAAGCTAATCCAAACAAACGGGAACTGAGACACAGGAAGTGCTGCTATTTATGGGATGCTTTGATTGTAGATTTCCACAGCTGCCAGCAGGTGGGGCTAGTGAGTCCAAGGTAATGCATCAAACTAAGAGAACATAGCTATAACTCCAGAGCTCCTCGGTGACACAACAAGCAAGACTGCAGCCGTGGGACCAGGAACATCCCGGTTCAAATACACCCAGGTACATGACATAAAGTATATCAAAACTGTAATATATTGCAGTTTACCACCAGTCCTTAAAGCGGAGATCACCCCTAAAGGGTACGTTTTGCTTATTTGCCTCTTTTTGAGGGGAGGGGGTTCTGACAGGTACGGGCTCCCACTTTCGGCTGAGTTTGCTGCGTTCAGCCCCCGCGAAGTTGGGCCCCCTCCTCCTTCCTCGCAGCCGGCCCATTCACAGAGCGCAGTGCAGTAGGGAACCCACTGTGGAGCCACAAGACTGTCGGTTTCCCTTAGTGGAAATGGCGGCAGCAGCATCCGATAGCCGATTGAAAAATCAGCTCGGGGGGAGGACACCGCTGGATTCCTAAACAGGTATGTGTCCTAATATTAAAAGTCAGCAGCTACAGTATTTTTTTCTGAAGGAGCCTGGAGCTCCTCTATTAATAGGCTGGCTACATTTGTTTTCTTATATCAAACTAAATTTTTTGCAAGTGCAGAAAAAAATCTGTTGAGTCTGTAAGAGATCCTGATAGAGATTATGTAATGGAGGCAAAAAGAGGAGCAGGTGCTTAGAAACATAGAAGACTGGTGACATAAAAAAGAATGAGTGGTCCATGGAGTCTGCCCCTTTTTTATGGAATTTTTTTTAAACTTTTTTGAGTATAGATCCATTTTTGTTCCAAGAATGTTTGCTTGGATCCACTTACTGTTGATCAGCTCACTAACTCTGCTGGAAGTCTATTCAGAACATCAACTACTCTTTGAGTAGTTTGAAGTCCAAATCACGAGAGCAACCTAAGGTGAAAATGCTGCCCTTCTATAAATACAGTGCAATGAGTGAGCATTCTCACTAAGCACTGATAAGCTGCAATATATTATATTTTTGGTTTTGAGTTTAAATGCTCTTTAAAGCCTAAGTACAGCCAAAATCACAAATAGAAAATCAGCACAAGGGACTTAACTTACAGTTAGTAGGATGTGTCCCTTGTGTTGATTCCTTTGCTGTTAGTGTCAATCTTTCTCCATCCCGCCCCCTCTCTCCATCCCTGCCACCATAATTTTCCGGTGCAGCGGGGGTTTATACAACTATCCAAAGAAAAAGAGAAAAGGAAAACAGGGCGTTCAAGGGTGGCCTGTCTGTATATAAATCATATTACAAAGATATATGTCAAACCAACATGTATAATTCACTTTAGTATAACATTAAATTACACATACAAAATCCTGTATATACATGTACTTAAAGAGTTTACTATCAGGTGTACTGTTGCAAATAATGTGTTGCAATCTAAGGATGGCCAGATAATTGATAGCTCTGCAAATAACGTGTTTCGTGGTTAACACCGCTTCTTCAGATTAGCACATTCATGTGATAGTTATCCAGTATAACTGTGGATAACTGTCATATGATTGTGCTAATCTGAAGAAGCGGTGTTAACCACGAAACGCGTTATTTGCAACAGTACACCTGACCTGATAATTTATATGACTCCCACTGCTGCTTTGGCAGGCCCACTATTTATCCAATTTTGTCCAGGATAATACAACTATCACAGGCTCTCATCAAGAGTGTCAGACTATGCCCACCCTTTTCCGCCCACCTCCTCCATTCATAGAAGTCATGATATGGCTTCTATGAATGGAATACAATCTATGAATGAAGGGGCAGAGCTATCAGTTATCCAGCAATCCTTAGATTGCTTTCCATTCACAGAAGCTGTAGTAAGGCTACTGTGAATGGAGGAGCTTTAGGAGACTGATTCTGTGACAGCCCGCTAGTTGTATTAACCCCCCACTGCAACGGAAGATTATGGGGGGGGGCAGGAATCAGGACAGATAAAAATTTTCACTAACAAAAGAGGGATCAGCATGAGGGGCACATCCCGCTGATTGTAAGTTATGTCCCTTGTGCTGATCTTTCTGTTTGTGATTTTGACTGTACTTGGGCTTTAAATGTCCTATGTTCAGCTACACCCTCCCTCTTCTTTTTTGGCACTGGAGGTGTGTGTTCCCATCATTACCATGACAATTTTTTCCCCTGTTTTGGTCCAGTTCCTAAAGCACCTATTGACTCTGAAGGGCAAACAAGCAGGTAGGTACAACAAACTACAGGGGGCACAACCTCACATCCCTTATTTTAAGGGGACACCAGCATTAATGCCTGATCCTTATGGCTGCTATAATGCAGGTGACACACGGATTACTCTAATTCAGTGGTCTCCAAACTGCAGTCCTTGGCTTAACTTTATCCAGCCCTTGGGGCAGTGTTCCTCTCACTGATACAAGACACTATTCTTCACAGTGATACCAGCAATAGGGCACTATTCCTTCCACTTACAACAATGGGGTACTATTGTTCCTACTTACACCAACAATGGGGTACTATTGCTCCCACTTACACCAATGATGGGTTGCTATTCCTCGCACTAACACAAACTTTGGGGTGCTATTCCTCTCATTGACGCCAAAGATAGGGTGCTATTCCTCCCACTGACACCAGCAATGGGGTACTATTCCTCCTACTGATGCCAATGGTGGGGTACTATTACTCCCACTGATGTCAACAATGGGGCACTATTCCTCCCCATTGACGCCAACGATGGGGCACTATTGCTCCTCCCCACTGATGCCAACGATGGCTCACTATTCCTCCCACTGACACCACGTCTGGCTCCTCTAAAGTCTGAAGGACAGTGAACTGGCCCTTTGTTTAGAAAATTTGGAGACCCCTGCACTAATTAAAAGAAAAAAATGTTAAGTGGATCAAAACCCTGCAAACGGGATCTCAGGAGTGACAAGAATAAGGATTAACATTTGTCTTATTTCCAGTCATTAGTATGAGTGTAAAAAGTGGAAGTAGTCCTGCTGTGTTTCCTAATGGCCTATAATACTGTGATCTAGATTCACATATGACAGACTCCCCAGCAATCATCTGTAATGTTATACGAGTTTATTAGTGCAGACCTAGTGAGCAGATTTTGCAGTGTGACTGCAGATGAGTAATACAAGATCAGAATGTACAGCTTACCCTGCTTTCTCTGACACCCCTGAGAGCAGTGACTGGCTTCACTGAATCTTTACCATAAATGTTCTACTCACTCGTCTTCAGTCACACTCTTAGAATTACATAACTGGATTTCCTCCCTCGTGCAACAAGCAAATTTGGCAGTAAAAAAGAACAAAACAGCACACTGAGGAAATCATGTTTCCAGCAAAACTTTATTATTCTCTTTACTCTGTTTGCTTAATCACTCTGTAAAAGTGAAGCAACTAAACCCTGACCCATGTAAATATTGATCTACGTGATCATTAACATGGTATTAAACATAGTTGAATAAACTTGCTATTGCATAGAAGCATTTTCTCATATGTACATTCATTTTGAGAACCGCCTCTTCCTAGCCAAGCATCCTATTTTTGTCACCCTCACTTTTTTAATTATTTATTTTTTTATTTAAAGTATAACTAAAGGAAAGACTTTTTTGGGATGGAGTGGAGAGGAATTAGAACATCTGTACAGTTGTATTGCTTTTTGTGTCCTGTTTGCTATTATCATTGAAAGTGAACGCAAAAGAAAATCCCAAAGTTTGGGTTGTCCCCAGAAATGTAACAGGGGGGAAATCTTCCAATGGGGACACAAGTTCTGGTGACCTGGGGGTTCCAAGGAATTCTCTTAATTTGCAGGGATTTCCCCTGACTTCCTGTCTGGCTATGAAATATCCACAATGAGACACAAATGGCAAAAAAACTCTGACAGGAGTTATAACCCTCCCTTGCTCTAGCCAAATTGAAAAAAAAAGTTTGCCTATAGATCTACTTTAGAATACAAGTTTGCTGTCATTATTAACCACTTGCCATCCAGCCTTTGTATAAAAACAGCCAAACGGCTGTTTCCTGAAGGCTGCTTACCATTTAAAAAATGTCTTCGCCATGTAGTGCTTGTGTGCGCCCTTTAGCACACGCACTAACACACTCTGTGATCACTGCAGACAGTTTTACACTGCAGATTACACACTGAGGGTACAGGCTTTTAACTTGTTAAAATGACAATTTTGTGAAAAAAAAAAAAACATTTTTTTTTTCAATTTTCAAAAAAATTGTGCCAAAAAAATTACAAATTTCAAAAACGCACAATGTTTCTTTTTCTTTATTTGCTTAGATTACCTTTTTACTTCAGTACAATATGGGTCCTTTAACCTGATCCTTGTCCTCAATATGAGGCTTTTGGTTAAGTTCCATATGTGACAATTTGACAAACCACTTTATAGGAGATGTAGCTGATATATTGGATACTCTGTCGATTCTTGATGTTCACCTGATAGCTAAGTAAGTCAAAGGCTTGGTCCCACAGTGTTTACTATATAAGTTAAAGTTAAATCTTATATTATTATGGTTTTCACTTGCCCAGTCAAATGGGTGGGCGGGGGTAGCCCTGCTTGACCCACTTGCCGGGCCTACAATCTTGACCTATGGCCCCTTCTTTTTTGGTCTACCCTTTCTAGAAATAAAGCTTCATACGTATGTTATGCTACATGGGTCTCTTCCTGGTTGATCACTTCGATGTAGCTTTTCA
Source organism: Aquarana catesbeiana (assembly GCF_042186555.1). Classification (NCBI taxonomy): domain Eukaryota; kingdom Metazoa; phylum Chordata; class Amphibia; order Anura; family Ranidae; genus Aquarana; species Aquarana catesbeiana. The sequence goes on from NC_133326.1 coordinate 139,318,464, forward strand.
TATCTGATTATGGATCATGCTTGGACTCCCTCAGTCTCCGCATATGTTATGGTCACCACTGTTCGTACATTGTCTATGCTGGCATTTCTAGTTTGTACTTAACTGTGTTTACTTGCAATGTCCTTTTATTATTTAAAATCTCAATAAAAGAGATTGAAACAGAGGAAACTCACAATGCCCCTTACCCAATACCTTGGAGCATCTACTTTCCAAAAAACACGTTTTTCTTGGTAATGTGATCTGCGCTCAGGGCTACTATGATGCTATTTTAGTGATACGTGTTATTATATCCATTATAGGGGTGTACAAGATTTAGAAGGACCAGGTTGAACTCCAGGCTTGCCAAAGTGACATTATTATCTTGAAGATTGTGTAGCACCCTCTAGTGCTAGAATAAGTATAGGAAAATGTACTTGACTCATAGTGATTGCATGAGTCTGTTAACTGGTCAAGGTTCAGATTCAGGTCAGGCTGGAAGATTCTGAAGACCAGGCCTCTATTGCCACCCCCTGGTTCTGGAGGTTTCATGGAAACTTCTAGAAGCTAGTGGGCAGGGGTATAGAGACAGGGATCTGGCTGAACCAGCCCATAAATATTGTGGAGCCCAGCCAGTAGGGGAGTCGGGTGGAAGATGGATGGTTGAGGTGCTGCTATGTATCCTGGGCAGGAGGGCCCCAGAGGAGGGGGGGTTCTGTTTCCAGGCTGGAGGAAAGAGGAAAGCTGAAGGAGGGAGTTCCACTGCCCTGCAGTCCACCGGAGAAGGACAGCCTGCATAGCCTGGAAAGGAACCAGCTCAGCAGAAGGTCTGAAAGCAGTTCTATCCATAGCTGCAGGACAAGGACAGTGTGAGTGCTTTTACACCCCAGGCCTATAAGGGAGAAGTCTGCTAGATGCAAGTTCTTGCAGTCTTCAGCGGACAGTTTATTGCTTACCCAATTCCTTGCCTTTTGATCGGATACCATAGTCAGGTGGGCTGATATTTTCTTCATAATGGGGACCATTATGTGACACCAAGCTCCTAGGAGGGCATTACTTTGCTAAAGACTGTTGCTGTTCCGGAGGGAATACAGTCAAGTATCTGTTGTTTACAGTGTGCCAGAGAAGGAAGTTGTCCTCATTTCGTTGTTCTTCGAGACATGTTGGGATCCCATAACCCCTTGTATCCTAGCCAAGATAAAATACCTAATAAATCCTAAAAAACATGCCCATGGACTTCAGTTAAGTCCTAATTTTTGTCCACTGACTAATTTGGATTGATTCGATCTAATCAAAGCTCTCAATTTGTTCACACAAAAACGTTTAAATATCTGTGTGAAGGCCCCAAGTATAAAAAAAGAGAACGACCCCTACAGGGTGACATGATTATTCACATTCAGATTATAGAGCACTAAAAACAATTACAGAACTAGAAAGGGAGAGTGCTGATGTCAGATTTGAGGCTCTCATGTAAGACAGAGACCCAGAACAGAATGATGCATTTGTTTCTACAATTGGTAACTAAAGATATTGAAGAATTATGATCTGACAATATGACATCAAACTTATATAAGAATGAATATGAGGCCCTTAAAGTAATATTAAAGGCTTTCTTTATATAAAAAAATAACAAACATGTCATACTCACCCCAATCCTCCTCTTCTCAGGTCCCTCGCTCCTGGCCCCTCCCTCCTGCCGAGTGCCCCCAGAGCCAATGGCTCCCGCTGCTGTCTCAGCAAAAGAGGCGGAAAATTCCCCAGAGGGCCGAGGCTCTTGTGCACATCACTGGATCAAGATGGGGGTCAGGTAAGTATTAGGGGGGCTGCGGCACAGAGAAGGTTTTTTTTTTACCTTCATGCATAGAATGCATGAAGGCAAAAAACCTTGAACCTTTACAACCACTTTAAGCATTTAGAAGAATGACATGATCTAGTCATAAGGCCCTCCAATAAAGGCGGAAATGTGGTCTCGGTGACCAAAATTTTCAAATATGTGAGAAGGTTCTATAAAATACTGCCTGGTACCATATAATCTCCTATTTCTACTATATTTTTTCAAGAAGCCTTTTTGAAGATTATACAGTAGATAATGCATATGAACAACTATGCTTTACTGAAGAAACTTGTGACTTTCTGAAAATTACACATCCACTGATACCAACCTTTTACGCACTTCCTAAGACACATAAAAATCAATGCAATCCCCATGCTGACACATTGTATCTAGAACCAATAGTCTAACCTCTAGAGCAAGCAAAGTAGTAGATGATTTTTGGGTGCACATGGAGAGTCTATCAACATATTTGAAAAACACAATACACTTACTGACAATTTTGGAGGGATTACATGTGGAAGAACACACGATTCTGGCATCTATTGATGTAGAATCGTTGTATTCCTGTATCCCTCACAATAAGGGTGTCGGTGTAGTAGTGAGTTTCCTCAAAGAAAGGAGTAAAGAGTTCTATGGATACAATGTGTTTATCTTGGGATTACTTGAATTCATACCGACACATAACGTGTTTATGTTCGACCACTCCTACTACCTCCAGGTGCAGGGGGTAGTAATGGGAAACACTTGTGATGCATTGTATGCAAATCTGTACCCAAGGAGGGTGGGAGCGGATGGTGTTTGGCTCTGAAGAGATGTCTGAATATCTTTGCCTAGTAGCCCTATGGCAGAAATATATAGATGATATCTTGATTTTTTTGGATGGGCTCCCAGCAGGCTCTGATGGATTTTGTTGGGTGTCTAAACAAAAATGATCTGAATCTCCCATTTACTCCTTCACTCTAAATTATGACAAACTGACCATTCCCTTTTTGGATCTTATGGTTAATAAGGATGTTGAGGGTATGATCTCGAATATTCTTTTTAGAAACTCCACGGCGGGCAACGCCCTGCTACATGCAAGGAGCGCCCATCCCAGTCATGTGATTAGAGGAATACCATTTGGACAGTATCTGCGGTTTCGCAGAAACTGTTCCAATGAACAAGAATTTGAGAAACAATCATTTAACATCTATAAATAGAGGATACAGCCATAAGTCTTTAAAAAGAGCGTATCAATAGGCAAAGAATCAAAGTATAGTGAGTCACTTTGATAGCCAAGTGGATCCATGTGTGTCCCATCCTAAGGGGATGTTTAGTGTGGCCACTGTTCTTTCTGTGAATATATACATGTTGTAAGTGGCCCAGTCAGGATTGGCGCTATGACTTTTACTTCTAGACATTGTATACCTGCTTACCTGTGGATGTAATGGGTTTTATGTAGATAAAGGAAGTTTTGGCCGAGAATTAAAGTGGATGTAAACCCTCACATATACACAGTGAAGTGAACAGCCTCAGATGATACACAGAGATTAAACAAATCTCCCTATATATGTTTTACATGCGTATCTGCTGTCTTCAGCTGTATATATACTTTAGAAAATGCTCTTCGTGTTACAGATTTTCTCTTCCTGGTCAGCACTAGTAGTGAAAGGCACACACTGAATGTGCAGAACTCTCCTTTGAGACGGCAAGTTGTCTGCTAATTTATTTATAGCAACCTCCCACGACACACACTTCAGGCTGCTGTCTCAGAGAACTTGTCAGAAGTTATCAAGCTGATAACAGAGCTACTGAGCAGGAGAAAGCTGCGGGACTCAGAGCTGGAGAGAGATAAGAAAACACCATAGATATATGTGCCCAGCTCAAATTTCATGAATCGGTTTTACATCCACTTTAAGGACCATGTGTACGACATCAAGGGTGGGAATTTGGAGAGCCTTATGGCAAGACATTTTGCTGACATTTACACCAACTAGATACCCTACAATTCTTTGCACTTGCTAGGATACACCCAAATACACGTGGGGGGGACTTTGATAAGCGCATCTTGCAAGTGGAGTCAAGATGATGATTTGTCCCATTCTTGGTGGAGTAGAAGGTCACTTACTGTTAGGGCCTGGATTTGAACCTGGAACCTCTACTGTGTCAGGCAATGTCTCTTCCTGCTGAGCTACCTGGAATGCTGGACAGTTTGCTGGACAATTCCCTGGACAATTCCTTCAATAATCCTGTCTTGAATCTTGTTTGTCTTGAACCCTGAACTCTTTGCTCCTCCCATGAACTTCTTTGATTTAAGCCATGTCTCTGCTCTTCCTGTTTGCCAGATAATTGTCCTCTCTTATCCAATGTTTCGCTCTTGTCTTCCCTGGTGTCGTCCATATTTTGCTACCACTCGTTTTTGACCCTTGGCTTATTCCTCAACTATGCTTCTGCCTGATCCCAACCTGCCACTACTCGTTACTAACCTTTAGGCTTGTCTACCGATGATGCTTCTATTTGATCCTTACCTGCCTAATCAGCTACTAGACTCCATCTTGCTCAACTCCTAATGGGATAATCCTGAGGACCGTGACCTGGTGCTAACATGCAGCAAAATCCATCTCCACCATCAGGAGCTCTAGTGAACACCGGTTAGTACTTAGACTCTGCACCTCAGGTGAGCCCGCGTCATCTGGCAGGGTGACCTGCCTGTATACCTGTTTCTTGTGTGGGCTTGTACCTGAGGCTGTATCTATGGTGGTGGTTACAGTGATATTATATGGGAAGTGCTACAGACATTGCATGTAGTGATATGTTTGGTTTCTACCAATAGGGAGAGGACTCTCCCCACTTCCAAGGTGCCTTCCTTTCTCCTGGTTGCTCTATACTCAATAGTGGAGTATTATGGGGAGGATCCTCTGGAGGCATAGGGACTATATACTGGAGATGGAGATGGATCAGTATTGCTGTGCGGAAACTTTGAAATACATAGATGCATGCTGCATAACTTTTCTGTATGAACGATAAGACTGTAAGCTTAACTTTGATATCTTGAAAGTGATATGACTTGTTTTTGGCTTTGAACTGCTGCCTTCTCTGTGTAAGGCAGTGACACTTATCAGTTGTTGTTGTTAATTGTTGCAGTATAGACACACTATTTCTGTTATGGAAATGGAAGCAATATAAAGAATCCCATTCACTTTATGTAGAGAATACATGATATCTCATTAATTTGATCTACTTTCAATATATGTCTCTGGGGTTAGTACATGCTTGACTAGAGCACTTTTGTATGAGTCATATGGAGAGTGAGCTCATGTGGAGCACTTTATTCTTTTTTTTTAAAAGGTGTTTATTTTTGATTTTATAACATAGAAAAGGCAATACAGAGAAGACAACGAAAGTAGGACTGTAAGTACAATTGCGAAAGGTATGTTCGGTGAAGCACCTACATAGTACAAGCATTGTAAGAAGATTGCCTAAAGTAAGTAAGTCCCTAAAACAGAAATACCCCAGTAACACACATTCATACCTACATACATACAACCATTCAAACCTGCAACACTGGAGCTCTTTATTCTAGTTGAAATTATTCATACCTCATGGTGATACAAGGGATCTGAGGCTAGGGGCCATGTTGGGGCAAAGCATATGAGGCCGTACTCTAAACTGAGGGCAGCTTTTAATAAGCCATGTGTTGCTTAAATTTAGTAGGAATTAGTTGTTGCAGATCTCACTTACTTTCTTTGAACCTTCTATGCATTATATTGATATGCTTATTCATTTTAGCGATTTGCAAATCTGGATGCATTATCACTTGTTCTGTCACATATCTGGGCCTATTCTCTGTTTGGTATTCCCTTTGGCCTCCCCACAATCTAGGGGTCCATGACGCTGTCCCCCTGCCACCTTATGATGTCTGTGTAAGTTTGTATAGCTTTTGTTTCCCTTTTTTTGTTTTCTATCCCTTTCCTAACCCTTTTTTTTCTGTGTAGCTGTCCCCTTTTATGGAATAGATTGATTATTATCCCTTGCTGTTTTTAAATGTGTTTTGGAAATTTTTACTTGTATGTTATGACCCTATGCTTATGCAGTTATATTATGTACTTACCTTGTATTGTGTGTTTGATAGATAAAATGTACCGCTATATGGCACTTTTCACACAAAGAAATCTGAAGTCCTGAAGAAGCAGCGGAGACTACGAAACACATTGGCATTTTATAGCTGATATTTTCCATTATATTCTTTTATCTGTAAATGGATTTGTAATGTTTTAAACAAATATTTGTAGTAATAAAAATTGTACCTTTTATCAAAAAGTTTAATTTTGATCTTAGATATAATATTGTTGGGTCATCCATAAGCGTCCAATATCCTTCCTTTGTACTGATTCTATTTTGTATATTTGAGTGGATGACCTCTTGGTATTTGGGCTGGTTTAGCATATAAGGGATTCACCCCTTCCTTTCATACATATATCTTTTATTTGGTCTTGCTAAAAACTGTTAAAGCCTAGCAATTCCCAACAGATTGGTGGTATTCACATCAGGCGTTTGAAAAACAAGGTTGGTATGCCCATTGCTGGTTATTGTCCTTTCAAAATATGCACCTGGATGGCCTGACAGAGAGTACATATCTCTTTTGTGAATGTAAGCTTGACAGTGCTTACATCTCTGTAAGGCTGTTACCTAACTGCTGTCTAGTCAATGCACTGTCTTCTTTTTGATGATCATTGCTTTGTGTTGTGGATACAGTCCAATTCTAAATGCTGATCCTGATGTCTACTTTTACTCCAATTTTTTTTTTTAACTTCAATAAAAATATTAAAAAAGAAAGTATGTACCTGGTCTAGACTAGCATACAGTTTGGTGTGAGCATAGCAGAATGCCTTCTTTAGAGAACATTCACCAGATCTGTTTATGTATTACCAAACAAAAGAATGTTTCTGTATCAGTAGCCACCTTCAAAACCCTAGTTGTCACTTCCTGGTTGAAATTAACAATTAATTGCACTCCAATGACATGCCTGCACAAAGCTTTTATAAGCCTGAACTAGATCACAGAGGAGTCTGCACAGGCCATTCCTCACTCTGACATGTTTCACCCAAAAAGGGCTTACTCATAGAGATCACTTGTTGGGCCAAAAAGGTTGATTGGTCCACGATGATTTAGAGAACTTTATTGGGTCAGAGTGGATTTTTCCAGCAAATCTCTATTAATATCTTTGGGAAATGCCAGTGTTGGAAAACACTTCTGTTTCCCTGTTCTATTAGCAAAACCACACAAGTTCATTCAATGCAAACTTGGATGTTTGTAGAAAAAACCTTTATTAGAAGGAACATTTGGCAGTCAAGCATGCAACCATCTAATATTTGTAGGACGTTTTAAAAAAAAAAAAATCATAAGACATTCTTCCTAACGTCTGTCACTGATTTCCTTTACATCAACTAACATTCCAGAGAGAAAAGGGACATTTCTACAGGGTGGGCTACAGGCAAAGCAAATGGGTCTCTGCCAAATGAAATTAACGACATAGAAAACTAACATCATTTTGATATGGAAAATATTTACAGAGATATGCAACGAGTGTATCTGCTCACGATTTTTCAAAACGGAACTGAAATTCTTTAGGTTTAACATACACTATGCACCAAGGAAATCTGTAAAGCATAATCTGAAGAATTTAAACAGTTGTTATCAAATGTGAGCTTGTCCTTGGAACAGGAAAAGACCAAAGTGGTGTTGGTGGTCTTCACAATTAAGCTGTTTGCTATCATTTGGATACATATGCCATTTATGTATAAACAATCCTTTGGTAAAGTAATCTGAGTTATTTAATAGATACATGCACATGTCTGTCTTTGGGATTATTGTCATCATACTTGTAGTTACCACCGAAGGAAAAGAGAACCCCACCGCTGGGGTGGGCTGATATTACCCCAAGTTAGGTCAATTATTGTAGTGGAGGACTGCATATAACATTAGGTCATGCTTTGTATTTTCAAAGGTGTTTTATTTGCTCCAGGTTCACAGGGATAGAGTTAGGGTTTCAGATACTCTCTAGCAATAAGTTCCACAGACTCTGACTCCATTCCAGGTGACAGCGCATAAAGATAATTTGGAGAATGGTGTATTGCAAATATATGAACCATCAGGCAAACATCGGCGGCACATCTTCAGAGCTCCACAGCCAGGCAGTGGATGCCTCCATGCATTCCCTCCAGGGGGGCACCAGGATCTTCTGAGGGTCAGACTCATTCTCCCCCCAGCAGGACATCTTCCCCTTACTCTCCACCTTGGATGCTGTACCCCTCGTGACCAGACAGGACAATTTCAGGATGTTCTGCTAGGTCTAAACTGGCTTCTGGCCTAGCCAGCACCTACTACTACTACACACACTTTTTGTCCTTCCCTAGCACGCACCACTGGCAATAAGCCTCCTAATGTTTAGCCAGTAGGCACATAAATATTCATAACCCAGCATTGCTGCAGCTTCCCTGTCTATTGCCAAAGATACCAGTAACACCTACTGTCATCAGCCAGGAACAGCAGCAAAAGTGCATTTAGAGGAAAGCCAACTGAGATGCTACAGATTAGCCTGGGCAGATTTCCACACAGCAGAAATACATTTAATTAGTCACCTGCTTATGGCAGGGTGGCTACACACTCTGTGGCAGGGGTTCTTAAACTTTTTAACTGGAGCACTTGAATTATTTGATATGGTGGCTGCATTAATTTTCTTGTTTTCTTTTTGTTAATAGATTTTTATCCTTTATTTTCATCTTCCTTTAACAGACCAGGCTGACCAGCAAAAAGTGGCAGTTATAGGTTTGAGACAAACCATTTAACACTAACAGGGGTGCCTAAAATGATTAGTTTATGTAAAACCTTTATCCAAAAAGAAAAAACGGTTGCTGCAACAGTTTAAAAAGTATTACCTGAAGTTTAACTTTCATTTATTAGTTAATCTGAATCTAGTAGTGCATCTAATGCTCTGTACACATGACCGGTTTTTCCGTCTGAATAAACTCTGAAGGTTTTTCCGACGGAATTCCGCTGAAACTGTCTTGTGTACACACGATCACACCAAAGTCCGACCGTCAAGAACACGCTGACATACAACACGTACGACGGGACTAGAAAACGGAAGTTCAATAGCCAGTAGCCAATAGTTTCAGTCTCGTACTTGCTTCAGAGCATGGTCCGTTGCAACAGCATACAGACGAGCAGTTTTCCAGATAGGAATTGGTTCTGTCGGAAATATTTAGAACAAGTTCTATTTCTAGGTCCGTCAGAATTTTCGAAAAAATAAGACCGATGAGGCATATACATGATCGGAATATACGATGAAAAGCTTCCGTCTGACTTTTTCTGTCGGACATTCCACTCGTGTGTATGCAGCATTACACTACCCCCTCCTTAGTAATACAGTACAACGCTGCTTTCCAAGAGTGTCTTTGTTGCTCCTCCATAGAGTGAAGCCACCCTTAAACAGGAAGTGTGTTACTGGCTGGAATACCAGGGGAGAATAAAGTAAAAAAAGCCTATAAAGGAAGACAAACGCATCTAAAATAGTAAACTGCAATATGGAAAATTTTAGTTTTTGGGTTTATTAACTTCAATACAGGGCAATTTTAACCCCTTCCTGTCCAGGACAATTTTCAGCATTCAGCAGTGTTGCACTTTGAATGAAAATTGCGCGGTCATGCATCAATGTACCTAAACAAATTTTTTATTTATTTTGCTCACACAACTAGAGATTTCTTTTGGTGGTATCACCACTGGGTTTTCAATTCTTTCCTAAATAAATTAAAAAAAGACTGGAAATTGTGATTTCCTTCATTTCTATTATAATTTTTGCAAATAAATAATTGTTCTTCATAAATTTGGCCCAAAATGTATTCTGCTATAATTCTTTGGTGAAAGTAACCCAAATCAATGTATTTTATTTAGTCTATACAGTGCCTTGAAAAAGTATTCATACATTTTGTCATGTTACAACCAAAAATGTAAATGTGTTTTTTTGGGGGGGATTTTATGTGATAGACCAACACAAAGTGGCACATAATTGTGAAGTGGAAGGAAAATGATAAATGGTTTTCAAAATTTTATACAAATAAATATGTGAAAAGTGTGGCGTGCATTTGTATTCAGCCCCCTTTACTCTGAGCCCCTTAACTAGAATCTAGTGGAACCAATTGATTGCAGAAGTCACCTAATTAGTAAAGCCCTCATAGGTTTGTTAGAGAACCTTAGTGAACAAACAGCATCATGAAGGCCAAGGAACACACCAGACAGGTCAGGGATAAAGTTGTGGAGAAGTTTAAAGCAGGGTTAGGTTAGCTTTGAACATCTCACGGTGCACTGATCAATCCATCATTGGAAAATGGAAAGAGTATGGCACAACTGCAAACCTACCAAGACATGGCCGTCCACCTAAACTGACAGGCCAGGCAAGGAGAGCTTTATTTAGAGAAGCAGCCAAGAGGCCCATGGTAACTCTGGAGGAGATGCAGAGATCCACAGCTCAGGTGGGAGAATCTGTCTACAGGACAACTATTAGTCGTGCACTCCACAAATCTGGCCTTTATGGAAGAGTGGCAACAAGAAAGCCATTGTTGAAAGAGAGCCATAAGAAGTCCTGTTTGCAGTTTGGGACAAGCCATGTGGGGGACACAACAAACATGTGGATGAAGGTGCTCTGGACAGATGAGACCAAAATTGAACTTTTTGGCCTAAAAGCAAAACACTATATGTGGCAAAAAACTAAACACTGCACATCACCCTGAACACATCCTGCCCACCGTGAAACATGATGGTGGCAGCATCATGCTGTGGGTATGCTTTTCTTCAGCAGGGACTGGGAAGCTGGTCAGAGTTGATGGGGAAAATGATGGAGCCAAATACAGGGCAATCTTAGAAGAAAACCTGTTAGAGTCTGCAAAAGACTTGAAACTGGGGCGGAGTTTCACCTTCCAGCAGGACAACAAACCTAAACATACAACCAGAGCTACAATGGAATGGTTTAAATTAAAGCATATTCATGTGTTAGAATGGCCCAGTCAAAATCCAGACCTAAATCCAAATAAACATCTGTGGCAAGGCCTGAAAATTTTTGTTCACAGACACTCTCCATCTAATCTGACAGAGCTTGGGCGATTTTGCAAAGAAGAATGGGCAAAAATTTCACTCTCTAGATGTGCAAAGCTGGTAGAGACATCTGCAAAAAGGCCTGCAACTGTAAGTGCGCCGAAAGGTGGTTCTACAAAGTATTGACTCAGGGAGGCTGAATACAAATGCACGCCACACTTTTCACATATTTATTTGTAAAAAAAATTTGAATACCAATTATCATTTTCCTTCCACTTCACAATTTTGTGCCACTTTGTGTTGGTCTATCACATAAAATCACAATAAAATACATTTACGTTTTTGAATGTAACATGACAAAATGTGAAAAATTTCAAGGAGTGTGAATACTTTTTCAAGGCACTGTATATCTGAAAGTTGATCAATTCTGATGTACTGACAGCCTATCTCATATCTTGAGGCCCTAAAATGCCAGGACAGTACAAATAACCCTCAAATGACCCATTTTTGGGAAGTAGACAGTCCAAGGTATTTAGTAAGAGGCATAGTGGGTTTTTTGAATTAGAAATTTCTTGTCATAATTTTTTGGAAAATGAAGAAATAAAAAAAAATCACAATTGTACAATCAGATTGTATAGTGTATAATAAGCATTACAGACTTCCAGGGACACACTTCTCCTGTTTTCAATACTACAGCTCTGCTCTAAATAAGATGTTATGTGATCGCTCAGCTCCTGCACACTCTGCCAAATGAACAATCCATGGAAGAAGAAGGTACAAAATGGAAAATCAGCAGAGGAAGACACTGGCTGTGCATTGAGGGAGAATGGTGCTCACTGATAATGATTGTATGTAACTGCAGTGGTGGGCAGGAGCAATCTTTTGGAGGTGGAGGGAAGGTGCAGGGTGTGTTTTATTGAGGTCAGGAGCTGAACTACTTCCCCACACTACTAACAATTTTCCCATCCTAAAGGATAGATAACAGGTAGTCATGGAGGGGGCATCTATAGAAGAAACTGGAACCTGAGGTAATGCCTGCCATAGAATAATATAGAAAAGGCTTTTTCTTTTATGCAACAAAAGTACAATGATGTTACATTGGTACATAGGGAAACTGAAATTTAAAAAAAAAATAAAAAGGCAAACTTAGCCTTTAACCTCTTGCCAACCACATAACACAAATCTGCAGTGACAAAAAGGGTGGCCTTTAACACCCAGATACTGCACATAAGCGTCCATGGTGGCTGAGTTTTCTTCGCTGAGAGCACAACCACTGAGTGCTCCCAGCACAGTGACTGAGCTGACACAGAAAGCTCCCATTCTCTAGTTATGATTGGGAGCCAGCAAGATGTGCCCCTGATCATGTGACCACTGTGATAGCCAATCACAGTGGTCACATGACCGTGAAGTCCATCCCACCCCCTACTTTAAAACCCAAAGGGCCATGGTGGATCGGAAAGAGTTAAATACAAATAACAACAGTCAAATAATGAATAAAAACAACAACAATTACATAAGTATGTGTTTCCGTTCAAATTTGTTTTTTTATCTTTCTCATTTGTAAAGCAGTAAGCTGAAAAGCTAATACATTGTCATTAAAACAATAGTTATAAATGAAAACAGATTAGATTTCTGAGTCTTTCCTCTTTTACCTCTGGGTAAATCAAGATGAAAATGGCAGTAAATGTTTGTGCTGACAGTGAGAGATGATTAAAGGAGCATAGTTAAAGTGGGGTTCCACCCAAAAAAACAAAACTAACTGAAAAATTGTAAAAAAAAAACAAAAAAACATTTGAATATTTTTTTTTTTTTTTACTTACCTCTAAATGCCTGTTGCTAGGTGGTCCCTCGTAGTCTGCCTCTTCCTTTGCCTGGGCTGGTGACATCACTTCCCCCCAGGCACAGGAAGGGCTCGGCTCTGCTCCCTCCCTCCTGTCAATCATCTGGGACCCATTACAGGTCCCAGGTGATTGAGCGGCCAATCACGGCGCGCGGCGCCGCTCGCGCATGCGCAGTGGGTGCCAGGCTGTGAAGCCACAGCCCGGCGCCCACAGTTGAAATGCCGGCGCCGACGAGCGGAGGGGGGGGGACGAGCGGGGCTTCGATCCCCCGCATCGCTGGACCCAGGGACAGGTAAGTGTCCAATTAAAAGTCAGCAGCTGCAGTATTTGTAGCTGCTGACTTTTATTTTTTTTTTTTTTAATGGAGCCCCTGGGTGGAACTCCTCTTTAATTAGAACTTGAGTCTATTTGCTGTGTACACAGCACATATGCGCCTCAATATGGGTTCTTTGTTTGGAACCTTGACTCCAAGAACACCCTCAGCCCCTTTGACACACCTGGTTACTGCAACCCCTCTAAGAACACAAGTATATTATACCTTTAACTCAGCTGTGAATTAGTACCAGGAAATAGGCACAAGACGGTTTAGTGGTAAATTAACTCAATGTATTGGTACAGGTTACAACAAATGGTGATTTGAGCATAAATGTACGTACAGAAAGTAGGCACTATACAGCCTAGACAGTAAATTCATTGCCAAGGTAACTTAGAATAGAGCTCCATACCAATATACTGGGATTACCTTATGAATCAGCATTAAACAGTGCTGATTCATAAGTGCCTTGAAAAAGTATTAACTCCCCTTGAAATTTTACACACAGCCAAAAACGTAAATGTATTTTATTGGGATTTTATGTGATAGACCAACACAAAGTGGCACATCATTGTGAAGTGGAAGGAAAATGATAAATGGTTTCCAAAATTTTTTACAAATAAATATCTGAAAAGTGTGGTCTGCATTTGTATTCAGCCCCCTTTACTCTGATACACCTAACTAAAATTGAGTGGAACTAATTGCCTTCAGAGGTCACCTAATTAGTAAATAGAGTTCATCTGTGTGTAATTTAATCTCAGTATAAATACAGCTGTTCTGTAAAGCTCTCAGAGTTTTGTTGGAGAACCTTAGTGAACAAACAGCATTATGAAGGCCAAAGAACACACCAGACAAGCAGGGGCGGATCCAGAGTCTAGTCTCGGGAGGGGCACTGCCAGAAATTATGTTTTTTTGCAGGCAATTTATCAAGGCAATGGCTGGTGTTAGCGCTTTCATCATCACTGCACCATGGTTGTTATGGTGTCAGGATGATTGAAGAGCATCATTTATATTATTACATTGTAATATAAAATGAAATGGTTCAACTCACCATAATGCAGAATCTGTGGGAGCCCCGAGTGTGTCACTTTCCACGTCGACCTGCCTTCAGATGCAGCTTGTCACTTGCCACGTCACCTGCCACATGCTGTTGATTGTCACTTGCCAGATCCCCTGCCACATGCTGCTGATTGTCACTTGCCACATCACCTGCCACACATTGTGGATTACACTTGCCACGTCACCTGCCACATGTTGCTGATTGTTACCTGCCACGTCACCTGCAACATTTTGCTGATTGTTACTTGCCACGCATTGCGGATTACACTTGCCATGTAACCTGCCACATGTTGCTGATTGTTACTTGAGACGTCACCTGCCACAAGTTGCTGATTGTTACTTGCCACGTCACTTGCCACATGTTGCTGATTGTTACTTGCCACGTCACCTGCCACACATTTCGGATTACACTTGCCACGTCACCTGCCACATGTTGCTGATTGTTACTTGCCACGTCACCTGCCACACATTGCGGATTACACTTGCCACGTCACCTGCCACATGTTGCTGATTGTTACTTGCCACGTCACCTGCCACATGTTGCTGATTGTTACTTGCCACGTCACCTGCCACATGTTGCTGATTGTTACTTGCCATGTCACCTGCCACACATTGCGGATTACACTTGCCACGTCACCTGCCACATGTTGCTTATTGTTGTTGGCCTGCTAAGGTGCAGATTGTCAGAGTGAAGGCAGGCAGCAGAGAGATGATGTAATCTCTCTGCTGCCCACGGCTGTACAGTGAGGGCGGAACTACAGTGATGCAGGGCGGGCGGTGAGAGATGATGTCATCTCTCTGCTCCCCGCCCGCCGGCTCACTGACTGGCCAGTCTCTCCGCTCACCTGTGGATCGGCCCGCCCCCTCACTCAATGTCTGCCCTGCACGCCCGCACATTCAGCTGGCGACCCTCCCTCACTCGTCCGCCAGCGCCGACCTGCCCGCTTGTTAACATGCACACACGGCTGGCGACCCCCCCTCACTCATCCGCCGGCACCGACCTGCCCGCTTAGGCTCTCTCTCACCTGGCCCGCTTGCTCGTTAACCGGCACACTCGGCCTCCCGCCCGCTCACTCATCCATCCGCTGACTGGTCTGTCACAAATTTCTCGGAGGGGGCATTTGCCCCGTTGCCCCCCCCCCTGGATCCGCCCCTGCAGACAGGTCCGGTATAAGGTTGTGGAGAAGTTTAAAGCAGGGTTAGGTTATAAAAAAATATCCCAAGCTTTGAACATCTCACGGAGCACTGTTCAATCCATCATCCGAAAATGGAAAGAGTATGTCACAACTCCAAGCCTACCAAGATATGGCCGTCCACCTAAACTGACAGGAGAGCAATAATCAGAGAAGCAGCCAAAAGGCCCATGGTAACTCTGGAAGAGCTGCAGAGACCCACAGCTCAGGTGGGAGAATCTGTCCACAGGGCAACTATTGGTCGTGCACTCCACAAATCTGGCTTTTATGGAAGAGTGGGAAGAAGAAAGCCATTGTTGAAAGAAAGCCATAAGAGGTCCCGTTTGCAGTGTGCAAGAAGCCATGTGGGGGACACAGCAAACATGTGGAAGAAGGTGCTCTGGTCAGATGAGACCAAAATTGATCTCTTTAGCCTAAATGCAAAACGCTATGTATGACGGAAAACTAACACTGAACATCACCCTGAACACACCCTTTCCACCGTGAAACATAGTGGTGGCAGCATCATGTTGTGGGGATATTTTTCTTCAACAGGGACATGGAAGATGGTCATAGTTGATGGGAATATGGATGGTGTCAAATACAGGGCAATCTTAGAAGAAAACCCGTTAAGAGTCTGCAAAAGTCTTGAGACTGAGGCAGAGGTTCACCTTCCAGCAGGACAATGACCCTAAACATACAGCCAGAGCTACAATGGAATGGTTTAGATCAAAGCATATTCGTGTGTTAGAATGGTTCAGTCAAAGTCCAGTCCTAAATCCAACTGAGAATCTGTGGCAAAGACTTGAAAATTGCTGTTCAGACACTCTCCAATAGGGATGAGCTTCAGGTTCGAGTCGAACTCATGCTCGACTCGAATATCAGCTGTTCGCCAGTTCGCCGAACAGCGAACAATTTGGGTTGTTTGCGGCAAATTCGAATGCCGCGGAATACCCTTTAAAAGTCTATGGGAGAAATCAAAAGTGCTCATTTTAAAGGCTTATATTCATGGTATTCTCATAAAAAGTGTTTGGGGACCTGGGTCCTGCCCCAGGGGACATGGATCAATGCCAAAAATGTTTTAAAAACGGACGTTTTTTCGGGAGCAGTGATTTTAATAATGCTTAAAGTGAAACAATAAGAGTGTAATATCCCTTTAAATTCCGTACCTGGGGGGTGTCTATAGTATGCCTGTAAAGGGGCGCATGTTTCCCGTGTTTAGAACAGTCTGACAGCAAAATGACATTTCAAAGGAAAAAAAAGTTGTTTAAACTACTACTGCTATTAATGAATTGCAGGTCCGACATTACACATAAAAGTTCATTGATAAAAACGGCATGGGAATTCCCCACAGGGGAACCCCGAACCAAAATTTAAAAAAAAAATGACGTGGGGGGTCCCCCTAAATTCCATACCGGGCCCTTCAGGTCTGGTATGGATATTAAGGGGAACTCCAGCCGGAATTTAAAAAAAAAAATGTACCCCAGTTGAAGTCCCGTAGGACGAAACGCGTCGGGTGGTTTTGCCTGTCTTGCCACTTTTATTTTATCTTATAGCGCTTTTTATTGTTTTACACTTAACTGTGATGTATAGGTTATGGTGTGCTGTTTAGCTTTTGACCTTCAATAAATGCTTCTCAATAAGCGGATTCACACTATGGGGAGGTCTTTTTTTTTTTTTTTTTTTTTGAACCCCATTTTTTGAGGATCTACATCTGGCTTTTGGAAACGGCTTTACTGCGAGCAGTCCTTGATTGACCCTTCGGAGACCGGGTGTCGTTACAAGCAGAGAGGCCGATGGGTGAGTGTTGTGGATTCCTCCCAACATCTCCAACAGCTGTGGAACCCACTTTCCTATCCTAAGCCTGTTTGACCCCCAGGCCGCTGGCCGAGGGGTCCACCACTTCTGGTAAGAGTATTTTTGCCTATCCCGTTTCTATACATGCAGAGCTCCTTATCCTGTGGACGTCATCCCCGGATTTAAGGCCTTCACCATTTCCTCCTTACAGTTATAAACTTTCTATTTGCCATTAGGACTACGTTTTTACTAGATTTCCTGAATTTTCTGCTGGACTTTTTGGCCGTAACAGCATTATATGATATTATGTTGTCTCACATCTATATATTTCTCACGTGTGTCACTACATTATTCACATGTTATATTTAATTTTCCACTTTTTGATTTGAGATTCATGGGGATGAATTCCTCCATCCACCTTTTCACATTATTTGTAGCGAGTTGACCCCATTGCGGTTGACCTATAACATTAGTTATTCTATTTCGTTTTTGGACCATTTTATTCACGCATTTCTTAATTATTTTCACTACTCTCACGAGTATATCACTAGGTTATTTGGTGTTTCATTAAATATACTTTATTGAGCTGTTGTCCTTACAGATTTCCATTCTGTCAGGCTTTGCCCAATAACGGACAATAATATTTAGCGCCACACTTATTTATCCTACAAAAAAAAAAATGGCATGGGGTCCCCCTCAAAATCTATACCAGACCCTTCAGGTCTGGTATGGATTTTAAGGGGAACCCCGCGCCAAAATTAAAAAAAAAAAAACAGCGTGGGGTCCCCCCAAAAATCCATAGCAGTCCCTTATCCGAGCACGCAACCTGGCAGGCCGCAGGAAAAGAGGGGGGACGAGAGAGCGTCCCCCTCCTGAACCATACCAGGCCACATGCCCTCAACATTGGGAGGGTGCTTTGGGGTAGCCCCCAAAACACCTTGTCCCCATGTTGATGAGGACAAGGGCCTTATCCCCACAACCCTTGGCCGGTGGTTGTGGGGGTCTGCGGGCAGGGGGCTTATCGGAATCTGGAAGCCCCCTTTAACAAGGGGACCACCAGATCCCGACCCTCCCCCCTGTGTGAAATGGTAAGGGGGTAAAAAACTGTCAAAAAAGTTAAAAATGACAAGAGACAGTTTTTGACAACTCCTTTATTTAAATGCTTCTTCTTTCTTCCATCTTCTTTCTTTTATCTTCTATCTTCTATCTTCCTTCGGTTTCTTCCTCCATCTTCTTCTGGTTCTTCTGGTTCTTCTGGTTCTTCCTCCGGTGTTCTCGCCTGGCATCTTCCTCCGCAGCGTCGGCGTCTTCTCCCTTCTTCTCCTCGGGCCGCTCCGCATCCATGATGGAATGGAGGGAGGCTCCCGCTCAGGGGCGGATCCAGGGGGGGGGCAACAGGGCAATTGCCCCCCCCCGAAATAGTCGCACTGACAATCTCCCATCATGTCATTGCTGCCTCTGCCCACAGCCCGAGTCTCTCTCTCACATCAGCCGATCAGCGGCAACGAGAGAGAGACCCGTCTAATGTAGTTGCGGCCGCACTGACTGACTAGGAGGAGGGGTGGGTGGAGCCTCTTCCCTGCACTCGTTGCTAACGCCGGGGCCGCCCGGCGTCTAGCAACGAGTGACGTCAGAGTCACGTTGGCAGTGGCGTTTCTGGGGTATGGCAGCCATGGGCGCCATGGGAGCGCGGCAAAAAGCCACCCTCGCACGAAAAAACCTTCACCTGTCCTCCCGCGGCCGCCTCCCGCAACCATGTAGCTTCTGGCACCGCGGCCGGCCGGCCTGCAGGAGCACGGCGCCGGCACAGCAATTGTTTCTTGGCCTGGGGAGGCGAGTGACAGGTTATGGATTACGGCCGATGACTGGCCAGACCGGATCCACGTAGGGTAACAGTGTCCCTCTGCGCGGCATCATCTTCTCCAAGGAGGAGCGGGGAATGTGGCATGAGGAGAAGGAATGGTTGAGGGCAGGACGGAAAACCCCCAGCAGCAGCACCAAGGATAGCAGCGTTAGTGTTGGCTCCAGTGACTGGGCAGGCAGCAGGGAGATTACATTATCTCTCTGCTGCCTGACTCTGGGACACAGCAAGAGACAACCAAACCACCTTAGCAGGCAAGTGGCAATCCGCAAGGTGTGGCAGGTGACGTGGCAAGTGGCAATCCGCAAGGTGTGGCAGGTGACGTGGCAGGTGAAGTTGCAATCCACAAGGTGTGGCAGGTGACGTGGCAAGTGGCAATCCACAAGGTGTGGCAGGTGACGTGGCAATCCGCAAGGTGTGGCAGGTGACGTGGCAAGTGGCAATCTGCATCTGGTGGCAGGCAAGTGACAATCCGCAACGTGTAGCAGGTAATGTGGCAAGTGACAAACTCAGGTATCCCACTGATTCTGCATTATGGTGAGTTGAACTATTTCATTTTATATTACAATGTAATTATAGAAAAAATGTGCTTCAATCATCCTGACACTGGTGCCGGGATGATTGAAGCGCAAACACCAGCCGTTTCCCCGATAAATTGCCCACAAAGAAAACGGATTTTCTGGCAGTGCCCCTCCCGAGACTAGACTCTGGATCCGCCCCTGCTCCCGCTGTGTGACGCTTCTCTCTTCTTCTTCTCTTCATCTTCTTGTCTTCATCTTCTTTTTGGGCCGCTCCGCATCCATGATGGCATGGAGGGAGGCCCCCCAAAGGCTACCCCAAAGCACCCTCCCAATGTTGAGGGCATGTGGCCTGGTACGGTTCAGGGGGGGGCGCTCTCTCGTCCCCCCCTCTTTTCCTGCGGCCTGCCAGGTTGTGTGCTCGAATAAGGGTCTGATATGGATTTTTAGGGGGACCCCACGCCATTTTTTTATTTTAATTTTGGCACGGGGCTCCCCTTAAAATCCATACCAGACCTGAAGGGTCTGGTATAGATTTTGAGGGGGACCCCACACCTTTTTTTTTTTTTTAATTTTGGTTCGGGATTCCCCTGTGGGGAATTCCCATGCCATTTTTATCAATGAACTTTTATGTGTATTGTCGGACCAGCAATTCATTAATAGCCGCGAGTAGTTTTAAATGACTTTTTTTCCTTTGAAATGTCATTTTGCTGTCAGACTTTTCTAAAAACGGGAAACATGCTCCCCTTTACAGGCATACTGTAGACACCCACCAGGTACGAAATTTAAAGGGATATTACACTTTTATTGTTTCACTTTAAGCATTATTAAAATCACTGCTCCCGAAAAAATGTCAGTTTTTAAAACTTTTTTTGCATTGATCCATGTCCCCTGGGGCAGCACCCAGGTTCCCAAACACTTTTTATGACAATAACTTGCATATAAGCCTTTAAAATTAGCACTTTTGATTATTCATGTTCGTGTCCCATAGACTTTAACGGTGTTCGAACAAATTTTTTGCCTGTTCGCAAGATCTGGTGCGAACCGAACAGGGGGGTGTTCGGCTCATCCCTACTCTCCAACCAATCTGATAGAGCTTGAGCTATTTTGCAAAGAAGAATGGGCAAATATTTTACTCTCTAGATGTGCAAAGCTGGGCCACTTTGTGTTGGTCTATCAAATAAAATCCCAATAAAATAAATTGTTTTTGGTTGTAACGTGAGAAAATGTGGAAAATTTCAAGGGGTATGAAATGTCAAGAAGTAACAAATTGTAAAAAATATTTTTAAAAATTGTGAATTTTTGCCAAAAAAATTAAAAATAATTTTTAAAAAATTGTGATTTTTTTTTAAAAAAAAAATAAAAAAATAATTTAAAAAAATTGTAAAAAATTATTTTACAAAATTGTAAAAAATAATAGCTGGAGCTGTCTGTTACTCTATGAGGATGCAGCAGCTGTATGAACACATGTTCATACAGATGTTGCGGCTGCCGCAGGTCCTGATCAGATAAGTGTGCAGGTGTGGGTGAATGGCCCTGAATACACGCTGTCTGTGTTTGGGGCCATACACCGACATCCATGAGCCTGTCAAATTAGGACCTGAAGCTGAGTTTGTACAGCTGCTGTGTCCCCATAGCATAACATAGACTGCCTGTACAAAGCTCCAGCTACATTAAAAAAAAAAACTGATGCACACTGCACAGGCCACAGTACCTATGTGAATGAGCCCCAAGACCTAATTTGCACACAGAACTTTATTTATTAAATCAATACAGTTTGATCAGGGCCACTTTATGCAAAACCCAGGTTCAGCCTGTCCATTAGGGCACACAGGCCCCTCCCCCTCTATCCACACCACCCCCTATATGGTTAATGGATAGATTCAGGCTCTAATAGTCTTCAAAATATTGCGTCCACCCAGTTGTGTTAGAAAAGCAAATGAATATTCGCTTTTCTAACAGTGAATCGCCTCTCCGCCAATCAGGAAGCACAGGCAGGATACCCGTTTCCCGATTGGCTGAAGGTCAGGAGATCCTTTTGGGCGCCTAGGAGGAGGAGGGGATTCACTGAGCTGTAGCATTAACAGGTAATAAAACTATTTAGCAGGGGCGACAGACTGCATTATACACTATATTACCAAAAGTATTGGAACAATCTGCCTCTACACACATGAACTTTAATAGCATCCCAGTCCGTAGGGTTCAATATTGAGTTGGCCCACCCTTTGCAGCTATAACAGCTTCAACTCTTCTGGGAAGGCTGTCCACAAGGTTTTGGAGTGTGTCTATAGAAATGTTTGACCATTCTTCCAGAAGCGCATTTGTGAGGTCAGGCACTGTTGTCTGGACTCTGTGCAGGCCAGTCGAGTTCCTCCACCCCAAACTCGCTCATCCATGTCTTTATGGACCTTGCTTTGTGCACTGGTCCAAATCATTTGATGGAGGGGGGATTATGGTTGTTTTTCAGGGGTTGATCTTGGCCCCTTAGTTCCAGTGAAGTGAATTCTTAAAGCGTCAGCATACCAAGACATTTTGGACAATTTCATGCTCCCAACTTTGTGGGAACAGTTTGGGGATGGCCCCTTCTCTTCCAACATGACTGCGCACCAGTGCACAAAGCAAGGTCCATAAAGACATGGATGAGAGAGTCCTAACCTCAACCCGACAGAACACCTTTTGGGATGAATTAGAACGGAGACTGCCAGCCAGGCCTTCTCGTCCAACATCAGTGCCTAACCTCACAAATGTGCTTCTGGAAGAATGGTCAAACGTTCCCATAGACACACTCCTAAACCTTGTGGACAGCCTTCCCAGAAGAGTTGAAGCTGTTATAGCTGCAAAGGGTGGGCCGACACAATATTGAACCCTACGGATAAAGACTGGGATGCTATTAAAGTTAAAGTTGTGTGTGTAAAGGCAGGCGTCCCAATACTTTTGGTACTTTTGGTAATATACTGTATATGTAATTTTTGGTTTGCCCATACTTTGATTGTGAACAACTGGTCAGTTTTATATTACAATTTGCATATTATTTTTTTAATTCTGCTGTACACCTAATTCCCTCTGTCTATTTACATCAGAGCCATTTTAATCTTTCCAGGCTGTAATACCGGATCAATTACTCATGCCTACATTGGGTTGCTATGACAACCGAGACTATAAAATTATTAAAGCCAAATTTCAACGAAAGAAATTCTGTTTACAAGCAATAGAAAAGCAGCACAACTATCATTTTTGGATGACTGACTCATGCTGTCTCCAGTTGCTTTTTTCTGTTGATGGTTCAGTGCCTGTGACATGTTTTTGCTATGTAAATGCTTCAATTTGACACTAAGCACATTCTCTCAGTCGGCACCGTGGGCAACCAATTTCTCAGTCCTCTCGCTACCTAAGCTGTGCCGTAGTATCAATAGTCAGGAAGTACCATCACTACTGGACAAGGAGGAGAAGAAAGGACATTGTATAGATGTAAGAAAAGAATATTAAAAAGGAGACAACATGGAAAGGCAATAGGTAAAAATAAGTAAAGAAGGATAAGGAGAAGATAGAAAGAGGAGGGATGAGGAGAAAGGAAAGCAGATAGGAAGTAGAGAAAAGGGAGTAAGGAAGAGGCACACAATGGGAGAGGAGGAGCATAAGAGGAAGGAAAGATTATTAAAGTACTAAAATAAAAACAAGTCGCGCAAAAGTGTTACCATACAACAAGAAAAATGTGTCACCATCTAACAATAAAAAATATCAGTGATAGCTGCACTCACAGTATATCCACATAAGCAATAAACAAACCATTAAAACAAAAATTGTGTTTCGCTATCAATATAAAGTGCATAAGGTCATTGTAACCATCATACAATCAAGTGAAAAAGAAAATTTATGTTATTTAAAAACATATGTGCAAGTAATTGAAAAATTCATAAACACTCAATTAGTCCAGGAAAAAAGTGCTTTTGTGCAAAAAAGTTCATATAGACTTTTGAGTGTTAACAAGATCCAGCGCTCCAAAAGTGAATGAAGAAGCATTCTTCACACCCAGAAAGTGCACAACCCACCACCTTATCCCAATATCCCTATGGGATGGATGTCAGGAGCCGAGCTTCCAATCAGTCAAGACGATCCACAATCAGCTGCTGAAGTATAGCTGCGCCTTTATCCATTATCCCTATGGGATGGATTGATGCCAGGAGCCGGGGTTCCAAGATGGATTAACCATGCAGTCAAGTGAGGGTGGGAAACAGAGGAGGAACTCATAGTGCAGTATTAAAAGTTCAAGTTTATAATAAAGGTTAAAACTACTTACAACAAGCAGGAGTAAACTCACATAGAATACAATCAAACACACAGCACCATGGCGGACATGATGGCCTCACCGCTGCAGCTCTTCCCGCCTTGTTTCATTCAAAAGAACATTATCAAGGGGTAAAGGAGTATTATGAAAATAATTGAAGAAAGGAGTATATAAAAGGGAAGAAGGAAAAAAAAAGAGTTAAAAGTGGTACTAAAGGCAAAATCAGAAATTATCAAGTCTGTTTCCAGCACATACACAGCACTCTTTATTTTTCTGAGTCCACCATGTAACTTTGTTTTCTAACCACTTGAAGACTGCCTAACGTACATACAGTATCTCACAGAAATAAGTACACCCCTTACATTTTTGTAAATATTTTATTATACCTTTTCTTGTGACAACGCTGAAGAAATGACACTTTGCTACAATGTAAAGTAGTGAGTGTACAGCTTGTATAACAGTGTAAATTTGCTGTCCCATCAAAATAACTCAACACTAAGCCATTAATGTCTAAACCGCTGGCAACAAAAGTGAGTACACCTCTAAGTGAAAATGTCCACATTGGGACCAATTAGCCATTTTCCCTCCCCAGTGTCATGTGACTCGTTAGTGTTACAAGATCTCGGGTTTGAATGGGGAGCAGGTGTGTTAAATTTAGTTTTATCGCTCTCACTCTCTCATACTGGTCACTGGAAGTTCAACATGACACCTCATGGCAAAGAAGTCTCTGAGGATCCAAAAAATAGAATTGTTGCTCTACATAAAGATGGCCTGGGCTATAAGAAGATTTCCAAGACCCTGAAACTGAGCTGTAGCATGGTGGCCAAGACCATACAGCGGTTTAACGGGACAGGTTACACTTAGAAGAGGGCTTGCCATGGTCGACCAAACAAGTTGAGTGCATGTGCTCAGCGTCATATCCAGAGATTGTATTTGGGAAATAGACGTATGAGTGCTGCCAGCATTGCTGCAGAGGTTTAAGGGGTGGGGGGCCAGCCTGTCAGTGTTCAGACCATATGCCGCACACTGCATCAAATTGGTCTGCATGGCTGTCATCCCAGAAGGATAATGCAGAAGAATGCCTGCACACAGTTTGCTGAAGACAAGCAGATGAAGGACATGGATTGCTGGAACCATGTCCTGTGGTCTGATGAGACCAAGACAAGTGTATTTGGTTCAGATGGTGTCAAACGTGTGTGGTGGCAACCAGGTGAGGAGTACAAAGTCAAGTGTGCCTTGCCTACTGTTTTATGGCGGTGGGAGTGTTTTGGTCTGGGGCTGCACGAGTGCTCCTGGCACTGGGGAGCTACAGTTCATTGAGGGAACCATGAATGCCAACATGTACTGTGACATACTGAAGCAGAGCATGATCGCCTCCCTTCTGAGATTGGGCAGCAGGGCAGTATTCCAACATGATAACGACCCCAAACACACCTCCAAGACAATCACTGCCTTTCTAAAGAAGTTGAGGGTAAAGATGATGGATTGGATAAGCATATCTCCAGACCTAAACCCTATTAAGCATCTGTGGGGGATCCTCAAACAGAAGGTGGAGGAGTGCAAGGTCTCTAACATCCACCAGCTCCGTGATGTCATCATGGAGGAGTGGAAGAGGACTCCAGTGGCAACATGTGAAGCTCTGGTGAACTCCATGCCCAAGAGGGTTAAGGAAGTGCTGGGAAATTATGGTGGCCACACAAAACATTGACACTTTGGGCCCAATTTGGACATTTTCACTTAGGGGTGTACTCACTTTTGTTGCCAGCGGTTTAAACATTAATGGCTGTGTGTTGAGTAATTATGAGGGGACAGCAAATTTACACTGTTATACAAACTGTACACTCACTACTTTACATTGTAGCAAAGTGTAATTTCATCAGTGTTGTCACATGAAAAGATATAATAAAATATTTACAAAAATGTGAGGGGTGTAATCACTTTTGTCAAATACTGTAAATGTCAGTTTCAAGTGGTATATAGGGATGAAGCCTGCAGCTACAGGCATCATCCCGGCATTGTTTTATTCTGCAGGCGATCGCATTTTGCGTAATAGCCATCCTAGCAGCTAATTTACTTTTACAGACGAGGGGAGGGGGTCACCCTCCCTGCCGGTGTCTCCCCAGGCTCTACTGTCCCACCGGAGGTGGAGATCATCTCTATGGTACAGGAAACCGGATGTGACGAGTATTTAGTTACTTCCTGTTTCCCTGGATATAATTTTATAGCATGACATGTTGAGTATCTATTTACTCTGCGTAACAACATATTTTTTAGTTTACAAAAAAATGGGTATTATATTGTGTTCGTGTGCATTAAAATTCATTCAAAATGTATATTTAAAAAAAAGATTGAGCTTGAAAAGGCACTGCACAAATACAGTGTGACATAGAAATTGCAAAACCCACCATTTTATTCTCTAGGGCCTCTGCTTAAAAAAATATTTAATGTTTGGTGGTCTAAGTAATTTTCGAGTAAAAAAAAAAGTTGATTTTTACATGTGTCAAAAAAGGCCTGCCAATAAGTCTTTCATTTTAAAACATCAGTATTTTAATAGCAATATAAACTACATCTATTTTTGACAATCCAATATAAGCTTACTTGAAAACTCTCCGTTCATGTTGCGAGTTCTGCCTGACTGTTGACCATTTCTTTCCACAACTTCCTGTATTCCCTGCATGCTTTGCAGCTTTTCCTCTGCTGTTTACTTTCCATTTCTAAGAACTACATATTCCATGGTACCTGGAATATGCAACTGCACTTTGCAAAGTGTGCAGACTATTTGCTTTTAGTAAATCAACACCTATGTCTGATCAATGACAGAGACTAATCACAAGTACAGCTCTAAGAAGAGACTGCTATTATAGAACTGTTTAGAGCCAGTGTTAAGTCCACCCTCTACCAAACAGGAATACAGAGGAAGAGGATGTTGACTGCTAGGAATGCTGGGAGGAATGGAGGATTGTGGGAGATGTAATACTTTATGTGTAATACTGAGCTGGCTTGGTAGACTTAGCAAAGAAACTACAGCTCCCATATTTATTGGAACTCTGAGTAGACAAACAGGAGGAGGCTGTTGTCTTCAGGTAGGACATTTAGAGAGACTAAGTGTGCTTTATGCTTCCTGCGGAGCACTCACCACTGCACTTGAGAGGGGAAAAGGGTCAGTAGAAGACATTCTGGGACATCAGAGAGTGTCGCATATGCTGACAGAGCCCCATGTCTGATTGAGGGGTAGAACACCATGGACACCTACCAGCTGCATCACAAAATCTATGCCTTAATCAGGTTTTGGAGGGACATTATCCTGAGTGCTCTGACATAAAAGAGTTTGGCCACAACGAGCTGGCCAGCAGAAGAGAGTATATTACAGACTGCTAAACAGTTATGGTGGCCTAACTCTCCATAGTTAGGATTGCCCCAGTATAGTTTTTGGGCGTGGTTGCTGTATTTTTTTTTTTTGCAGTATTTTTCTTGCAACTGTCTGCAGTATATTTGCTGCTATTGATTAACTATTTGCTGTGTCATTGCAGCTGTTCATTTCTCTTTTGCTACCAACGTACTGTATATACAGTATTTGCAATAAATATCCCCCTTCAGCCCAGGTGTGTCAGAGTTCAGGGTGCTACTTGCAGTGTTGTGGGCCCAGATAATAGACAACCCAGAAAACAGCAGCTCTTTCAGGGGCAAGCGCTATACGGAAGGTAAAGAAAGACAGGGAGTTCAGGAAGAATAGAAAGGAGGAAGATGGGCATAGTGGGAAGTGAAGGAAGAAAGGAATGGACAGAGATACAAGAAAGGGTAAAGGAAAGCAGATAGGGAAGAAGAGTTGTAAGATAGGGAAGAAAAAGCATGAACATATGTTGGGAAATTTGAAAGGGAAATAAAGACAAAAAAGTCTGAAAAAAAACAAAAACAAATGCAGCCACCATACTGTATCTAAAGCAGTGGTTCTCAACCACTCTAGTGCCATGACCCCTTGATAAAATTTCCCACGTTTTGGGGACCCCTAACAGTAAAATAATTTTGGAAGCGTGGGTTGTCAGCACCCAAGGCAAGACAAGTAATTTGCGCCCCTAACCAACAGACATTTAGCGCTCTCTGAGTCCCTTCCACTTGTACAGTATTAAAACCCCTTATGGTACATTTTGGGATGTACCACTCTCTCTTTGTTCTTCTTTCTTTCCCTTTTATCTCTCCCTATCCTAATTTCTGAGAGAGTGGTGTGGGCTTCAGGAACAGCCCAGGATTTGGTGACCCCTGGCAAATCATCATTCGACCCCCGAGGGGGTCACAACCCCCAGGTTGAGAACCCCTGATCTAAAGACTGATGAGCTGAAATACAGTATATTACATTTATGTCCAAATATACAATGTTGGCTCACTTGGAGTCCAATGCATTCAGAAACTTTACTATCTATTCTTGCAATATATGTATCTTACATTTATTTTTAGTTTTTCAAGATATTATTTCAGCCTAAAGAGGAACTCTAGTCTCCCCCCAAAAAAATGAAAGTCAGCATCTACAAATACTGTAGCTGCTGACTTTTAATATAAAGACACTTACCTGTCTAGGGATCCAGTGATGTCAGCACCCAAGCCGATTCTTTAATCGGCTTCAGGTGAAGGCGCCAGCATCTTCACTAAGGCAGTGAACCCTTCATTCCAGACATACTCGTAGATCGTCGCGGCGATCCGAGCCAGAAGTGGAAGCAGGTACCTGTCAAAACCACGTATCCCCCCCCCAAAAAAAAAACCTTGCCAAATGTGGCAGTGGAGGGGGGGGTCGAACAAAAGGATCTTTGCCTTTTGGGTGGAGCTCCGCTTTAAATTTAGTAGATTGTACAATCAGATGTATTATGTGCTACCAGCTAATATACAAAGGGTGACATTCATAACATGGCAATGCTTGGAATTTTCCAGCCTTCATGCTACTAGGTGTAGAGTGATTTGCATGTCCTTATAACAGAATAACAGGCTATTTAAATAAAACAGTACAACGTACAGCAACAATGTGCAAAGATCAATAACCAATGGAAACCAATCAACTTTTGTATTTTTCCTGACCTGATTAGTTAAAATCTTACAGGGTTGCTAGGAGGTACTTATTACAACTACATTGTTGTTATAGTGTATGCCATATTTAAAGTGACACTAAACTATTTTTTTGTTCTCCACAAATAATACATAAACTGTACATCCACTATCTAAAGGCCTGTCCTTTCTGCTTCCTTGTAAGTCATCCATGAGTTCCTGAACCTCTCCTTTTTTCCCTCACTTTGTTAGTTTGAAACAAGCAGTTAGTACACTGCACTATGAACACTACACATCTCAAAGTCCATAGTTCCAATCCATTTAGGGAGTGAGAAAGAGAGGGAGGCTACATTCCTACAGACAGTGGGACAATGAAGAATGAACATAGCCACACTCTAAGAGGAAGTCAGATCAAAGCAGCATAAAAAAGGAATTTCGAGATTTGGAGGAGAATGAGAGCAATGGAAGGTTGCTTTTTGGGTTAAGAATACATAGTTGAATATAATATATTTTTTATAACGAGAGATTAGTGTCACTTTAAGATAAACTGTCAGGATGTAACTATGTACTACGTAAGGATGTAAGAAGGTAACTATACTTCTGAAGTGAAACCACTTGATTGCCTCCACAAGTGTCTTCTTATCCATTACTGTCTCTGTTGATCTCTTTGCATTGCCCATCCAGGTTGTACATAGCGTTTGCTTGGTCACTTTTGACAATAAACCCCACCGTTGCCATTCATTAGTCTAATGCCAGTGACCAGTGTTGGGTGGTAACACAAAGGGGAGCACCACAGTCTATTTTCACCACTTGGCTAACCACAGTACCTAGTGGATAGGAAAGCAATGACTAAAAATTGAGATTATAACCAATCACTGGGCTCAAATTCCTACTTGCCAAAGTACCCTAATGTCCAGTATTTTTGGACCTTCATTATTATTTAAATAGGTATTACTTAAACTTTATGTAATAAAATCTACAGTACCTTATCAATACTACAACTGTTTTTTTATTTAATCCATCCACGCAGTTAAAATTAGCAAAAGTGTCACCACATGAACTTCATAGTCAGTTCTGTAAACTACTAAATGAATAATTGCACTGTAATCTATTAATTCCATGTTAATGAAGAGGTTTACTTGGTTTGGTGAAGGACAAAGACGATTCACATACAGTGCCAGGAAACTCACTTCGTTAGGTTTGTCCTCTGTGAGCTATTGTAATTGGTTATGACAGCTGACAAAAACAGAGACTAAAATAATACCACAGACTCACTGGTCATTCCCATGAAATTATAGGGACACTAACAATAGTGTGTCCTTTACTTAGTCAACTTACTGTAGCCTAGATTAGCAGTGCTTTTATTCATTGGCCAAATATCTGCAAGACACTCATGTGATAGTTTGCTTGTGTTTTTAGGACGACAAAAAAATTCTGTTCCTAATACTGTATATTTTTTTTGACAGCTAAAGGAACCACAAAAGAATTTTCAACTCCACATTCCTAGCTTCAAACTAGAGGCTATGCACCCATACACTCTAGAATTCCCTGCATTCATGATAAGATTGTGCTGCAAAAAAACAATCACACAGAGAGACCTATCACACATTAATAAATCTTTTATACAACCTGAGTTCCAAAAATGCTGGGATGTTGTGTAAAATCTACATAAAAACAGTGATTTGCAAAACTCATATTTTATTCACAATAGAAAATAAAAACATATTAAATATTTAAACTGAGAAAATTTACTTTTTTTAAGAAAAAAATAAGGTCATTTTGAATTGATGGTAGCAACACGTCTCTCTCCAAAAAACAATATAAAATCTACAGTATCTCCGATTTGGGATGTATTTGAAACACTTCGCAAAAAGAGTAAAGCCATGCTGTCCCTTGGAAGAAAATAAATGGTGATTATATATACTCATGAAGCAATAACAGAAATTTGTATAGAATGTATAACACAAAAATGAAGTTCATGTGTAGAAGAGTGCAACAAGTGATTACACTAGGGCAGCGTTTACAGTCTCTCCTAAAGACAAGTTCTGAAATCTTCTTGCCGAAAGTCACGCAAAGAAACAAAAACAAAAAACAAAGGAGGAGAGAGAGAGTGCCACTGTCTAAGTGTAGTAGTAATGGGAGATTTAATAAAAATATTTGATAATAGGTGTTGCATTCACATACATACGGATGGACACAGCATATCAGTAGGTGAACCGTAATAACATCAGCAGATGACAGCTTCTTGAGAATTCTCTGATGGATATGGAACAATAAAAAAGGAGAGAGAGGAAACCTGTCACTCTCAGTGTAATATTAATAATAAAGTGTGCAAAGAATTATTTAGGAAATGCATTCACATGAGAATTTATGGACTACAGGCATTACTCAAAAAACATAGCAGGTGGCATTCATCTAATGATACCCAATGATGGATAGGTAAGGAGCTGCTTCTGGTGGTTAATTTCAACCAAGAAACAAGTGTATGATGGTAAAAGACAAGAAGGTCAAGAGGAGAGTAGGCAGCTCTAAGCACTACTTCAATACAGGGCACTTATACACCTTCCTGCCCAGACCAATTTTCAGCTTTTAGTGCTGTCGCAGTTTGAATGACAATTGCGCGGTCATCCAACACTGTACCCAAACTAAATTTTTATTATTTTGTTCCCACAAATAGAGCTTTCTTTTGGTGGTATTTGATCACCTCTGCGGTTTTTATTTTTTGCTAAACAAATAAAAAAAGATCGAAAATTTTGAAAAAAATAAAAGTTTTGCTTTTGTTTCTGTTAAAAAAAATTTGAAAATAAGTAAGTTTTCTCTTTCACTGATGGGTACTGATAAGGCGGCACTGACAGGCACTGATAAGGCAGCACCGATGAGGTGCCACCAATGAGCGGGCACTGACGGGCACTGATGATGGGCACTGATATGCGGCACTGATGGGCATTGATAGGCGGCACTGATGGGCACTCATGGGTGGCATTGGGTGGCACTGGTGGGCACTGATGTTCACTGATAGGTGACACTGATGGGCACTGAAATGCTGCAAAGATGGGTTCTTATGGGTGGCACTGATAGGCGGCACTGCTGGGCACTGATGGGCACTGATATGTGGCACTGATGGACACTGATACACGGCAGTGATACGCGGCACTGATAGGCATCCCTGGTGGCACTGGCAGTGGTAGGCATTGTGAGTGGGCACTGATTGGCAGCTGCCTGGGCACTGATTGGCAGCTGCCTGGGAATTGATTGGCAGCTGCCTGGGCACAGATTAGTATTTACCTGGGGGTCTAGGGGGCATACCTGGTGGTCTAGTGTGGATGGCTTCCCTGGTGGTCCTGGGCAGCTTCCCTGGTGGTCCTGGGTGGGATCCGAGGGGGGGCTGTGCTGATAAACAATCAGCACAGACCCCCCCTGTCAGGAGAGCAGCCGATCAGCCCTCCTCTACTCGCGTCTGTCAGATGCAAGTGAGGAAAAGCCGTTCACCGGCTCTTCCTATTTACATCGTGATCAGCCGTGATTGGACACGGCTGATCACGTGGTAAAGAGTCTCCATCAGAAACTCTTTACCTGGATCTGTGTTGCGGGGTGTCAGACTGACACCCCACAACAACGATCGCCATAATGCGCGCCCCCGGGGGCGTGCAGCGGCTCAATATCCTGCAGACGTCATATGACGCCCAGTCAGGATATTGAAACCGCTTTGCCGCCGTCATTCTGCTATATGGCGGGCGGCAAGTGGTTAAATACTGTATTTATCGGCGTATAACACGCACTTTTTTCCCCTGAAAACAGGGGGAAAATCGCAGGTGCGTGTTATACACCGACAGCGTACCTCGGAGGGGGACAAGTGCCGCCGTAATTCACCGAGCTGTCATCTCCTCTCCACTCGGCTCTCACATCACACACACTGTCACGCCTCCGCCCCTGGCATTGCACCAGTGTTCTGTCTATCACAGGAGCTGGTCCAATGCCGATGGCGGAGGCGGGACTGTGTATGTGACTGCCGACTGAGAGCCAAGTAAACAGGAGAAGACAGCTTGGTGATTTCCTCTGAGAGATGGTGAGCTGCATTGATGGGGGAGATGGGCGCAGATCAGGCTGCAGATGGGCACAGATCAGGCTGTACTGAAGCTGCAGATGGGCACAGATTAGGCTGCATTGAGGCTGCAGATGGGCACTAATCAGGCTGCATTGATGCTCACTGACCATTATTTTGCTTCAAAGTGGTTTATTGAAAAAAAAACGTTTTTTTTCCCTGAAACTTCCTTCTTAAATCCGGGTGCATGTTACACGCCGATAAATACGGTAAGTAAAATAAAAAGATGAAAAAATGCACTCACATATAGTAAGTAAAGGAGCAAGCATTATACCAAACATCCAGCAGGTGGCATCGCATAATGGGTCTCAAAGGCTGATCAGTCCTGTGTTGTAAATGGTGGATAGGCATGGCGAAGAAAAAAGAGAAAACAGGAAAGGCGCCTCTTAGTAAAACTGTATATTTAATGATATAATTCCATTAAAAGCACTCACATGTAACACTTTGTTAGTCCAGCATGGGAAGCCTCAGTATAGGCATACAGGATTGTGTCCTCTCATGTCACATAGCCATGTTCCTCTCTTGCTGCCGGCTGGTCTGTATGGCGTAAGCTTCCGGGATTCAGTGAAGATCCAGAATGAGGCTTGGACATCCGCCGAGCAGTCGATTGGAAGGCTGGGACGAATGTCACAGGATCATCGTATACCTCCTTCCATGATTCACCAGACACTCTTCAGTGAGTGAGAGGTTAATGTCACAGGACAGCTGCATGCCTCTTTCCAACTTTCACTGGGCACTCTTCAGTCTGAAGAATGTGAAAGCATGTGAGTGCTTTTAATGGAATTATATCATTAAATATACAGTTTTACTAAGAGGCGCCTTTCCTGTTTTCTCTTTTTTGCATATTTGGAGCGGCTTCACCTCCCTACAAAAGGCTGCCCTTCTCATAGACTGCTTGTATCTCACAAAGAGCATTTTGCTCATAAGGACATTTTGCTGATAACATTGAGATATACTGTGAACAATGTAACCTGCGCTGCTTGTCTTTTCTTTTGTATGGCGAAGAAACACTGTACTTCTATCATAGGCTGAAAAGCAGGAAGGACCCGTGCTTGTGTGTGTCGTTGGAGGCCACTGTGGATAGCAAGGAAGCAGGATTCTCAGCCGGGTGAGCGGTCGTGATGACGGCACAACAT
Organism: Aquarana catesbeiana; assembly: GCF_042186555.1. NCBI lineage: Eukaryota > Metazoa > Chordata > Amphibia > Anura > Ranidae > Aquarana > Aquarana catesbeiana. The sequence goes on from NC_133326.1 coordinate 139,352,458, forward strand.
GGGTGTGAATGAGTGGAACTTTATGTTTCAGGACGGATTTCCCTTTATCAAGGACGTCTCAAAAAGGTTGGGACAGGGCCATGTTAACACAGTGTGGCATCCCCTCTTCTTTTAACAACGTGTAAATGTCTGGGAACTGAGGAGACCAGTTGCTGTAGTCTTGGGAGAGGAATGTTGTACCATACTTGCCTGATATAGGATTCTAACTACTCAACAGTCCTGGGCCTTCTTGGTCCTATTTTTCATTTCAAAATGCACCAAATATGTTCAACTGGTGAAAGGTTTTGACTGCAAGCATTATTTTGCTTCAAAGTGGTTTATTTAAAAAAAAAAAAAAGTTTTTTTTCCTGAAACTTCCTTCTTAATTCCGGGTGCATGTTATACGCCGATAAATACAGTAAGTAAAATAAAAAGATTAAAAAATGCACTCACATATAGTAAGTAAAGGAGCAAGCATTATACCAAACATCCAGCAGGTGGCATCGCATAATGGGTCTCAAAGGCTGATCAGTCCTGTGTTGTAATTGGTGGATAGGCATGACGAAGAAACACTGTACTTCTATCATAGGCTGAAAAGCAGGAAGGACCCATGCTTGTGCGTGTCGTGGAAGGCCACTGTGGTTAGCAAGGAAGCAGGATTCTCAGCCGGGTGAGCGGTCGTGATGACGTCACAACATGGGTGTGAGTGAGTGGAACTTTATGTTTCAGGGCGGATTTCCCTTTGTCAAGGACAAGTCTCAAAAAAGTCGGGAAAGGGCCATGTTAACACAGTGTGGTATCCCCTCTTCTTTTAACAACGTGTAAACGTCTAGGAACTGAGGAGACCAGTTGCTGGAGTTTTGGGAGAGGAAGGTTGTACCATACTTGCCTGATATAGGATTTTAACTACTCAACAGTGCTAGGCCTTCTTGGTCCTATTTTTCATTTCAAAAGGCACCAAATATGTTCAACTGGTGAAAGGTTTTGACTGCAAGCAAGTTAAACACCCGGACTCCTACTACAAAGCCATGCTGCTGTCATAGATGCAATATGGAATTTAGCATTGTTCTGCTGAAATATGTGAGGCCTTCCCTGATGTCATCTGGATGGGAGCATATGCTGCTCTAAAACCTGGATATATCTTTCAGCATTGATAGTGCCTTTCCAGATGTGCAAGCTGCTCATTCTATATACACTAATGCACCCAAAGCCGGACTGGCCTACCGGGATACCTGGAAATTTCCCAGTAGGCCACCTGCCCTGGGGCCACTTTGAGCTGTGGCTGACTGCAGCGCCCACCTCCCTCACTCACTCTCTCTCTCCTATGTGTCACACACACAGGAGGCATCTCCCGCAGTGTGTGTCACAGAGCTGGCTGGGTCTGTGTTTGGCTGTGCTGTAGCAAGGTCTGCCCCCCTAGACTGGCTTGTGTGATAGTAGATGGAACAGTGATTGAATCAGTGTTTCGCCTATCACACGAGCCAGTCTAGGGGGGGCGGGACCTTGCTACAGCATAGCCGAACACAGACCCATACAGCTCTGTGACACACACCACGGGAGATGCCCTCTGTGTGTGATCCAGGCAAAGCCATTGTGAGTATGTATTGATGGGCTCAGTAAGGCTGCATTCATGCTCAGTAAAGCTGCATTCATGCACAGTGAGGCTGCATTCGTATGGAAAGTAAGGCTGCATTCTTATGGACAGTAAGGCTGCATTCGTATGGACAGTAAGGCTGCATTCGTATGGAAAGTAAGGCTGCATTCATATGCACAGTGAGGCTGCAATGATGGGCACAATGAGGCTGCATTCATGGGCACAGTGAGGCTGCATTTGATGGACAGTGAGGCTGCATTTTATGGACAGTGAGGTTGCATTCACGGGCACAGTGAGGCTGTATTCATGGGCACAGTGAGGCTGCATTCATGGGCATAGTAAAGCTGCATTTGATGGACAGTGAGGCTGCATTGATGGGCACAGTGAGTCTGCATTGATGGGCACAATGAGGCTGCATTCAGGGGCACAGTTAGGCTGCTTTCAAGGGCACAATGAGGCTGCATTCATGGGCACAGTGATGCTGCATTCATGGGCACAGTGATGCTGCATTCATGGGCACAGTGAGGTTGCATTGACGGCACAGTGAGGCTGCATTCACGGGCACAGTGTGGCTGCATTTGATGGGCACAGCGAAGCTGCATTAACGGGCACAGCGAGGCTGCATTGAAGGGCACAGTGAGGCTGCATTGATGGGCACTGATGAGGCTGCATTGATCTCTTGTATCATGTCTCCAGTCTCTGAGCATCTCTTGTACCATGCCTGCAGTCTCTGAGCATCTCTTGTATCATGTCTGTAGTCTCTTACCATCTCTTGTATCATGTCTGCATTCTCTAACCATCTCTTGTACCATGTCTCCAGTCTCTGACCATCTCTTTTACCATGTCTCCAGTCTCTGACCATCTCTTGTACCATGTCTGCAGTCTCTGACCATCTCCTGTACCATGTCTGCATTCTCTGACCTCTCTTGTACCATGTCTGCAGTCTCTGACCATCTCTTGTACCATGTCTGCAGTCTCTGACCATCTCTTGTACCATGTCTGCAGTCTCTGACCATCTCTTGTACCATGTCTGCAGTCTCTGACCATCTCTTGTACCATGTCTGCAGTCTCTGACCATCTCTTGTACCATGTCTCCAGTCTCTGACCATCTCCTGTACCATGTCTCCAGTCTCTGACCATCTCTTGTACCATGTCTGCAGTCTCTGACCATCTCTTGTATCATGTCTGCAACCTCTAACCATCTCTTGTCTTATATGTCTCCTGAGGGAGTCTGGAGAGGAGTCAAGAGAGGTAGTGCTGCCGGGATGGGGGTCATAGGAGAAGTCAGACGTGTGCAGACTGTGGAGAGGAGACTATAGGGTAAAACCAGAGCCACCAAGCTGGAGCCGACTGACTGATCCCTGCACGTTGTACCTAAGAGGAGGTCAGTGACAGCTCTGCCAGGCCAGTCTGAGGGGGGAGGGTCACTGATGTAAGAGGGGAGTGAATATAACAATGTAAGGGGGTACTGATATAAAGGTTTCCCCCTATATTAGTAAACTCCCTCCCACCTTAGTGTATTCTTTCTGCACAAGGTGGTCTCTGGTCAACAGAGTCATCGTCCCCCCACCACACGTTTGCAGAGTTCCTGGGGTCCCCCTTGAAGATTGACCACTTTTAGCACTTTTAACTGGAATTTGCTTTTATATATATATATATATATATATATATATATATATATATATATATATATATATGTATATATATATATATATATATATATATATATATATATGGCCCTATGTGCTTTCATATCTGTCTTCTCTATGTAGAATACACTCTTCAAATGTGCTTTAAAATGCATGGTTTTCCCTTTCACGAACAAGAAAATAATACCATTTGCTATGGGGCTGGTATGAATTTTTTTCCAGGCTGGTATTTATCCCCAGTCCGGCCCTGAATGCACCCCCATATCATCAAAGGTGCAGACTTTTGAACTGAGCATTGATAACAAGCTGGAAGGTCCCTCTCTTCTTTAGGCATCCATGGTTGCCCCAAAGAATGTCAAATTTCAATTCGTCTGACCACAGAACAGTTTTACACTTTACAACAGACCATTTTCAATAAGCTTTAGCCCAAAGAAGACAACAGCGTTTCTGGATAGTGTTCAGATATGGCTTCTTCTTTGCATGATAGAGCTTTGCCTAGCATTTTTGGATGGCACTGGGAAATTGTGTTCACAGACAGTGACTTTCAAAATTATGCAGTGATGTTCATCACAGAATCATGCCTGTTTGTAATGCAGGACCATCTGAGGGCCTTGTCCCTTGCGAACGGAGATTTATCCAAATTCTTGGAATGTTTTAAAGATATTATGTACTGTACATGATGATATATATTACTGTATATATATATATATATATATATATATATATATATATATATATATATACACACACACACACAGTATCTCACAAAAGTGAATACACCCCTCACATTTTTGTAAATATTTTATTATATCTTTTCATGTGACAACACTGAAGAAATGACACTTTGCTACAATGTAAAGTAGTGAGTGTACAGCTTGTATAACAGTGTCAATTTGCTGTCCCCTCAAAATAACTCAACACACAGCCATTAATGTCTAAACCATTGGCAACAAAAGTGAGTACACCCCTAAGTAAAAATGTCCAAATTGGGCCTAATTTGCCATTTTCCCTCCCCGGTGTCATGTGATTTGTTATAGGGCGTACACACGGTCGGATTTTGTTTGCACATTCCGACAACAAAATCCATGGATTTTTTCCGACGGATGTTGGCTCAAACTTGTCTTGCATACACACGGTCACACAAAGTTGTCGGAAAATCCGATCGTTCTGAACGCGGTGATGTAAAACACATACGACGGGACTATAAACGGGGCAGTGGCCAATAGCTTTCATCTCTTTATTTATTCTGAGCATGCGTGGCACTTTGTCCGTCGGATTTGTGTACACACGATCGGAATTTCCGACAACGGATTTTGTTGTCGGAAAATTTTATCTCCTGCTCTCCAACTTTGTGTGTCGGAAAATCCGATGGAAAATGTCTGATGGAGCCCACACACGGTCGGAATTTCTGACAACACGCTCCGATCGGACATTTTCCATCGGAAAATCCGACCGTGTGTACGGGGCATTAGTGTTCCAAGGTCTCAGGTGTGAATGGGGAGCAGGTGTGTTAAATGTGGTGTTATCGCTCTCACTCTCTCATACTTGTCACTGGAAGTTCAACATGGAAAAGAACTCTGAGGATCTGAAAAAATTATTGTTGCTCTACATAAAGATGGCCTATGCTATAAAAAAATTGCCAAGACCCTGAAACTGAGCTGCAGCACGGTGACCAAGACAGTGGTTTAACAGGACAGGTTCCACTAAGAAAAGATATAAAAAACAAAAAGAATCTGCGCTGGCAACTCCCCAAGTGTATAATTGTGAAAAAGTGATATTTTGAATTTAATATCAAAAAGCATATATACCATATGATGTTACACAGAACCACATTTAGTGGATATTATATGGAGATGTACCAAGAACTGTGCATAAAACTACCAAACTATGTGAATAAAAATAAATCAATAAACATAAATATTGTGATCTAAATCAATTCGTCCAAAAAACTCACTCTTGGACGCTATGCGACTAAAAAGTCACTAAACTGTTATAGAGATAATCCCATACATTTGTGAGTGACAATAAATTAATCTCTGGAGAATAAAGAATATGTGAATCAAAAGTCATAAATCATAACATAAAGTCTGTTAAATTAAACCGTTCCTTCACAGGATGACAATCTGCAGATTTCAAACTTGATTCATTCAAAATGATAGATTCCAAATAACAGATAAGGCTGATGCCGGTAATGCTTGAGAGGGGGCTTTTAGAGATCACAACCCTCGCATTCCATCGGAAAAAAGAAGAAGAGAAGAAACATAGCATAAAACCTATGACACCGTGAGATCACCTGCGCATAAAAGCGCTACTCACGGAACCGATGTGCAGAGCAGGCATTCAGATAGTTTAGTCGGTGTTCGCTGCTGTACGGCGTGCGTTCCACCAACTCCAGGAAGTGATGTCACTGGTTCTCAGGTTTACAAGCGTGGGCAGGATGTTACGTCGACGCGTTTCGCCCCTCCCCCAGGGCGTTATCAAAGACTCAACATCCCGTTCTTACCAAGAGTTATTTATACTATGCTCAGTGAATGACAGCCTATTACGGCCAATGGGTGAAACATCACCCATTCCTTCCTATATCATCATATCCTGTTGCACTTGAAAAAACTTTAATCAGTGACCGAAGACACAACACCTCCAGTCCCTGTGCTAACAAATAAACATATTTATACAGCCTATATAGGGTATCACATTAATGCTTATTGTTGCATACAAACAAAAGAAAAATAAATATATATGTTACAACAGGATATTTAAACAAATAAAAATGCTTACATGATATTACTAAATTTTTTGATTTTTCTTATTATACCTTGCAGTAGACATATCTTTAATGAAAAACATTTTTATAATATACAATAGAATTGAGGTTAAAAATAGAATAAAATAGACAAAAAATAAAATTTTTTTTTTTTTTTTTTTTTTAAATTCGTTAAAATAAAAATTAATTAAAATAAAAAAAAATATATAAAATGAAAAATAACCAGTTCCTCCTACCTTAATGAACCATACCCCGCTAATTACTATATTTATAGCAGGAGAAATCATATTCCATTGTATATATATATTGATGGGCCTTCCCTCCCCAGACCCAAAAAACTACACACACAACAGACACTTATATTTAAAAAAATGGAGCTACCAGTTAGATAAAAAACAGTTGAGGTCTAGCTCAATATTCAGGCCCAGGGGGTTAAGAGTACGTAATCTATGTATCCACTGGGTTTCATTTTGTGATATGTTTTGCCTAAGATTGGAACCTCGCCAGTGTTCCTCAACCCTATCAATCCCACAAAAAGTGAGCAGACTCGGGTCTTTGTTGTGGAACAACCTAAAATGATTTGAAAGGCCATGAAACTTATACCCCTTTTTTATCCTGTTCACATGTTCTTGGAGCCTTACCCTCAATTGTCTTGTAGTTCTTCCAATATACTGGAGGTTACAAGGACAAGATAAAAGGTAAGTGACATGTGTGGTGCTACAAGTTATGAATTTTTTTATTTCATAGGATCTACCATCTACCAATGAACTAAAATGGGTGATTTTCCGCCTACGGAATTTGGAAGTTTTGCACATTACACATCTGCCACAACTGAAAAACCCCACACTATCTAGAAAGGTACATACCTTTCTAGGGGGGTCTATGACATTGTGTGCTAACTGGAGCCTTAATGTGGGAGGTTTGGTGTAAATAAAATTGGGCTGTTTTGGCAACACCTTCCTCAGGTCATTGTCCCGAAGAAGGAGGGGCCAATGCTTCTTGACAATTTTCTCAAAGTCACGGTATTGTCTGTTAAATCCAGTGAGAAAGGACAGATTATAATTGCATGCTCCTTTCTCTCTTGGTTTAAACAGATCATTTCTATCCATTTCCCCAACCATTTGTTTAGTTCTTGCTAGGTTTTCTAGACTGTAACCTTTTTGTTGGAACCTTTCCAGAATGACATTAGCTTGTGTGTTATAATCACTTAAATTGCTGCAGTTCCTTCTAATCCTGAGTAGTTGGCTTTTTGGGATGCCTCCTAGCCATCTAGGATGATGGCAGCTTGTCATGGGAATATACCCATTTCTATCGACATCTTTAAAGAAGGTCCGAGTAAGTAATTTATTCCCCTCCTTAAATAATGTCAAATCCAGAAAATTAATTTGATGATAGCTGAAACATTCTGAAAAAGAGATACCAAACCGATTGGTTCCTATCCTGGCCAAGAATTCCAGAAAAGAATCTGGCGATCCTGCCCAGATGATTAAGATATCGTCTATATACCTTTTATATAACCTAAGCTCCGGTGTATTAGATTGATAGATAGCTTCATCCTCCCAAAAGCTCATGAACAAATTGGCCACTGACGGTGCGTACTTTGCGCCCATGGCGACTCCCTTCTTTTGCCTATAGTATTCTTTTTGATGCCAAAAATAATTATGGCTCATTGCCAGGTCAAGAGCTTTTAAAATAAACTTCTTTTGTTTAGGTTTCATATCGGTATGCCCCAGGGCCCAATTAACTGCTTGTAATGCATGTTCTTGTTGGATATTTGTATAGAGAGAGTTTACATCAATGCTTGCAAGCAAACAATTTTCATCTATTGTTACACTATTCGTTAGTTCGATTACTTCTCTGCTATCTTTAAGATAAGCGGGGTATTTTCTGGTCAATGGTTGTAAAAAATAATCCAGGTATTCACCTAGTCTGGAGAAAAGTGATCCAATCCCGCTGATTATCGGTCGACCGGGAGGCTTAGATCGATTCTTGTGTATCTTAGGCAGTTGGTATATCACAGGAACCCGTGGTGCATCCGGAATGAGGTATCTAGCCTCTTTTTTCTTCAGAATGCCCTCCTCAGTCGCTATTTTAATTAAATTCTTCAATTTAACCTTAAATTTCTTAGTGGGATTGTTCTTTAGTTTTTCGTATGTTTCTTGATCTCCAACTAATCTGTTTAATTCTTCTAGATAATCGGTTTTATTTAATATTACTACTCCCCCTCCTTTATCAGCTGACCTAACAACTATATTTTTATTTTTTATTAGTGACTCCAAACCTCTTTCTAAATCTTTTTTACGTCTCTGGGGTTTGACAACAAGATTATCCAAATCCTGTTCTACCAGAGATTTAAACACCCCGACAAAATTATTATTATTAATCTGGGGGTTAAATATAGAATTATTTTTCAATGTCGTATGTAGGTATTCCTCTTCCGGGGAATTTACTACAATTTCTTTATTAGAAAAATGTTTTTTGATGTTAATTTTCCTATTGAACTTCTGCAGGTCAATGTACACATCAAATTTATTCAAATTTTTTTCCATAGCATACTTTAAACCCAAATCCAAAACTTTCAATTCTTCTTGGGAAAAAATGACATCACTTAAATTAAAGATCCCTTCCATTAAGTTACTCTTTTTCGCTTTCCTTTTCCCTCCTCTACATCCTCTTGTTCTCCTCTTCTTTCTGAATTTTTTGTGGTTGGGGGGTCATGGAGTACCATGGTCTCCATTCTTCTGGTAGATCCTGATCTCTCCCCCAACCCCTGGGTGTTGTAGCTCCTCTCCCTCTCATATGAGGTGGTCCCCCAGATCCTCTCCTCTGAAAATCCCCTCTATGATTATTGGGATACCATCCTCTTCCTCGGTTGGTTGGGGGAAAGAAGAGGAGAACAAGAGGATGTAGAGGAGGGAAAAGGAAAGCGAAAAAGAGTAACTTAATGGAAGGGATCTTTAATTTAAGTGATGTCATTTTTTTCCAAGAAGAATTGAAAGTTTTGGATTTGGGTTTAAAGTATGCTATGGAAAAAAATTTGAATAAATTTGATGTGTTCATTGACCTGCAGAAGTTCATTAGGAAAATTAACATCAAAAAACATTTTTCTAATAAAGAAATTGTAGTAAATTCCCCGGAAGAGGAATACCTACATACGACATTGAAAAATAATTCTATATTTAACCCCCAGATTAATAATAATCATTTTGTCGGGGTGTTTAAATCTCTGGTAGAACAGGATTTGGATAATCTTGTTGTCAAACCCCAGAGACGTAAAAAAGATTTAGAAAGAGGTTTGGAGTCACTAATAAAAAATAAAAATATAGTTGTTAGGTCAGCTGATAAAGGAGGGGGAGTAGTAATATTAAATAAAACCGATTATCTAGAAGAATTAAACAGATTAGTTGGAGATCAAGAAACATACGAAAAACTAAAGAACAATCCCACTAAGAAATTTAAGGTTAAATTGAAGAATTTAATTAAAATAGCGACTGAGGAGGGCATTCTGAAGAAAAAAGAGGCTAGATACCTCATTCCGGATGCACCACGGGTTCCTGTGATATACCAACTGCCTAAGATACACAAGAATCGATCTAAGCCTCCCGGTCGACCGATAATCAGCGGGATTGGATCACTTTTCTCCAGACTAGGTGAATACCTGGATTATTTTTTACAACCATTGACCAGAAAATACCCTGCTTATCTTAAAGATAGCAGAGAAGTAATCGAACTAACGAATAGTGTAACAATAGATGAAAATTGTTTGCTTGCAAGCATTGATGTAAACTCTCTCTATACAAATATCCAACAAGAACATGCATTACAAGCAGTTAATTGGGCCCTGGGGCATACCGATATGAAACCTAAACAAAAGAAGTTTATTTTAAAAGCTCTTGACCTGGCAATGAGCCATAATTATTTTTGGCATCAAAAAGAATACTATAGGCAAAAGAAGGGAGTCGCCATGGGCGCAAAGTACGCACCGTCAGTGGCCAATTTGTTCATGAGCTTTTGGGAGGATGAAGCTATCTATCAATCTAATACACCGGAGCTTAGGTTATATAAAAGGTATATAGACGATATCTTAATCATCTGGGCAGGATCGCCAGATTCTTTTCTGGAATTCTTGGCCAGGATAGGAACCAATCGGTTTGGTATCTTTTTTTCAGAATGTTTCAGCTATCATCAAATTAATTTTCTGGATTTGACATTATTTAAGGAGGGGAATAAATTACTTACTCGGACCTTCTTTAAAGATGTCGATAGAAATGGGTATATTCCCATGACAAGCTGCCATCATCCTAGATGGCTAGGAGGCATCCCAAAAAGCCAACTACTCAGGATTAGAAGGAACTGCAGCAATTTAAGTGATTATAACACACAAGCTAATGTCATTCTGGAAAGGTTCCAACAAAAAGGTTACAGTCTAGAAAACCTAGCAAGAACTAAACAAATGGTTGGGGAAATGGATAGAAATGATCTGTTTAAACCAAGAGAGAAAGGAGCATGCAATTATAATCTGTCCTTTCTCACTGGATTTAACAGACAATACCGTGACTTTGAGAAAATTGTCAAGAAGCATTGGCCCCTCCTTCTTCGGGACAATGACCTGAGGAAGGTGTTGCCAAAACAGCCCAATTTTATTTACACCAAACCTCCCACATTAAGGCTCCAGTTAGCACACAATGTCATAGACCCCCCTAGAAAGGTATGTACCTTTCTAGATAGTGTGGGGTTTTTCAGTTGTGGCAGATGTGTAATGTGCAAAACTTCCAAATTCCGTAGGCGGAAAATCACCCATTTTAGTTCATTGGTAGATGGTAGATCCTATGAAATAAAAAAATTCATAACTTGTAGCACCACACATGTCACTTACCTTTTATCTTGTCCTTGTAACCTCCAGTATATTGGAAGAACTACAAGACAATTGAGGGTAAGGCTCCAAGAACATGTGAACAGGATAAAAAAGGGGTATAAGTTTCATGGCCTTTCAAATCATTTTAGGTTGTTCCACAACAAAGACCCGAGTCTGCTCACTTTTTGTGGGATTGATAGGGTTGAGGAACACTGGCGAGGTTCCAATCTTAGGCAAAACATATCACAAAATGAAACCCAGTGGATACATAGATTACGTACTCTTAACCCCCTGGGCCTGAATATTGAGCTAGACCTCAACTGTTTTTTATCTAACTGGTAGCTCCATTTTTTTAAATATAAGTGTCTGTTGTGTGTGTAGTTTTTTGGGTCTGGGGAGGGAAGGCCCATCAATATATATATACAATGGAATATGATTTCTCCTGCTATAAATATAGTAATTAGCGGGGTATGGTTCATTAAGGTAGGAGGAACTGGTTATTTTTCATTTTATATATTTTTTTATTTTAATTCATTTTTATTTTAACGAATTTTTAAAAAAAAAAAAAAAATTTTTTATTTTTTGTCTATTTTATTCTATTTTTAACCTCATTTCTATTGTATATTATAAAAATGTTTTTCATTAAAGATATGTCTACTGCAAGGTATAATAAGAAAAATCAAAAAATTTAGTAATATCATGTAAGCATTTTTATTTGTTTAAATATCCTGTTGTAACATATATATTTATTTTTCTTTTGTTTGTATGCAACAATAAGCATTAATGTGATACCCTATATAGGCTGTATAAATATGTTTATTTGTTAGCACAGGGACTGGAGGTGTTGTGTCTTCGGTCACTGATTAAAGTTTTTTCAAGTGCAACAGGATATGATGATATAGGAAGGAATGGGTGATGTTTCACCCATTGGCCGTAATAGGCTGTCATTCACTGAGCATAGTATAAATAACTCTTGGTAAGAACGGGATGTTGAGTCTTTGATAACGCCCTGGGGGAGGGGCGAAACGCGTCGACGTAACATCCTGCCCACGCTTGTAAACCTGAGAACCAGTGACATCACTTCCTGGAGTTGGTGGAACGCACGCCGTACAGCAGCGAACACCGACTAAACTATCTGAATGCCTGCTCTGCACATCGGTTCCGTGAGTAGCGCTTTTATGCGCAGGTGATCTCACGGTGTCATAGGTTTTATGCTATGTGTCTTCTCTTCTTCTTTTTTCTGATGGAATGCGAGGGTTGTGATCTCTAAAAGCCCCCTCTCAAGCATTACCGGCATCAGCCTTATCTGTTATTTGGAATCTATCATTTTGAATGAATCAAGTTTGAAATCTGCAGATTGTCATCCTGTGAAGGAACGGTTTAATTTAACAGACTTTATGTTATGATTTATGACTTTTGATTCACATATTCTTTATTCTCCAGAGATTAATTTATTGTCACTCACAAATGTATGGGATTATCTCTATAACAGTTTAGTGACTTTTTAGTCGCATAGCGTCCAAGAGTGAGTTTTTTGGACGAATTGATTTAGATCACAATATTTATGTTTATTGATTTATTTTTATTCACATAGTTTGGTAGTTTTATGCACAGTTCTTGGTACATCTCCATATAATATCCACTAACTGTGGTTCTGTGTAACATCATATGGTATATATGCTTTTTGATATTAAATTCAAAATATCACTTTTTCACAATTATACACTTGGGGAGTTGCCAGCGCAGATTCTTTTTGTTTTTTATATATTTTCAAAGTGTTAGCACTTTTTTCATCTAGCAGCTGCAACACATGAATTAGTTTTCAATATAATTTATTTATTTGCGAGCGCTGTGTTTTTTATCTATTTATGTTCCACTAAGAAAAGACCTTGCCATGGTCGACCAAAGCAGTTGAGTGCACGTGCTCAGCGTCATATCCAGAGGTTGTCTCTGGGAAATAGACGTATGAGTGCTGCCAGCATTGCTGCATAGGTTGAAGGGGTGGGGGGGTCAGCCTGTCAGTGCTCAGACCATACGCCGCACACTGCATCAAATTGGTCTGCATAGCTTTCATCCCAGAAGGAAGCCTCTTCTAAAGATGATGCACAAGAAAGCCCACAAACAGTTTGCTGAAGACAAGCAGACTAAGGACATGGATTACTGGAACCATGCCTTGTGGTCTGATGAGACCAAGATAAACTTATTTGATTCAGATGGTGTCAAACGTGTGTGGTGGCATCCAGGGGAGGAGTACAAAGACAAGTGTGTTTTGCCTACATTCAAGCATGGTGGTGGGAGTGTCATGGCCTGGGACTGCATGAGTGCTGCCGGCACTGGGGAGCTACAGTTCATTGAGGGAACCATGAATGCCAACATGTACTGTGACATACTGAAGCAAAGCATGATCCCCTACCTTCAGGGACTGGGCCGCATGGCAGTATTCCAACATGATAAAGACCCCAAACACACCTCCAAGACGACCACTGCCTTGCTAAATAAGCTGAGAGTAAAGGTGATGGACTGGTCAAGCATGTCTCCAGACCTATACCCAATTGAGGATCTGTGGGGCATCCTTAAAAGGAAGGTGGAGAAGCGCAAGGTCTCTAACACCCACCAGTTCCGTGATGTCGTCATGGAGGAGTGGAAGAGGATTCCAGTGGCAACCTGTGAAGCTCTGGGGAACTTCATGCCTAGGAGGGTTAAGGGAGTGCTGGAAAATAATGGTGGCCACACAAAATATTGACACTTTGGGCCTAGTTTGGACCTTTTCACTTTAGGGTGTACTTGTTGCCAGTGGTTTAGACATTAATGGCTGTGTGTTGAGTTATTTTGAGGGGACAGCAAATTGACACTGTTATACAAGCTGTACACTCACTACTTTACATTGTAGCAAAGTGTCATTTCTTCAGTGTTGTCCCATGAGAAGATATAACAAAATATTTACAAAAATGTGAGGGGTGTACTCACGTTTGTGAGATACTGTATATATATATATATAGTCTTTGCAATTTTACATTGAAGAACATTATTCTGAAATTGTTCAACAAATTTTAGATGCAGCGGATTGGTGAACCTCTGCTCATCTTTACTTCTGAGACACTCTAACTCTCTAAGATGCTCTTCTTATTCCCAATCATGTTACTGAACTGTTGCCAAAAAACCTAATTAGTTGCAAAATGTTCTTCCAGCTCTTCCTTGTTAGTACCACTTAGGCTCGGTTCACACTACCGCGACTTGGGATCCGACTTTAAGCCCTCAAGTCGCCCCAAGTCGCCCCAGAAAGAGATTCACATTACAGTGCATGGGAGCGTCTTAATAGACACTACTGAAGTCGCTCCGACTTCAGAGCGTACTCCCTGTACTACTTGGATCCGACTTTGATCCGACTTCAGCCTATTGACTATCATTGAAGTCGGATCGCCGTCTCGCATGATCCGACTTCGGCATGCGACTTGTGCTCAAATGATCTTGAGGGGAACTCCGCGCCAAATTTTAAATAAAAATCCGGCATGGGTTCCCCCTCCAGGGGCATACCAGGCCCTTGGGTCTGGTATGGACCTTGAGGAGAACCCCCTACGCCGAAAAAACAGCGTGGGGGGTCCCCCCCAATCCATACCAGACCCTTATCCGAGCACGCAGCCCGGCCGGACAGGAATGGGGGTGGGGACGAGCGAGCGCCCCCCCCTCCTGAACCGTACCAGGCCGCATGCCCTCAACATGGGGGGTTTGGTGCCTTGGGGGAGGGGGGCGCGCTGCGGCCCCCCCCCACCCCAAAGCACCTTGTCCCCATGTTGATGAGGACAAGGGCCTCTTCCCGACAACCCTGGCCGTTGGTTGTCGGGGTCTGCGGGCGGGGGGCTTATCGGAATCTGGGAGCCCCCTTTAATAAGGGGGCCCCCAGATCCCGGCCCCCCACCCTATGTGAATAGGTATGGGGTACATGGTACCCCTACCCATTCACCTAGGGAAAAAAGCGTCAATAAAAAACACAGTACACAGGTATTTAAAATAATTTATTAGGCAGCTCCGGGATCTTCTTCCGACTCCGGGGGTCTCTCCGGCGTCTTCTCCCGGTGTCCGCATCTTCTGCCGGCTCCACCGCTATCTTCTGGCGCTCTTTTGCCAGCGGTGGTCCGGACCTCTGGATCATCTTCTTCCCTCTTCTCTTCCAGAGATGTTGACACGACGCTCTCCCCAGCCAGAATGGTTTCTGTGCGCTCTGCAAGGGACTTATATAGGCCGTGACCCCGCCCCCTTATGCCGTCACAGTCCCTGGGCATGCTGGGTCTGTGACGTTTTAGGAGGCGTGGTCACCGGGTGATGACCACGCCCCCTTATGACGGCACAGCCCCAGCATGCCCTGGGACAGTGACCTCATAAGGGGGCGGGGTCACCGCCTATATAAGTCCGTTGCGGAGCGTTCAGAGGCCATTCCAGCTGGAGAGAGCGTCGTGTCAACATCTTTGGAAGAAAAGAAGAAGGCAGAAGTCCGGACCACCGCTAGCAATTGAGCTGCAGAAGATAGCGGAGGAGCCGGCAGAAGATGCGGACACCGGGAGGAGACGGCGGAGAGACCCCCGAAGTCGGAAGAGGACCCCCGAAGTCGGAAGAAGATCCCGGAGCTGCCTAATAAATTATTTTAAAAAACCTGTGTACTGTTTGTTTTATTGACGCTTTTTTCCCCTAGGTGAATGGGTAGGGGTACCATGTACCCCATACTCATTCACATAGGGTGGGGGGCCGGGATCTGGGGGCCCCCTTATTAAAGGGGGCTCCCAGATTCCGATAAGCCCCCCGCCCGCAGACCCCGACAACCAACGGCCAGGGTTGTCGGGAAGAGGCCCTTGTCCTCATCAACATGGGGACAAGGTGCTTTGGGGTGGGGGGGGCCGCAGCGCGCCCCCCTCCCCCAAGGCACCAACCCCCCCATGTTGAGGGCATGCGGCCTGGTACGGCTCAGGAGGGGGGGGGGGGCGCTCGCTCGTCCCCACCCCCATTCCTGTCCGGCCGGGCTGCGTGCTCGGATAAGGGTCTGGTATGGATGGGGGGGACCCCCCACGCCGTCCTTTCGGCGTAGGGGTGTTCCCCTCAAGATCCATACCAGACCCAAGGGCCTGGTATGCCCCTGGGGGGGGAACCCATGCCGGATTTTTATTTAAAATTTGGCGCGGAGTTCCCCCTAAAGATTCATACCAAACACAGTGGCGGGGATCCAAGTCGGATCCCCGTTCATTGAAAGTCGGATCCACAAGTCGTGTTGAAGTCGGGTTAAAGTCGCGTTGCAAAGTCGCGTTGAAGTCGTGTTGCCCCTGTGTGAATCGAGCCTAAGGCACTTACTCTGACAGCTTTTCATTGCCCTGTCCCAACTTTTTTGAGACATGTTGCTGCCAATTTCAAAATGACTGTTTCTTTTTAATGGTACATTTTCCCTGTTTAAACATTTGATATATTTTCTATTGTGAATAAAATATGGATTAATGGGAATTGCAAATCATTGCATTCTGTTTTTATGTATATTTTACACAGCGTCCCAACTTTTTGGGAATAGGGGTTATATATTTAACAAACATTGTCACTATTCAGTGCGTATAGTATGAGCAAGCTTTAAGTTTTCAGTGGGACTCATGAGATGTGCAGTCTTTTTCAACCAAGGAGCCCAGGCAACCTGGGGTGCCTTCAGAGTTATTCAGGGGTGCCTTGGCAAAATGCTTAAAAATTGCCCAAAAATTGTATACAAGCCAGCTGGTAGATGAAGCTTGCCTTTTAGTTAGCCACAGATTTTCATTGTTCACCATTACAACCTTCTAGCCACTGGCGTCCTAACAATCAATAACTTTATTTGTTGAATAGGGAGACGTTGGGCGCCTGCACAGCATCCTTGTTTGACCCTCCCCTGCCCCTCTCCATCAGCACTGGGGTAATATTAGCTGAGTGAGGGAAAGAAACTGAGAGAGAAGTGAAACATTGGAATACTAATAAGTGCCAGTGTGCAAAGGTGCATTTGCTTTGGAAGAATAAATCACCGCTAGCACTGGGGGTGTCCTATAGTATGTGTGTGAATGTTGCTGTGAATGTTGCTGCATTATGCAAAACAATTGGTTTAGTTTTTTACATTTTATAATGGGGTGCCCCAAGAGGGTGCCACAACTGACAAAAAAGGTTGTGAAACACTGAGATAGTATGCCATTTACGATAGCGACTTGAAAAAAAAAAATCACATTTGGCCATCTTAACCGTACCTATCAATGTGATACATACTTGCCATTAAAAAGAAAGCAAAATGTACTTATTCCAGACGAAGATCAAACAGCTTTGCAATCTCAGGCACACATTTCTAAAACTAAGCCTTATAGTGAAAATAAAACAACCTCTTTCCGTTCAGATTTGGCTAGATTTATATATTTTTTAATAAACAGTCTGTATAAAACTAGATGGCCCTTTTTTTTTTCCTTTATGAGTGCTGAGTTTGTAAATACTGCTAACAAGTTCTTAGCAATATATTGGCAAATAAAAATTCCATATTATGACTGCCAAGAAAGAGAAGAAATCAATATTTCATAGTAAATTCCAGGTTACTTTTAAGTAATTTAATGCTGTAATACAGTGAAAAATAAAGATTTTTAATGGAAAGGACTATTTTAATAGCCACTAATAATGCTTGCAAATATTGACTTTTTTGCATCTATTGCCATTAGCATGTTTTCCTATTAGAAAGCAAAACATGTAACCCTTCTGATGCAGGCAATGGCAGAATATGCTCTCTGTTAAAGTGGAATTAAACCTTAAAAAAAAAAGGGAAATCCTTCTCCCTGCCTGTCATCCTTTGTGTACACTGGGCCATGCATACGCTGCCCAGCATACATTTACAGCATGGCTCTGCGCCATGACAATGTAAGTCCAGTACATATGCATACATTAACCCTTACTATATAAACCAGTTTGTACATACATGGCACAGTTTATGAATAAATTCAGCATTTTTATAATGGTTCCCAATTACTTCAAATAAGGGAAAATTGTTATCAAATACTTACTGTAATTTTCCTTTCCTGGCCCATCCTCACGTCAGCACATAACGGGTTAACACCTCCTCCGGAGCCCCACATGACCACCTGTATCAAGCTGAATAAAAGACAGCCCCTCCCCCAACTAGGATGTTCGATAACTTAGCCTGCGACAGGCCACCAATTTTCCCTTTTCCTGGCCCACCTCACATCAGCACACAACGGGATATACCAAAGCTAATATAGGGTGGGAGAGAACAAATGAAAAGAGACACTGACAATCAAAAAAAAACCTGCTAAAGCCAGAAAGAATTGATCTCTCTTGTCCCAAACTTTCTGGTCGCATATTTAGTTTGTAAGGTTGAATGAAGGCCGCACCAGACATTCAAGCTAGCCATCATACATATATCTTCCCAGCAATCCTGGCATAACTGCCCCAAAGGCTGCCACCCCTCTAGTCAAATTGGCTTGCAATTGTTTCAGGAGCAGAAAGGCATATTTCCTGCATGCCAATCTAATCACCCTGGTAACCATACCTCCCAACTTTGAGATAGAAATGAGCGACACCTATCAGAAAAAGTATGCAGGCACAGTACACACCCCTTGCCACACCCCCTTAAAGGAGAATTGTACAAAAAAACAAGATTGGTTAAACCCACAAGGTTGTTTTTTTTTACCACTACTATTCCTTTATATTGGCTTTTGAAATTTACAAATGCAGCAATTTAGAAATTGGATGAAAGGTTTAGTGCTGGAAAACACTTTGATAGAGTTTTATAGCGTTTTGATGCATTTTATAGACATCTATATAGATCAGACCAAAATGAGGGACAAATAAGGAGGAAAGAGGGATAGAGGGACAATTTTCCAAATCAGGGACAGTCCCTCAAAATTAGGGACAGTTGGGAGCTATGCTGGTAACCCAAGAGTGGATGATTCTTGAGGGCCTGATGGCTAAATGAAAAGATTGTACACTTTCCTCTTTTGACCAAGTACACTGTTAATAACTTGACCATGTGTAAGAAAACTGAAGTCTTCCTGCTGTGCACTCAGTGACTCTCGTGTTAAACGCGGAGTGACTACTTCAAGTTTTTCTGGAAACTGGATACCACTTTAAAATTGAACTTTGAGATAGACATGGTATCCCCATCTCTGGTAAAAAAAAAAGAACAGAAAAAAAGACACCAAAGGGCCCTTGCAGCAAAGTGTTGCAATCTTCAACATCCTTCAGTCTGAAGTAGTTGCTGTCAGGAGAACTAGTTTTGCCGTGAGGTACTATAATGAAAATGAAACCTATTGGAGCATCGGTGCTCTCAGATCCAAGCCCAAGTCCCACAGAGGGAACAAGGATTTCCCTCAAGGTCATATAGAGATTGTCATCTGGAAGGAGCATCTGGTCACTGGCTTTTGCACCCATCTGCAGCCTGTGAAAAGATAAAGTAGAGATCTGTACCTTAAATGGAGTTGTATGCTAGACCAACCTCTAGCGGTGACTGTAAAATGTCAAGGATATTGACTAGAGCAGGGAACTCAGGAGAGAAAGCTTTCGCTAAGCAAACAAAACAAACTTCTTTCATATGCTCTCCTATGTATTGTTCATGGATGATCTTCTGGTCACCAAGGTCTGAACAACCGCACATGAGAATCCCTGCACCTCTAGTGTAGCCTATTCCATAGCCATGCTATTAAAGTCTCCAAGTCTCATTGGATTGGGGTGCTGTTACTGACCTTGCCATAAAAGATTTTATTCGACCAGAGACAAAGATCAGACAGAAAATTCCATGGCACTGTGAACGTATCTTGCATGACAGAGTCTTTGCATTGGTATCCTGTTGCAAATATCAGAAGCTACATGTTCAGTGATGTCTCCCTGAGAACTACTGCCGGGATGCCCCATAGGGCCAATATTGGTATAAGGCACTTGTAGAAAAAATATTCTACCTAACCGAACCAATAATTTGATTTTGATTTCCTGGCAAGAAGACCAACCTTAACCGACTAAGTGGTTCTCTGCCCCGTGAAAAGTTTGTTTGCAAGATGTAACAGGAAAAGACTTTGGTGTCCTCTTGTCAGGCAATGTAGGCCTGGAAGATCCTGAAAGGCTTGCGATGCTAGAAAAAAGACTTCCTTCCATTCAAGGTACTTGGGGAGTCTGCGTTTTACAGCGTTCCAATGACCTTGCACATCTCCTGGGCTGAGAGGCATGCCTCCGAAAGAAGCACAGTGCCAATGTTCAAAATTCCAGTTCTTGTTGAATTTATATAGGTGCAAAGATTTTCAGATCCATAGACAGCCCAGCTCATACGTTAAAGAAGGCAACTTGAAAACGCCTTTATGTGCCACCTGGTCCAAGGTACCACCACTGCCAACAAGTTCTTCAAAAAGATTCCTGGGGTTGTGTCAATTCTGTAAAAGGCAGACACCTGAACTGGAAGTGACATCTGGCCACCGCAAATCTCACACGCCTCTGGTGCTCGGCATTGATTGGTACATGGAAGTATGAATTGGCCGGTCGATTGATACCAACTGGTCCTCCTGCTGAAATGTCCCTGGGACTGTCTGCATGAACTCCATCTTAAACCTCTTGGTGTGAAGGAACACATTCGATTCATTCAAACTGAAACAGGCCAGAAGGCTCCTGTCTTAAGTACTAGAAAAACTGGGGAGAAAGGCCCATAGATGATTCTATGATTCTGGCATCACTGGCATGATGGCCTTGTAGCAGTATAAAAAACTTGCAAACATTTTCTCCCCTGAGATCTGTTGAACATATATTAAACGAATTCAGTGGTTAACTTTGGGATTCCCCATTGTACTCCCACCTGTCTTCTGGACCCATTGGTCTTTGATGATTGTCTTCCAAACCCTCCAGAAGGAGGCTGCAACCATCAATTTTACTCAGGCCCCCTGGTCCCAACTGGAAGAGACTGGTTGGACATACCTTCAAAAGACTTTCTAGCCAACTTAGCAGCTTGCTGTGGACTTGATTTCATGTCAAACGTAACTTTGAGGCGCCTCCACTGTGATCTGTTAAATCTGCAGCCTGTCCTATAAGGTTTGCCTCCTGCACCTTCTGAAGTTCAGTAGGCTTGAGTGAAGGATGGCAGCTTCCTCTTACTAGTCTGTGGCCATCATCCAGACTTTTCCTCCTGTCATTCCCTTAATTGCATTGTTCAGTGTTTGGCCAAACAATAACCTCCCATTATAGGAAATGTCAAAGGCTTGTGTAGAAGTTCCGCCTGCCCTCCAGTGGCATAACCATAATGCTCTCATAGCAGTGACTGGGTGCGCCAGCGCTTATACTAGGTCTATCAAAAGTATCAACCAAAAGTCAGTTTCTGGGTTCCACTCTTTCCAGAAACTATGCCAAATCTTGTAGTTTCCTGTGTTGAATGTAATACCATTTCTGAAGTTTATATAGCGAAGTTAACTCTGTTGCTGATTGGCAGGCAAAATCTGTCACTTTATAGATTCTGCACAAGTCTGATGGCCAGATCGCCACAATTTCTATGTTCCAGATGTGTTTCTGCATGAGTGTTTTTGATGCATTCTCAAAGCATTTTGCCACTTTCCAGATGCGTTCCATACAGAAACAATGCAACATTCTACTTTTGTTGATTGCACTAAAATGTGATCTACTGGTGTGATCGAAGTAATTGGAATCAAAGTTAGACACTGTCCATGAGCTCTTGATGCAGAATAAAAATGCACTGGACTGAATCAGGAGTCCACTTTCTCCTCCATAGGATCTCTGAAGACAACCGAGTTATAAAACGGCAAAGACGCTTGCTGTCCCAGACACTAGAGGGAAGCACCCACCCCGGAAGTGCAGTGCATAAACATACATCAGCCATCTTATTTGGATAAAGTTCAGAGAATCTGTTACTATCAATTGGTCTTCTGATGAGGTCTCGGTCATGCTTCATCAACAAGCGATTTACGCTCTGCCATTATGGGTAAAGACCATCCTCCATCATGAGTGATTTACGCTCTGCCATTATGGGAAAAGACCATCCTTCATGAATGAGCGATTTACGTTCTATTGCTATGGGTGTTGCTTGTGGCGTGGATATTTGCAGCATACTTTCTGCTATAGACGCCTTAACAGGTCTTAGAATTTTGCACAACCACATCCTTGTGAGGCAGCCTGTGCAATTTCATTGCTCTGCCACAGCAGACTACATGTAGGCCCAAAATGCACCCTGAGCTTGGCAAGGCATCTTCTATCATGCTGGCATAAACGCATGTGCCAATTTCCTGGATCCTGTCCCTTCACAGGGTAAGTGTAAACAACTCCTTTAGAGTGTATTGACCACATGCTTAATGAATGTGACAACCTGTTAGGTGTCATCATCCTGTGATCGTTGGCGGGTCTTATGTTTTTTGGAGCATTTGCGTTCAGGGTTCCTGCTCCTAAAATAATGCAAAACACCTTAAGTTGCATATTTTCCTTGGGCACTCTTTTAAGAACCATGTCGCCCCCTCCTACCTTTGTTAATCTTCTGTGCCACTAACAGGTGTGGCAAGCTCATATTTGCACAAAATATATGGAGAAAAGCATATTACCTTTTACCAAAAAACAGGTACACTGTCTCTTTAAGAGCCATCTGCCTTCATACACTCACTTTAAAGCATCAGCAGGTGAGCTTTAGGCAGCATTTCCAAAGGCAGACAGCAGACACAGTTAGAGTCTGAGACAAAACCAGTCAGACTGTCAAACCCTCAGAAGTACACTGCATAACAAGGGAGCTAGGGCAGCACATCCAAAGACAGGCAGGAGACCCAGTCAGAATCTGAGGTAAGTCCTTTACCTGGCAGGACTGCCTAGAGAGAGGGAGAGAAGCCCTCCCAACTGCAGACCTCCAAAATCATTTACACCATTGCATGGCATCTGGCGGTTCCCATCCTGTGCTGCCCATCTCCCTGCACCCTATGACACCATTCACAGCCACTCTCAGGCTGACAATAAAGCCAGGAGAGCAGTGCGGTGCACTGCATATAAAAAGACAGGAAAAAAACCCCAAAGGGAGAGGTAATGATGACATTGCAGAGCTCTTATAATATCACACCTGTACAATATCAGTTCTGTTTAAGCATCATTTTGCCTGTGGCCTTGGCACAAGGCACCCAGTTTTTAGAAGGATTTACCTTCAGCATTCAGGGTCTTCCAACTGGTGGCCTGGAGCAGACCAAAAAAGAAGAACATCCTAGTTGGAGGAGGGGCTGTCTTTTATTCAGCTAAATACAGGTGGTCATGTGGGGCTCCGGAGGAGGTGTTAACCCATTGTGTGCGTAGGTGAGGTGGGCCAGGAAAATTTAAATACAGTACAGTACAAGCAGAAAAGCAACCAGTGCAACAACCAATAACAATCTATTTTACTGAAGTAAAAAATGTGCAATATGGTTTCAGGTTGGCTGCTACTGCTACACGCCCAAAAGTATAAGACCAGTGTATTTCCCAAGAGCTATTTTTGTAAGCCATGGAATCATTAAAAAAAAAACTTCTATTCACCAAACAGAATGTTTGCAGTGTCAGATACTTTCTACATCAAAATTTATAACTGCAGTGACTGTAGTTCAGAGATCAAATGTAAGAATGTAAAAAAATTGAAGGTTAGTCACACACGTTTGGTAAATATATATATCCGCATTCAGTTTTACTCATACTGTTTGCTTAGAAAGTAAAGTGTGAAATGAAACTCATAGAAGCAAACTGTGAGCAAGACACGATACTGCAAAAAATTATCACATTTTAGTGTCAACACATTCCTGGAAGTACCATTGCCTTCTTTTCAAATAGAAAGTACTGTTTATCTTGCTACAATTTAATGACATCGTGACAAAAGAATGTGGAATAAAAACTAATTGCCCTCAAATGTATCAGCCCACTTCCTACTGCTTTGAGATGACCACATTAATCAAGTTTTGATTACTCTGAAGAAAGAATATTGACAATATAAGAAATGTTTCATGGTCAAACAAGTTCTTAAATAATATATCACACATTCTTCTAAATTGTTTCTAGGTACATTGGATAGTTCCAGTATTAGATCATTTATCATTCTGAATTTCTGTCCTTATATGGTCTTCCACAATCAAACTCTTGGAAGATCCATTTTCTGCCCTGTATCCACATCATGTGTCTATTTAAGCTTCCTTTGTGTCTAGAAGATACAAATCAGAGACAGAGGGGACCTCATGTGGTTGCATGTTTTTGGCAGTTAGTTTGTACGGACCTTCTGTGATTAGGCACATCATTGCCACCCCTCCCTTGAGTCCACTCCTGACTTCACCCCCTTTGCCTTGACCATGTATACCCCATCTTTTTAATGAAGCACCCATCAAATACAGCCTCACCAGCGCCCATCAAATGCAGCCTACCAGTGCCCATCAATTAATGTTTGTTTGCTTCCATTCATTCGGAAGTAGGGACACAGACACAGTCCTCCGCTGCCACGACACTATGTGCGAACAGAACGGTGGCTGCCTGCTGATGCTGAGATTTAGTTGCTTGCTGCAGAGAGAAGAGAGACTAGGAACACCAGTGGTACTTAACCACTTTCCGACCGGCTCACGCCGATATACATCGGCAAAGTGGTTAGTTCCTGCGAATCGCCATATGGGTATGTCTGTACCCTTAAGGGCGATAGCAGGCACGCGCGCCTGCTGCGCAGCGTGGAACCCAATGCGCGTGGCTGGCGGGCGCAATCGCCACCGGCCACGCGCGATTGCGTGCAAGAGAGCAAGAACAGGAACTTGTGGGAGTAAACCCACAAATCTCTGTTCTGTCAGGAGAGAAGAGACATATTGTTTGTTCCTACTAAGTAGGAAAATAGATATGTCTCTTTCTTTAGTCAGTCCAATTCCCTCACAGTTAGAACACACCCAGGGAACACACATTTAACCCCTTGATCGCCCCCTAGTGTTAACCCCTTCCCTTCTGGTGACATTTACACAGTAAACAGTGCATTTTTATAGCATTGATCGCTGTGTAAATGTTGATGGTCCCAAGAATGTGTCAAAAGTGTCCGCTCTGTCCGCCGCAATGTCGCAGTACTGCTAAAAATGGCAGGCCACCGCCATTACTAGTAAAAAAATAATAACTAAAATGTAATAAAAATGTCATAAATCTTTCCCATGGTTTGTAGACGCTATAACTTTTGCACAAACCAATCAATATACGCTTATGGCGATTTTTTTTACCAAAAATATGTAAAAGAATATATATTGCCCTAAACTGAAGAAGAAATTTGTTTTTTAAAAACATTTTTGGGGATATTTATTATAGCAAAAATATAGTTTTTTTCAAAATTGACGGTCTTTTTTTGTTTAATGCGCAAAAAATAAAAACCGCAGAGGTGATTGAATACCACCAAAAGAAAGCTCTATTTGTGGGGAAAAAAAGGACGTCAATTTTGTTTGGGTACAGTGTCACAAGGCTGCGCAATTGTCAGTTAAAATGATGCAGTGCCGTATCGCAAAAAATGGCCTGGTCATTAAGCCGCCAAATCTTCCAGTCTGTAAGTGGTTAAAGTGGACTTGATAAAAAATATTGTTCTTTAGCAAGGAACATACATTCCACATTAATAACTATGCTGCCAAAATTAGTGTGTGCTGTAAATTGTCTCCAGCATTGCTCCTGTTTCTTCTAAGTGGAGGCCGCCATTTTGCTGAAGCCCAGAGCCCCTGAGCAGCAGTAAATCATAAAGCGGAAATAAACCTATTAATTTAACCGTTTCAAAAAACAGTTGCATTCCTGGAATTGGTAACTCATATTTGCTTGTGTCCTCAACCAAACTGCCAAACCATCAAATGGCTGGTGTCATAACAGATCACATGTGCAGCACCAAGACAATTGCAGATCAAACAGAAGCAACTTCTTTGGCTGTAAAGGATAGGAGAGTTTAATTCTACTTTAAGGCTGTCAGCAGATCGGCCTCTACAAAATTAGCACAAAGCACCATAAAGCCCCAGCCCCTAGCAGTCCACAGCTCCTGTTTCAGAGCAGTGCCTAAAAATGCCTAAAATTGGATAGCAACTGAGCATGTGTAGATCAGGGTGAGACAGTGTATTACTGGATTTTAAACAGTATAGGCACTTATTTGTAATGTTTTAATGTTATACCTGCAAAAGGGGCCAGCCTGAAGTGATCTAACAGGAACTGCCAAAAGTTTCACTTTAAGTGATCTCCACATTCTTCCAGGTCTTGTGCTGAGTGGCTGCCCTGCTGCATTGTGAACACAGGAGGTGGGCAGTGCGGAACAGGTGACATTCATAGATTATACAAAAAGAAATCCTGGTATTACTACCAGGATCGAGAAAGCAGCTACTTTCGCAACAAAAAGTCTAGGTCAGGATTTGGTTCTTATAAAATTACAAAATGTATTAATCCCAATGTGGGCACAGACTACATAGATTTAAAGTGCGACTGTAAATATTGGAACAGCTTCATACAGCATACTTTTCAAGGTTCTTTCCAAGAGGAAAGATCCCCCCAAAAGGATGATCTTGTGGGAACATACAGAAAAACAGGGAAAACACATATACACAACACTACACAAAAACAATCAAAAAACCAAAAACACAGAAAGTCCGGACACCAGCCTACAATTCACAGGGAAACTGCCATGCGATTAAATCGCATCAATGCAACAATGGCATGTGGGAATTGGGGACAATTCCATTAAAAAGAAATTCCCGAATTCCATTAACGCGTTTCGCTAGATGGTTAGCATAGCTTCGTCTGGACTTGGTGGGGCTAGGGGCTGTCAGTTTGTGTGGTATTCAGGCAGTGAGGAGCTTCCTTGAATCAAGCTATCCTGAATTTGGTCCACAGAACAAATTCCTAATAGATCTATTGGAGTTCGCCCTGAACAATTTCTTTCAATTTTCCTCACACTACTATCAGCAAATCAGAGGTACCTCAATGGGGGCCGCGTGGGCACCGACATGCGTGCCTCCATCTTGGCCTATGGGAGGAAGAGGATGTATTCACGTCGCCCATGTATGCAGACCACGTGCATACATGGTTGAGGTATATAGACGACGTGCACCAATATGGTAGGATCTCAGCCCATGCAAGGATCGAACAGGACACAGCAACCACGACACTGAACAGGGTGGTAATGTATTGATGCACTCCTTTTTCCCTTGAATCATCAGACAGGACTTGCTGGAAAAGACTGTGTGTTAAATAAATCGTCTGATTGCCCAATTAGAAGGCTGCCAGAACTTTTTACCATTATTTTGGGCAAAATTGACCAATCAGTAAACTGAAGCCACAATCAGCTGACCGATGTACATCTGTTGTGTTATGGCTTACATTTTTGGACATGGAACACTTACTCATATACCCTTCATAAGACACTTTGTCAACCAGCCGGGGTACCCCTACTATAAATGTTATTTTGACTAACACATTGAAGGCTATTTATCAATGATTAATCATATACCAGCTGGGACCACATTATGTCTATGGCCAAAATGTGAAGGCAATCATCTTAAAGTGTGATGATCCACAACTCAAGGACACACTATCCGATTAACTCAGCGTTAGTTCTTAACCACAAGTCAGCCAGTGAAGTTTACTCTGTATTTTTTACATTGATCAACAGTCTTTCTTTGACTCAAGGGTTATCATTCTATTTGAGATCCCCCTGGGGTCATTCACAATGAAACTGCAACATATTCCTCTTTTTAATGGAATTCGGGACCATTCCTTCCCTTTTCCCCCATTCTCACGTCATTGTTGCATTGATGCGATTTAATCGCATGGCCGTTTCCCTGTGAATGGTAGGCTGGTGTGCGGACTTTCTGTCTTTTTGGTTTTTTGATTCTTTTTGTGTAGTGTTGTGTATATGTGTTTTCCCTGTTTTTCTGTATGTTCCCACAAGATCATCCGTTTTGGGGGATCTTTCCTCTTGGAAAGAACCTTGAAAAGTATGCTGTATGAAGCTGTTCCAATATTTACAGTCTCACTTTAAATCTATGCAGTCTGTGCCATCATTGGGATTAATACATTTTGTAATCTTATAAGAACCAAATCCTGACCTAGACTTTTTTGTTGCAAAAGTAGCCGCTTTCTCAATCTTGGTAGTAATACCAGGATTTCTTTTTGTATGCTCAGTTTCTTTGGCTACAGCAAAAGTACCATATTTAGGTAAGCAGTATTAAGGTGTTTATAAAGTAATTATCACCGTCGGTTTTTGGCTCAGCAGGATTGGTTTTCCTTTCTCTTCTTTTTTTGTTGACATTCATAGATTACTTCAAAATTTCTCAATGAATGTAAAGCGTTCTCTGATTGGACGAGCTGGAAATCGTGATGTAATTTACCAGTCTCTCCACCTCATCCAATCAGATAATGCTTTTCATTCACTGAGAAAATGCAAAGCGATCTCTGAATTGCACCCATCCAAGCAGTTGACTTCTTGTGTTCACAATGCAGCAGGGCAGCCGCTCGGCATGGGACCGAGAAGCAAGTGGAGATCACTGTAATAGGGTGCATACTACAGTGATTTCCACCTTCAAGGAGCATCAGTCAGGTATGGGAATTGCATAGTTATGTTGGCAAAAGCTGGACCAATGTAACTATGCAAAAATATTCATATCTGGAGTCCTTCGTGACCACTTGAGGTGTCCCTCCTTCCTTCTTATTCTTCTTTGTATATTTAGTCTTAGCATTATTTTTCTGCTTTTAAAAAGATGCTACATCTAAACTCAGTAGATACAGTAAAATAAGATATACTTCTTTGTTTATTCTCTTTACCCACTCTTTGTATCCTCTATAATTGATGTGAAATGATGACAATAATACCAAACTCTTTATAACTCAACCTTTATTGTGAAACTTCAATATTGAAAGATAAATACAAGTCATAACAGCTCATTTATTCTACATCTGTTTATTGCAAATCTTGTGTTATGTGAAATCATCTGCTAATGTCAAATCATTTTGTAAAATATTTTTCCCTTACGGTCTGTATGTCAAACTCAAAGGAAAAGTATAATATACTTTCAATAAGTAATCATTATGATTTATTGTAATAGTTGCCTAAAAGTACCTTTTGATGACTGACAATTTTACTTGATTGCTGTTCTTTATTTTTATCATTGTATTTCATACTTGTAAACGCTTTTAAAATCTACAAAATGAAATGCCCTCTCAAGTCATCCTTGGTATGTCAGGAAATTTGATTGGCATTCCCCCCCAATGACTGTTAAGTCTGGTACACATGATGAGATTATCGGACGAATTATCGTCCCTTTTTTTGCATGCTACTCTCCATTTCGAAAATGAAGAGGTTACTAAAGTTCAAAGATTCTCGTACGGCAGAATAAAAATTTGGAAGTGATGTAATGTGTTATATTGTATTTTTGGACGAAAACAGTACTGATTAAATTAAAATCGTACGATCTGGTATCGTACAAGTAAAATTTTTCTGTTTGTCACTTCGGATAATTTTGGACAAAAGCTGCGTACTAACAATCAGACTGTACGTTTAAGTTAAAAAAGAAAAAGTCTCTTTTTATGGAGGTTAAACCCAAGACTTAGATTTGCACTAAATATGCAAGCAGTGAAACACAGTCATTGTCCAGTGCCACTTAGAAAGAAGCAGAGCCTGCACATATAATTAGCTGTCATGACTACATCCATATGCATTTAATAGTTTTATTAAAGGAAGAACCCAGAAAGTGAGATAGGTGTTAGCTCCACCTTCCCTCTCATTTCATGGACTATCTCCAGAGTGGCAGCAGGTCTTGCGACTCTTATGCCGCGTACACAGATTTAACAGATATATATCATATATCATATATTGTATATCAGATTTTCTGACAGGAAATGTTGGATGTGAGCTTGTTGGCGGTAAGTCCGACCGTGTGTATGCTCCATCAGACATTTGTTGGCGGACTTTGCGCCAACAAATGTTGGCTAGCAGGTTCTCAAATTTTCTGCCAACAAATGTTTGTTGTCTGACTTTCCGATCGTGTGTACACAAGTCCATCGGAGAAAAGTCCACGCTTGCTCGGGAGAGCTTGGTCTTGTAAATCTAGCATTCATAATGGAGATATCCGTAAATGAAGACAAGTTGGAGCCAACATCCTTCGAACAAAAATCCACGGTTTTGTTGTCAGAAAAGTCCATTCGCGTGTACGGGCCATTAGACTCCTGTAGCAGCCAAGAGTCATGAGTAGGTGATGAAGATATATATACACGATTAGTTTTTCTGCTAACCGTACTGTCCACAGGAAGACCGATCTGTCTGCACAGACTTTAGAGTGGGAAAAAGGTGCCAGGTGTTAGAATGCTCTGCATTCCAGCACTGGAGACTGGTAGAGCTGGCATCCTGGTGAGGCACTGGAATGCCTCCTCAGAACCACTGCAACGCCCCTTTCTGGCTGCCCAAAATCCTCCTGTCAGAAAGGGAGCCAACCTAGGTAAGTAACAGCAAATTGCCTTGCTTCCTATCTTACCTTATCGTGTTATGAAATATCTCACAACAAGGAGACAGAAAGAAGGGGAAGCTAGCTTTTATTCAATGTTAGGCAGGAGGTCTGATTAGCAAGCAAGAAACCCAGTATCCCAGATCCCCTTCAAAATACTTTAAACATTTCTCCTTCAGGGCCCCCAGAAACCCAGATTCCTCACCTCAGAGTATCTTGAGCCTCACCCCTGCTTAGATCACATTTGAGCCCCTCACCCTAACCCAACCCTAGATCATCTCAGAGCACCATAAAGCCCCCAGCACTCCACAGCTCCTCCATCAGAGTACCTCATAGTCTCCACCTCTCCAGAACCTTAACCTTATCCCCAGAACACTACCTCTGAGATTCCCCAACAGACTACCTCAGAGCCCTCTCTTAACAACTTTAACCTTCTAGCCAGAGCACTACCTCTGAGCTCCCCCAACAGAGTACCTCAGAGCACCCTCTCGAGAACTTTAACCTTCCCCTCAGAGCACCACCTCTGTGCTCCCCAAACAGAGTACCACAGGGATGCCCCCCAACCCCTTCAATGGCCCAGGGCACCTCTGAGCACCACTCTCAGCCACCCAAGAGCTTTCCCATTTATTGCAACTGCACCTAGGAACCTTTGACCGCCGCTGCACTTTGCCAATAACTGCCACTGCATCTGCAGACTTTGCCACTGACTGGCACTACTCTCATGTACTTCTTCACCAACAATTTCGATACTTGACACTTCTCCACCAAGTGCTAATGCACATTATGTTTCTACAGATTTACAGCACACCAACATGCATTCATTGTCACTGTGTAAAACATACTTCCCAATGCACATGCTCACTAGCCCACTTTCAGTTATTTTACATAGTTACATAGTAAACTTTTAACTGTGGACTTGCTGTCAGCTCCATGTGCCTGACTTTAAAGTGCGACTTGAATTGAGGGCTTGCACGGTTATGACATGAGCCTTTTAATTTCTACGGATTATGACTAGTTCACCAGATTGACACTTTGTACTTTTATTGTATCAACTTTACATTATTTTTTTTATTATTATTTAGTAAATACAAAGCATTCTCTGATTATACAAGGCAGAGATCATGACACAATATGCACCTTCTCCCTGTCTCGTCCTATTAGAGAACACCTTGATTCATTGAAAAAATTCAAGATATTCAATAAATGCCAGAGGTGCTGAGTGAGCGACCCTATGTTTAGTATACAAACACGCAGTGGCGGGCAGTCCATAGGGGGAGCACGGCGCTGCACACACACACACACACACACACACCCCCCCCCCGGCAGTCACGTAAAAAAAAAAGGGCCCTTTAAAAATAAAAAAATGTCCTTTAAGTGTACATGTGCACTGTGTTCGGGCGCCGGACACAGTGCATTATGGGAAGCGTGACGTCTATGCAATCACGTGATGCAGATGAGATGCTTCATTTGCATGTTTTTGACCTGCTTTGTGGTGCAATGCACCTGAATACTTCCGTAGTGATAATATAGTAGCCTTGTTTTTGATTGGCCCCGCTAGGCAGTGCTTTCCCTCTGAGTTGTGGCGTCACTTCCGGCTTCTCTGTGCCAGTGATAAACCGGAAGTGATGTCCAGCTCTGTGGAACGCAGTGCCCGAGCGGTGTTTTTTTTTT
Source organism: Aquarana catesbeiana (assembly GCF_042186555.1). Classification (NCBI taxonomy): domain Eukaryota; kingdom Metazoa; phylum Chordata; class Amphibia; order Anura; family Ranidae; genus Aquarana; species Aquarana catesbeiana. The sequence goes on from NC_133326.1 coordinate 139,384,415, forward strand.
TTTCTTTCTTCAGTATCCCGAAGTGAACTTGCAGCCGCTCTGTCTCTGGTGATGTGACTGCGTGCAGGTAAGCAACAGACCTATTTCTGGCAAAACTCCAAGTTTCTCTACTACTCTGTTATCATGAAATTTAAATTGAAATGTATCACCACTAGATGGCGTTGTGGATACAGATAGGTATGAGTGTGCCAATGTCCTAAATATATTGCAAAATTTATTTATGCCTAAGGCATGAGAAACTGCTGATTGGTGGATGGTCCTGCCAGGTTTGCCTGCGTATATTGTTTTGTATACTATGCAAAATTGTTTTGTATACTATGCACCGTGCTCCCTGTTTTATACCAGTTGTTACCTGCCTTAGGAGATCACATTTGTACAGTTTTATACACCCCTGCAATTGGGTTGTGTCCACCTATGATCACATGCTTTCTGGGTTGGTTGCTTCCCAAGGGTTTTTGGGGGGTAGGGGTGAGGGGCAGACTCCTTGACATGTTAGTTTTTGTCTACACTATTATATTACGTTATGTTACATTCTCAGTTCTGATACATTATTCAGCTGTCTTTGTTTTTTAATTATTTGTATTTGCTTAAGGGCGCATAACATGTAGAGTTTTCTCTACCACCAATCAGCTGCTCCTTCCATTTGACATCATCTAATTTTGAATCATTATTGATCGGTCTGTTCCACTGTGGTAATAGTTGGTTGTGTTAGGTGGTGTGAGCGTCGTTTAGACCAAACACCATGTTTTGTTTTTAACATGTCATGTCAGTAATGTGAATTTTAAAGATTAATAAAAGTTAATTTTGTATTTCGACGCTACAGATGTGCCTCTAAAGTCCATGTTTCCTTCTTTTGAATACATTTTGCAATATATTTAGGACGTTGGCACACTCATACCTATCTGTATCCACACTGCCATCTTGTGGTGATACATTTAAATTTAAATTTCAATTAACAGGGTGGAAGCACCCAAAACTTTTGATGGTTTATACAATGTATTACTTTTTATAGTGACATTCAACAAATCCAGTATTTTAGGACCTCTATTTGAGACTATTAAGACATGGACTTTACAGGTACAGCTTGGACCGGCTATATAAATGAGATTCAAACCACTTGCAATGCAAATACAGGCCAAGAAATAGGAATTAATTAGTACATGACTAAAATGAAAAGGTTGTTAAAGAAGAAATCAATTTTAAAAATTGGCATGTGGATTACTTGCAGCAGTATGTAAAGGAAAATATCAGTCCCCTGGGCCTACCTAAACAATTGTATCCATCTTTTCAGAATGTAACTCCGGAATGTAAGTTAATCTGGGAGAAAATACTAACATAATGTAGTTCAGATCTTATGAAACTTCTAATTACCCAATACCAGATTGAGCTTAATAGCCTTGACCAGGATATACTGTTATTACAATTCACCAATGAACACATGAAAGATCATGCTCAGTTCATTAAATGGTGGCAAGAAGTTAAGGAATATATTACTAAAATTACCAAGGACATTATTTAAAAAAAACTGAATAAACTGGTCTGAATAAACTGGTCTGATAGCGTTTTCTGAGGGATATGCCTATCATTGGCAAAACCCCTCCCAAGGGAGGGGCGATAGAAACAATCGTAAAATACAGCGTAGGGGTAATGAAAATGGTATTACAGATGAAGATACAGAATCTGATTCCTCTTTATCGGCCAGGCAATTCAGACAGAGGATAAACGATCACGATTATTATTCAACAAATGGAAAAATGCTGACTCCAGTGAGTCGACATCTGGAATTGTACCAAAAGTTTGACACATCCTTTGTGTCGTTTATTGTTCTGGCCGTCTTTCCCAAATGTCCAAGAGGAGGAGAATGGGACAAACTTATCCTTCAAAAGGAGGCATTGTGGATTGTGTGCCATATTTGCTCCAGGGATCAATGAAACCCAGTCATATAAGCCCTTCCTTTAAAATTTGATGTTTGGGTGCTATACATTTAAATCTCAACCTATAATTAGTATTTAGAACCTGTTTTAATTCTTGACATCTAAAGCCCCGCACACATGATCGGACTTTGCGACAAGAAATGTTAGATGTCTGGCCATTGGCGGACAATCCGACCATGTGTATGTTCCATCGGACAATTGTTGTCGGACTTTCCGCCAACAAATGTTGGCTAGCATGTTTTCAAATTTTCCGCCAACAAATGTGTGTTGTTAGCCTTTCCGACCGTGTGTACACAAGTTCGTCGGACAAAAGTCCAAAGTACAAACACGCATGCTTGGAAGCATTATCAGTCATGACGAATTAACATTCGTGACGTGGCAAATTATGAAATCTCCAAATGCAGCGCACAATTCTCTTCTTCTTTAATGGGATGAAAATGAAGCTGCTTTGCTGGTGATACTGACGGAGTTATTGCAAACTAATTTTCAAAGGCTTTTTTTTTCTAGTGATATCAAGAATAATATTATTATATTTTGTTTTTGTGCAAGTTACCACAACACCATTATCCCATAGTTTTTAAGAACAAAGATAGAACTATAGTACTGTCCCTTGTCAATTTTACATTGTATTTTTTAAAATGTGACTGCCTACTCCCAAACTGTCATTTGAAGTAAAACACATAGCCAAGTATTATTCTCCACAATTTTTTTATTGCCCATTAAAAAAAAAAAAAATTAGACATGCTATCTGTCAATAGAACTTAACCAAAAAGTGCATTCTATGCATCCAAAAATATAGAAAATATACCAAATCAAATCATTATTCAACCAAAAAAATAGTGTTAAAGCAATAACTCCAAGGCCAATAATAAATAACACGTTATCTCCTCCGATTCCGCAACATGTCTGGTTGACAAACGGCCATTCAGTAGCGAACTGAAAAAGCACAAAATGAAAAGCACAAACTGAAGAGCGCGAAATGAAAAGTTCGAATCAACACTCATCAAACTTCTACTAACACAAAATTAGCAGAAGGAGCCCAAAGGGTGGCGCTAAAGAGCTGAAAAAACATGTAGTATGTCTAGTATGTCACTACGTTCGAAATTGTTGGCCAACATTTGTGTGACCGTGTGTATGCAAGACAAATTTGAGCCAACACCTTTGGGACAAAATTCCATGGTTTTGTTGGCCAACAATCCGATCGTGTGTACGAAGCATTAGAGTTAAATTGCTGTATGCGCCTTCACTCTATTATAAATATAAATAATTAAAATCATTAAGTTACACTTGTTGCTATGGTTGATTTAGTTGTCGGGTCCCTGTTGACAGCTGTATGACAGATTCTAGATTGACTCTGGTATGATGTTATACAATGCTTGTTCTCAAATGGTTATCTCCATTGCTGTCCTGTATTAAGATGTAAAGTTCTCAAATATTTGCTTTATAATGACCTAAACCACTATGGTTTGGGCTGTCCGTTTTTAATGCTGGATTGTTCGCTGTCTTAATTAAACATTTATGTATATTTACTACTAATATTTGTTTTATTTTTATATTTATTATTTCTGACATGTCGATCAGTCTGCTCAGCCCCCCTTTTCTGGTGGCCTGCCTGGTTGTCTGTGGTTGAATTGATGGATGCTATCTCCCAATTGTATGGCCGCCCAGCGCTGTATGTACAGCAGTACGTGTTGGTGCCTGACTGCGGCGCCTGAGGGACTTGTTCTGTTTGAATTGGTCCCTCTTTGCTTTTGTTGCAGTGTCCTGCCCCCTCTGTATCAGTGGGGAGTCTGGCACATGCACATCAGAGTGTGGTCGGCGACATCACTTCCAGTTTCGGGATGGTGCACATCCGGTTGATGTCACTTCCTGTTTACGCCACTTCCGGTTTCGGGGATGACGTACGTCCGGTCAGGACGTATATACACGGGGCCACAGCACCTCTCAGACAGAGACAGATTCACTCTGTCTGGAGAGACATGGTCGTTACATTTATATATCTGTGCAAGGCATGAGAAACCGCCGATTGGTGGATGATCCCGCCAGGTTTGCCGGCGTATATGGTTTTGTATACTATGCACCGTAAATATGCTTCCTCCCTGTTTTATACTAGCTGTTACCTGCCTTAGGAGATCACAATTATACAGTTATACGCCCCTGCAATTGGGTTTTGTCCACCTATGATCACATGCTTTCTGGGTTGGGTTGCTTCCCAACAGTTTTTGGGAGGTAGGGGTGAGGGGCAGACTCCTTGACATGTTAGTTTTTGTCTACACTATTATTAAATGATTTTTACATTCTCAGCTCTGATACATTATTCGGCTGTCTGTTCTTTAATTATTTTTATTGTTTTCATGCATATATTAGACTGCAGGCTCCTGAAGAAGTGCTTAAGGGCGCGTAACATGTAGAGTTTTCTTCACAACGTCTCTACCACCAACCAGCTGCTCCTTCCATTTGACATCATCTAATTTTGAATCATTATTCAAAATCTGTTGTCTGTTCCACTGTGGTAATAGTTGGTTGTGTTATGCCCCGTACACACGGTCGGATTTTCCGATGGAAAATGTGTGATAGGACCTTGTTGTCGGAAATTCCGACTGTGTGTGGGCTCCATCACACATTTTCCATCGGATTTTCCGACACACAAAGTTTGAGAGCAGGATATAAAATTTTCCGACAACAAAATCCGTTGTCGGAAGTTCCGATCGTGTGTACACAAATCTGACGGACAAAATGCCACGCATACTCAGAATAAATAAAGAGATGAAAGCTATTGACCACTGCCCCATTTATAGTCCCGACGTACGTGTTTTACATCACCGCGTTCAGAACGATCGGATTTTCCGGCAACTTTGTGTGACCGTGTGTATGCAAGACAAGTTTGAGCCAACATCCGTCGGAAAAAATCCTAGGATTTTGTTGTCGGAATGTCCGAACAAAGTCCGACCGTGTGTACGGGGCATCAGGTGGTGTGAGCGTCGTTTAGACCAACCACCATCTTTTGTTTTAACATATGATGTCAATAATGTGAATTTTAAAGATTAATAAAAGTTAATTTTGTATTTCAACGCTACAGATGTGCCTCTAAAGTCCATGTTTCCTTCTTTTTAATAAATTTTACTATGTTATCATGTTATGGGACTAGGTAGCTTTGCTACTGCTCTGCCGTCCTTGCTGTGTACTCCTTGCTGTGTACTCCGGGGAGTTGACAGGTTGGCAGATTAGTCCCAGCCGGGATCTCTGGAATGTGAGGAGAGATAGCCCGATTTACTGCAGCCCTTTGTTATATAGGATTCTCAGTGTGCAGCCCAGGCCAGCAAGACAGCATCAGCTTTAACCCCTGTCAGTCTGAGCAGTAATTAGTGCAACATCTGTACAAATGTACAGGAAGGGGGGGGAGTAACATGTAGAGGGAAGGGAAGTAATATGTACTGGAGGGGGAGTAATGTGTGCAGGAAGGGGGAATAACATGTGCAAAGGGGGGGGGGGACATGTACAGGAGACCCATGAAATCAGCACAGGGATGGTAGGAACCCCTCATAATGGATACAGCAGGTGTACAGACCCAGACTCAGCACAGGGATGGTGGGAACCCCTTATAATGCCTTCCAGCTGTTATGGGGGAACAGAATAAACCTTGTCAAAAGGAATGTGACTTACCTTCCTAGGCGGGAGGGTGGTCTAGGGATGGTCAACCCTGTAGTCTTTTTCTCTCTGATGTTTGTGAAGTACAATCTTGGTAACATGTTGGCAGAGAGACCGCCTGGGTGGGTTGGTATTTTCCAGTCCTTGTTTAGGCCCTTTCTGCGAGACTGGGAAAATGGTGGGCCAGTGAAAAGCCTGAGGGTCAAGCATAAACAGCTCCTGGCTTATGTTGCCCCGTGTTTGAAAATGCTTTGGAGCATCCTCTATGGATGATGAGTGTCAGGGTGCAACAAAGCGCGCTGGTTCTCCAGGGAGAGGGAGTAGTCAGGCTAAGAAACGGCTGCCTCAACTACCCTAATGGCAGTTCCCACTCCATTAAAAGTGGCAACCATTAATGTTGCCAGCTTAAGATCAGTAAGTGCTCGTCATATGGCCTTATTTTTGCTCAGCGAGTTTGATGCTGACATTTTGTTTTTGCAAGAGACCCATCTGAGTAGTCTGGAGCGTTGTAGGGCTGCTGGTTGGGGTTGCTGACATTAGATCAGGCTAAGGCCTTTGATCGGGTTAATCATGAGTACTTGTGGCTCCTTCTTGACAAATATGGCCTGGGGGGGGGGTTTCATTGATTGGCTCAAGATTTTGTACAAAGGGGCTGAAAGCTTTCCTCTGGTTAATGGTTGGGTCGGGCAGCCCTTTGCAGTCGGCTCGGGTGTGCGTCAGGGGTGTCCATTGAGTCCTCTGCTATATGTGTTTGCAATCGACCCCTTCATTAGAAGGCTAGAGAGTGGACCATTGTGTGGGGTACCTTTGGGCATCGCTGGTGAGTCTCTTTTGAAGGTTGTGGCCTATGCTGGTGATGTTTCTGTTTTTGTCTCTGGGACTGGGGAGGCGCAGGAGGTGGTCTCAGTGATAAGGCAGAATGCGGAGACATCAGGTTCAAAGGTCAACCAGGACAAGTGTGAAGCATTCTGGATGGGTGTGGAAGGTGAGAGCTTTGTTCTCCCAGATGACTTCCCAGAGCCCCAACAAAAATTTTGAGTTCTAGGCATTGATTTCGGCCCAGGTGACTATGGTCATGCAAATTGGGTGAACAGGCTGGAGAATTTCGTTGCTAAGGTGGCAAGCTGGAAAGGTTACAAACAAAATATGGGTGTCTTGCGAGCCACAGATGGACCAATGCCTCTAAGGAGTAAACTATTTAAGCTGCAAGCACTGAACCACGTTTCATTGCGTGTGAATAGATATAAAATAGTAAATGTGCCCGCGCTAGTGTAGTGTCACATGTAAAATATATAATATATATAAAAATAATTTTCACATATAAAACACATATAATGTGATAAATAAAACCATACAGGTAAAATATAATGCAAATAACTATAAATGATAAACCACCAAGTGCATATAAAAGTGCAATCGTGGTAATAACTAATAAAATTGCATCGTGCTGAAATATAAATATCAAAACACTTTCCAGTGACAAATGAGTGTATAACCCAATTATTAAATACAAATCACAAAAAACGTGAATAAATAGTGTCCATAAAATAAGTATACATCATGCTTCTTCTGATGGGTGTATAAATCACAACACGTGAAAACTGTGCTCTCCCGTGACACCCCACATGTGCTTGCGCTCACCTTCAGTCGTGTGACACAGTAATTAAACGGTGTCAAAATAAGCATTGGGGCCACTGCTAGGCTCACTCAGGATACAATGATGCAAAGACACTCCTCTCAGGTGAAACTGCTAGGCTCACTCGGGTTACAATGATGCAAAAACACTCCTCTCAGGTAAAACCAAGATCCAAAATCATAGAAGAAACAAACAGAGGGACTCCATAGTGCAATATAGCCAGGACATTTATTAAAAGAATAAAGCCCTCCAAGAGGGTACTCACATTGGATGGGTGCTAGAGTGCACCAGACTGTACAGGTAAAATAATAAGCAGCTGATCGTATGGCGTGCGGTATGGCATGTGCAATCCTCCTCCTCTGCTGACAGCTCCGTCCTACCCTTCCCCGACGCGTATTCGGCACAGGGGTTTCGTGCCTTCCTCTGGGGGATAACGTGCCCTTTTTATATAGAGGTGTACAAGAGGGTGGGGAGGGCTCTGAGTATACCCTTCCTCCCCCATATGAGTTATGCAGAGTGGGTGTATGGGACATTCCAGACTCGTCGGGATTATGATTTGGAAACACTTTTTTTAGTTAGTCTAGTAGTCCGTTATTTCACGTGGAGTGCACAGTGTCAGGTATCCTTACGGAGTAAAATCCTCCCTGTCGAAGTGGTGATGTAGGACATTCTGGGTGAGGTTGGGAAGATTCAGGGTCTTGAGAAAGGCAGGTGGCAGCAGGAGGCCTGGATAAGGGCGTGGAAGAATATCAGGACTCAGCAGCTGCTCCGTGTTGATCTCGGAGTGTGCGGCTTTTCTTTGTATTCTTGTTTCACTTCCCTAGATTTTCAAGATCAAATATATTTTTGATAAAAGGTTACATGCATGGTGTCGGTGATGCTCCTTAGTCTGGCTCTCCCGTAGGGATTATGTTGTGTGCAATTTGGTTTACACCATTTATTATGTTCTTGTTTTGTATAGTCACATTCAATTATTTTGTAAATATGTTTTATTTATTTATTATGGTTTTATTGTATATAAGTTGTTGTTTGTAAGATTTTTCAATAAACAAAATAACCCATCATAATGGGCACAGCAGATGTACAGACCAGGCCTGCATTACCAACAGTTTAATTTTTCACTTTGTTTGCGCCCCCCCCCCCCCAAAACCAGCCTCAACAGACAGCAAGTCATTCAAGCAACACGCAAAAGAGACCAGTGCTGATTGTATTTATCACAAGCTACTAAAGTGAATTTCTGTATTCCAGCGACTCTCCAGATGTGAGATGTGACCAATTAGATGTAGCCAAGCTGATCATTCCTGGAGTTCAGCTTTAATCAAAAATTATAACCCTATACAAAAACACTAGGGGGCCATTGAAGTACAGATTGGCATATTGAGCCTTTTGGGAAATGAGGCTTCGGAAAACTAGAAACCAGAAGCTGTAAAGTTTTGGCTGGAGCCTCATATCATTATAGGATCATAGTTCTTTAGAGGCTGCCAGCTCTGACCCTGATTCAGAGTTTATCTTTCCTTCTTATTGCGGTACTGAAAGCATCTCCGGGATGAGCGTATTGAATAGAGGAGGTTTATTGCTCACGAGTGTGTTATATTATGTGAGGCACTTGTGTGTTTGGTAGGGTTATTAATTTTAAGGAATGTTATGGGGCTCACCTTCACATTTTGTAACAGTGCCCAAAGGCGCTTATTTATACTGCTGCACTGCAGGTAGGAGCTGAAAAACTCCTGTTTTTTAGACCTTTGAAATCTGACAAGCCTCCCTATGGCCATTTTTCTTCTGTAATAAACATCATTTCTTACAGCAACATTTTAAGGAAAGGAAATATTTGAAACGTGGCCCATACATCATGCGTACATGCTGACTGCCACAAAGCAATATTATTGCAATATTAAGTACAAAAGACAAGCACTGAACATGAGCCCCCTGCAGACTATAATACGCCATATAGGCTGGAGTCAGAATAAAAGATGAAAGTAAATCCCCACGCATTTAATACAGAATATGACACTCAGGCTAAAAATGCTGACAAAATATCTCTGCAAAGCCAGCCAGGGTTCATGCTTTAGTCTCTAAATAATATATTGATTACTTACAGTGCAAGGCCAACTGAGGAGCGGTGCTAGGATAAATTAGTAACAATAATTTCATTCTGCATGCATCATTTTTTTTTAGAGTGTACTATATTTATGTTTTTAACCATTTATATAAAACTTTTGCAGCAGATTACATAAATGGGTTCAAAAAAGGTTTGTTTTAAAAAAAAAAAAAAAACATGTAATTCTATCTCCTCTGTACAGTTGGTTTACAGTGGCCTCGATCCTCCTCTTCTGGGGACCCTCAGCAGCGGGCCTCCTCTTCTTGGGTGCCCTATTGGAGAGCCGCTCTCCCTCAGGGCACTCGTTCTGGCGCGCTCCCGTGTCCTGCTGCTGTGTTTATAGACACAGACAGCAGGACTCGACCCCGCCCCTCGTCTCCCACATCATTGGATTTGAATGACAGCAGTGGGAGCCAATGGCTGCGCTGCTATCAATCTATCCAATCAGGACCTGAGACACCAGCTGGAGGTGGTGTGCTCGTCCCCGTCACTGAAAAGATCGGGTTCAGGTAAGTAAAAGAGGGGCTCTGGGGGGAGCTGGATCACAAGAGGTTTTCACCTTAATGCATAGAATGCATAAAACCCCTTTAATGACCAGATCATTTTTTGCAATACGACATTGTGTTAATTTAACTGACAATTGCGCAGTTGTGCGACACTATACCCAAATAAAATTCCCTTTTTCCCCCAAAATAGAGCTTTCTTTTAGTGGTATTTGATCACCTCCCCGGTTTTTATTTTTTGCGCCATAAACAAAAAAGGCCAACAATTTAAAAAAATATATATATATTTTTTACTTTCTGCTATAAATCATATCCAATAAAAAACATTTCAAAAATAAAATTTCTTCATCAGTTTAGGCCAATATGAATTCTGCTACATATTTTTGGTAAACAAAAATCCCAATAAGAGTATGTTGATTGGTTTGCGCCAAAGTTACAGCGCCTACAAACTAAGGGATATTTTTATTTATTTTTTACTAGTAATTGCCACAATCAGCAACTTATAACGAGATATTGCGGCAGACAGTCGGACACTAACTGACACTTTTGATACTTTTTGGGGACCAGTGACACTAATACAGCGATCAGTGCTAAAAATATGCACTGTCACTGTACTAATGTACTAATGATACTAGCTGGGAAGGGGTTAACAACAGGGGCGATCAAAGGGTTAACTGTGTGCCTAGCCTGTGATTCTGTGTACTCGGGAAGGTGCTATCACTAGGGGGATCCTTGTCCCTGCTTTGCAGGAACACAGGATCCATGTCTTCCTTATTGACAGAATAGTGATCTGCCTTGTTTACATAGGCAGACCACTATTCTTCCTCAGTACCGAAGGATCAGCGGGCGCCGGCAGACATCGAGTCTGCGGTACCCGCCAATCGGCTCCAACAGCGGGAGCAGGCCACCAGCAGCGCACATGTGTGCCCCAGACCCAGAAGTGCAGAATCACATACTAGGTATGTGATCCTGCAGAGCAGTGTATGTAAGAATATGTAAGTTATACAGTCGGCTAGTGGTTAAACGATGACTATAAGTAAAACTGAACTACAGAATGATATAAAAAGAGCACAAATTAATGCAGCTCTGTAATTACTTAGTGAAAGTGGAAACTCCTGTGCTGTCGGGGGGGGGGGGGGGGCTACGCTAAAAGGACACTGCTGCAACACCTAAGTACTGATCCAAGGCAGGACAAATAAGACAAAAGTGGGGGAAGATGGTAGTTGCGCTGTGATGAAGGGGGGGGGGGGGAGCTACAAAGATGACTACAGTGGCAAAGTGAACTAAAAAAGCAGAAACGGGCCAATGCATGAATGGATCCTACATGCTAAAAGAACATGGTGGGGATGCAGTGCAGTGCAATGTAGCTGATCAACATGACTATAATGTTGCGGGCAGACAAAGCCTAATATATAAAGGTAATTGTGAAACAGTGACTACTTGAATATAGCAAAGCAAAAATGCATATACTGACACAAATAGGATGAATAATGACACAATGCAAAAAAAAAATATAAATATATGTGGGCTAGTGCCCCATTAGCAAAAACGTGCCAAATCCTGGTGAACTACAAGTGACAAATCCCTAGGACAAACATGAATATTAGTTCTATCATTAGTTCTATCCTAGGATTTAGGATTGGAGCACGGGACGCTGCCATAGACAAACAACAGGAGACGAGCTCGGCGCTCTTAGTTACTACACACTGCAGCATTGTTTTAAATGTAAGTTGATTGGACTTGTTTTATTAAATAAATATACCTTTTATATGGGATCACGCTATGTGCGTCTCTTTCCCCCTCACACTGTACATCACTACTCTACCTGACGAACACTGAGGAGAGAGGCACGGGGACATATTCCAGTTTCCAGGCACGGGGACAGATTCCAGATTGGTGATACTCCTGGAGGCATACGAGCTCGGCGCTCGTGGATTGATGCCCACACTCACTTCATTAAAGTGAGTGCAACCTCCCCCCGTGTGTCTTGCCCCCCCTCCACTGTGGTCGTCGCAGAGTTATTTTACACGCTGTATACTTTTTATTTTTTATTTTTCGCTTGGCATGTTCATCATTGTCACTACCTTATACACGGAACGTCTACACCTGCGGGTCATTTGCAACACAGGCTGTACACCTTACAGCTGTAAGGTAAGCGGCTTGCAAACACGGAGGTGTCCTCACTGAAGATCCCCCTTCCCTTCACGATTGGAATTGTTTTGTGTCTCTCATCACGAGTTTTTGTTTTTTGGACTGGATGATAGAACTAATATTCATGTTTGTCCTAGGGATTTGTCACTTGTAGTTCACCAGGATTTGGCACGTTTTTGCTAATGGGGCACTAGCCCACATATATATATTTTTTTTTGCATTGTGTCATTATTCATCCTATTTGTGTCAGTATATGCATTTTTGCTTTGCTATATTCAAGTAGTCACTGTTTTTACAATTGCCTTTATATATATTAGGCTTTGTCTGCCCGCAACATTATAGTCATGTTGATCAGCTACATTGCACTGCACTGCATCCCCACCATGTTCTTTTAGCATGTAGGATCCATTCATGCATTGGCCCGTTTCTGCTTTTTTAGTTCACTTTGCCACTGTAGTCATCTTTGTAGCTTCCCCCCCTTTCATCACAACTACCATCTTCCCCCACTTTTGTCTGTAATTACTTACACATCATCAACGCCTCGTTCACACCACACATGCATAAAAACTGATAGAAAAACGCAAAGATTTGACTTGCATATGCTTGTTCACACCATGTGCAGAGACGTGCATATTTATTATGCAGGTCTCATCAAGGACAGAAAGAAAACCATTGTTTTCTATGTGCTCTGTTCCCACTATAACACTGGTGTTGATGTCACATCAGTTTTTATTTCTGCACAAAAAAATGCATACACTTTGCAGATTTCTGCAGAGAAAAAATCTGCATGTGATACCAGTGTTGTGGTGTGAACAGGGCACATAGAAAACAATTGCCTTCTTTGTGTCCTTGCAGAAACAGGTGCAGAAAAACTTAGGTCTCTGCTCATGGTGTGAACAAGGCCTAAATGTACAGTGTGTTTAAAAAGAAAGACCCCATTTCAAATAGTTATATTTAATCACGAAAATGTGTTACAGTTACAAATAACAAACTATTAAGTAAGTCCTTTTCACTCACCACTGTTATAAATGCTCTATGTCTCCTCCACCTGCTGCAGAGATAACATAAAGACAATAGCTGAATTTGTCTCCAACGATGCGGTGCCGCCAGTCCTCCACTGCACTGTCCACCTCACGAGGCTCTTCCGTCCCTGGCATTTTATAGGCCGGTGGTGGTGTGGTGGAAAATGCGGCATGATGACATCATTGCAGGCGCGGCGGTGGGTGGGCGGCTTTCTCACCTTGTAGTAGTTTGCACACCACCATCCCCGCACAGCCTCTGTCAGCCACGCCCCCCCTAGCAGCCCCTACTTTTCTCACATAGGTGTGGGATTTGGGGGCCCCCCGCCCACAGACCCCCACAAATCACCGGCCAAGGTTGTGGGGAAGAGGCCCTTGTCCTCATCAACATGGGGACATGGGAGCTCCCCCTACCCCAATGCACCCCCTCATGTTGAGGGCATGTGGCCTGGTATGGTTCAGGAGAGGGGGAAGGCGCTCACTCATCCCCTCTTTCCTGGCCTGCATGCTCAGATAAGGGGCTGGTATGGATCTTGGGGGGACCCTCACGCCATTTTTTTAGAATTTCCTCTCAAGATCTATACCGAGGGTCTAGTATGGATTTGGGGGGGGACCCCACGCGGCTTTTTTATTAACATATGCCAGTCGTATGAGGGATCACAAGTTCTTGCCTAGCATGACAAGCGGACTTGTGCAGACTTCGCTGAAAAGCCTCTTGAATTCATTGCACATTTTCCTCTGAAGTGTGTGGTCGGTCTGGACTGACGAATGTTCTTTGCCACTGGTGGATCAATCCCAAAACACTGTCGAAACGCACGCTGCACCGTTATTAGAGACTCAGTCTTGCTAATTTGGAAAACACAAGTGCAGATGGGAGAGGAAGTCAAGAGAAGCTGTGTTTCTCTATGATTTCCCCGGTCACTCGGGCATGGATGACCTGCCCCATGTGACCCTGGTGGCCATCTTAGGTCAAGCAGAGTCCATTTAAGACTCTGACCCCTGGGTTTGACAAGCTTTATGCAAGTGGACAGGTTAGGAACCGGTTCTGACAGGGACAGTGGCAAAGATTGGAAAAGGTTCGGGTGGAATAGGGACTACATCTAACTCTTTAGGAAGCTTACCATTTGGGTCAGACTGACCAGGCTGCACTGTGCTCATCGTGATATACACAGTCGGCATCCCCGAGTGAGTCTTCTGTCCCCTGTCAATTTGTTGCATAGTTGTAAGTGGTACCAGTTTCTAGAGCCTCCCACCAGCCCTATTTGTGCTGTTACCCTGCTGTTTTAATATGTTTTGGGGGCTTGGCTTCTGAGTGTTTACTGCTTATCACACCATGCTGCACCTACCCAACAAGTATGTGCTACATTGCAAGAAGTTTGGTAATAGGAGGAGAGATTGCAGTGCAATAGAGACAAGCTCATCCATGTGCAACTTCTCCAATAATAGGGTGGTGTGGGAACTGTAAGTTAAGCCTCGTACACACCTCTGGGTTGAACAAAAAAAAAAACCTGACAGCTCTGGTCAGAGTCGCTGTACTAACAATCTGATGTTAGTACATCAATATCCCTTGCTATGCTATTGTGTTCTGACAGGGGGATGCCCCCGCCTCCCTTGCCAGAACTCTCCGGTCAGCGCTCTCAGCCATTGGCTGAGAGCACTGATTAGGAGCTGGTCAGCAGACCTTTTACAGTGATAACCCTTCGACAGAAGCCAGCCAAACAGCCAGCTTCTATCAGACCGGCTGCCGTACACACGGGCTGAATGTCGGCCGGTACCGGCTAATGTCGCCTGACATTAGGCCTGTGTGTGCTAAGCTTTTAGGCTCGATTCACACCTATCCATGTTGCTTTTGAGCGTTTTTGGAGGTTTTTTTTTCATGCTTGCCACGTTTTTGAGCAGCGTTTTTGCTGCGTTTTTGCCGCGTTTTTGCCGCGATTTGCGTTTTGCGTTTTTTTTTTTTTTTTTCATTTTTTTTTACAGTCTTAAAAAAAATTACAAAAAAAAAAAAGAAAAAAATAAAAAAAAAAGAAACGGCAAAAACGCACCAAAAACGCACCAAAAACGCTGCAAAAACGCTGCAAAAACGGTGCACTTGCGTTTTTGATGCTTGTCCATTGAAATCCATTGCATGCAAAACCCTGCTTTTTGCATGAAAAAAAGTCCCCGACCCTTTCCAAAAACGCAGAGATACAAAAAAGCATTGATGTGAACATGTTCCATAGGAACCCATGTTAAAAAATTTCCATGCATTTCTGCAAAATGCATCAAAAAACGCGCTAGTGTGAATGGAGCCTAAAGCGAAATTACATTAGAAAAAGCACTGGTCCCTCGCCAGCCAGACAGGGTTATGCTGTGTAACAAAACTGTGCAAATTTCAGAACTGGATCAACAGAAATAAAAATCTTTTGGAAGGTAATATAGCTTGTATATATGTATTCTATCTGTGATTTTAGTCGTTTGCCTGGAATTTCACTTTTCCACAGTGTGAAAATAGCAAGACACGGGAGCCCCCCCTATTATCATGGATCTTTTTAGGAGACTTTGAAGCGTAATTTGCTTAGCTGTAAAAATCACTATTTTGCCTTAATTATCATTATTTTTAGCAAATTTTATAACAGCAAAAAACAATCATAATAGAAAATAACACATGCATTATAGCCAGAGGAACTATTATCTAATTTTTACTAATGGTGCATTCAAAAACAAAAGGAAGGAACGGGTGAAATTGCTTTTGAAATTATTTATCACAAAATGTTGTACTGCTTCTTACCTGCAATTATCTTTTAACTGCTTGAGTTTTCATCAGTTTAATAAAATACCATTGGCATTGGTTATCATTTACATAAGTATACATACTTACAATAACTAATGCTGGCCATACACATCTGGGTTTTTTTTGGGTTTTTTTGACAATCGAGGTAGATGGAGGAATCGTCCCCACTGCTTTAGTTTGTATTCTGATAGCAGGACACCATCAGAATACATTGATCATTGGCTGCAGTGCTGATGGAAGCAACATTTTCTAACAATCCCAATTTAGAACAGTAAGACCTGCTCTCGAACAGAAATAGCCATGGCTGTATCAAAATTAGGCTGGTTGGGCATCGAATTTGGATCCATCTATGTCCAGTTTTATGCCTTGTTCACATGGGTGTTCTTAACACCTGTGTCAGGGCTGTGTTTGCCTGCATTGGGATGCACAGGAGTTCCATACGTCCACACGCAGTTAGTCCCATTCATGTCTATTGGGAAACAGTGGCTGCTTCCAATTTGACAGCCGTGCAGGTGTGGCCCCCTCAACGTAGACAGTGTGTATTTGGGGACACATGTCAAATTGGGAGCAACAGCTGTGTCCCAACTACAAAAAAACACACAGGTGGGCAAAATTGCCTAGTGCATTACCTGAGATTTATTATGTGGAACAAAGACACAAAAGTAGAAGAAAGGAAGGCATTAAAAAACATGAAGCACAATCTGATGCAAGAATTGCATGATGAAACAAGTAATGCCATGGTGCTGGTAAGCTGAGGTATTTTGGTGGCGCATCCCCTTCCTCAGAGCTAAGCCAACCCTGTGTTTTGTTTTTTGTAGTTTTTATCGGATTTCCCCATCTGAGGAGAGCTGGTTGAGCATTTCTGACAGATGTTTTCCTTACTGTACTTCTTGTGTTTGGAGGATTTCTGAGAGCTGGAATTGATTGTATGTTTTATAAATATGATCATATTTTGATTGATAAGATTAAGAGATTACAAGGTGGAAAGAGGGAAGCGATCGATAAAAAACAATCGTACGGAGTGACCCTAGAACTATTAATCCAGTTTCACTTCCTAGTGTATGGTATATTGATCAAATGGGTTGGCAACTATAGATTGATTATTCCTGTAAGAAGAAATTGATTGGAGACTATTTCAATCATTTATTAAAGTGTGTATGGCCACCAGATGTCTGCTGAGTAAAATTCTGACTACTCTGTGTCACTGTGAACTATAAAAACATCATATAAACTGCAGCGCTCTAAATACCATAAAAGATGCCTGAATGAAATAAAATAATATGTGAAATTCAGTAATTTAACCACTTCAGCCCTGGAGGACTTTACCCCCTTCCTGACCAGAACACTTTTTACAATTTGGCACTGCGTCCATTTAACTGATAATTGTGCAGTCATGCAATGCTGTACCCAAACAAAATTTGCGTCCTTTTTTTCCCACAAATAGAGCTTTCTTTGGTGGTATTTGATCACCTCTGCGTTTTTTATTTTTTGCGCTTTAAACAAAAAGAGCAACAATTTCGAAAAAAAAAAAAATTTTTTTGCTATAATAAATAGCCCCCCCCCCAAAAAAAAAGAAAATTTCTTCATCAGTTTAGTCCAATTATATCTTTTCATGTGACAACACTGGAGAAATGACACTTTGCTACAATGTAAAGTGTACAGCTTGTATAACAGTGTAAATTTGCCGTCCCCTCAAATTAACTCAACTAACAGCCATTAATGTCTAAACCAGTGTTTCTCAACTCCAGTCCTCAAGGCACCCCAACAGGTCATTTTTTCAGGTATTTCATTATTTTGCACAGGTGATTTGATCAGTTTCTCTGCCTTAGTAATTACCACAGCCGTTTCATCTGAGGGAAATCCTGAAAACATGACCTGTTGGGACGCCTTGGGGACTGGAGTTGAGAAACCACTAAACCACTGGCAACAAAAGCGAGTACACCTCTAAGTGAAATTGTCCAAATTGGGCCCAATTAGCCATTTTCTTTCCTCAATGTCATGTGACTCGTTTGTGTTACAAGGTCTCAGGTGTGAATGGGGAGCAGGTGTGTTAAATTTGGTGTTATCGCTCTCACTTTCTCATACTGGTCACTGGAAGTTCAACATGGCAAAGAACTCTGCGAGGATCTGAAAAAAAGAATTGTCGCTCCACATAAAGATGGCCTAGGCTATAAGAAGATTGCCAAGACCCTGAAACTGAGCTGCAGCACAGTGGCCAAGACCATACAGCAGTTTAACAAGACAGGTTGTACTCAGAACAGGCCTCGCCATGCTTGACCAAAGAAGTTGATAGCACGTGCTCAGCATCATTTCCAAAGGTTGTCTTTAAGAAATAGACGTATGAGTTCTGCCAGCATTGCTGCAGAGGTTGAAGGGGTGGGGGGGTCAGCCTGTCAGTGCTCAGACCATACGCCACACACTGCATCAAATTGGTCTGCATGGCTGTTATCCCAGAAGGAAGCCTCTTCTAAAGATAATGCACAAGAAAGCCCGTAAACAGTTTGCTGAAGACAAGCAGACTAAGGTCATGGATTACTGAAACCGATGGTGTCAAGCGTGTGTGGTGGCAACCAGGTGAGGCGTACAAAGACAAGTGTGTCTTGCCTACAGTCAAGCATGGTGGTGGGAGTGTCATGGTCTGGGGCTGCATGAGTGCTGCCAGCACTGGGGAGCTACAGTTCATTGAGGGAACCATGAATGCCAACATGTACTGTGACATACTGAAGCAGAGCATGATCCCCTCCCTTCAGAGACTGGGCTGCAGGGCAGAATTCCAACATCATAATGACCCCAAACACACCTCCAACAAGACCAGGTGGTTGTTAGTGCAAGGTCACTAACATCCACCAGCTCCGTAATGTCGTCATGGAGGAGTTGAAGAGGACTCCAGTGACAACCTGTGAAGCTCTGGTGAACTCCATACCCAAGAGGGTTAAGGCAGTGCTGGAAAATAATGGTGGCCACACAAAATATTGACACTTTGGGCCCAATTTGGACATTTTCACTTAGGGGTGTACTCACTTTTGTTGCCAGCAGTTTAGACATTAATGGTTGTGTGTTGAGATATTTTGAGGGGACAGCAAATTTACACTGTTATACAAGCTGTACACTCACTACTTTACATTGTAGCAAAGTGTCATTTCTTCAGTGTTGTCACATGAAAAGATATAATAAAATATTTACAAAAATGTGAGGGGTGTACTCACTTTTGTGAGATACTGTATATTCTTCTACATATTTTTGGTTAAAAAAATCGCAATAAAAAGTTAAAGCGTCTACAAACTATGGGAAAGATTTATGGCAATGTTATTTATTTATTTATTTATTTTGTGTTTTACTAGTAATGGCAGTGATCTGTGATTTTTAGCGGTATTGCAACATTGCGACAGACAGATCAGACACTTTTGACACATTTTTGGGACCATTGACATTTATACAGCAATCAGTGCTATAAATATGCACTGATTACTGTGTAAATGTCACTGGTAGGAAAGGTGTTAACACTAGGGGGCGATCAAGGGGTTAAATGTGTGTTCTCTAGATGTGTTCTAACTGTGAGGGGATAGGACTGCCTGGGGGAGGAGACATATCGTTGTTCCTACTTAGTAGGAACAAACGATATGTCTCCTCTCCTCTGACAGAACAGGGATTTGTGTGTTTACACACACAAATCCCCATGCTGGCTCTCGTGCAGGTGATCTCGCCCGCCGGCCACGCGCATCGCATCCCCCGCCGTGCAGCGGGCGTGCGCACCCTCTGGCAGCAGTGCCATTGTGCCGCAGTAAAAGTACATGAGCCGGTCAGGAACCAATTAAAAAATCAAAACAGTGATCACATCATGTATCTGCTGGATGTCAACTTCATCAGACCAGAGAAATATAATAAATAAATGAATGAATAAATAGTCCAAAATAAAGTTCATCAGCTAAATATCCAAGTGAGAATTCTTCTGTGTTCTAGTATATAGTTCTAGTAATGTTTTCTCTGATGAACTTTTGGACTATTTATTTTGATTTATTTTGATTTTGGACTATTTATTTATTTATTATATTTTGCTGGTCTGAAGCTGAGATCCAGCCAATGCATGCATAATGTGATCACTGTTTTGTCTATTAAAATGACTGAATTTCACATATTATTTAATTCACGTATATTTTATGGTATTTAGAGGGCTGCAATTTATATGATTTCAAAAAAGTGAGAGTATACAACCTCTACTTGCTAGCGACTTCTTTCAGTGTGTAGCGCCAAATTTTTGACTTTTTTTTTACTGTGAACAATAAACTGTCAAAAGATTTACAAGTAGATCATGCTAGTTGCTGGTCACTGACTGAGAATGACAACTAGCATTTCTAGGTGGTCAGGAATGGTATCCCCATATGTCTCTTAGTACAGGTGTCATATAAAAACATTTTTTGGTATGTAGAGCATGTATGCAAGTACAAAGTGTTATCCCAGGTATACGATTGAAACATCATATTTTTTTTATTTTAGGCATAAAATTCTCTCCAATATGCCAACACAAAAGCAGTCTTAATTCACAAATGGCTTAGCATATGCCAAAAACCTTCAGCACACAGCAGACAGGAAGCATTACTTTCCAGGAGTACTGGAAGAACTTCTGACTAATAATTTAGCATTGATCTTAGCAGATTAAGTTTTTTTTTTTTGGGGGGGGGGGTTGCGACAAAGGATGCCAGGCAGCAGGAGCCTTTTTTTTAATTGATTCTGTGGTCTCCAATGTATAAAATAATTCTGTATAATTTCTAGATGTTATGTATGATAAAGTTTTAAAATAGGAGAAAAAAAATATCAATGTGATACTGTAGCAAAAAATGGGATATTGTCCTATTTTTTTCTTTTGGTGGACAGGACAAGGAACTCAAAATATTTGCCAATATGTGTAAAACGAATCCTTTTTATTTGGACATCCCAAAAACTACAGGAATCAGAATGCTGGGTAGATGCCTTTCGCACACTTCACGTGCACTTAGTCATTACAAAGGTATGTTAGAAAGACAGTTCTTATATAGTCCCACCTATAACAGGTGTCACCAGGTACTAATTGCAGATGTCCTGTTACATAGACTACACATGTGAAAAAGAGACCCATGAATATATAATTATATATAACACATATAAACAAAATAAACAAATAACCAAAAATGTATGACCGCAATATACAGGGATATGTAATGTAATACTGACACATAATCACACACATAGGTTGGACTTGATGGACTTGTGTCTTTTTTCAACCTCACCTACTATGTAACTATGTAACTATGTATATGTGCTCTAACAAGACAAAGTGTTGTTATATAAAGACTAAATATAAAAGATGTATAAAAACATTATCATAAAACACCATATAGTCTTGTGTCACCCCGTGTCCTTATACTCTAAAACAATTAACCAATAGATGACAGTATCCTCTCCCACCCTGATATAAACAACAATCGATACATATAAGCACATATGTATCAATGGATGGGGGGGGGGAATCTCCTAACATAGGAATAGGAAAAAAAAAACAGCACAAGACACATAGAGACAGAAAAGACAATTGACACACAAATATAACGTATATTGCAAAACCCATTCATGTACGATGTGGCTCCCATCTGTAAAAGAGAGATGGGGTACCATAGCATATGGCACACCATGAAGTTGGTAGGAAAGACAACCAGGAACGGACAATGGGGATGGGCAGCACAAATTTGGGTAAAAAATGAACCGCAATATTACTGCCCATCCATCTGTCCTTTTATTTATAACCCTGTGTCTAGTGAATGTCCAAATGGGTCAGAAATAATTGGAGAAGGTCCGACCGCATCCATCAGACGTGATGTGAACGCCTGACGGGGGGAGGGGCCCGAAGGTGGCACCGGAGTGGAGGACGGAGGCGTGCAGGACAGAGCGGGTCAGCGTACTGGAGGCGAGCGGCGTGATGAGATACTGAAGCCGATTCACGCCCCGTGCGTTCGGGAGGATGCGGCCGGCGTCTCTGGCTTCACCAGCAATGGAAGGAGGAACTGATTGGCGGGCAGAGGGCGGGCGGCGAGGAGAGAGTCGGATGCCGCCGTGCGCCCTGCGCATGTGAGAAGACGCGGCTGGCGTCCTTGACACATCCAGCGGTGGAAGGAGGAATAGATCCCTGTGCGGAGAGCCTGGCACGGTAATAGAGTGACAGAGTGGGACTCTCCCTGCAAATAGTGCCACATAAATAGAGCCAGGTTCCTCATGAAACCAAGTTTATGAACAGCGCCATCCCCCCCCACCCAACCCCACACTGGACCCAGAGGTGCCTAGATTACCTGGAAACAACTACAGCAAAGAGCACTGCAACACAGGGAGCTGGTGGTTCAAAATACAGAAGAAGACATCCTCCCCAGGTATGATTATATTGATTTGAGGAACTGTTGATCTACTGTTTTGATTTGCTAAATCATAAAGGATATTTACCGGAGGGGGAGGAGGTGAAGATAACGGAGGAGGAAGGAAAGGAAGGGTTACAGGAGAGACTATCTATCTAAACCCGCTCATCTAACTTGGCAACTATCAGTTTAACCCCAGAAGTACCGTCAGGAAGAGGCATCAGTGGGAAGAGGGAGGGAAGCGTACAACTAAGGCCACAGATTCATCAAGGTGCAGTTTGGTGCCAGGCCCCCAAAGAGACGGAACTTCTATACTTTCATATAGGTCAACAGTATTATTAGAAAAGGGACACAGAAAGGGTGCAAGACCGGGTGAGGTGGTTATGTTTTTTGCGCCCTGTGACTGGTTATATTACAAGCATCTCCGGTTGAAGTATGAGAGGGCGCAATCAGAGGACAGCTGAACCCAAGACTCCTAGGGAGAGCCTTAATACAAGTACAATACAAAAATATCTCAAGGAAGCAAGCGCCAAAAGCCCTGCTGCTGATATGAAGCAAGCAGGAACGAAAGACAAAAAAACACAGCTGAAACAAAAAGCGGGACAGGGGGAGAAGCCCAGAGACGAGATGGAGCAAGAGGGCGCTGGCGTCTTGAGTGATCTAGATGAGACAAGAAACACCATATCCCCTATAAGTAAAGCCGAGATGATAGAGATGTTTACGAAAATGGAAAATGTCATCAAAACAGAAATTTCAAGTGTGCGTTCAGATATGAGCCATCTCTTACGTAGAGTGGAAGAAATAGAAGAAACAGCTGACTCACAGGCGAAAGAGATACAGGATTTAAAAGAGCAAATGAAGAAAATGCAAACTGACAATCGCGTATTGATTTATAAACTAGAAGAGCAGGAAAATCAAAGCAGAAGACAAAATCTGCGTATAAGAGACCTTCCTGAACAACAAAACGAGGACTTAAGAAATAAGTTGCAGAAACTCTTTAATCCGATCTTGGGAAGAAGAGAAGATGAGATCCTGAGGATTGACAGGGTCCACAGGATCAGGAAACCTCCAAACATGAGGCAAGACATCCCAAGAGATATAATAGTCAAGTTCCACTCATATGAAGACAAAGAGAAGATATGGACCAATCTGAGAGGGCCCCCCCCCCCAGCTACGACAACAGAGAGTTAAAAATTTTCGCAGATCTATCAGCAGGAACTTTAGCCAGGAGAAGGCAGTTAAAACCCCTGTTGGATCAACTAAAAAGGTCTAATCTGAAGTATAGCTGGGGGTTCCCAACATCCCTTTTAGTGACAAAAGAAGGTAGAACATTTAAAATGAGGTATCCGGAGGAAATGCGGGACTTCTGCGGAAATTTGGGTATTACCCCACCAGATGCTCTTATGTGAGAAAAATCGGGTAGGAGATATGAAGAGCAAGACAAGAGGAAGAGAAGAAGAGAGGACTTTTTTTTTTTTTTCTCCTCTCTCTCTACCTTCTCGTGCCCTTGCCGTCCTCAACGTCCTGGGTAAGGACGGAGAGATAGACAGAAGATTGAAACGCTGTGATTTGGTATTTTTTTTTTTATGTTGGAGGTGGGGGGGGATGGGGTATAGGGACATGGGGTTATATTATTATAAAAGATATAGGGTCAGATATGACGAGAAGGAGAACTACGACTGGAATGCATGCCTAGGCCCCGCAGGCCAACTCTTTCTGCTGAAGGAGGCGGAGGGGAGGTTGGCACCGGAAGCCACTGGAGGAGAGCCACCCCTGGGGAAATGGCTCGGGATATGAGATCTAGTGGGTCCCATATGTTCGGGTCAATGGCTAGTAAGGCCGGGGGGGAAGGGGGACTCAACTGCAGAGTGGGAGTATACAGAGGTAGCCAGAGTAAAAGGGAAGAAGTAGAGACATGCCTGAGTTAAACCTTCTGTCCTATAATGTTAAGGGACTGAACTCCCCAGGAAAAAGACACCTCAGGGAGCTACAACATTATAGAGCGGACGTAGTTTTCCTACAGGAAACGCATTTAATGTAGGGGTCAAATATTAAATTGTACTCTCCACGATTGCCCACTTGGTTCTACAGTGATACACCAATAAGTAGATCTAAGGGGGTGGCAATAGGGCTTTCTGGCTCCGTGAAATTCTCCGAATTGGGGAGATTGGCGGACCCAGAGGGCCGGTTTTTACTCCTTAAGGGAATGTTAGATAATAAAAAGCTTACTTTGGTAAATGTTTATTGCCCAAATAAAAACCCGACGACATTCTTGAAGGGGGTGCTTTCCAAGCTGGTGGAATTTCGGGAGGGAGAGGTGGTTATGGCAGGGGACTTTAACTTCTGTCTGGACCCTGAACATGATAGTACGTCCCGGGCACAGGGGACAAGTAAGGTTCAAATAAGTATGATTAAGAAACGGTTAAAAGAAAACCACCTAGTAGATGTGTGGAGAATGCAACATTTAAAAACTAAGGACTATACCTTTTTCTCCCCTGTGCACAGGACGTACTCGAGGCTAGACTACATAATGGTAGATCACAGTTTGGTGGACTCTGTCAAGGAGTCTAGAATAGGGGTGATTTCCCATTCAGACCATGCGCCAGTAATATTAAGGGTCAGTCTTATGGAGATACAAAATCAATCTTATTCTTGGAAATTAAATGAAACTTTATTAGCGGATCCCAAAGTGCTTGAAAAAATTAAAGACGAACTAGAATTTTTCTTTAGAACCAACGATACAGAGGAAATCTCGCCGGCGGTGTTGTGGGAGGCGCATAAAGCGTATATAAGAGGGGTTTTTATATCCATAGGCTCCGGGCTGAAAAGAAAAAGAAGAGAGGAGAGGGAAAAACTCATGGAGGAAATCCAGAAATTAGAACAGGACCACAAAAAAACAAAAGGCCAATGCCAGGACAGAGTTGAGAGGCAGCTTGGAACAAGATACAAAGAGGGCCCTTAATAAACTATCAAAGGGTAGACACGTCTGGGGTAATAAAATAGGTAAGCATTTGGCAAAGATATTGAGGAAGAAAAGAGAGAGGAACTATATTATGACAATACAAAACAAAAAAGGGGAAATAGTGGGCTCAAGTAGGGAAATAGCGGAAGAATTTAGAAAGTATTATAAAGACCTATTTTCCATTAAACAAATGGTCTCAGGAGAAGGTAATAAGGAGGAGAAGATGGAGGAATTCTTAAAGGAAGCAGAGGTAGTAAAGATACCCGAAGAGGAGAGAGATCTCCTCGATAGAACAATAGAAGAGGCAGAAATTCTTGCGGCCCTTAAGAGCAGTCCCAAGGGGAAGAGTCCCGGCCCCGATGGATTTACCTCACTATATCTGGCAAAATTTAAATAAATATTAATACCTAGACTAAGAAATTTTTGGAATAAACTGGGCCCAGACTGTAAAATGGGAGGGGAGGCGTTATTGGCGGCCATAACTTTAATCCACAAAGAAGGTAAAAACAGGGAGCTATGTTCGAGCTATAGACCTATTTCACTGTTAAATGCCGATGTAAAGCTATTCGCAAAAGTCCTGGCTGGGAGACTAATAAACAAAATGACCACCCTGGTGCACCCAGACCAGGCGGGGTTTGTACCAGGAAGGCAGAGTAGGGATAACGGAGTAAGGTCTGTGCTCCTGGTAGAGTCCACCAAGCAAGGCAGGCCCCCAGTTCTATTCCTGTCATTGGACGCAGAAAAAGCGTTTGACAGGGTAGACTGGGGGTGGATGTTTAAAACTCTGGAAGCAATGGGGTTGGGCCAGAGATTCATCTCGTGGGTAAAAATATTATATTTTATATATTTATATTTATATTATATACGTGAAAATTAATGGAGTGACCTCTGGGTCTTTCCGGATGGATAATGGTATGAGGCAGGGGTGTCCACTGTCTCCCCTCCTGTTTGCCCTTACCCTAGAACCTTTGTTGTCGTCCATCCGTAAAGATCCAGACTGCAGTGGGGTGAAAATAGGATCTGAGGAACACAAATTAGCGGCCTTTGCAGATGATGTGCTTCTTTTTATTACAAACCCTAGGATTACGATCCCGAATATCTTGAAAAATTTGAAAAAATTTGGGGAGGTTTCACACCAAAATTAATCCTGGGAAGACTGAGGTACTCAACTTGAATATAAGAATAGAGGAGGAGGAGAACTTGGCGGGGTTTTTCCCCTTCCCTTGGAGGAAAAAGATTAGATACCTGGGGGTGGAGCTATCGAAAAATCTGAAGGAATTGTATTTAAAAATTATATCCCCCTGTTAGACGAAATTAGACGAGAGGTAAGAAGTCTATCCTATCGCCCCCTTTCATGGTTTGGATGCATAAATGCGGTAAAAATGGTTATAATGCCTAAAATTCTATACAAGTTCCAAATGTTGCCCATCCCCCCCCCCCCCAGGTGTACTTTAGGGCTTTAAAAGGCCTAATACGGAGGTTTGTCTGGGGTGGTAAGAAGCCCCGAATTGCCAGTTCGGTCCTAAGTAGGAGGAAAGAGAAAGGAGGACTGTCGTTGCCTGATTTTTATAAATATTATAAAGCGGTGGTATTGACACGAGTTATAGAATGGACAAAGGGGTGTTCAGAAAGGAGGTGGGTAAATATAGAGCACAGTATGAGCAATAAGGTTTTAAATCACATAATATGGAACCCACCTAAATATAGAGTATTTAACACAGGGATGCCGACACTAACACTTAATGCTCTGAAGGTGTGGGATCAGGTTCATTTACAAAATAAATGGACGTACAACTCACCCTTGATATCACTTAAGGAAAACAATTTTTTTGCACCAGGTAAGAAGGAGGTGGGAGGGAATTGGATTAAAAGGGATAGTTTACTAATAAGGGATGTAATTAGAGATGGGAAGATATGCACTTATTCTGAATTAAAAAAGAAGCCTGAGGATCTGACCATCGATCCTTGGAGGTACCTTCAGCTCTCTATATTTATTGGGAAATTGCCAAAACCCCTTAGGGGTATAGAAGAATAGAGGCCACTTGAGCAGCTCTGTGAGAGGGAGTGTCAGAGGGGTATGGTATCACAAGTTTATAAAATCCTAAGTGAGAAAGAGGAGCTAGAGGAGCCTCAGTATATTAAGGCTTGGGAGAGGGAATTAGGGTCACGTTGCAGTAAAACCACACTAATGAAAATTTTGAAGATGTTATTCAAAACAGCAGTAGACAGTAAGAGGACCGAGATAAATTATAAATGCCTGGTAAGGTGGTACGCCACCCCAGACAAACTGAATAAGTTTGACCCGGGGAAATCAGAGGAATGCTGGAGAAAGTGTGGGGCGGTGGGGACGATGGCGCACATTCGGTGGGACTGTGCGGTCATCAAAACCTTCTGGAAAAAAATAATAGATTTGATCAAATCTATCACGGGTAGAACAGTGGCAGAAGACCCATGGGTATGTCTGTTCCATGGTACAGAGGAGCCAATCAAGCAATATTTAAATTCCGCAGTACCTATACTGTTGGACCTAGCCAAGAGACAGATTGCAAAGAACTGGTTGGAAGCAGATAGTCCAAATATCCGGGATTGGCTCTTCTGTATAAATGAGATATATTACATGGAGGGAGTGGATGGTGGGGAACCGGACTCAGAGGAGGGGGAAACCCGGGGTGATAAATGGTCAGGATGGCAGACTTATAAAAGTTCTTGGAGCTATTTGGAAGAGGTGACAAGGTGGGAGTGATTTCGAGGAGATCTCAGACTGTTTAGGTAAAACAGATATACTTCAACCTGCAGTGGGGTGAGGGTAGGGGGAAATTTGAAGGGGTTTATGTGGGAATTTGTTATTAAAATGAGATTGTAGTCTCTCTGTTGTGGAGAGTTACATACTGTTGTAATTTTGTATTGGAAAAATTATATAAATGAATATTTAAAAAAAAAAAAAAAAAAGAAATGATTGGAGAAAGGATGTGTATCAAAATACATGCCTGGACATTGCTTCCATACACAGAAGCAGGGGATGGTTATGTAGCACATCACAGTGTGTAGACAACCAGAAATGAGCAATGGAAATGGGCGGCACAAATTTGGGTAAAAAAAACCCAGTGAACCACAATATTACCACCCATACAGTGGGGACAGAAAGTATTCAGAACTCCTTAAATTTTTCACTCTTTGTTATATTGCAGCCATTTGCTAAAATCATTTAAGCTCATTTTTTTCCTCATTAATGTACACACAGCACCCCATATTGACAGAAAAACACAGAATTGTTGAAATTTTTGCAGATTTATTAAAAAAGAAAAACGGAAATATCACATGGTCCTAAGTATTCAGACCCTTTGCTGTGACACTCATATATTTAACTCAGGTGCTGTCCATTTCTTCTGATCATCCTTGAGATGGTTCTACACCTTCATCTGAGTCCAGCTGTGTTTGATTATACTGATTGGACTTGGTTAGGAAAGCCACACACCTGTCTATATAAGACCTTACAGCTCACAGTGCATGTCAGAGCAAATGAGAATCATCAGGTCAAAGGAACTGCCTGAAGAGCTCAGAGACAGAATTGTGGCAAGGCACAGATCTGGCCAAAAATCCAAAAAAATTTTTTGCTGCACTTAAGGTTCCTAAGAGCACAGTGGCCTCCATAATCCTTAAATGGAAGACATTTAGGACCACCAGAACCCTTCCTAGAGCTGGCCGTCCGGCCAAACTGAGCTATCGGGGGAGAAGAGCCTTGGTGAGAGAGGTAAAGAAGAACCCAAAGATCACTGTGGCTGAGCCCCAGAGATGCAGTCAGGAGATGGGGAAAGTTGAAGAAAGTCAACCATCACTGCAGCCCTCCACCAGTCGGGGCTTTATGGCAGAGTGGCTCGATGGAAGCCTCTCCTCAGTGCATGTTTATACACACAAATCCCCATGCTGGCTCTCGTGCATGGCACCCGCCGGCCACGCGCGCGCGCACCCTCTGGCAGCTCTTAAAGGGGACACCGTACCCGTTTGGGGTTTGGCGCAGCGGTGCCATTGTGCCGCAGTAAAAGTACGTGAGCCGGTCAGGAGCCGATTAAAAAATCAAAACACATCATGTATCTGCTGGATGTCCACTTCATCAGACCAACGAAATATAATAAATAAATGAATGAATAAATAGTCCAAAATAAAGTTCATCAGCTATATCCAAGTGAGAATTCTTCTGTGTTCTAGTATGGCTGTATTGCACACTTACCAGAAAGACAGGCTGCTCACTCAAGTGCTTCTTAAACGCATATAAGCTGTTAAAAGGTTTGTAAAGGTAAAAAAAAAAAATAACAAACATGTCTATACTTACTCTGTGCAATGGAGCGGCCGGAAACCTCCTCTTTTTGGGTCCCCCGCCAGCGCTCCTGGCCCCTCCTCTCTGGCCAGTGCCCCCTGGGAAGCCGCTTTCCATGGGGGGCACACGTGCGTGCTTGCACCTGAATCCCCCTGCTGCGTCCATTGACACAGACAAAAAGACTCGGCCCCGACCCCGCTCTGCCATCACAGGCTTTGATTGACAGCACTGAGAGCCAATGGTTTCCAATGCCCCAGCAAAACCTGCAAGATCTGGAAGTGAGGGGAGAAACGATCTGTCGACATGCACAGCGCTGGATCGAAAGGGGTGTCAGGTAAGTAAAAGGGGGGCTGAGGGGGCGATGCTGACAGCTCAATATTTTTTACCTTAATGCAAGGAATGCAATTAAGGTAAAAAATGTTTAGACTTTACAACCCCTTTAATGTTGAAGACAACTTCTGATGATTCAAACCAGTCACATAAATTCTTTAGATGCTGGAACTCAGGAGAAGAGCATATAGCGTAATACTGCTATATAACATCACTTGAGCGAGCAGCCGGTCTTTCTGGTGAGTGTGCAATACAGTCATACTGGAACACAGAAGAATTCTCACTTGGATATTTTCTCTGATGAACTTTATTTTGGACTATTTATTTATTTATTATATTTTGCTGGTCTGAAGTTGAGATCCAGCCAATGCATGCATAATGTGATCACTGTTTTGTCTATTAAAATTACTGAATTTCACATATTATTTAATTCATGTATATTTTATGGTATTTAAAGGGCTGCAATTTATATGATTTTTATAAAGTTTAAGGGAGAGTATACAACCTCTACTTGCTAGCGACTTCTTTCAATGTGTAGCGCCGAATTTTTGACTTTTTGTTACTGTGAACAATAAACTGTCAACAGATTTACAAGTAGATCATGCTAGTTGCTGGTCACTGACTGAGAATGACAACTAGCATTTCTAGGTGGTCAGGAATGGTATCCCCATATGTCTCTTAGTACAGGTGTCATATAAAAACATTTTTTGGTATGTAGAGCATGTATGCAAGTACAAAGTGTTATCCCAGGTATACGATTGAAACATCATTCATTTTTTTTTAATTCTAGGCAATGAAATTCTCACTAATATGCCAACACAAAAGCAGTCTTAATTCCCAAATGGCTTAGCATATGCCAAAAAACTTCAGCGCACAGCAGACAAGAAGCATTACTTTCCAAGAACTTCTGACTAATAATTTCGCATTGAATTTAGCAGATTACATTTTTTTTTGGGGGGGGGGGGGGTTGTGATAAAAATTGTAGTTGCCCAAAGCAACCTTTCACGATCTTTGAGCCCCATTCTTTTTGCAGTGGTATGCTGCTGCTTAACCATTTGCTGACCGCCCTATAGCAGTTTTACTGCTACAGTCCGGCAGCTGTGCACCGGATCACATATACTGTATATGATACACAGCAGGAGCCAATCAGCGGGTACCGCTGTCTCGATGTCTGCTGGCACCCACCGATCATCCTGCAGAGAAACAGAACGGCACTCAGTCTACATAAACAAGGCAGATCGCTGTTCTGACAGGAAGTAAGGCATGGATCCTGTGTTCTTGCAAAGCAGGGACTAGGATCCATGTCTTCCCCTAGTAAAAACACCTTCCACACTGTAGTAAAACACTGACTAGGCACACAGTTAACCCTTTGATCGCCCTTGATGTTAACCTCATCCCAGCCAGTGTCATTAGTACAGTGACAGCGCATATTTTTTAGCACTGATCACCAGTCCCCAAAAAGTGTCTAAAGTATCAGTGTCTGAATGTCCGCCAAAATATTACGGTCCTGCCATAAGTCGCTGATCACCACCATTACGAGTAAATAATAAATAAATATGAATAAAAAAATCCCATAGTTTTTAGACGCTATTACTTTTTGAGCAAAGCATTCAATATACATTTATTGGGATTTTTTTTACCAAAAATATGTAGCAGCGGCCAAATGAGGAGACGCTTCGGTAGCGGCTAAAGCCGCTCCAGCAGCAGTGGTGTCAGTGAGTGTGGCGGTGAGAGAGCCAGGAGGACGGAGCCATAGGGGTGGTGTGAGAGGCCTCCCCCTGGCCGTCAGTAGCAATCGAGCAGGCCGAACACAGTAACAGCAGAAGCAGCAAATGAAGTAAGCCAACAAAACTAACAATGTAACGCTGTGAAACCGGAGAGTGACCAAGAAGACGCCAGATATAGGTGAAAACTTTCCTCTTTTTTTTTTTTCTTTTTTCTTTCTCATAAACCATGTTTGCTGTGGATGACTTATACTCCTGGTTCTTGGTTGAAGAGTTGGTTCTTGATTGGTTCTTGAAGAAATTTAACTGAGTTTACAAGGTGAAACCCTGGTTAAATAGAAACTTGTTGCCTCATTACTTATTGATCTTAAAGAGGCAGTACCTGAAATAGAGGAAAACAGCAGCCCCAATCCGAAGTGGGAGACGGACGGGGAGCTGGTGTATGAGGCTCCTTTTTCTTACAATATAAATAGAACCAGTGGAACGGTGGATGCAAGCTGCTTATTATAACATCAGCTGTAAGTGAAACTGTGTTGTCCATGTGTCTGTCCACTGCCTCATGAGCTATTGGGCAGATGTTGTTGTGACAGAGATAAACGGAGTGCTACTTTGGTGATACCATTTTTAAATAAAAAACCAGCAGACCGGGATTGCAATAACTATATATTACATCTCAAAATACTAAAAGGAAAGGTGTTTTTTTTTGTTTTGTTTTGTTTTTTTTTTGTTTTTCTTTCCCCCCTCCTACTTTTTTCTTCCCCACGATATAATAGTATGGCTGGGAAGCGGGCAGCAGAGGAAAAATTAAACCAGCACCAGTTACAAAATCAGTCACAGCAAGTAGGAGGTCAGGTTACACGCTCTGCAAAAAATCAGACAAACCAAGTGAAAATTGCAGCAGCAGCTGCAGCAGCGGCAGCAACAAAGTTAGAGCGTTTTACTAGGACCTCCCTATCACCAGTAAAATCCCAACAATCAATTCAAACAGGTACTTTGGCGGGCAGGAAAAGCCAAAGTAGCGGGTTAATATCGGCTGTAGCAAGTCCAATCGCAGTGCCGCCCACAAAAGACCACGGGGCGGGAAAACTTGATACTACAAGTGGTGAAACAGAATTCAAAAGGCTACCTAATATAACCGAGGCTGATATGGAGGGAGGTCAAAGTGGAGGAGTGGAAGAGCCAACAATGAGGGACCTCCTGTATGCGATAACTGCATGTAAGGAATCAATTTCTGGTTTGGCTACTCAGTTAAAAAGCATAAGGGAGGAACTGGTAGTGATGGGCAGTAGACTGAAAGAAACGGAGGGAAGAACAACAGCCCTAGAGGAGAGATTAAGCTCTGTGGAAGACGTGCTATCCCCCGCTTAGACAAGACATAACTGATATGAAGAAATACATAAAAAATCAATCAGCTAAAATAGATGAACTGGAAAATAGAAATCGGAGAAACAACATAAGAGTAATAGGCATGCCTGAACGGAGCGAGGGATCTGACCCTATAGAATTTCTGGAGGGATGGATTAGGGAGACATTTGGGATTACATCTTTTTCTCCTTTCTTCGGCATTGAACGTGCCCATCGAATCCCCTTTAAACCCCGACAGGGCAAGGAGTACCCGAGGCTTATAATTATGAAAATGTTCAATTTCAGAGATAAAGTATCTCTGCTTCGGAAGGCGAGAGAAATGAGAGAGATCCTATATAGGGGGGTAAGAATTTCACTATATCAGGACTTTTCTCCGGACCTGCAAAAACTCAGGGCGGCATACATGCCGATTAAACGTGTGTTACAGCAAAAAAAGATGGACTATGCATTACTGTACCCCGCCCGCATGAGAATAACTACAAGGAATGGGACACTTTTTTTTGATTCCCCCCGAAATGTGGAAGAATGGCTGGAGAATACAGAGAGAACTATACGGAATATAGGAGAAGAGAGACTAGAGACTAATTAGATCTTGTTTTTTTTTTTTTTTTTTTTGTATTAGGGAGGAGGGAAGGGAAAGGGGAAACAGAGACAATAAGTAACACATTAAAGAAATAAGTAAATAATAAATCACAAGTAAAAATAAGAGTCAGGGAGTGATGCAGGGACAGATTATAAAATAGCAAAGGTTAGAATACATTTATTAAAACACATTGAGCCGACACGATAAATTATTTTGCTTATGAATATAAAAAATTAAAACACATGAATAGTATAAAATAGGTCGAAGCAATAGAATTATAAATTAGCAAAGGTTTGATATACACTTTCTAGAACACACTGAGTTGACACGATAAATTGTTTTGTTTATAAGTATAAAAAATTAGAACACATGAATGGCACTAACATGGTCAGAGAGGGGGGGGAGGGGGCGAGATAGGGACCCCTGGGGCAAGGGGGTATTGAAATGTATGGCACGGGTAAGGTATGCCAGTGCAGTTTGGGGAATGAGAATAAGTGGGAGGTCAGGAACATAGCCCCTAGGGTAGGCCCAGTTGGGCAGGGAGGGAAGATAGGGGGTGGGTGGGAGAGAGGGTGGAGGAGGCAGAGGGGTAAGAGGGGGAAAGGGGGAGGAGAGAGGAGGGTGGTAAGGGAGGTAGGGGAGGGGCGGGTGGGAAAGGCACAACTCAAACAAATAGTGAAAAACACCACAAACATAAGTTTATTCACATATACCTCTTACGTTTCTCCACTGATGGTGGGGGGAGTAGGAGGAAGGTTGATAGATACGTATTACACACTGAGGAGACCCAAGGGGTAGGTAAAACTCAGAAGGATAATTGTATTCTCGCTTTTTGCTTATGTTGTTGTCTTTGGCCTTATAATTATTTGAATTGATATGATTCCCTATATGAGTAAGGAAAAGGGGAAAAAAAAGGGTCTACTTCTAATGACATGGAATGTGAGAGGGTTGAGGGATAGAGACAAGAGAAGTGCAATGTTTAGATATTTTGATAAAATGAAACCTCAGATAATCTGTTTACAAGAAACACATTTGTGTCCAGACTCTGTTCACCTATTGCGTTCAAGGAGATACCCGACACAGTTCCATTCCATGCACACCTCATACTCAAGGGGAGTTAGTATAGTGGTCTCCTCGGATGTCTCCTTTGAATGCATAGAACAGAGGGTGGATAAGGAAGGAAAATTTGTTTTTTTGCTATGTAAAATTAACGGACTAATGTGCATAATTGCATCTATATACATACCCCCACCATTCCCATCAGTTCCACTTGGGTGTCTATCACAATTTATAGCCTTACACCCGGATGTCCCGGTGCTAGCACTGGGTGACTATAATAACATTTTAGACAACTCCCAAGATAGAATGTCTTTGACACCTAGAATTATGAGACAGACAGCTGGCAGGACGGCTTTTGCTGCCCTGCTTACGGAAATAGGACTCCGGGATGTATGGAGAGAGAGACATGAAAAGGACAGATGCTATTCATGTTACTCTGCAACACACGATGGTTTTTCCCGTATTGACCTGGGTCTAGGGAACGAGGCACTCTTGCAGCTAGTAGAGGACTCAGCGTATGAGCCACGCCTACTATCCGACCATTCCCCATTTTGGGTACGGTTAGACACCACTGGAATGCTGGGGCGACCATTATGGAAGGTGAACCCCTACTGGTTAACTTTGTTTCCGCAGGTAGATAGAACAAGAGAGGCACTGCAGGAGTTCCTGCAATTTAATAGGGGATCTGCTAGTGCTGTGGTAGTATGGGATACACTCAAGGCATTCTTGAGGGGATGTCTCATTAAAGAAATTGCGGGAATTAAAACACGTTCCAGGGAATGGGAGAACAGGGTACGGGAAGAACTGAAAGAAAGGGAACAGGCCTTATTAAGAGATCCATCAAAACCTAATCAAGAATCCTGGAAGGAGGCACAAGTGGTATATAACTCGGTTTGGTTATCAGCAGTAGAGAAGAGAAGATACTTTCAGCAACAAAGTTACTTTGAAGAAGGGGAAAACACTGGCCGTCTTTTAGCCCTTATAGCCAGAGAGCAACGAGACTCTATTAATATCCTGGCCGTGAGGGCTAAATCTGGGGAGAGGCAGACCCTTAGCTCAGACATTTTGAGTAGCTTTCAGCAGTTTTACAGGGATTTGTATTCCAGTAAAACTAGTTATATTCCATCTGATTTGGTACAGTTCTTACAAACCTGTCCGCTCCCGCAGTTATCGGAGGCAGACAGGGAACTGTTAAACCGCCCAATCACATTAGTGGAATTAAGAGAAGCACTGGAGGGGACAAAACCCCATAAATCACCAGGCCCAGACGGGATTCCGGCAGAGGTATACTCCCATTATAGGGAGGACCTCTTACCATCATTACTACAGGCCATAAGGGAGGCTGAGGAAGTGGGTTACCTACCAGATAGCATACAAGAGGCAATAATAACAGTAATTTTAAAGCCTGGGAAAGATAAACTCCTATTGGATTCATACCGCCCAATTTCGCTATTAAATGCGGATGTTAAATTGTTTGCCAGTGTTTTGGCTAAAAGGTTATCTCGAGTGATTGGCAAGCTGGTCCATTGTGATCAGTCTGGTTTTATACCTACCCGCTCTACATTGGATAACATAAGGAGACTCTACATGAACCTACAGATGCCAGTGGACAATCCGGGGGGTAGGGCCATTCTGTCACTGGACGCCTCAAAAGCGTTTGATAGTGTGGAGTGGCCCTATCTCATGGAAACACTGAAAAGACTTGGTTTGGGAAGTAAGTTTGTATCTTGGGTAGAGATACTTTATTTCAAACCCAGAGCCAGAATACGCATTAATAATAATCTTTCTCCTCCATTTGAATTGCATAGGGGGACTAGACAGGGTTGCCCACTGTCTCCATTGCTGTTCGCCTTGGCAATAGAGCCTTTAGCCATAATGATCCGGAATTCAACGGAGGTAGTGGGGTTCCGTAGATACCAGAGAGAAGAAAAAATATCTCTGTATGCAGATGATGCACTTATATATCTGGGCGATATGACCTCATCTCTGCGGGCAGTAATGGAGATAGTGGGAGAATTCGGCAGTTTCTCAGGCTTTGATATTAACTGGTCAAAATCAACTCTAATGCCGATAGACCAGCCGAGGGACCGACTACCAGTGGGAGCGGAACAAATAGCAATAGTTAATAGCTTTAAGTATTTGGGAGCAATGGTGTCCCCGAATCCGGCCGAGTATCTTCGGTTGAATTTGGAGCCATTGCTCTCTAGACAGAAAGAAAAAAGCAATAGCTGGTGTAGGCTCCCCCTATCAGTTATAGGACGAGCAAACTTAATAAAAATGGTATGGGCACCACAGCAATTATACATCTTCCATAATTCACCGATATGGATACCAAAAAAGTGGTTTAAGCGAGTTGATACACTAATGAGGGAAGTGATATGGAAAAAAAAGGCACCCAGAATTAGCTTGGAAACATTGCAATATGAAAAGGATAGAGGAGGGCTGGCAATACCCAACTCTAAGCTGTATTTCCTGGCATCACAGCTACAACAAATGGCAGGGTGGGGTCGAAAGGGGAATGAGGACCCTACATATAAACTGGTGACCATATTGGAACCCACGTTAGAAGCGGCCTCACATTTGGAAATGGACTTGCCAAGTATGAAGGGGGTAGAACCTATAAATACGCTCTTTAAAAAGGTATGGGGAGAGGTTCGGAAGGCGCTAAAAATAAACGGCGTACTCCCATTCACGCCGATCTGGCATAATAGAAGATACCCCGAGATCCAGGAACTACAAGGGTTTACACACTGGAGAGAAAAGGGGATTCAGTTCTTCCCACAATTATATGAGGGAGAGGTGCTGAAGACATATGAACAACTATGCAGGGAATTCCATTTGAACCCGCGGGGATTTTATCAATACCTCCAACTACGTCATGCGTTACAGGCACAACAGATAACACACTCCCAGACAGTACCAACAGTATCACTCTTGAGTGAGGTTTTTTTGGCAGACACAAGGAAAGGGTTAATATCAAAAATATATAGGGAGTTGCTGAGGCCAGTTCAGGATCATACTTTGTTAAAGTGCCAAAATAAATGGGTAGAGGATATAGGAGAGATAGAAGAAAAACAATGGGAAATGGCGCTTGAGGCTATTCCGGTGGTGTCGCTTTCCGCAACCCAAAGACTGTCACAATTATTTATTCTCCATAGGGCCTATAGGACACCAGTACAGCTTTATAAATGGGGACGAGGAGACTCCCCACTGTGCCCTAAGTGTAGAGTACACAGAGGGGATTTCATCCATCTAATCTGGAGGTGTCCAAAGCTGTATAGATACTGGGATGAGGTTTCCCAGCATATTTCAAGGTTGGCGCGGGTTCCCATCCCCCTAAACCCGATTGTATACTTGCTTGGAGCCATAAATGCAAAAATGTTTCCAGGAGGAAAGTACTTTATGTTAACTAGACTGATGTACCTTGCCAGAAAACTTATAGCAAAGTGTTGGATGGCCCCAACGGTGCCTACAGTGAAGCAATGGATTGCCTATGTCAATTCGCTTCTCCCCAGAGAACGACTGGCTTATAGCCGTAGAAGTGATAGGGGTAAATTTGATAAGATATGGCAGTCATGGTTGGGGGATGTGGACCTGGCCCCGCACCAATTGATAGTAGAAAGGCTTCAGATGTAGGGACAGGGGGGGGAAGTGTAGAGAGGAAGAGGGAGATAGAGACAGCCGAGGGAAAGGAAGACGAGAAGGAAGTGTGCAGGGAAGGGGAGAGGGGAGAGAGAGACAGAAAGATGGTCTGTAAAATCAATGATAATACAATTAGATAATCAAGAACATTGGATAGGGGGGAAGTTAGTGGTAATTGTGAAATGTGGTGAATGAAACACTAAAGGTAACAGGAAAGTTTTGTTGTGATGGAGGGGGGGGAGGTACAGGGAGGGGAGGGGAGGGGAGGGGAGGGGAGGAGGGGTGGAATAAAACAAAGAAAATGGAGTAATGAATTAGTAGTAGAGATACAATGTTGTACGGAATGAGGGTAGAAACACAAGAATGGGCTTGTATAAACCACACATTTTATTATATGTTTTTGTACTATTAAATAATATGAATGATTGAATCCATGTTCCTTATGTCGCCAGTCATAGCCCCTGCGTGGGCTGACCTGGCGCTTGTTTTGTATTACTGCAAATTTTCTGGCATATTTGCAATAAAAATGATTTAGAAAAAAAAAAAAAAAAAAAAAAAAAAACCAGGCTGCTCTGTATGTAGCTTCTGACAGGCTGCGTAAGGAGCCCTGTATCACCGAAACAATAGGAGCCCCAAATTCTGACCAGTGGTGGGGTAGGACTTTGGTAGGAATTTGGGGTCTCTGTGACCCCAGGTTGCCAAGCTTCAACCCACGAAGCTCGATCGTTTTTTTGTTTTTGTTTTTTTTAATGTTCATGGCTCTGTCTCACCTGCCTCCGCTGACTACACGTCCTTACTTCTGAGATCATTCAGATTTCATTTACAGGTGCATTCGACCTGCAGTTGACCTAATTTTGACCAGCTTCAAAGGGGTTTGGATTTCCTTTAGACTTGTATGGTAATGCATGGCTCCCAACTGTAACTGATTTTGAGGGACTGTCCCTGATTTGGAACAAAGTCCCTCTGCCCTCCTCATTTGTCCCTCATTTTGGTCCCATCTATATAGTTGTATATAAAATACACAATTTGCTAAACCGTTAATCCAATTTCTAAGTTGCTGCATTTGTAAATGTCAAAAGCCAGTATAAAGGAATAATAGTGGAAAAAAAGCACTTGTGGGCATTGCCAGGACAAGGTCACCTAGAGCCCAGGGTAAACATGCCAAACCGTGCCCTGCCCACCCCCCCAACCCCCTCCCCCAAGATGTATGAGCATTATCTGCAACCTCCCCCCTAAAAAAAAATTAGGCATGCTTACCCCCTTAGCATAAATTAGCCTCCTCCCAATACAAATCAGCCCCCCTGTTGAAATCCTCCCAGCACAATTGACCCCCCCCAAAAAAAAAATCACCTCTCCTAGCACAAATGCTCCACCCCTCAAATTTCCTCTCTGGGTATACATACTCTTCCCCCAAATGTACCCTCCTAACATAAATCCCCTCCCCCCTCTACCATATCACCTCTTCTAGCGCACATCCTCTTCTCCCACCCCACCCCCAATTTCCCCTACTAGAACGCCTCTTACCCCCTGCCGCTCCCCTAAATTCTCCCTCTCTAAACTAATTCCACCCCTCCCCTAATCTCCTCACAGCATCCCACCACCTTACATGATACCACAGTGCCCAGGGCAGCCGTCCCTCCTGCCCACTCCTTGCCCAGCCCTGCTTGTGGGTTTAACCACATGCCGACTGGCCATAGCCGAAAGACGGCTACAGCGTGGTTGGCTTATTCTGGGTGGGCATCCATGGACGTCCTCACAGAATCGCGCTCCCGCACGCCCCCTGGGGCACACCCGGGAACATCCGTGACCCAGCGCATCACGGATCGCGGTAAATTGCCGCTGATAGCAGCCGTTTACCACATGATCGCTCTGTCAAATAACGGAGCATCACTTGTAAACAAACCGGCGTCATGTCATGATGCCGGCTCCTCCCTCCCCTCGTCTCAGAGATGGTACAGTGTGAGAGGAGAGAGGGAGAGATAGTTTGCAGCGCTGTGGGCACTACAGATCCAGCCCACAGCGCTG
Organism: Aquarana catesbeiana; assembly: GCF_042186555.1. Lineage (NCBI taxonomy): Eukaryota > Metazoa > Chordata > Amphibia > Anura > Ranidae > Aquarana > Aquarana catesbeiana. The sequence goes on from NC_133326.1 coordinate 139,424,559, forward strand.
CTCATTGCCCATACTATGCCAATACTCTGCAATACTATGGCAATACTCTGCAATACTCTGCAATACTATGGCAATACTCTGCAATACTCTGCCAATACTCGCCAATACTCTGCAATAAATTTTAACAGAAACAAAGAATTTTTGTTTTGTTTTGTTTTACTGAATTTTCAGTCTTTTTTGATTTATAGCGCAAAAAATAAAAAACCCAGCGGTGATTAAATACCACCAAAAGAAAGCTCTATTTGTGTGAAAAAAAGGACAAACATTTCAAATGGGTAGAGTGTTGCATGGCTGAGTAATTGTCATTCAAAGCGTGAGAGCACAGAAATCTGAAAACTGGTCTGGTTAGGAAGGGGGTTTAAGTGCCCAGTGGTCAAGTGGTTAACAAATCTTTTTTTTTTGTATAATCCTCCTTTAAAGGGGGTTTGGCAGGGGGTGTGTCCTATGCTACATACTTTTGCTAATAGGTGTTTCCCATCTCAAAAAGTTGGGAGGAATGGTAGTGCAAAACGCATTTGAAGCAATCAAAAGCCTGTCATTACGTCATCACAGGTCCTTATGACACACATCAGTGTACTTTTTAATAATGTGCTTTTTGCTTCTGGTCTCCAAGACAAGCAAGGCTCCATTCATTCTAATTCAAGAACCAGGAGCAGGAGAGAGAAAGTCATATGACCAGCCAATCCTCCTATCAGGCAGTGTTCTTTGTTGCATTATGTACAATGCCGCCACTATTATACAAGTCATTCATGAAATGCAGGAGGTGGTGGTGTGGAATAAATAGTAGTATCCACTCTCCAATATAAATGGGCCCCTTTGTTCCATTTTCATTTATTTTTCATTTCATTTTTTTTCACTACAGAAAAGAGTTGGCTGCTAAAAGCAATAAAAACTGTTCTTATTTTTAGTACTTTTCACATATAAACCCCTGGGTGAGGCCAGCAGCTGGTAAGACTTCAGATGACCTCTGACGGCCTCAGCACCGTCACTTTCTATATTTCTATCTGGACAGGTTCATCTTAATAACCTGATTCAGTTTTGTATGATTTCAAGTAACCCTGGCAACCGAAAATACCTGCTTTCATTAGGCCATTCGCTCCAAGCTTGTCAAAGCTAAAATTCAAAATACGATTTCCTCCTGCCGCTTGAGTTGTTTTTTCCTAATATGACCGAGTAAATCCCAATGATAAAACGCCAAGTGTACGGTCAATGCGTTCTTTGACTTTGAATGACCTCCACTTGCTATATTTGCAGCCTTGTTAAAACTTGAGCTTTTTTCACCCCGGGGTCTACAATGAGATCCACAATTCTTGCTCAAGATTTGTCCTTGTAAATGATACTATGTCCTTTTCATGCTCCTTCCTCCCAGGACTATACAAGGTTTTCCTGGATTTATTATACAGGAATATAGGAGGGCTGTCTTAAAATGGCCACTGTATAATGTACTGCTCACATATATGCAGCTCGTTATGACTATAACCTGCAGGTAATGCTGGCTTGGTGGTTAAAATATACTGATGAAACCTGCATAATGATACTAAAATCTTCTGTTAGAAATAGTGCGAAACTATAGATACTTTGGGAGAAGACTGCCATCTTGTGGTCACTCTTAAATCAGCAGGAATAAAAAATGCAACAGTTTATTCTAATAATGATTATACGTTTTTGTTTTTTTTTAATGTTACTTAGGGCTCATTTACACTTGCTTCAGCTTCAACACACATTAAGGGCTAGTTTACACTTGCTTCCAAACAGGGCTTCGGACACGCGTTGTTAAAGCTCTCTGAATGCCAGTCAAAGCTCCTGTCACTAAATAAAATGGTTAGCTTACAGTCCTGTTTACACCTTGCTTTGCTTCAGGTTCGCTTCAAAAATTATACCCCATGTAGCTTTAGTGGTGCTTCAAAGCCTCCATAGAAGTCTATGGCAAAGCTCGATTGAAGCCCCACCAAAGCCTCATTGAAGCACCAAGCAAAAGCAAGGTGTAAACAGGGCTGTAAGCTAACCATTTTATTTAGTGACAGGAGCTTTGACTGGCGCTCAGAGAGCTTTAACAAAGCGTGTTCGAAACCATGTTTTGAAGCAAGTGTAAATTAGCCCTTAAAGTAAAATCATTATGGTGCAAAGGAGCATATTTATTATTATCATTATACAGGATTTAAATAGCGCCAACAGTTTACGCAGCGCTTTACAACATTAGGGCAGACAGTACAAGTACAATATAATTCAATACAGGAGGAATCAGAGAGCCTTGCTCGTTAGAGCTTTCAATCTAGGAGGGAGGGTCAAGTTATACAAAAGGGTAATAGCTGTGGGGGATGAGCTAATGGAGAAAATAGTGCAGTTGTTAGATGGAGGCAGGATAGGCTTCTCTGAAGAGGAAAGTTTTCAGGGATTGCCTAAATGTGGATAAATTTGGAGACAGTCAGACAAATTGGGGTAGGGAATTCCAGAGGATGGGTGAGGCTCAGGAGAAGTCCTGGAGGTGGATATGGGAGAAGGTGATGAGGGAGCTAGAGAGCAGGAGGTCTTGGGAGGAACGGAGAGGGCGATTAGGTTGGTATTTTGAGACTAGGTTAGTGGTGTAGCTGGGGGCAGAGTTGTGGATGGCTTTGTAACTTATTATTAGTATTTTGAATTTAGTTCGTTGGGCAAGTGGCAGCCAATGAAGGGATTGGCAGAGAGGGGTAGCAGACACTGAGCAGTTTGTAAGGTGGATGAGTCTGGCAGCAGCATTCATGATGGACTGAAGGGGGGAAAGTCTGTTTAAAGGTAAGCTAATGAGGAGGGAGTTGCAGTAGTCGAGGCGAGAGATAACCAGGGAGTGAATCAGGAGCTTTGTGGTTTCATTGGTTAGAAAGGGACGTAGTTTAGAGATGTTGCGGAGGTTGAGGCGGCAAGCTTTGGAAGGTGATTGGATGTGGGGCTGAAAGGAGAGTTCAGAATCCAGGATAACACCTAGCACCCTGACATGTGGGGATGGGTGGATGGTTGTGCCATTGCTCTTGACAGACAAGTCAGGGGAAGAGGCACGTGAGGGAGGAAATATTATAAGCTCGGTTTTGGACAAGTTGGGTTTGAGGAAGTGGTGTGACATCCATACAGATGACCTGTGCTAACAGAAATAATAGGATTTTTGCGAAAAATCCTTTCCTTAGAGACCAGGGAGAATTGGGCACTGGTCAAAAATAATGCCTCAGTTTTGATGCAAAGCAGTACCAAGAGCATGATCATAAACAAAGGGGTGTCCCTCAATAGACTCCAAGAAAATAATTTTATAGTGAGTACAAAAATCCTATGTTCTTGCTCGTTCACTAAGAAACACAAGAACTCTAAGGCCCCTTTCACACGGGCGCCTCTGCTATGCGGACTATGCTTGCTCAGCCGGGGGGGGGGGGGCCTCTCCGCTGAACAGGCAGATGACAGGTCCATGTCCGCTCTGCTAGGCAGAACAGACAGGGACACAGTCCCACTCTCCTCTATGGGGCAATCAGATGGAAACAGACGCCTGTCCATTTTCACTTGATGTCATGCAATCCGCCAGATGGATGAAAAATAGGAGCACCATCCACCTGTTTTCGGCAGACAGGATCAAATTGGATGGTGTTGAGTGTCAGCGGACATGTGTCTGCTGACATCTGCCCCTCCAGAGGACAATGCAGGGTCCGATCAGGTGCTCTTGAAAAACTGACAGGCGGACCTGATTGGACAGCATGTGTGAAAGAGGCTTTAAAGTGTCCGTAAACCTCAGACATAATATAAGCAAAGCATATCCCTCTATAGCGTGTACTTGTCTCTATCCAGAGCACAAAGTGTCATTTCTGTCTGCTGCCTTGTTCCTCTGCTATATTCAGGAGTCACCGATGACAAATTTTCCTGACACCAAGAGAAAAAAAGGTGACATGGGAGGGACCTTCAGCTGATTGACAACCTCAGCTCTGTTCCTATGTGCTGTGTGGAGGGTAGTGTGTCTCTTCCCCCCAATCAGCTGTCAGAGCTCTCATCACTAAGCTCTGCAGAGTGTAATTTCAGCACCCTGCCCCCTTTTTTCTGACAACTCAGACAAGCTTTATAAATTCTGGACTTTGAACAGGTGTAGAGAAGAGAATACATCTAGTAAATAGGTACAGCTTATGTAGGAGGATTTGTTTCATCTCTGTTTTACCAGAATCATTTCACTGAGTATATGAGAGGAGTTTACAACCACTTTAAACCTCAAAAAACATCTGAGAGGAAGGCAACACAGCAAACAGTTGTCAACAGGTCTAACAAAAAAAAGAGATCTGCCTGCAGCTCAAAGAACCTTCCAAGGGCCTTATTTTTGAACCTGGCATCAGATTAAGCAAAGCAACCATCTGGTATTGCTTAAAGAACATGTGAACAAAATAATAGATGGCAGCGGCAGCCTTGCAAACGCAGGAAACAAAAGCCTGATGTTAAAGTCCAGGATGCACTCACTGCTCTAGCAGAGTGAACCTGAACTGGAAAGGGGGGGACCTGATCCTTAACCACTTGCAGACCGGCTCACGCCGATAAAAAGCGGTAAAGTGTGGTGAGCCTTCGCCACATAGAGATGGTTTATTGAGAAGCTGAAGCGCCCTCCCCAGGACAATTCATGATGACAAAAAGGAAATCAGTCTTCCTGAAAGAAGCAGTGGCCTAAATATTGACTTTCACAGACCTAACCACATAAAAACAATGAAGGTAAATTTCCTTCTGGTGAACTAAATCCAGTTAGATTGACAGAAGAACAATGTAACTAATTACGTGGGAAAGCAGAGACTACCTTGGAAAGACAGTCCTAGGCCCCGACACCACCTTCTCCTAGTATAGGATCAAAAAGAAGGGTACATTACAGGATAAAGCTACCAATTCAAACACTCACCTAGTTGAAGTGATGGCAACAAGAAATACACATTGTGTGAGTCAGAGTAGAGAGGGGATGTGATGAGAATGTATCTGATTTTTTTTTTTAAATCAAAATGCAGAAAAAAGCAAAAATATCTGTTTGATCTGCCAACTGCCACAACAGCCATTTGATGGTTTGACAGTTTGGTTGAGAGCACAAGCAAATGTAGCAGTTGGTAAGCGGGGAATGTAATTGTTTTTGAAATTGTTAAACTGATGGGTTTAGTTCCAATTTCATTTAGTGCTTCTAAAGCACCATGAGTGAACCCCTGCACATGATCAGAGTTGGAAATCTGCCTGCCAGTTGTCAAAGCTGAGAATTTAAATCTCTACAATCAGACACGAGAACCTTCAGGGCCCTGGTGCAAGAAACTATGAAGGGCCCCCCTGGCCGGGGGCCCTTCTCACTGATCCCAGGGAGCCCTTTACTCCCATAGTAGGGGCCCTTTATTATAGTCTCCCAGCTGGACCCCCTTTCTGCTGTCTTGGGGCCCCCCACAGTGGTGGAACACCAGAGCCCAGTCGCAAGTGCAACCTTTGCAATCCTGGTAGTTCCGCCACTGGTGTCAATAGGACTGTGAATGGTGTCAGTCGGTAGAGCAGTGGACAGTGTCAGTATTGCAGTGGATGGTGCCAGTAGTTTTTTTTGTTTTTTTTATTTTATTTTTTACCACTTTATTTGTTTGGTTTTTATTACAATTGTATTTTTTATTAATTAAAAAATAAATAAATAAATTAGGAGCCTCATTGGGGGGCTTTGGTGAAATATCAGGGGTCTAAACAGACTTTTGGTGTTTCACTGAGACAGTGAAAGGAGATTGCGGACACAGCCCTTAAAAGAAGGCTGTCCAAGCTCAAGGTCAAAGGCAAGGCCTTCAACACTAAGACGATTTGGACAGCTAATAGCACCTGAAAGGCCATTATTGGAGGGACAAACAGCCGATGATGACCAAGGTCACTGTAGGCGGACATCAGCAGACTGACTGAAGATCAAAGTTCTATGTGGCTCTTTGTAGCAGGAGCAGAAGCAGAGAGATGCTTCCTCCTCAACACTGTTTGGCAGAAGAGAGAAGCAGAACACTCCATCCAGCAGATGACATCTGCACTCTGTCCCACACCATCACCTTCTTCTATGGCAAAGCCAGGGAAGGCAGGCAAGTAATTGCACCTAGTGACCAATAAAAATGAGGTAACTCATTGCAGTGCCTTAATAGCCCATTCACTAAACGAGTCTTTATAGATAGGGCAAATGAGGAGGCAATGAAAGAGGATCTGGCCCTAGAAAGTGCTCTGCACCTAATAGAACCAATACCAAGCACCTATGCAGAGCCCAGTACCCAAGGGTTACTTCCAGACACTGTAACATACAGTCCAATGCATTCCATATACAGTACAGTCCAAAAGCCAGGCTGCACCAAATATCTGCAAGTCCATTGGGAACACCAGCAGTAATGCAAGAATCTCAACTGAAAAAAAGAAATTTTACAGTTTTGTGTTTAAACTAGACATCCATTCTTCTTGGGTATTAGCAAAAAACTGAGGCATGCTGGTAGTAGAAAGGGTTATATCTTGGGATGGCCCACAGTTCTTTGTTAGCTTGTGTCCAACCCTCCTGTAGGCATCCATAAACCAGAACGTTTAAGGCTTTTTGTCTCCCATAATAGACAAAGAATTGTAGGCCGCCACTGTTGACCTTATGAAAATGCAAATTTTTCTGGCTGTCTCAGTGATGCAAAAGGCTTTGATATTTCCTGAGTGATTAGCCTCAAGCAGCTAGCATTTTCAGGAAGCTAGTAATGACAACCTACATGTTACTTTTAACATTGATACCCTTTAAACAGCGAGATACTGAATTCCTAAAGATCTCTATAACAATTTCTAATAAAAGCAGGTGATTAGTAAGATAATATAAGTAATAGTAACTTCCAGAACTTCCTGGTGAGAGGTGAGTCAGGAGGGAGTAGAGAGGAGACCTTGCTGGAAATGGCAACAGAGGAGTGTGAATTGGATTCGCTGTTTTCCCTGACCATCCACAAGAGTAGTCTGATAGTGGTTTATGGAGGCTGTCTGTGCTTCGATCTGCCATTCTTTGCAGTTTCTGGAGAAAAAGGCCCTGGCCGGGTGTTAGCCACAAGCTTTAATAGCTTGTGAAGCTGGTAAGCGTGCACTCTTCGTGGTGGTGGATTCACTATTGTCTGTCAATACCCAGTCATAGTCACAGGAGGAAGTTACAGCACAGTTTGTTTTGGTCTATTCACCTTCCTTCAATTTGAAGGATTTTCAAGTTTTGTAATTTAACTTGGAGGACTCACTTGATTTTTGTCACATGGGTCACAATTGGGACTTGTTGATATTTACTTTATAAGTGAATTTTTCTTGTATTATATGTTGGTTATTTAGAGCGCAGCTCCCATTATTTACTTATATACACGTGATTTTTTTTTTGTTTTTTATTTTTGATAAATTTGCAAAGATTTAAGAAACAAAGATTTGCAAACATTTCAAACAAACTTTTTTCACGTTGTCATTATAGGGTATTGTTTGTAGAATTTTTAGAAAAATAATGAATTTAATCCATGTGGGATAAGGCTGTAGCATAATAAAATGTGGAAAAAGTGAAGCGCTGTAAATACTTTCTGGATGCCCTGTATATCTAAAAATTGATCAATCCTGATGTACTGACAACCTCTCATTTCTTGAGGCCCGAAAATGACAGGACAGTACAAGTTTTCCCCAAATGACCCCTTTTTGGAAAGTAGACAGTCCAAAGTATGTAGTAAGAGGCATGGCAAGTTTTTTGAAGTTGTAATTTTTTGTCACTTTTTTTGGAAAATTAAGAAATTTAAAAAATAAATAATTAAAATAGGTTTTTTTCCTATTTATTTTATACTATCACCAGTGCAGTACAGAGCCACCATATAACTAAAAATTTAAAAATGAAAATGTAACAATTTATTTTCAATTTTTTTCTTACATTTTTTTTTCTTTTTACATACTGTGACCAAAGTTATACAGTCTTATCATAGTAACACTGTACTATGCTGGGGAGATGATCAGGATTTTTTTTTCTTTTTTACACACAACAATTGCTTAGAACAGTGAATATCACGGTTCTAAACAACCATTTTTACTGAGTGAAATAGATTCATTCAGTGTGTATTGTTATGATTAACTGTGATTGGCCACAGTTAAATCACATGGTACCGATGGGCTGTGATTGGCCCTGACTGTACCATGTGATGATCACGGTGACCAATCACAGTGATCAACACAATAGTACACAAGGAATGGCACAAAGCCATTCATTGTGTACAATTGTCATGTGATCTGCTGTGATCACAGCGATTAGATGGTACCGGCGGCAGGCTAGTAGACTGATCTGTGGCCCATTAGGCCCGATCTTGGGAGGACGTCATATGATGTCCTCCCAGAATAAAAGGGCTCCTGCCCAGGCCATCATTTTACAATAGGCCAGGCGGGAAGGGGTTAAGGAAAACTTATACTACTTACTAGGATTTTAAATAATGCCTCAAAATTAGTTGTGGAAAATGCCCATCAATTTTTTTTTTATTCAATAAAAACCATACACTCTGTGGCCTACTTAAAAAAAAGCATGTGGAACATTTGCAGTCATTTACCTAAATCAAGTCATTTTTATTGAAGTATTAAAATGTGTTTATATTTTACACATAATGATACATGCATCAATGTAACAATAATGCTACAATAGTATTGTAGTATATACTATGCTGCTATCTAGTATACTAACATACAATTCATAAAAACCAAGAGAAAAACAAAATACAGTACATGTAAAACAAAGCCATCTAAAGCACCTTTCACCTTATATTTTTGATAATTTGCAACATAGAAGGTACAGATCCCAGGAAGGACCAAGGACATTACAGTTTGTTAGTGAGAATAGCGCCTTGACTTCATATCTTTAACACATAACCTTTGAGGAATTATTGACTAATAGAAAATGGTCATAAGCATATCTATCTATTCTATATCTACATTCACAAGGCAGTTTAGCGATGGCAAGAATCAGTACATTCTTGCAAGTGGTTATAAACGCTGCTTTCACACACTGTCGTTACACACCAATTTATTCACTGATAAACGATAGAGCTGCGCGATTCTGGCTAAAATGAGAATCACAATTTTTTTTGCTTAGAATAAAGATCACAATTCTTGTGGCGTAACATCATCTTTCACAGTTTCGTTTTTTTTTAATTCATTAAAGTGTATTTTCTAGCAAAAAATACTGATTTTAACTTGTCAGAAAAATGTTTAGTCTTGAAGTGGTTAAACTGCCCTCATCTACAAACAGAAGTTCATTCCTTTGATCTAAAATAACAAAATGTTACAATGTTTCTCTTTATCTCGCCTGAGCATGTTGTGATAAACTTGGCAGGCTGCCTGTTTTTTGTTTTTTTTTTTTTTTTTTAGATGTGCAGTTGGCGATCAAACAGATAACAGACCGGGATCTGCCACTCTTCTTCACCACGCGGACATGTCCTCTTCTAAATATAAACAATCCCTTACAATTCAGCTGATGAGTTTCCATTGTGTTGATCAGGTGGGATGGATGCACGCAAGAAATTAAACTATGTCCTCATATCTCTCTACATGGATGAGATGGTTCCTGTTTAAGGATTCTGATCTCTACAAACATCACGCCCCCCCCTTTAAAGATCTGTCCTGGGTCTCGGCCGCCCATCTAGGAGGTCTTCATCTTGCTTCAAAAGAGCCGACCAATATTGCCTGGAAGTACTCCCACACACACACACACGTTCCTTTTCTGCACCCCCCCCCCCCTTCTCCCTCTTATGCTCCTTTTCTGCACCCTCCCCCAGGACCCTACTTTGGTCATTAGCAATCATTTTCACTGGCATTTATATCTACCCATGTCCCTCCCTCTCATCCGAGCATGATATTTACACCTTTGCCATCATGGTTTGTCATTATGTTTCCCACTTACTACCAGATACGCCTAGGTTCTTACAGTTGGACAACAGCCCACCTTAGAAGTACATTGTTATTTTTTTTTTCTCTTACATATGTTCACTATAACCAAAGGATGATTCTAACGTATTACTAGTGCTTTTCTCATACTGCCTACACTGCAGTGTATTTGTATACTAATTGTAATTGTCCCCATCAGATGATTTCTGTATTGTTCCTTTGGCTTGACTCAATAAAATCTTTATATGAAAGAAAGATACCATAGTGGGAGCCCTTGCTGGTGATCCAAACCATGCTGCTCAAACTAAAAAAAAAATAATAATTGTGGGCACTCCCTGTGTTGTGAATTTCCAAGCAGGTGTTGATTTCCATTAGGCAAACATTGGTGGCATATGGTACAACCATTGTGCCCAATTGACAATGAATATTCTAGGGACACTAGCAAAAAGATTGGAGGCATGATGGGAGTGGGAGGAATTATACTAGGCTGCAGCACAGCTTGCTTTGGTAGTGTCCAATCTTCTGTAGGCAGCAGCATAAGCAAATGTACCTAAACTATTTCAATCTGTGTCCCTTAATGTACAATTTAGAAATAAAATCTAGAATGAAAATGCACCCCGCTATTTGTTGCAGTTGGGAGGCCAGGAAATAGATTTTTGCACTGGGGGGAATCCAATTTAGGTAACTGGAGAGTTGTAAGCTTTATCCTAGCCTGCGTCAATTGCTCAGATGGCATCTGCTCATCTGCTAATGGCTCCAAAGCCACAACAAATAATGGGGGCACCCCATATGAGTGGATCTTGCCAGAAATGCAGTATCCCTGTCAGTTCCTATTAGCTGAACTAAAAGCACAGGGTTATATTTGTTCTGCAAACTACTAATTTCATCAGCTTCCATGTAATAAAGACTGAGTGAAAGACATGTTTGAAATCCAGCCTGGGTGAAAAGTGTGGGTCCATCCATAGATACAGTGGGGTGAGGGAGCATAGCCACAGTAAGAACTCTTTCATATGGGCGGCCAAATATTTAATATTTTGCACAGGTTAGTCGCATGCACAGTGGGAATAGTGCATGCTATGGATGGAGCAATATACAGTGCCTTGAAAAAGTATTCATACTGCTTGAAATTTTTTACATTTTGTCATTTTACAACAAGAAATGTAAATGTATTTTATGTGATAGACCAACACAAAGTGGCACATAACTGTGAAGTGGAAGGAAAGTAATAAATGGTTTCCAAAATTTTTTACAAATAAATATGTGAAAAGTGAGTCAATACTTTGTAGAACCACCTTTCACTGCAATTATAGCTGCAAGTCTTTTTGGGGATGTCTCTACCAGCTTTGCACATCTAGAGAGTGACATTTTTGTCCATTCTTCTTTGCAAAATTGCTCAAGCTCTGTCAGATTGGATGGAGAGCGTCTGTGAACAGCAATTTTCAAGTCTTGCCACAGATTCTAAATTGGATTTAGGTCTGGACTTTGACTGGACCATTCTAACACATGACTATACTTTGATCTAAACCATTCCATTGTAGCTCTGGCTGTATGTTTGGGGATGTTGTCCTGCTGAAAGGTGAACCTCCACCCCAGTCTCAAGTCTTTTGCAGGCTCAAACAGGTTTTCTTGTGATTGCCCTGTATTTGGCTCCATCCATCTTCCCATTAACTCTGACCAGCTTCCCTGACCCTGCTAAAGAAAAGCATCCCCACAACATGATGCTGCCACCAACATATAAGTTCATGGTAATGTGCAGTGTTATTTTTCTGCCAAATATAGTGTATATTGCTTTCAGACAAAAAAGGTCAATTTTGGTCTCATCTGACCAGAGCACTTTCTTCCACGTTTGTTGTGTCTTCCACATGTTTTCTTGCAAACAGGACTTCTTATGGCTTTCTTCTTGCCACTCTTCTATAAAGGGCCAGATTTTGAAGTGCATGACTAATAGGTGTTCTGTGTACTGCTTGTCTCATCTGAGCTGTGGATCTCTGCAGTTCCTCCAGAGTTATCATGGGCCTCTTGGCTGCTTCTCTGATTAATGCCTTCTTTGCCCGGCCTATCAGTTTAGGTAGACGGCCATGTCTTGGTAGGTTTGCAGTTGTGCCATACTCTTTCCATTTTCAGATGATGGATTGAACAGTGCTCCCTGAGATGTTCAAAGCTTGGGATATTTTTTAATAACCTAACCCTGCTTTAAACTTCTCCACAACTTTATCCTTGACCTGTCTGGTGTTTTCCTTGGCCTTCATGATGCGGTTTGTTCACTAAGGTTCTTAACAATCCTCTGAGGGCTTCACAAAACAGCTGTATTTGTACTGCGATTCAATTACACTGAGGTGGACTCTATTTACTAATTAGATGACTTCTGAAGGCAATTGGTTCCACTAGATTTTAGTTAGGGGTATCAGAGTAAAGGGGGCTGAATACAAATGCACGCCACACTTTTCCGATAATTTAAAAAAAAAATTGAAAACCATTCATCATTTTCCTTCCACTTCACAATTATGTGCCACTTTGTGTTGGGCTATCACATAAAATGCCAATAAAATACATTTACATTTTTGTTTGGAACATGACAAAATGTGGAAAATTTCAAGGGGTATGAACACTGAATATGCATTTAAGGCTATCATTGTGAGTGCTTTTTTGGCAACTGCATGAATATATCCTTTTATGCAGAGAACACAATTATTTTTATTTTGCATTTGCCTGTATCCTTATCTGTTAGTCTGCTGGAGATGGAGGAGAATACAGAAGCTTGCTGGAGGAGACCTCCCATTGGTATTGATGACTTAAAGAGGAGTTCCGCCCGCCCCTTTAAAAATTAGGACACTTACCTGTCCTGGAGTCCAGCAATGTCGGCACTGCAGCCAATGCTTACATCGGCTAGTTGGGTGCTGCCCCCACCATTGCTGGTAAGGGAACCTGGCAGTGTAGCCTTTCGGCTTCACAGCGGGGTCCCTACTGTGCATGTACAAAGTGCACTTGCGCTCTCTCACTGGCCCGGCAGAAGGGGAGGGAAGAGAAGGGGGGGTCGAGCTGTTGCCGTACTTCATCACGGCCCAGTCTCCCAGAAGTAGGGACAGAGTACCTGTTTAAAAAAAAAAAAAAAACGACGACGACAGGTAAACACCCCCCACCCCCGAAAGGTGCCAAGTGTGGCACAGGAGGGGGGGAGGAATTAGATAAGCGGAAGTTCCACTTTTGGGTGGAACTCCGCTTTAAGCTTTTATGACCTTGACATTACATTGGGGTCCACCTTTGGAAGTGAGCAGACATTTTGCACTGGGTGGCTGGAGACACAATACAAAATTTTGTGAAGTTTATAGAAATCTTTGCATTTGTAACACAATGGTGATGGACTATTGATCATCAGAAGTTTGGACTTTCACTTATTTCTGCACTTCAAATATTTTTTTTTCTTTTTTTTGTATTATGAATTATTCTATGACAGGCTGATGATTAGCTTTGCAGACACCGCATTTTTAACTTGGACTGCAGTTTGGCAGGTGACCCAGCCTGTCAAACCTGCCCACTGAGATCAATGGGGCTGCATCACAACTGCAAGCCATACAGTTGGCTTGCAGTTGTGGCATGGCTTACCCTGTCAGCTGCTGCTATACCACCCTCTGAAAAGCAACCCACCTCAGTTTGCTTTTCAGAGGTTGGTAAACATTACTGAGAGTTTAAAAAAGGCGGTGTGTCATTCGCTGAGCATCTTGGAAAACTGATAAAAATTTGATATATCAGTTCAGTGGCCAGGAAGTTACAAGAAAATTAGAAAATACTTCTGGTGATTAAAGCAAACAGATGCAGCCACCACGGCTAAGGACTGGTAAGCTGTAATGCATCATGCATACAGATACCTGTAAAAATGTATTTTTGGCAAGTAAGCCTGCTCACATGCATACTTCAACTTTGTATGTAAGCAAACAGCTAAACACACTTTTAATACCGCACACAAAGGACTCCTATCAACTTTTAATAATATATTGGTAACAATGGACGTGGAAGTCACACACATGACATTTGCTATAACTGCTTCCCATTTTCTACAGAACAAGCTTTCAGCCTGGTTTCACACTATTGCTAACACTGACATTGCATGTGATTTGCACCACATCACTGTGCCATTTACATTCGATGTCGGTGCAATGTGAAATCGGTCAGACAGTTGTATAGCTGAACTCACATGGAAAAAAAAAAAAAAAAAAGGTGCAGGAACCCCCCGCACTGGAATTAGATTGCATGGGTGTTCACACCCATGCAATCCGATTCCGGTCCAAATTCACAGTGCGACCTGATCTGGGGGTGTCATTAACTTTGTATTGACACCCACAGCGGCTCCCAGAGGGCAGTGTGAACTGCCTGCGAGGGAGATGCGATGCGGCAACTGGCATCCGCATCGCACCAGTGTAAACCCAAGGGTTAAGTCTTGAAAAAAAATAGTGACATGGGAACAACAGGGCTTAGCAATCATTAGAGCATCATCATTTACAACCCTCACTGGGCATTGGTCAGCTATTAGGATATATTGGTTTCTTATGGTGTGGATTGTCATTCAGTCCATGCATGCTGCATTTTGTCAAATGTATTCTGATATCATAACTGTGGTAGTTCAAGTAGAACGAAACTTTATCTTAACATCACAAACCAAAAATGCTAATTCATTTTTAATATTCAAAGCACACTCACTCATCTATCCATGTCTTTGTTTTGCTGAAAAATTACTTTGAAAAACACCCCCTGCCATTTCTAGCTGTGACCATCTTGAGTAAGGGCAGATGATACATGTAGTATTTACTTCCTGGAATGCCCTTAGCTCAGGCATGCAAGCAAGATAGGGTGTGCTTAGCTGAGAAAGCTCCTCCTCCCCTTGCTTAAGACTCCTGAAGACTCCATAATTTGCCTAGGCCTGGAAACCAGGAAGTAAAAGATGTGTAAAAAAAACAAAAAAACAAAAAAACAATAAAAAGGATACAATTTCCCAGCCATTTCCTAATGCTAGCAGCATACGGATTAAAAATAGTCAATGTTGATTGAGTGAGTGAAGTTTTGCTTTAAGTTTGCAGCATGCAAGGGTATTGTAAACCAGCCATTTAATATTCTATTCTGGGGTACTGGATCATTTCTGATGCATTCTTTCATTTTATACAGTTTCTGTAGTTAAGCAGAACGATAATCTTTCAGAAAGATAGACAGTTTTCCAAAACAGTGAGGCTGCTAAAAGTGAGTATGATCTCAGAGTAGACAGTCTTTCCAGAGCCCCTGCATTGTCTGAAAATTGAAATGAAATGAACTAGACTAAAAAATGTCAAAATGAAGTAAATGACCGTGCTAATCGCGTTTCTGTGATTACTATGACAACACAATCTAAATGTCACAATAAATGTCATCCAAATGAATAAATTAAACCTAAGGCAGCATAAACTATTACTCTTTAACAGCACTTAAATACTTAGTGTTGATATATCTGTTCAGACTCTGCAGCCTACTCTTTTTTTCTACCTGCTGTGTTTCTGCTGGACTTCAATACTGTATGTCAGGTTAGGTGTTCAAGTAGGCAGGCAGAGATCATTATTCTAGGACTACTAAGGAGCACAAGCCTAAAGGCAAATGAACACTATGGTGTTTTCTTTTTTTTCTTAAGGTAATAGAATGACTGCAGTTTTACAGCCATTGGCATTAGACTTTTAGAATCTTTTTACCTCTGCTGGCCTTTCCTTGCAGATTGGCTGGGAGCTATTAAAGAATAGAAAAAGCCCAGACAAGGTCATTGCATGCTCACTGTAGGAGGCTACAGCTACAGAACCTGTCTTGTGTGTGATCTGGTACTGACTAATGTTTTTTTTATACAAAATAAACAATAAGACATTCTGAGACTTTGGGTGTATCAAACAGGGATGTCTGACACAAAAGAAGAGGTTTATGTGGAAAATTTTTAACTGGACGTTGCATAGAAACATAGAAAAGTGGCAGCAGAAAAAGACCGAGAGGTCCGTCAAGTCTGGCCATTTTTTTTTTAGTTTTTGTTTTTATGGGGTTTTTTTTTCGTTAACTTTGTTGTCTGACTATAGATCTATGTTTATCCCAAGCATGTTTGAGGCCATTTACTGTTGACTGTCTCACTATCTCTGTGGGTAGTTTATTCCAAGCATCAACTACCCTTTCAGTAAAAATACTTTCTAAGATTAATTTTTTAATTCCCTCCAGTTAGTTTGGGGTCATGTCCCCGTGTTCTTGATTTTTTTTTAATTGGAAAAAAACAACTTTATTGAGATGCAAACATGGTAAACATAGGTACAGTCAACGTAAGTTTTCTACATTATAGAGTGTGTATGATAGGTATATCATTTTATCCATATTCTTATATTTCCCCTACACCTAGGTGCGGGTTGATTAGGTACAAGTTTCACTGTCCTCCAGCCATCGGTCCCATACTCTGGAATATTTTTGTGTACAGCCTCTATGGGTATATATCATTTTCCTATATGGAAGGATATAATTGATTTCTTTCTTCCATCTCTGGATTGTAGGGGGTAGTGCCTGCATCCATACCTTGGCCACAACTTTTTGTGCTATGAATAAGGTTTCATACATAAATATAGCTTAGTATTTATCAACTTCCGTGTCAGGTAAAAAGCCCAGCAGGCAGAGTTTTGGGTCAAGGACTACAGGGGAGCCCATATTGTCATGTAGAAAGAGGACTACCTGTATCCAGAAGGTCTGTATGTCTGGGCAGCTCCATATCAGATAGTAAAACGAGACAGGGGCCAGTGCACACAAGGGGCACATTGGGCTTCGTGTGGGTTGAAATTTGGCTAGTCTCAGTGATGTTAGATATACACGGTGTATAATGTGCAGTTGCGTCAGTCTGTCTGAGAGTTTAGGGGATGCAGTCTTGACTTCTTCCAGTATTTCTTCCCAGTCTGGGTCACTTATGGGTCCCACGTCTCGTTCCCATGCACTCTTAGCTGTCTGGATTAACTGCGTTCGCCCTTTAAAGTCTGAGCCGATAATATAGATTAGATAGGAGTTTAGTTGGGTCTGACCCCAAAATGATGTTTAGGACTGGGGGGGTGTCAAGTGTGATAGCAATACTCAAACTGCATCCGCACTGCGTGTGTCAGTTGTAGGTATCTGAACAGTAAGTGATTCGGGAGCAAGAATTCATCTTTGAGCGTTTGAAAAGTCTTAGGCCCGAACTCTGACATAACGTGGGACAAATATAGTATACCATACGAAGCTCACAGTGTGGGGTCTGGGACAGTACTTACGGGCAGCACAGTGGTGTAGTGGGTAGCACTCCCACCTTGCAGCAATAGGGTCACTGATTTGAATCCAAACCATGACACTACCTGCCTGGAGTTTGCATGTTCTCCCTGTGCCTGCATGGGTTTCCTCCCACACTCCAAAGACATGCTGTTAGGTTTATTGGCTTCTGTCCTAAAATTGGCCCTGGTGTATGCATGTGAGTTGAGGACCTTGGATTGCAGACCCCTTGGGGGTGGGGCCTGGTGTAGCGGGTGTGTGTGGAGCGCTGTGTAGATTGATGGCGCTACATGGGTACCTTAAATATATAAAAAATAATAATATAGTGGATGGGCATCCTGATGGGATGCAATGTGCGGAGATGGAGACAATTGTGGGTGCTCACTCAGGATGGACTGGTGTCTTTATTCAGCCTAACTATGTAACTACGTAACAAAATGTCCAATAAGTAATTAGTTCAGGTATATGACTATTAAACCATAGTGGGGTGTGAGAGTGGATCGGAGACATATTTTGTTTTTTTTAGTGCGACTTCCCATACCCTCTGGTGATGCGAGAGCATCCCTGCATTATATCGGGTGGATCTTTTACTGTTTCGTCCCCTTCGGTTTGGATAGGGATGTATATTGGGTGACCTGGTTTATCACAGACCAGAGTCCTGTAGCGTTGGGTCTCTATCGTATTAAAATAATATAGGTGGGAGAGCTGTGAGGCTAAATAGTAATCTTGCATATCTGGGAGGGAACATTCCCCCCCCCCCCCCCAATCATGGGGTTTTTAAGAATATAGCAGGCTAATTTGTGTCTACCCTGTCCACACACAAAGGCGTTTAGGATAGCTTCCATCTGTTTGAAGATTTTTAGTGGGATGTATAAGCTTTTAGGTAAAAGAATCATTTTGATTAAATGTATTCTTCCCATCACTCCTAAGGGTAGTCTTGACCAGGTTTGAGTTTTGGATTTAAGGACTGCAAACAAGGGTTCCACATTAAGAGAAATATAATCCCTCAGACTTCTGGTAGCCATCACTAGCAAGTATTTGATCGCTGATACTCTAGTTAAGGGTAGTTCGGGAAAAGTGGGGGGTGGGGGGAATTGATCCAAGAGAAGAATTTGAGATTTATCCCAATTGATGCGTAGTCCTGAATATCCACCCATCTTTTCTATTATAGCCAACGCTGCTTGTAATGAAGGTCCCTGATCTGCTAGATAGGAGTATGGTATCATCTGCGTAAAGGTCTATTTTTTCCCAGGAGTCTCCCCGTCGTAGGCCTGTTATATTTGGGACTCACCTGATCGCTATAGCTAATGGTTCTGCTGCAAGGGCATATAGTAGTGGTGAAAGGAGGCATCCCTGTCTTGTGCCCCTTTCAAGAGAGATTTGGTCCGATAACCAACCGTTTATGAATATCCTCGCTTTGGGCGTCTGGTATGGGAGCTGTACCCACTTAATAAAGTTTGGTCCAAACTCATAGCAGTGTAGACATTCCCACAGATACAGCCACTGTCAGAATCGAAAACCTTGGCCATATTTCGGGCCACCACCACCCTAGTGCCTGCGTTGTCATGTTGGGCCTGAATGTTCATGAACGGTCGTCTGATGTTCATTGCTGTGTTCTTTCCTGGCATAAACCCGGTTTGGTCCGGGTGTATTAGGGAAAGTATTACTGTATTTAAGCGAGAGGTAAGAATTTTAACTAGTAATTTTTTGTCCACTGGCAGCAGGGAGATAGGACGATAAGACTCTGAGTAGTTAGGGTCTTTGCCTGGTTTGGGGAGAACTATAATTTGAGCTTCCTGAACGGAGGAAGGAAGTATTTCCAGTTCAAATATGGAATGATATAAGGTCTTTAGTTTAGGGGTAAGCGTTTCCGAGTACGTGGTGTAAAACTCCAGGGGTAAGCCATCCAAACCCGGTGCCTTGGATTTGGCTAGTTGGGAAAGCGCTGTAGAGATATAGAGATATCCTGGGTAGTTAGAGGGGCTTCTAGTATTTTAACTTGTTCATGGTTCAGGTGTTGTATTGTATGCAGGCACGCTTGAATTTCCTGTGGAGTGTGATTACTTTGTGACCTATAGAGGTTTCCACAGAAATTTAAAAATGTATCTGCCACTAGGGGGGGTGTCAGTGGGGATCGTCCCGTCAGGTTCAGCTATTGATACTTCTACTGGTGGTTTATAGTCTAGGTGGGCCAGATATGCCAGTAGTTTCCCTGCTCTCTCCCCATGTTCATACACTTGCGTTTTACAAAAGAACAAACATTGTCTGTTTTTTTCCATGTATAACTGGGAGACCGTACGGGCCTGTAGTTTAACTCTTGAGGTTTTCAGGGGAGGGGTGTGTATTGTAAGCCTCCTCTAGCTCCTGCAGTTTATTCGCTGATAGTTGCACTATCACTTTAGAGGACTGTTTGAGCCTATTTATTCTTGTGTCTAGTATCCTGCATGCGTGTAATTTACATGAGTCCCATTTTGAATGGAAGGAAAGGGAGCTTTGGCCTTCAGCAAAGAAAAACTCCAATTCCCTCAGTATAGTGTCATGTTGTGTTAATGCTCATAACCAGTATGGGTTAAGCCTCCACACTTGTTTAGGGGCTGCTGTTAGAAGCAATGCCAGCATCCAACATGGGGAATGGTCTGACACGGCTCCTCACTGAAGATCCCCCCTCCCTTCACGATTGGACTTGTTTTGTGTTTCTCATCACGTGTTTTTGCTTTTTGGACTGGATGATAGAACTAATATTCATGTTTGTCCTAGGGATTTGTCACTTGTAGTTCACCAGGATCTGGCACGTTTTTGCTAATGGGGCACTAGCCCACATATATTTTTCTTGCATTATATATATATTTTTTTTTTGCATTGTGTCATTATTCATCCTATTTGTGTTAGTATATGCATTTTTGTTTTGCTATATTCAAGCAGTCACTGTTTCACGATTACCTTTATATATTAGGCTTTGTCTGCCCGCAACATGTCATGTTGATCAGCTACGTTGCACTGCACTGCATCCCCACCATGTTCTTTTAGCATGTAGGATCTATTCATGCATTGGCCCGTTTCTGCTTTTTTAGTTCACTTTGCCACTTTAGTCATCTTTGTAGCTCCCCCCCCCCCCCCTTCATCACAGCGCAACTACCATCTTCCCCCACTTTTGTCCCATTTGTCCTGCCTTGGATCAGTACTTAGGTGTTGCAGCAGTGTCCTTTTAGCATAGCGCCCCCCCCCCCCCCCCCCCGACAGTGCAGGAGTTTCCACTTTCACATTGATAGTTATTTTGTAATTTTTCCATTTGCGAATAATCGCTAATCGCTTGACTCCTTCTCACCAAGCTTCTTGCTGATGGTCTTGTAGCCCATTCCAACCTTGTGCAGGTCCACAATCTTGTCTCTGGTGTACTTTGAGACAGCTCTTTGGTCTTGGCCATGATGGTGGGTTTGAATGGAAGTAAGATTTTGAGGACAGGTGTCACTGATACACACAAGTTGTCAATAGGTGCACTTTCTTAAATTGACAGGACTAATCTGTGTACTACATACTGTAGCCAGTCTGTAGGAGCCAGAATGATTGTTGGTTGGTAGGGGATCAAATACTTATTTTACTCACCGAACTGCAACTCAATTTATAACATTTGTATCGTGTTTTTTTTCTGGATTTTAGTTGACATTCTGTCTCCATCATTTAAAATACACCTATGATAATTATAGACCCTTCCTTTCTCTAGTGAGCAAACTTACAAAGTCGGCATAGGATCAAATAATTATTTTCCCCACTGTAAGCGTGTATACAAGCAAGTGAATCAGCAAGGTAAAAATCATGTTTATTTATGTTCAAAGAGAGCCATTCTACTAAGCCTCCCTTTCACAATGAATTTGACTTTGAAATCGTGCAAGTTCACTTGAAATCACACATTTTCAAAGCCGCTTGTCAGTGGAACTTCAGGTGGAACTTGGCTGACATCTGTGCGACTTCATGCACAGGTGTCTACGCCCTCGGTCTAGAAAAGTTGCACCTGAAAAGCACCAAAAGTAGTGCAGGAACTTATTTTTGAAATCAATGTAGCACCCCAAAGTCGGCATCGCTCTGATTTGAACAATTCCACTGCCAACAATAGGGTGCGACTTGTTAATGGACCTGTCAAATCGCACGACAATTCGCACCGGTGTGAACGGTGGGTAAATTTTCTGTGTTTGCATAGTGCCATGATCAATTCAAACTAAAAAAGGAAGGGGGCCTGCCTGGTGCCAGAAAAATATCAGACATGCATTGTTACCAAGGTAACTCCAATGTGTGTAAATAAAGTAGCTGTGAAAGGAATAGCATATTCAATCCAATGTTATACCTCAAACTGCCAAGTTGAATGCTTTTCAGGCAAAGAGTACATCTCTCTGCGAGTTTGTAAATAGCCCTCGTAAAATTAATAAAAGTGGCTCTACCCAACATAAACAATCCAGTCTGGTCCCCAGCTAGCAGCTTTGTAAAAAAAAAAAACACAATTTAGATAATCTGCTAAGCTCCTTGTTGCAATACAGCCATGTTGCTTAGTTTGGCCCATATCATACACTTGTATTTCTCAAATTAATGTTGGAAATCATACAGAAAAAAATCCTTCTAGTGAAAATATATTTTATTTCTGAAGCTGAATGTATAAAGAACTATAAAAATATCAATACAGCCAACTCCAGTTTTTTTTCCTTGCCATTTGGTCAGAACACTGCAAGTACAACCAACCTTTTCCTAAAATACATAACTTATGTAGTAAATAACTGTTTGAAATGCAAGCAGAACTTTTTATGGAAAAATGTTATTTCACGGCATGAATTGATGTTATTTTGGATTTCAACCACAGCTGGAAATATCCGATATCTGTTCTGCAGCCAAATGGAAATCACTATTGCAGTAAAGTTATTTAAGTATTTTGTGTCTCTAGAGAACTACAAGCTGATCCACCCCATGCACAGCTGCATTGGCTCATCACAAAGTTGGGTGTGGATCACTTTTGCGGTCACAAAAACTGGAGAGAGAAAGCCACCAAAAACTGCTACATGCACTGTTTTGGAAGTCTACTGGGCCAGGCTGGGGAAATCAGGATCACCAGAATGCCTTCCACCCAAAACCTTGCAAAGCAGACAGGGGTAGAAGCTGCAGTGGCAGAAGAGCATAAATAACATGAGGACCGCCCGCCCGCAATGCACTGCGGACAGGCTGCCTGCACTGGCAAAGTGACGTACCATATGTCTCTGCCTGCTTCCGGTGATAGCAGTGTCCCTGGAGTCTGAGGATCAAAGTAGATATTCAAACTCATTGGTTAATGGCCGTTCAATGTCTTTCCCACCCTCCTCTCTTATTTTGCTCTATGCCCCCCACGTGTTGTGCCCTATTGTATGCCAACCTGTACCTGAGGGAATGGGAACAATCTTTCCTGGCAGATGAGGATCTGTTGCCGCTAACTAGCCACATCCTTTCATAGTTTCGATATAAAGACAACATATTTGTCACATGGGAGGGCTCAGCTAAGACCCTTAATGACTGTATCATGGCCATGAATAAAAATAACTTTAACCTGAGCTTCACTATGTCATATAGCAAATCAGTGATTACATTACTTGATGTTACTATCACCAGGAATGATGGGGGGCCTCTTCAGTGGTTTATACCGAAAATCTACTGCGGGCAATACCGTTCTATATGCCACCAGTGCACACCCACACCCTTTGGTACACTCCATCCCCTACAGGCAATATTTACGGCTAAGGAGGAACTGTTCCACTGAAGAGTCTTTCCATCACAAAGCAGATCTCCTGAGGCAGAGACTACTTGTGAGAGGCTATTCTAGGACATGCCTTATAAAGGCCTCTAAACGAGCAGTTAAAAGGAATAATCTCCTCCTCCAGTACGAGGCACACTAGATTGTGGAGCTTGGGGCCACCTCTCCCCCAGGCCTCAATGGACAGATGCGTTTCCGTCCATACTTAGAGCGTTTCACCTCAGAAGGATGTGAATAGGAGCGACGTGGGGTTGTTATTTACCACGTGACAATAGGCACCAAGATTTAGGACCCACGCTTTGTTTTTCTGGTCCTGTCCTTTCTCTCTCCGCCCTTTTTCTTTACTACCCCCCAAACCCCCCCCCCGCCCTTCCTCTTTCTCTCCACTCTCCATCTCTGCTCCATACCTCCAGGGGACATATTTGGGTTGTAATGTGTTATGTGCCCATGTGTTTTTGCCTTGTAGAAATACTGCTAACTACATTGATCTGCCATGCCTCCTTTCTTCAATATATGAGAGTCCGAATACCCTTTCCATTTATTTGCGTCAGTACTATCAGCACGCTGGTTTAGTGATTGTTGAATATCCCTGGCGTGCTCTTTTGAGGGTTAATCACCTATTG
This sequence comes from Aquarana catesbeiana, assembly GCF_042186555.1. Lineage (NCBI taxonomy): Eukaryota > Metazoa > Chordata > Amphibia > Anura > Ranidae > Aquarana > Aquarana catesbeiana. Next base: position 139,448,094 of record NC_133326.1, read on the forward strand.
ATGCCCGATGCGCAAGTGATGTGACGTCAGACACACGCTCGGTCCCATTGCGCATGCACGATTATTATGCACTAGTGATGGAACGGCCTATGTTCGGGTGCGTCGCGCATGCGAGATGACGCAATCCCCTCGTGCAGCCCCATCATGGGCTGTGCGCTTGCGTCTCTGCATATGTTTAAGGTGGCGGTTTTGTATTGGATGCAATCATATACACTGCTGCTGCGGGATACAATGTATTATACTATATTTTGTTGCAGACCATCTCTCTTTATCGGCTCCTTTTCCCAACTACCACGGCTCTATATCTATATTATGTGTTGCCTTAAAACATTGTTTGAGGATCATACCCTGGATCCTTGTGTAGAACATCTGGGGCCTCAGAATACCCTCCTGGGAATGAGTGTGGGGGATCTTACCAACCTCAGCAGATGAACAATGTTTATAGACATTAACCTCCGTGCTGATGGTTCTGTAAGTACGAGACCATTTCTTAACTGTGATCATTTCTTTTTGAACTATGACTGTGTTATACCCCTGTTTCGATATTTAACCATGCTATGTTCTGTTATAGAATTGCTTTGATCTTATGATCTTCTCTTTGAAAATGCCCCTGAAGAAGGGATTCAAGTTTTGTCCTGAAACACATTGGGCATAAGAGAAAACATCTGAAAATACAGCAATATTTCCATATCAGCAATTTCCATACTATGTCATGTCTTGTTTTAACACAGTGATGTATACACTGATCTTTTTATCTATATATTTAAAATTGTGTATTTTTATATTACTTTGGTTCATCTATGGTGTTGCCGTTAAAGTCTCACTGTACCAGGGGGTATCTGTTTACAAATCTGCTTCTGGATTTGAGGCGCATGCAAAGCAGGGATGAGAAACAGAGATCCATTAGTAAAAGTAGCACACATTACACATAGTCAGACATATATTTAACTTCTCGATCACCGTAGATGTTAACCCCTTCCCAGCCAATGTCATTACTACAGTGACAGTGTATAGTGTTATCACTGTATTAATGGCACTGGTGAAATCAGTGGCTGTTAGTGAAATCAAAATTCTCGGTCTTTGTCCATATCGCAAAAAAATAAAAAACCCAGTGGCGATCAAATACCACCAAAAAAGAAAGCTCTTTTTGTGTTGAAGGGAAAATAAAAATAAAAAAGGGGGGGGGGGGCTTTGAGGGGGAAGGACTTGGCCCCTCGTATAGGCAGTGCTCTCTAGGCATAAAAACCCCTCTCTGCTATGGGTCTCCAGTCAGTCACAAGCAGTGTCAAACTAAAAATTCCATAGAGGGGTGGCTGCTGTCCTAGATAAAAAGGGATTTTACTGTGAGTAACAAAAAAAAAAAAATCCCATTTTCCCTTAGGTTCATTGACAGACACAGCCTATCATCTTAATCCATGACCAAGCCTGGATGTCTCCAAGAAGTGCCACAATACAGGGTGAGCAAGCAAACCAGTGGAGAAAAAAAAAAAACCCAGAGCAACATGCCATTACACCAAACCACCAGAGTGTGTCCGAGAGGCCTAAACAACCACCTGCAAAACTTTGCAGTCAAAAACAGCATTGGAGGATGCCAACACATAAGCCTCATAGAAAGCAGTAAATGTTTATACAGATGACCGGGTCAAAACTTGCAAAAGTGAGGCACCTGATTGTAGGAAAGCCCAGGGTGGTGCTAACAGCCCTGGTGGAGTGTGCCGTAACAGCGAAAGTAGGTCCCCGCCGCTTAACAGCATACACCTGAACAATCGTCCTCCAAATCCAATGGGATTAGCAGAAAAGGCTGCTGTGCGTGTTTTCAGACGGGCCCGAGCACAAAAGAGAAAAATCGTAGCGCTGAAAAGCAGCCATCACAGAAAGGTACACGCAAAACGTGCAAACCCTGTCCAAGGAGTGCAGGGTGACCACCTTGGGGCACTGGCGCTAAAGGCTCGTAATGAGCGGGGGTGGGACATGTAACATGGCGGCACCACAGCTGGCTCAGTGTCCGCACCCTCACCCCACCTGCAGGAAGCAGCACCAAGCTCCCGGTGCATTAGACAGCTAAGGAGGGCAGGTGCCCATATCCAAGATGGCGAACGCCAAAGCCATGGCTTAAATTTGCAGTTGGCCCGACCACATGGGGCACATGGAAGGGCCCAGTGGAAACCCCCAGCACCAGTCACATCAGTGCCAAAAAACCCCAAACAGGAAGGGCTAGCACATAACCCCCATAGCCATTTTGCCATCCACCTGCCAGCAACGATGACAGGAAGGGGCCCGATCGGCTGGCATTTTCAGGTAACCAATATAAGCAAACCAGATAACAGTGTTGCGCAACACCTTGACCTTATAAAGAAAAAAAGTGTTAAAAATAGTGAAAAAGTCCATTGTTCAAAGAATTATAAAGTCAAAGAATCAAGTCCTCTTAAATTCCAAAGAGAAAATAAAAAGAATATATATATTAAAAAAAAAAAAAAAAAACAAAAACAAAAAAAGACCACGTCTTCACTCTTCATGCGAGCTGAAGGACCTGCTCACCTCAATTATTATGGTAATACGCTCATCAATATTATCTTGCTATTGCTGCTAACCCGAGTTCACCACTCATATCCTTCTTGATTCACACAGGGTATCCGTCTCATCCACTGCAAAAGTACTGTATTCCAGGGGCTCAGCTCTGTTGTACTATTTTATTAAACCCCCCGAATAAAAATCCATTTACAATACATCAGAGCAAACAGCGCTATACATAAATAATCTCCTGCTGGCTCACCACCACCATCAGCGTGACATCAACGGCTTGGCTTCTCCCTCCTAGATGCGTTGTGCCCTGGGATCGGGCTTCCTCATTAAGCCATACAAGAAATTACAGATTCACGGAAAATCCTTTTGATATCTACCTGACTCGGTATCCCCACAGTAAGGATACTTTCCCCTCAGCAACCAGGGAGCCAGAACTTTAAGGCTTGGACACTCCTACAGCTGCAATTGCCGGTTGTAAGGCCATTGCCACTAGAGCAAAAGGAGTCTTTGAATAAAGCTTTCAATTGTTTTACAAAGTATTCTGAAATAACACTACTTTATCCATGGAAACCATAAGGGTCTTATTGAGATAGTAAACTGTTGGGCCCACCTCAGGCATACTCAGTTTCCTACAGTTCAAACACATAGCAACTGCCCTAACCTATAAATTGGCTTTCACAGCAAGGAGCACATGGAAGGCCGACGCATGTCAAACAAAAACAGAAAAAATTCCCAACTCTACTTAGCAGCTAGCCTGTAACAAACCGAATTGTCCTGCCTGTCTAACAGTTCATGTTATAAACAGGGGTTTAGTTTGCACACATTTGCAAATACATGTATAAGCTGCAGAGGCCACTTCACGGCACCACAGCATTTGCAGTCCTAACGCTATAAATTTTGAGAGCCTTCATGGCAGGAGCACATATACAATAATGGATTAGATTGAGGGCAGGTATGCCTGGAGGGAGCTCACCTCTCAAAAGACACAGCAAATGGTACAATGGCAGCAAAGGTGTCCAGTGCACCCCCCTCACTAAATAACCAACAGTACAAACAAATGCCAACTGCCCCAACCTTTTGAAATCTGCCTGACTTCGTATCTCTATGGTCAGAATACCGATCCCTCAGCAGCCAACGAGCCCAAACCTTAAGGCTTTGACACCACTACAGCTGCAATCGCCAGTTGTAAGGCCGCTGCCACTAGAGCAAAAGGAGTCTTTGACTAACGCTTCCAACTGTTTTACAACATGGGTTTTGCACCACTTCGCTCACTGGAACCGTGAGGGTCTTATTGAGATAGGAAACTGCCAGGTCCACACCTCAGGCATACTCCATTTCCTAGTGAACGCACTTTCCAAAGGATATTGCTGAACAAATGGTTTTGGCGAAACAAGCTCCAAAGACCCCGTTACAGGCTATCCTTGCGTATCCAAAGCAGGGTCTGGCCACCATTCCTGCTGGCAAAAAGCCGTAGGTAACAAATCCAGATAAGCAAGTCTCCTGCTCCCAGATGGGATGACTTCAGAAAATGTATTTAGTGCAAAGACTATAGAAGCATGATCATCATCTAAGACACCAGTAAAAAAACTGAAGCTACGTTTGGCTGGAAGGGGTTATGCCTGTAGGGGTTTTTTTTTTTGCCAGTGTCCAAACACCTGAAGGTGGCAATACCCTATCATAATGAATAAGATGATCTCCTGTGTCCTGGGATGAACAATAAAAAAATTAAAGTTACGCTTACCAGCAATGTCTTTTAGGACAGCCACAATGAGAGACCTTGGCTCCTCCCCTTCCTAGGAAACACTGTGTCAGCCCATAAAATTCCACTTCTCCCTGCCGGACTTCAGTTTTTTTTCTAAGAGCATCTCGGCCAGCTGGGAGACACAAGAACACATTAATAACATACCATCACATATTACTACTGTGCCTGTGTTGCGGTCTTCCTCAAGACCTCCCATAAATTCTGGTGGGTAACTAGTGCTGTCCTGAAAGACTACCGGTAAGCGTAACTTTAATTTTCCCTCACAGTCTTTCAGGACAGCAATGAGAGGATAGAGGAGCACTTACCACTTAGGGTGGGACTACGGCTTGCAAAACCTTTCGCCCAAAGGCTTGCTCATTTGCTGACACCATATCCACCCTGTAATGTTTTACAAAGGTGGCGAAACTGGACCACATTGCCGCTTTGCAAATTTGCCGCCATAGCCCTAGTAGAGTGTGCTTTTATACCAACAGGAACTTCTTTACCTGCTAACGTATAAGCCTGGCCAATGGTTACCCTGAGCCATCTGGCAATAGTGCGTCAAGGCGCTTTATACCCCTTTCTTGCCCCAGAAAACAAAACAAGCAATCTGATTTCCTTACTGCTTTCGTTAGTTCCAAGTACTGCAGGATACATCTCCTTACATCTAAAGTGTGAAATTTAAACTCCCTTTCTCATGAGGGATTAGGGCAAAAAAAAGTGGGTAAAACTATGTCCTGGCTTCTTTGAAACTTTAAAGTCACTTTAGGTAAGAATGCTGGATCTGTTTTGAAAACTACCCGATCCGGAAACACAACACAAAAAGGAGGTCTGACTGACAAGGCCTCCATTTTGCTGACCCACCTGGTAGTTGTCACTGCAACCAAAAATATTGTTTTGAAAGAGCCTTTAGTGAACAATTTTCTAAAGGTTCAAATGGCGGCTGTTAGGGCCTGTAAGACCAAAGATAGGTCCCGCTTGGGGAAGGGTGGGCCTTGAACTGGCCTCTGCCTCCCTAGTGCACTGAAAAATCTGACCACTTAAGGGTTGGTGGCCAGAGGATTTTCCAAATATGCACTAAGTGCCTGGCTCTTTAGGGTACTCATAGCTAACCATTTATCTGCAAAAACTCCAAAACTGCTATAGGGCTATGCACGTCGAAAGAGTTACCTGCGCACCATTCATCAAAGCGTACCCAGACCTTTTCGTAGAACAGGCACGTCTCCTTTCTGCTATTGGAGGAGAGTGACCTCTTGGTTGAGGACCCAATCGCCCTCTCTCAGCTGTTTTCTGCTGAGAAAGTCCGCCACCACATTCTTTTCCCCTTTTAGATAAACCGCCGAAAGTGAGAGTGCGTTGGTCTCGGGCCCAGCTCAGAACATCTCTTGCCAGGGTCAACAGGATTCCACTGCTCATGCCGCCTTGCTTGTTTATGTATGCAACCACAGAGGAGTAGTCTGAGCGCACTTGAATGTGGTGGCCTTGTAGTTCCCTCCTGAAGGACCCGAATGCCAACCCGACGGCTTTCAGTTTCTTCCAATTGGACAACCTTTTGAGCTCCTTGTCCCTTCAGGTGCCCTGTGCAAGTAGGGTTCCTTAGTGTGCGCCCCAGCCTTTGCCGTTGCTTCCGTGGTCACCACCCTGGAGACCGGGATGAGCCACAGACGACCCTGCGACAAGTTTACCATTTTCCTCCACCACCAGAGGGATCTTTTTACCCAAGGTGGAATATGTACTAAAAGGTGTCTAACGATTCCTGGCTGTGGTGCCTTATTTTTAGAACAAAGGTTTGAAGGGGACAAAAATGTAGCCCTGCCCACTGAACTGCTGGGATGGTTGAAGTTAGCAGACCCAGAGTTGACATTGCTGACCTTATAGAGACCTGCTGGTTGTTCTGGAGAGAGGCCACTGCCTTGTCCAATTTCTGTAATTTTTCTGCCGGGAGAAAAACCCTCAACTGAGTGGAGTCTAGCAGGTACCCCAGGTAGGTAATAAGCGGAGATGGAATCAAGCTGGACTTTTCCATGTTCAGCAGCCACCCCAGACCTGTCCGGATTTTCTTTGTCAGTTCCAGATTTCAGGTTAACTGTTCGAGAGATGCTGCGAAGAGGAGCAGGAGCAAATTGAGACTCCTTTGAGCCGCAGAAAGGCCATGGCTTCTGCCATGACCTTTGTGAAGATTCAGGGTGATGAGAATAGGCTGAATGGAAGTGCCTGAAACTGTAGATGGATTGTTTCTCCCTCTATGCTCACCGCTAGATGGAGAAACTTCTGGAAAGCTTCTGCGATAGGGACATGGGAGGTAGGCATCCTTGAGGTCTAGCGACAGCATGTAGCAATTCTGGGGTGGCAAGGATCTGACCGTAAAGATTGATTCCATACGGAACCTCTTGTAGGATACGGACTGGTTCAGGATCAGTCTGTATTTTCCTGAGGGTTTTTGCACTACAAAAATGTGCGAGTAAAAAAACCCCCACCTTCCTCCCCCCCTTTGGAACCCTGCGTACTACATTTTGTTCCTCCAATTCTTTTAATGCCCTCAATAGGGCCTCGGTCTTCTCCGCACATCTTCCCAGGTGTGTGACGAGGAGTCTGGACTGGGAAAACTTTTTTCTGTTCCCCCATGCCCCTGTACATCTGGTCGTGGAGCGTCAGGGGTTTCTTGACTGCCTGAATTCCAAGGGTGGCATAAATTGCCCCCAAGGGATCCTCTACCTCTTCCAGGGAAAGATTATATCTTGAAGGTTTCCTGGACTCCCGTCCCGGTCCTCTCCCTGAGATTCCTCCTGGGAACCTGAGGTCACACTATCCGGCTCTTCCTTAGTCTCCTCTCTGGAGGCGCCAGCAGCTCCTTCTGTTGTGGCAGTGGCGGCTGGTTGGGAAGGTGCAGAGCTCTGTGCTTGTAGAGGGGTTGTAATTTGGGGTGCAGGTGAGGGATTTGTAGGAAGCTGAAACCCTTCAAGGATTTAAATGACTGAAAGGTGGAGGAAAGTTCCTTCACTGAAGCCGCAAATCCCGATTCCGCTCTGATGCTCTTTCTCTGACTAATGTATCTATACAGTCTTTGCATAGTACTTTTGTCCAAGATTCTCCTAGGGTATCCCTGCAAGAGGCGCACTGTCTCTTAGAGCTATGCGACGATCTTGATTTCTCAGTAGCTGGGGGAAATCCTAGATAAAGAGGACCCCTTACCCTTACCTTTGGATGGCTGGAGCTAGCATCGCTGTGCGCTGTCTGGGCATCAGCTTCAGACATGGCTGCACTGGTGGTTGCTGCAGTGGAGTCTCATGCTGCCTGTGCCACGTTCCCGACTCCTCTCCAGACTGCACCCGGCCCATTATCAGCTCCGCGACTCAGACCAGGAAGTCGTGGGTCAAAGGGAAACATCCGCCCTCCGCCAGAAGTGACGTCACTCGGCCTGCCTGGTTCCAATGCGGCCTGTACTCGTGTACACGGAGAGCGGAGCTGCCTCCCCGCTGCATCCCAGTGAATGCGATGGTGGGCCCCCGGATCTTCCGCCTGCACTCGGTGAAGATGGGGTGGCGAACTTTGCAGTCAGGTATGTACCTCACCGAGTCCCTGGGAGCGCCCCGGCCTCCCCTACAGGGCTTCAAAGCCACGGTCTCCCTGACTATCTGGCCAGGTTCCCAACATTCTCTCCCCACAGGAGTGGGCAGTGTTTCCTAGGAAGGGGAGGAGCCAAGGTCTGTCATTGTGGCTGTCTTGAAAGACAGTGAGGGAAAAACAGAATGATGCAGTGTAGATTTAAAAACACAAACACTTTCACACCTCAAGAACAAAGATTCACAAACTGCAGTTTTCTTTCACTCTTCCATTACTTTATTTCTCTATCGATAGTTGTCTAGAAGCATGGTCTGCTTTTGAGAAAAATGTTCCACGATGGGATGTATGAAAAAGGAGATGGATAAAAGACAACCATAAAAATGTATTACAAACCAGAATTGAAAAAACTTCAAAAATACCTAAAAAAGACAACAGGATGTTTTCATATCCATAGAACCTCTGCAGAAGTTTAGGTGACAATATGAATATCCATGGGGATAATGTATACATCTCACCACATTTAGACATTTTCAGGGTTTGAAGGATAATTACTACCCTAGTTAGTACTGTCTTCATGATATAAAGATTTTTTTTTTTTTTTTAAGAACAAACCCCTTTTTATGGAACACATTAACAGGTGCCCCATTATCTTCATTCTGTACAAGCAGATCCATAAGAATAAGTAAAAACCAACAGGGTGAAGAAATGTACACTGGCCAAAAGTCCATTAGGAGACCCATCATCCACCTCAGTCCTCAAACCACTTGCTTCTTTTAACTGGAGCAGCTGCATTAGGTTTCCCCAGGATCTTGCGCTTATATTGTTCCACCAGCTGATTAAATCGAGTCTCTGCTTGGCTTCGCTTTGGCTGCCGCTTCTTAGAAGGGGCCTGCAAAATAACAGACATTAGCATCTTTGGGAATGAGAGATCTAGTTAACCACTTCACATCCAGGCCATTTCTGACACTTCGCTCCTACATGTCAAAAATCATCATTTCTTTGCTATAAAATTAGATAGAACCCCCAAACATTATATATGTTTTTTTAGCAGAGACCCTAAAGAATACAATGGCGGTCATTGCAACTTTTTATCTTGCACGGTATTTGCGCAGCAATTTTTCAAACGCGTTTTTTTTGAAAAAAAAACAGTTTCATGCTTTAAAAAAAAACAAAACAGCAAAGTTAGCCAAATTTTTTTGCATTGTGTGAAAGATGAAGTTACGCCGAGTAAATAGATACCTAACATGTCACGCTTCAAAATTGCACACGCTCGTGGAATGGCGCCAAACTTTGGTACTTAAAAATCCCCATAGGCGACGCTTTAACATTTTTTACTGGTTACATGTTTTGAGTTACAGAGGAGGTCTAGGGCCAAAATTATTGCTCTCGCTCTAACGTTCGCGGCGATACCTCACATGTGTGGTTTGAACACCGTTTTCATATGTGGGCGGGACTTACGTATGCGTTCGCTTCTGCGTGCGAGCTCACGGGGACAGGGGCGCTTTAAAAATTTTTTTTTTTTTTTTTATTGTTAATTTTACTTAAAAATTTTTATTTTTACACTTTAAAAAAATTTTTTTTTTTTTGATCACTTTTATTCCTATTACAAGGAATGTAAACATCCCTTGTAATAGGAATATGAGACGATCAGTCCTCTTTACAGTGAGATATGGGGTCAATAAGACCCCACATCTCACCTCTAGGCTGGGAAGCCTAAAATCAAAAAAAAAAATAAAACGATCGCCGCTTCACAGCTGAAGCGGCGCTGTTTTTTTGAATGCAGAGGCCGGGCGTGACGTCATAACATCGCGCCCGGCCTCCGAACGATCATAGAGACTCCGGCGACCATCTGGTCCGCCGGAAATCTCTATGGTGAACATCCGGCGCCGGCGGATCCGCTATCCGACTCACCGATCGCTGAGGTGAGTCGGTAGTAGCACCGGAGGGCGGCGGGAGGGGGGGGACGTCCCCTCCCGCCGCCCGTAAGAACGATCAAGCGGCGGAACAGCCGCTATGATCGTTCTTATGGTGTACGGAATCGCCGGCTGAAAATGCCGGTATCTGAATGATGTCTGTAGCCTCAGACATCATTCAGATATAAGCCCCGAAAGTCGAGGACGTCATATGACGTCCTCCGGATGTCAAGTGGTTAAACAAACCGAGTTTGTGTTTTCTTCCAATTCCTAAACCGTTTATTACTGTACATAAAAACATAATAGATCAGATCTCTTAAAGCAATTTAATGTAAAGTACTGTGTATCTTTAATACTGTGAACAGAATTTACATTCCTTTAAAGCGGTTGTTAAACCGCTGGACATTAGAGGTCGACCGATATATCGGCAGATATTTGGCTTTTTTTAATTAATCGGCATCGGCTGATTGTGCTGATAAAAAAAGCTGATTATCAGCAGGACTTGCAAATGACTTCTGTAATAGAAGTCAATGCAAGTTTCCTGGAGTTATCTGTGGAGAGGATTCTCTCCTCCCTGGGCAGCCTGCCAAGTCTGATAAGAAGATAAAAGAACTTGAAAAGATACAATGTATCAATGAGCTGAACTCCTGTGTAGAAGTTCTCAGTTTAACCATTTAAAGACTCAATCTTTTCTGATACTTGTTGCTTACAAGTAAAAATCCTGTATTTTCTGCTAGAAAATCACTTAGAACCCCCAAACATTATATATATTTTTTTTAGCAGAGACCCTAGGGAATAAAATAGCGGTTGTTGCAATATTTTATGTCACACGGTATTTGCGCAGCGGTCTTTCAAACGCAATTTTAAAAAAAAAAAAATTAATGAAATTAAAAAAAAAAAAAAAAAATAAGCAGTAAAGTAAGCCCATTTTTTTTGTCCAAAAGTTTTGATTACCTGTTTTTGTGTATTTAATATTTAAGATATAGTTATTTTTTTTTTAATCTAAATTATACATACAAGTGAACTGATTGGAGGTTTGTTTTGTTTAATAAATGTTTAAATGTAAAAAATTTTCTGTCTCACTTATTACTTAAGGTAGCTTTCACACTGGAGCAGGCATGCGTTGACGGTAAAACGCTGTTTGTTTTAGCGGCGCTTTACCGTCATTTTAGCGGCGCTATTCGGCTGCTAGCGGGGCGCTTATAACCCAGCTAGCGGCCGAGGAAGGGGTTAAATGCGCCCATGAAGCGCTGCTGCCGAAACGCTTTGCAGGCGCTTTGGCAGCGGTGCGCATTCATTTCAATGGGCAGGAGTGGTGGTATACACCGCTCCAAAGATGCTGCTTGCAGGACTTTTTTTTAACATCCTGCCATCGCATCGCCTCAGTGTGAAAGCACTCGGCTTTCACACTGAGACTGCAGGGGAGCCGTTTTACAGGCACTTTACAGGCGCTATTTTTAGCCCAAAAGCGCCTGAAAAACACCCCAGTGTGAAAGGGGTCTAACTGTTAGATTTTATGAGATGAAGGGGAAAAAAAAAAAAAAAAAAAAAATCGGCCTAATATATCGGCCCAAAAAAAAAAAAAAATCGGCATCATATATCGGCCATCGGCCACCGCGATTTCTAAAGATTGGCATCGGCCAGAGAAAAACCCATATCGGTCGACCTCTACTGGACATTGATTTATTTTTTGTACCTGCAAGGTAATGTCATCATATCAGCATCGCATACTAACACATTATGTTAAAATTACCTTAAAACGAAGCTCTTCCAGCACCAAGATGTCAGCGCTGCAGGCGCTCTCATTTTCACCCGTCTTGTGTCCGGATTCGCGGACTCTGGCTTTGTGACTGGCTGGAGCCGCAATGACGTCACTCCCGCACATGCGCGTGGGAGCTGCCGTTTACAGCACAGGGCTCTGAAGTAAAGGCACAGGTGGCCTTCACAGCGCATTCGCCAGTGATATCATTGGCTGCATGTACAGTAAATATCTCCTAAACGGTGCATGTTTAGGAGATATTTACACTACCTATAGGTAATCCTCATTATAGGCTTACCGATAGGTTAAAAGAAAGATGGAAGTTTACTTCCACTTTAAGACAAATAAGAGGTTGTGTAGTCTTACACTGCAAGACTCCAAAATGCTTATTCACAATAATAAATATGAACAAGTTTGCAAAGTGTTCTAACTGACAGCAGCAGCCACATTGCATTGGATTAAAGCCAAACCACTATAACTGCTGCAGAACCTTCTTGTTTAAATATCATACCTGAGTATCTGCTGATTTTAACCTTTGCTGTTGCCGACTCTGCTGGTGAGGTTTTGGCTTCTTTGACAACATCTGCTGAAGCTTACCCTTGTCACGTGCTCTGAAATAAGAGATCGAATATCCTCTTAATGTGTTTTAGAGGCACACAAGTGTCCGTAAGGCCAAACAGGAATGCAGAAAAGATATTAAAAATACATTTGGTATAACTGCAACCAATCCAGCTATGCAAAGAGGCTACTGACCCCCTTAAAATGAGCAAATCAGTCTTTGTTGGCGGACAAATTATTATACACTAACAAAAATGGACACCCAGGATAGGTGTCTTTAGAGTATTAAATGCTTTCTCCAGTAACAGAAACATAAAAGACCACAGGACAGAGAGTAATAGACCGGTCTTACCTTATTTTAGGTCCTGTATGGGATGGCATATGTAAAACTTTTCTCCTTTTCTTTCCATCTTCAAGCTCTACTTGTTCAAGTTCCTCTTTTGTTTTGAATCCAGACCAAGAAACAGGCTGTGATGGCTTTTCTTCCTGCGTTTCTGCTGCCAAGTCTTTACTGTTACCAGCTGTTTTTTGTTTCCGTTTGATGGCTTTTGTTGCAGAGGAGTCAGTTGGCTGTGCTTTATTGACAGGTGTCTTCCCAGATGAGGCGTTTGCATTTTTTCCAACTATTACCTCCTGTTTCAGCTTTGCCTTCACTCCAGCAGCAGCATCAGCGCTTTCACCACTCTTTCGCCGTTTCTTCTTTGAGTTACCTTGAACTGGCTGTGCCTGAGGGGTGCCTAAAGCTTGTGCCTTTGCCTGCTTCTGTCTCAATACCTCCTGCATGCACAAAGCACAACTATTAACATTTTCAATACATCACAGTTACAAGTAACAAATGCATTCCAGAAAGTAGGGTCAGTTATTACCTTTTAGATATACAGTGCAGAGCCAGCCAGGGCATTGAAAATGGGTATTCCAGCATGACAATGACCCAAAACACACAGCCAAGGTAACAAAGGCGTGGCTCAAGAAGAGGCACATTTAGGTCCTGGAGTGGCCTAGTCAGACTCCAGACATTAATCTCGTAGAAAATATGTGGAGGGAGCTGAAGGTTCGAGTTAACAAACGTCAGCCTCGAAACCTTAAAGTTATTGTAAAGCTTTGTGTTTTATTTTTTTTAAACAACATTTCATACTTGCCTCCACTGTGCAGCTCGTTTTGCACAGAGTGGCCCCGATCATCCTTTTCTGGGGTCCCCCGGCGACTCTCGCGGCTCCTCCCCGCATCAGATAACCCCCTAGGAGAAGCGATGTCCCGGGGGGGTGCCCACGTAGTCACGACATCTGCTGAGGAAGTCCCCGCCCACTGGGACGCAACGCGTCCAGAACGTGACGTCGTGACGTCATCCGCGGCTACTGCGCATGCTGCACCGCTCGTACTCACTCTGCTGTGTGTTCTATGTCAGCGTCCTGGCACTTGTGAAGTGCCTGTTATGTAAGTGATTTTTTAAATTCCTCTATTAAAGTACATTATACTGAGAGCACTATGTCTGTCCCCTTTCTGTTTTCATGAAATAAGTTATCCACCTGCTACTTGGTTATCTGGAGGAGTCCCTTGCCTTTGAACCTTTTCATCTGCTGATCCCTATGGGAATGCTTGTTTGACCCTTATGAGAAGGGTCCTTGTGACCAGGTGAGAGGCCATTTGGTTCATGGTGAAGGGTTCTCCTATCAGCTACACACTTTTGCTGTGATCATCACGTTTGCCTGGTGGATGTCTTCTTATCTGGACATTTTTTATATCTGGACATTTTTTGTGCTCTTCATTATTTTTAGGATTACCATATTGTTATTCCCCTATCCCTGGAATATTGTACTCTATACACTCTTTGGTTTTTTTTGTTTTTAGCGCTGCACCTATTTTATTTATTTGTTTAGAGGGATTTGATCGTTTGACCCTGGTGTTCAGCTGCTTCTAGTTTTTTTGTCATACGTGCGCTGATATATTTTCACATTTAGTCCCGGGGGGGTTACCTTGCGGGTGCGCGCCGGAGTCCGGCATTTGCGTCCATAGACACATGCCGGACTCGCCCCACCCCCGTGTCATTGTATTTGATTGAAAGCAGCGGGAGTCAATGGCTGCACTGCTATCAATTAAATCAAGAGGCGGGACCCTGTGCAGAGAGGGAGAGCACGTCTCCGCCGAGGGGATAAAGGGACTCAAGTAAAAAACAGGGGGGGGGGCCAGAAGTTTTTCCACCTTAATGCATTAAGGTGAAAAAAAACACGAGGGTTTACAACCCCTTTAATGACTTGGAGAGGATCTGCAAAGGGGAGTGGGACAAAACCCCTCCTGAGATGTGTGCAAACCTGGTGGCCAACAAGGGTTTTGCCACCAAGTACTAAGTCATGTTTTGCAAAGGGGTCTAATATGTATTTCACTCATTAACCCTTTCATGACTAAGCCTATTTTTGACATTTAGTGTTTACAAGTTAAAATCCGTATTTTTTGCTACAAAATTACTTAGAGCTCCCAAACATTATATATATATTTTTTTAGCAGAGAATCTAGAGAATAAAATGGCGATTGTTGCAATATTTTTTATCACACGGTATTTGTGCAGCGGTGTTTTAAACGCAACTTTTTGGGAAAAGGGACACTTTCATGAATTTAAAAAAAATCAAACAGTAAAGTTAGCCCAATTTTTTTGTATAATGTGAAAGATGATGTTACGCCGAGTAAATAGATACCAAACATGTCACACTTTATAATTGCACGCACTCGTGGATTGGCGACAAACTACGGTACCTAAAAATCTCCATAGGCGACGCTCTAAATTTTTTTTACGGTTACCAGGTTAGAGTTACAGATGAGGTCTAGTGCTAGAATTATTGCTCTCGCTCCGACACCTCAGACTGTTTACATATGCGGGCGCGACTTGCGTATGCGTTTTCTCTGCTGCGCGAGCTCGCGGGGACGGGGGCGCTTTAAATTTTTTTTCTTATTTTATATTTAGAAATTGTGTTTAAAAAAAAAAAATAGATCACTTTTATTGCTGTCACAAGGGATGTAAACATCCCTTGTGACAGTAATAGGTGGTGACAGGTACTGAATACTGTGAAGTGCAAAGGAGGTACCCCGATCCCTCCTTTGCACTTCACAGTATTCCGATCGCCTAAAACGGCGATTCTCAATACTGTAGATTTTTTTTAAAACCGGCGCCACTGGCAGCCGAATAAACGGGAAGTGATGCCATGACGTCGCTTCCGCGTTTACAATTAGAAGGCTGGAACGAAGGCGCTCACGCCTTCATTCCAGACTGTCAGCAGCCGCCGGAGGCGGCGGATCATCGATCGGGCCTCCCGGAGGATCGGGAGAGTGATGACATTTCACTTAAGTGTCCTAAACACCTTCCTGCCCTTTAGTGCAAAGTAACACAGACCACCACCAGCAAGGGAGGGAGAGGGAGAGAGGGAGAGAGGGAGAGAGGGAGAGAGGGAGAGAGAGAGAGAGAGAGAGAGAGAGAGACTCTCATCAAACTGCAGGGTCCGAGAGAAGTAACCCCCAACCCTGCAGTAACAGGCTCCCTACACTGAGGAACACAAAAACAAAAACAAAAACAAAAGACAACACCACACACACACTACCACATAAGCCCATAAAGAGAAGAATAAAGGCACTGTACGTACCCTCTTACCTGGGCCTGACCAGTGCCTGTTTCCACCGTAGCAGAGAGCGCAGCGGGGAATGAGAAAACTCATCTGTTTTAGTTTCCCGGTTCCGGCGTCATCAGCGAGGGCCAGAAGCAGAAGCAGTGGTCGATAGACCTGCCCCCTTGGCGTCTGCGTTCCAGGCGACTGGAAACACTTGTCGCCATGCCCACACAGGAAGCCACGTCACTGAACGTGACGTCACCCGCTAGCCGGGAACCGTAATGCAGAAACACGCCGCCGATAAACGGCGGCGAACCGCCCGGCTACCTGAGCCATCCTCGAACTCTGGGCACACCAACGCTGACACCTCCTGCTGGCCGTTGCTCCACTGAGCATGGAGAGGCTGGGGACTCCGGAACACCCTCCTACCGGGAGGGTGCTGGGATGGTCCCTGCACTCCAGGCAGACAAAACACTAGCCCCTTTCCCCTCCACCCTGGAGAGAGCGCAGCACCCTGGTTCCAGCATGCACTTCCACCATGGAGGAGGAAACACAATAACTGAGGCCATGGTGGAAGGAGGAGGGGTTTAAAGGCTGCATGCGTTTCCTGGAAAATGGGCGGAGCTGTGCTCTCTCCAAGGTTGTCCTGAAAGGCGATTTGAGAAAGTTGCATAGTTTATTTCTGCTTTAAAGGCCAAGGTCACCTTTTACAAAAATAAAATGCACATCTTTTTTTCAGCTAAAAAAAAAATGTGCATTTATTTTTGTTTTCACTATGCAGCCTGTAAAAGCATTGCAACAGCGATCAGCAAATCATGTGTGCAATGCCAGGATCCTGCAGACCCGTACCTCCCATACTAGCAGGCAGTTACTGAATGGCAGGAAGAATCAACTAAAAGCCATCAACAGAGGAGGCTGATCATACTTGTAGTCTATTCATTCACAGAACTGTGAATGAATTGCAGAGCCCCGCATGGCCACGCTGTTTTATATTATTACAGTGGGTGCAGGGAGAAGATCCAAAAGGTGAACTAATACTTTAAAAGAAAATAACAATTCTCACCAGACTGCGCTGTGCCCTTCTTTCCTTTAGTTTAATTTTATTCAGGTCCTCGAGGGAGAATTCCACGATTGGTCTCTGGAAAAAAAAAAAAAAAATATGCACACTATGAACAGACTGTGCTCAAAAGTATCTAGAATCTACACTGTTTTCTGGTTGGTAGCAAAACAATTTGTTTATCAAATACATGTTGTTAAACTGCATATCAAAGTTCAAAAACTCATCTAGTTTTGGACAGAGTGGAGAAGGGTTAGAATTACTGTTGGTTTTTTACTGCTATCCAGTGATCCATAAGAGATTTTCCCTCCGTTGGTGTTTATTTTTTTAATATATGGAGTAAGCACATCCCATACCTAAACGTTTAATAAACAAAATCAGCATAAAACACTATTCATTTATTATCAGCACTGATGGATTTATTGGTTTATGTATTGATCAAATCAATGCTTATATTATTTCTTAGATAGAGCTAGAGAGAGAGATGGAGAGATTATATCTATCTATCAAATATTTTCCCTGTATAATGACTGATATTATATGACATACGTGAATATTTGTACCCATTATAGAATTATGCTGAATACCACTTCACTGTAAAATCATTCTCAGTAAGTGGAATAACTGTATCTATTATACAATTGTGCCGAATACCATTTATTGTAAAAGCATTCTTGACAAGTGCAGTGCTTACTCTAGATGTTTAAAACTATTGAACAGGTTGATATATTGTGCAGCGGTTGAAGTGCCTTAAAAATCTTTTGTTACTACAAACTAGTGCAGATATTAGTGTGTAGCACTTTGGAGCCAATTACTGCTGACAATAGTTTTCCCAAGAGAAAGTGAGGGAAAATCTGCAACAGTGACACACAAAAAACCGTCACAGGGATTCCCATACTCTACTGAAGGAAATTAATTTTTATCTGTGCTGCTCAGGAAGGCATACCAGATTGCAGTAAAAACCTGCCAGAGGTACTAAAAACCTTAAACCCCAAAACTAAGAAAATAAGTAAATAAAAAAAAAAAAAAAAACACACCACCTTTTGCACAGACACACACACTTTAAAGCGGGGGAACACATTCAGCCTAATGGTTTTTACATTTATATGTATAACTAGAATATCCATTTGTTTTTCTCTTCTCTTTTCTCCCCTCCCTGAACATTAACCAGTGAAGTCTTTCATGTATTTATACGGAGGTCTAATATTCATATGACCTGGGAAGTGTTGCAGCTACATACAGACCTGGAGCCATATTTAAGGCTTTGGATAGCGCTCTCAGCCCAAATAAATCCACAGACCTTGGCAAATTAAACAAGGTAAATTCCTGTTATCACAAAACTATCGTATAAGGTTGGGGCCCATCGACACCCCCGGTGGCACTGCATTATCCATTCTGCTATATGGTGGAATTATTTACATGTAAAGACAAAATTATGACTACATACACTCTTACGTCATACCCCTGATGAAGGGTTCTGGGTATCACTATATACCGGAGAGTAACAATCTTTTGTCATGCATACCATGTAACTCACTGTTTTGTCTATGTTTTGTATACTTTTGTAGTATTTCTTCATGTCCTTTTAAAATTAGTCATTATATGAACGAACGTTTTTATGTACATTCAATAAATTAAACTTTTTTTGGAAAAAAAAATTATATATATATATATATATATATATATATATATATATATATATATATATATATATATATATATATATATATATATATATATATATATATATATATATATATATATATATTTATATTTATATTAATATATTACAAAGTCCCAATGAAGGGGGATTCCTTTTTCTTGATAGGATACCAGGGATGTGGCAACTGGCAATTGATCTGATATGGTGAAACCCTCCTTTTCGGTTGTAACTGCATTTTTGTTAAATCTCTATGATGTACTTGCACCTTATTAATAGGCAATTACAGATGCCCCACAATGATGTAGGGGCCGTACAGAAATTCTATTTTTATGTTGCATATAAAAAAATATAAAGGTTTTATCTAATACTATCTTAAAAATTTAGCTAATTCTGTAACTCCGTATCTTTAGGACATTTCTAACATATGTATGCCGTCTGTGCTGTTATAAAGGCCCTGACGAAGCGGGGTTTCCTGCGAAATGCGTAGGCCACATTTCTTTGACACCTCATACCAGGACTTGCACCAAACAAACAGTAAACTGTACTTTTCCTCAGACTGTATTATGTTTTAAGAAATTCCATCCATGGATGGCAAATAAAGTTTTTCTATACATCTCTTTTAAAACTGTTATAAATCATTATTTAACTCCATAGAGACACATGTAAAGTTTCATTTTGCTTCCTCTTGCATCTGGATTTCGAATCTACTAGGAACGTGCCTCTCTGGAGTTATAATTGTTTCACGCCTAATCCCCATCCCTATATATCCATCTCTCGAAGGTTGATTACCCCTGCTTTAAAGGCTATAAAACAGGGTGTACAACTTCCCTTCAGTAGGAATCTCTATGATCATTAAACAAAGATTTATATAGTGCGAAGTTTGCACAGTGCTTTACAATACAAGAGTGTTTGTAAGCTCTGTGAGCAGGACCAATATCTAATATCTCTAGGGGACATATGAGACAACTCTCATCATGTATGTACCCATGCACTGCACTCAAAAAAAAAAAAAAAAAAAAAAAAAAAAAAAAAAAAAAAAGGTGTTAAGACAACCAATTGTAAACTATTTGCAATAAAGTGCTGCTACTTACTAAATACATAAACAAGGTAAAATATTACCTTCACTTTAATCACTTTGGTGGAGGATATTTGGTGCGTGTTTTACGGTTAGAAGTGAAGCACTATTTCATCACAAGTTTATGGACATTTATTGGGGCATTTGATAGATTTTAGTTAGAATTATAATTACATTTCACTTATGTGTTTGTGATTTTCATTTTTTGTACGCTATTGTGGATTATTGTTTGATTAGTATAGGTAATATTTCACCTTGTTTATGAATTCTCATCATGCTTCCTACTAATCTTACCTATATCCATAAAACCGAGCAGGGATGCATGTATGACATTTAGAAAGAATATTCCTACTTAGCATAATTGCTGCAAAAGTCTGCTATATTCAACCATACTGCAAAAGACTGCTATAATAAAAGCTTTATAGCGCAAGCCACCCCGCAAGTATATCTAATAATATTAATAACTAAGAAAAAAGTATGACTAGATCCTCACCTTTTTCGGTCCAAAGAGATCTGGATTATTGTTGATCTGTCTCAGAGCTGCTAGGGCATGTTCGTGTTCACTGAAGTCCACAAAGGCAAAACCTAGAGACTGCCCCTTATGATTTCCAGGCAAGCCTTTCAAATCTCTCATTACACGACACTAGATGGGAAAAAAAGTGAAAGGAAAGAAAATGTAATATATAATTTTTCATAATTGAAAACTAAAATGTAAGGCAAGGATTACATGTATGCATTCAATAAAATCTAGCTGGCTATATTTTAGGTGCAGTAAATTCTCTATATGAACGATTGTGCCACAAGTAAAATGCATTAAAAAATAAACATAATTCCAAAAAGGCGTTTACGATTCCTAAAAAAGAGACTCATGGACTTTCCTCTCTACCCACCCCCCCAAATAACAGTACTAAAAATAATGGGCCAGGCTAGAAATATTTGCAGCGTTTCAATACAATTTTCCTGTCTGAGCTGTCCAGTAAAAAAAGAAAGCATATCTGTAGTCACTGCTTATGATTCTCAGGGTGTGCAGTATAAATCAGGATTTAACAACTAAAAATGGATGTCAATCATTAGCTTAAAAAGGATAAGTTCACTAGCAGATCGCAAATGCAATCTCAGGCTCCTGCAGACTGTCCGTGTAGCTGTCTGCACATACCTTGAACAGGCAGGGAGTTACTGAAAGACAGGAAGAATCAATGAACTACCTAGAGAGCTCATCAGCGTTCTGGTAGTTCATTGAAAACGACCAGCTGTCAGCCACAAATGGATGATGGTAGTTGTAGTGCTCCCAATCACAGAACTCTGAATGAATGACACAGCCGGCTGTGTGTTTTTTTAATCTATTTTTTTTTTTAATGGCGGCAGGTACAAGGAGAAAAACCCCGGCCCGCTGTCACGACACGGACTGGTGGGGGATGGGTTGCAGCGGCTGCTCAGTTAGTAACAAGTTACATCCTAAATATGGGTGTAACAGGTTACTAAAAGGTGAACTTATCCTTAGAGATGCATAGCCAAAACTTCCACTGCATACCACATAGCAAAGGTAAATAAAATGTCAATTATATGAAGTTTAAAGCTCCCTTCCGGGATTCAAAGAATATTTGGTGTAACAATGAGTTTACCCTGATTCATTTTACTTACCTCTTTAATTTTAACAGATTTATCTCCACCTGCAGCAGAGAAAAACAACTGACGCAACTTTTTGTCATCCACAGATTTAGGAATGTTGTGAACACACAGACGGGTCTTTGAGACAAAAATGTTCTGGCTCTTTAACTTCTGCCGTTTTATCTCTTCAAACTGGGGAAAAAAAAAAAGGAGGGGGGGGGGGGGGGGGTAGAGATAAAAAAACATGAAATATATTGTATTCCTTTCAGTACTGCATAAATAAAATAATCCTAAACAGTAATACTCAACAGCAGCCAGATGATTGCACTTTAAAAGTGAAAAAAAAAGATAAATAAAAAAGGCCTGATTGCCAAGGACAACACAAACGTTCTGTAAATAAACCTGCATAGTAATGGTCCTTGCTGTGACCGTATTATTCATGCTTACCCGAGTTCTTTTGGCCAGATCTTCTGCACTCATTTCCTCAGCAGCTTTTGTTCCTGCTCGAATCACTGTTAAGAGTATAATTCAATGTTACAAAGTCATGTCTATTAAGACGTCATTCTAGTTAAAACAAAAATGTTGTTAAAATAGGAAACTGGTGAAGGTTTAAGTACAACCAATTACTGCACTTTCCTTGAAATTGTCACTTACCCGACACCCATATAAATTGTGAATGAGCTTACACAAAGTAAAACGCCTGAATTTGGACCTGAAACTGAGCCAAAAAAGACGACCAGGATTCCTATGCAATCTGCCCTCTAGATTTGTGAACTGGCTCCATTGAGAGCTGGTCACAGTCTCCTGTCATGCAAATTGAATGCAGGGAAAGCCACATCCAATTCACATAAGTGTGAACCCACCTAAAAAAAGAGTTCACACAAGAACTTTAATAGGGCTCCTTAAAAATATGAGAGCCGGCAAAATGTTGGTCAAGCATTTCCAATTTGCCTTTAACAGGCATCAAAACATGCAGAAGGCATTTGGGGAGCATTTTTAAACGCACGTTGAATGCACAGCAAACAACGTGAACTCACAATAACGCTATAGGCATGTTTGTTAAGTGTTAGTACTTTAAGTGTGAACAAGGCCTAAACATGGCAATTGTTTTACACCCTCTCCATCAACATGCTGAGATAGATAGATAGATAGATAGATAGATAGATAGATATCTCTATCGTTTTAGACCCAGTAACATCATCACTGGGATCTGTGCTACTCTAGGAAATTCAAGCAGATCATGGCTGGTGAAAAGGTTTCCTTCTAGACTGTTTTTCATGTAAACCACCACCCTAGCCCATGTTATGCCAAGTCTCCATGATTGAACGAACTGCAATTCTATGAATAAATAAGGCAGGCAAGGGACAGAGAAGCTGGGAAGAAAAAAGCTAAATGTTGCTGGATGTCCTCCAGCCAGGAAATTGGGCAAGACTTGCTGCAGCTTGTAATGCACACTTTGAAAAGCTTACACTGCAGTAAAATCAGGGTAACCAATTTTAGTACAGAGGAGCCTGTACAGCTGTACAAGATAGAAGGCTAAATTTGTCAGAAATTGCTAAAGGGCTGCTTGAAGTGTGCACAAACGACTGTATTCACACATAGATGGGATACGCACATCCTTCTCTTGCCAGATAGAGATTTCTTGTCCCTGTGGGTTTGTTGACTTTCTTCTGACGTAGTTTCCCAGCTTCCTCCCTGCTCACAGCAAGATCCACCATCAGCTTCCTCCCAGCAAGCTTCAATCCTCCATCCTGAGTAATAACACAAAGTCAAAAGAAATCACTGTAAACAATGGCAAAGGGTCATTTAAGATCAGTTTCACATGTAATCAACTTGTTAAGGACATATTAAACTCATTTATTCGCCTTCTATTCTAAATTTTTTGTTTTAGTTCACACATCCATCTTTATTTTCCAAAATTTTCATACGTTGTGTAAGATATGAATTACAGGCGAATTGCATGAGGCCAGCTGCCTTACCTCCGATTCATCCTTGGCAGCCACTAGACATTTCTCTACGGATTCTTTATCCACAAACTGGACGAAGGCACAACCTTTAAAATACAAGAAGAAAAATAAAACATTTTTTAAAATCTAAAAGTTTGTGTCATAAATTACTAAGCTTTAGTGCTGTACTTCTCTCTACAATAGGATTTGCTAGTAAAAGTTGACACCGATGTATAGAGATAGTCCACTGAGGTGTCCCAACATCAACAATGTAAGCATGCAGCAGTACCCTGGACTAATGGGTTCACATCTACTGATCTGAAACCTGCCCACGTTCAAGCGGATTTCCAGCTTTACTGTCACTTTAACTAGTTTGGACCTCAATTACATACGGTATACAGCCTTTTATTCCAGCTATGAGACGCGAAAATCCCATTACTTACCTGAAACAAAACTTGAGCCACGGCGAGCGCCACTCAGCAATTCATAGCCAACCTTGTATTCGCTGAATGAATACAAAGCTTTCCGATTGTGGAGAGGCCAGTAGATGACGTTTCAATCTGTCTCAGCCAACCAGAGGAAACTTTGTAATGTTGACATACCACAGCTGTATACTGTGTGTAGCCGAGGCTAGAGGTCGACCGATATATAAGCCGATAGTTGGTCTTTAAGAAATCAGCATCGGCCGATTATTATGCAAATGAGGCCGATTAACGTTGACCGCACTGTGCCCCGTCAACACACAAGTGTTCCTCCTCCCTTCTCCACACTCCATTGGCAGAGCAGCGCGGTGCTTGGCAGAGCCTCTGAGTGTGTGAAACTGACACATGTAACTGAATGCAGAGAAACCAGCTGTCAAAATTGAGCGTTGATGTCGGGGGTGGGCAGGACCAGCAGCTATCAAACACCAGCCAACGGGATGGGATCTGGGCAGGCCGTTACGTGTATGTGACCCCGCCCCTTTAAGCAGCCCAATCATTGGCTGGGTGTTTGATAGTAGCTGGATCCCACCCACTGTCCATCTGCACTGTGAAGCGCTGTCCAATGAGTACTGAAGCATTTTTCTGAATATGAGCAGATAATATTGCCCGAAACACTTCAGAATTCATCCTGCTGCTTTTTTCAGTAGTCACATCATCAATAAATACAAGAGAACCAGTTCCATTGGCAGCCATACATGCCCACGCCATGACACTACCACCACCATGCTTCACTGATGAGGTGGTATGCTTTGGATCATGAGCAGTTCCTTTCCTTCTCCATACTCTTCTCTTCACATCACTCTGGTACAAGTTGATCTTGGTCTCATCTGTTCATAGGATGTTCCAAAACTGTGAAGGCTTTTTTAGATGTTGTTTGGCAAACTAATCTGGCCTTCCTGATTTTGAGGCTCACCAATGGTTTACATCTTGTGGTGAACCCTCTGTATTCACTCTGGTGAAGTCTTCTCTTGATTGTTGACTTTGGCACACATACACCTACCTCCTGGAGAGTGTTCTTGATCTGGCCAACTGTTGTGAAGGGCGTTTCCTTCACAAGGGAAAGAATTCTTCGATCATCCACCACAGTTGTTTTCCGTGGTCTTCCGGGTCTTTTGGTGTTGCTGAGCTCACCGATGCGTTCTTTCCTTTTAAGGATGTTCCAAACAGTTGATTTGGCCACACCTAATGTTTTTGCTATCTCTCTGATGCCTTTGTTTTGTTTTTTCAGCCTAATGATGGCTTGCTTCACTGATAGTGACAGCTCTTTGGATCTCATATTGAGAGTTGACAGCAACAGATTCCAAATGCAAATAGCACACTTGAAATGAACTCTGGACCTTTTATCTGCTCATTGTAAATGGGATAATGAGGGAATAACACACACACACCTGACCATGGAACAGCTGAGCAGCCAATTGTCCCATTACTTTTGGTCCCTTAAAAAGTGGGAGGCACATATACAAACTGTTGTAATTCCTACACCGTTCACCTGATTTGGATGTAAATACCCTCAAATTAAAGCTGAAAGTCTGCAGTTAAAGCACATCTTGTTTGTTTCATTTCAAATCCATTGTGGTGGTGTACAGAGCCAAAAAGATTAGAATTTTGTCGATGTTCCAATATTTATGGACCTGACTATCTCAGTTTCACACACAATTACACTATATTGGCTCAGTGTGAAACCTGCCAGTGCCAATCAGTGCCACCTGCCAGTGCCAATCAGTGCCGCCTAATATCAGTGCCAGCCAATGCCACCTACCGCCGCCTATCAGTGCCAGTGCTGCCAATCGGTGCTGCCTATCAGTGCCGCCTATCAGTGCCCAGTGCTGCCAATCAATGCCCATGAGTGCCACCTATCAGCGCCACTGATCAGTACCAATCATTGCTGCCTGTTAGTGTCGCCAATCAGTGCACTTAGTGCAGGAATGGGGCGATGAACTCAGCAGCCAGACACATTGTCCATGGGGGGCCACAACTGAAATCTGTTGATGTTTATTAATTCCACATGCCGATCTTTAGTATAATAGATAATCACCACACTACTATTTACAATAAACTACTGGAGGTAAAAAAAAAAATAAAAAAGTGTCAGTAAAAGGCTTGCCGCCAAGCACGGTTATGTGTTCCCACACCACAAAACAAAAACTGATCAATAACTTAACAATAATGGTGGAATCCTCAAATGTATGGAAATCTCAATAGGCTTCAATATTATGACAATACCGGTCACTGATACGCAACTTCACATATAATACACAAACTGAAGATAAGACACACTGTATAAAATGAAACTTAGCAGGGATAATGGAAACCCCTCCTATGGATACTGACTTAAAAAAAAAAAAAAAAAAAAAGTCTATCAGTTTAGGCCAATATATATTCTGCTACTTTTTTTTACCAAAAATATCACAATAAGCACATATTGATTGGTTTGCATAAAAAGTTACCAGGTCTACAAATAGGGGATAGAGTCATGGCATTTTTAATCTGATTTTCTGATGAATTTAATTTTAGTTATCATGATATAAAATAATGAATTGAGGGGGCCTTTTGGTGGGCAGCACATCATTCTGGGGCCCAGGCAGCACAATGTCTTGGGCCAACCCTGATCATACCCCCTTCCACACAGGTGCCATGCAGGATGGGGCCGCTGAGTGGAAGAGAAATGATCCATGACTACTGTACAGTAGCAGGTGCTGCACTGTCTTCTCCCCTCTGCCTCTCCACCCAATGTCCTCCTTTGGGAAAGGGGGGGGGAACGACCGCCCTGATTTCTAAATATCGGCATCGGCCAGAGAAAAACCCACATCTGTCGACCTCTAGCTGAGGCGCACATGTTCATGTTGTTAATAGTTTGGGCTAGCTTGGCCCAAATGAACTAGTTAAAGTGGTAGTAAACTTAACAAAACCAAAATCCACTAACAGGCTGACCTAGAGGTCTTATCTGTCATAACCTCCCCCCTGCCAGTCAGTGGGTAATGTGATCTAAGCCGCACATGCTCAGACCGCATTTACGGCATGCTGTGTCGATGTAACTCCCATTTAGATACAAAATGTAAGCCAAACTCCAGCTCACAAGTTCTAATGTCCGCCTTTAGGCGATCCTTGAAAACTCATTTATTCAGAACTGTACTATATTTATTCACCACTTCAGAACTGTACTATATTGTACTAGGCTCCATCAGATCATCCCCTTCTGTACCACCTCCCTTTAGATTGTAAGCTCCATGAGCAGGGCCCTTCTATTCCTTCTGTATTGAAATTGTATAATCCCCCTTTTTATTGTATAGTGCTGCGCAAACTGCTGGCACTTTGCTGTATAAATCCTGAATAATAAAGAATAATACGTTATAGGTTACAGCAGTTTTTTGTTTTAAGATGAGGGTTTTATATAGATAAATGTTGATAGTTATAAGCACCCTGTCAGTGGCAAATGGTTTACCATTCTTGTAAACTGATACATCTGTAAGAGAGCTTGCTCTTTTGTAAAAACAGACTTAATGACAAACAAGCCCCATTGCTGTAAATGCTTATGGAAGATGCAGTTTGCAGATGCATTAGATCGCACGTTGTGTGTAAACACACAAATCCCTGTGCTGTCAGAGAGGAGACATGTCGTTTGTTCCTAGTAAGTAGGAACAGCGATATGTCTCCTCTCCTACTCAGTCCTATCCCCATACAGTTAGATCACACATTTAACCCCTTGATTTCCCCCTAGTGTTAACCCCTTCCCTACCAGTGACATTTACACAGTAATCAGTGCATTTTTATAGCACTGATCGCTGTATAAATGTCAATGGTCCAAAATGTGTCAAAAGTGTGTCCGTCGCAATACCGCTTAAAAAAAAAAAAAAAAAAACGCAGATTACCGCCATTACTAGTAAAAAAAAAAAAAAATTATATATAGATTATTATTATTAATAAGAAGTCATAAATCTTTCCCATAGTTTGTAGATGCTATAACTTTTGCGCAAACCAAAATATGCTTATTGCGATATTTTTTTTTACCAAAAATATGTAGAAGAATATATATATATATATTGGCCTAAACTGATGGAGAAATATTTATTATAGCAAAAAGTAAAAAAATTGTTTTTTTTTTTCAAAATTGTCGCTTTTTTTGTTTATAGCGCAAAAAATAAAAACCACAGAGATGATCAAACAGCACCAAAAAGAAAGCTCTATTTGTGGGGGGAAAAAAAAGGATGCAAATATTGTTTGGGTACAGCATTGCATGACCGCGCAATTACCAGGTAAAGCAACGCAGTGCCAAATTGTAAAAAGTGCTCTGGTCGGGAAAGGGGTAAAACCTTCTGGGGCTGAAGTGGTTAAACAGCCACTAACCTGTCCCACAATACAACGGTGTGCTCACCCCAGTCTTCAGTCTTCACACCCGATGTCTTCAGTCCCTGGCATCTTTACCCAGCTGCGACATCTTGCACGGGTTGCACTGCGTAATGCAAGTGGTGGATGCAGTCCACTGGGACCGGTCAGTGTCTCAGAAGACTGCAGGGGGAGGGGAGGGAGAACTTCCACTCGGAACAAGAGTGGGAAGCAGGCACCTGTCAAAATCGGGTACTTGCTCCCCCCCCCCCCCACTCCTCAAAAGTGCCAATTGTTCAAGAGGAGCGAGGAACGAGTTCTTAAAGCGGAACTTCGCATTTTGGGTGGAGCTCTGTTTTTTGGGGGTTTTTAATATTAAAAGTGTACCTTCTATTCTAGAGGGCAGCTACATCCTTTCTTCAAGATCCCATTGTATGTAGGAATGGCACCACCCTCTCTTGCTCACTCCCGAGATAGACTAGGGCAGTGGTCATCAATCCTGTCCTCAGGGCCCACTAACAGGCCAGGTTTTATTTATTACCTTGGGGAGATGCAGACTGGAATATTGCAAATCACTGAGCAACAAATGATATCACCTGTGATGTATTTCAGTTATCTTGCAAACCTGGCCTGTTAGTGGGCCCTAAGGACAGGGTTGATGACCACTGGACTAGAGACTATAGGATTTTCAGTGTGAATAGAGCAGCGCACAGGACCACAACTAACTTGCGCTGCTCGTTCCAGACAAACAGAAGTTAGGGGGGAAAGGAGAAGTTCAGCAGCTTACAGAGGATGGTACAGGAGGAGAAAACCACAGTAAGAAACGATTTAATGAAAAATAGATCACACGGCTATTAAGTAGTGGATGTGTATAGATTAGAGAAGAGGATATCATTTAGTGCCACATTAACATTGTCTCTGAATCACTGTAGAGGAACTAGCCTATGGTACATGACTCAAGGCTATTTCCATAGCTTGGTTTAAAAACATTTAAGTTAGTGTGCAAACCTTTGGAGTGCTCGGTATCAGGATGAACCACAATGCGGATATATTTTATATTTCCAAATCGGAGCAGCAATTCTTCCAGGTCTTCCTCCTCAGAGTTAAAAGACAGGTTCCTAAAGGTCAAAAGGGGTCATATATTGAGACTTCACAAGACATTTGAAAGTCAGATTGCAGTGCTCTAAAAACCGTTCTTAAAAATGTCAATGAAATTTGTCACAATGAATAAAATTACCTTCTCTGCTACCCCTTCCCAATAAGTCAATATTTTGGCCAGTTGCATTATGAATTTGGTCATAGCTACACAGTGAGTGTATAAAGAACACTCGCTCATTCAATGTTTATTTCTCCTCCTTTAAAAATATATTTCTGTGAAGGTCTGTTGAGTAAATTTCGATGTTCCAGTAAAACCAAGCAGGGATTCTCGACAGTTGAAACCAAACATCTCTAAGGGGGGTAATTATATACAAAGTCCTCTTTGTGGGTCTACCTGTACCACCACGCTGCTGCCTTCTTGTCCCACTTGCAAGCAATTTCCACCTCTCAGGCTTCTTTCACAACAATGTACCTATCCATACACCTGTGTGATGAGCAGGCTTGCCTCCACAGAATGCAAGAGGAAGGTAAAGAGCCACTAGTCCCAATTTGATGCGGTCATGCAAGTCCATGATGCTGCTGAATCCCAATAGACATGAATGGGATTGCCTGTACATGGATGCATGGAATGCCTGCACATCCCTTGCCAGAAAAGAAGGCCCTTTGCACAGGTGTATGGATAGGTACATCTGTGTGAATGAGGTCTTAAAATTAAGTTGGGATGTTGGTGTGTAAAAAGATACGCAGATTTGTATTTTTTATTAAAAATTTGTTTCCATCTCTATTTAACCCCTTAGTAACCTTTAGCTTACCCTAATCAGCATTAACTCATCCTATTTTCCTGCTGTTTATTTTTTATATTGTTTCTATTAACTATAATTATTTAATTTTTTTGTGTAGAGGGTTCTTTACTGTTAGGCAAGCCATACATGGGTCAAATTCACCAAATTTTCTTTTCAAAATCAGAAATTTAGTGCGTTTTTTGATCCGATGGTGCCACCACTGATTTTTGAAATTCGACCAACCAAGCCTTCAATTTCACCTCATGTTGCTACAGAAAAGAATTTGTGGCCGGGAATCTTTTCTTTTCGGGAATTTTCTTTTCTTACACTCATGTGCATTCCTTTTTCTATTACATTTTTCGCACGATATTCCCATCATCGATTGGAAATTTTTTTTAAAACAAACAATTCACTAACATGCCCGATTACTCAAATTTGATTGCTGCACGAAAATTGGCTGTTGCTGCAGCCCACTAATGGTGCAAAATGTGAACGAAAATTCTTAGATAAGATTTTCGAAAGACAATATTCTTAAAATTCGACTCGTGTATGAGTAAGGATGTTGAATTTCCCTTCCACAGGCGAAGGTTTCAGCGGGGAGCATCGATAATTAAAAAAAAAAAACTATTAGCAAAGCACCTGAACTACCACAACATACAGGTATATACAATGTAATACTGACATAAAAAAAAAAAAAATCACACATATAGGTTGGACTTGAGTCTTTTTTTCAACCTTGCCTACTATGCAACTATGTCAAAGTTGCATTTTTGTTACATTTTTGTAAAAGGATTGCATAAAAAAAGGTGATTTTTGCAAGACAATCAAAGAAAATCTCGTTGGGCCTTAAAAAACGTATAAAGTGTATTATTCTGTTATTGTTCAAGTAATGAATAAAGTATTGCTGAATAAATCAGTGCATAGCAAAAAATTAAATTGCTCTGGTTCATAGCGTGTGTAAAGGTGAGAGATGCAAAACTCCCAAATTTTGCAGTTCTGGGGTAAAAATAGAACTGCAATGCTGCAGAGATGTTCTGCCCCAAATCAAGCACTATTTTTAGGCATTGTGAAATGTCTCTTCTGTACCGAATAGGAGACTCAGCTGCATCATCCTAACAAATCCCCTTTAAAATCATTTATCAAATGAATACGAAACAGATTCAGTATTAGCTATAAGAGAAGCTCACCTGATAAACAATGTCCTTCCTTCACCAACATCAGATGGCAATTGCCTTTTCTTTTTATTCTTATCTGTAAAGCAACAGGTTGTTAGATTTGGTGCCATTCAGTGATGTGGGCTTACATATCAAGTGTAAGAGCATGGACTTTAAAATGTACCTTTTTTCTTACTCTCAGAATCAGAGTCCGCTGACAGATCATCTTCAAAGTCACTCTCCTGCCCAGAGTCAGATTTGTTATCCTCCCGTTGATCATCATCATCATCATCATCATCATCACTCTCCTCCTCACTGTCATCATTCCTCTTGTTTTTTTGTTTTTTTACCGGGCTAATAGTTAATATATGAATGAAAAACAATACATAAAGTGAACTTAAAAATAAAAAAAATAAAAAATAAAAAATCAAAACAAGAATGGAAACCCTGTTAAATATTCTAGATGTCCACTAAAATGGACTTAACCCATACAAATTAAAATACACAGCAAAAGACATCAAAACATGCACACGTTTTTATATCCTATGTTGCTACACGTAGAGACCTCTTCTTGGGGGGTGCCAAGAGCACCAGCAGAGGAGGATCAGGGTTGATCCATGCAAAACCATTGCACAGACCAGGCAAATATGACAGGTTTATTGGTTTAGTGAAATAAAAACATTTTAAGCTTTACAATCACTAACTAATGAGACAAAATATTTTGTGTGTGACTAGATGCTAGGTTACAATAGCGTTTTAGCGGCATCTAGATCACTAGACTGTTGCATGAGTATTGTGTTAACTATTGATTAATGTATGGCGAAATTGATACCCTTTATGGCCAACTTAAAGTGTTACTTAACAAAAAAAAAAAAAAAAAAAAGGTTTACCTTAATGCATTATTTGCAATAAGGTAAAAAAAAAAAAAAAAAACTAATTTTCTGTTTACCTGTGCCCCCCCCCCCCTTCCCTGTATGAAGGGCAAAAGAGGGAAGAAGAGTAGATCAGTGCTGTGCACAGCTGCATCCATTCTCCCCTCACTTCCTCTTCACACAGCATTGGAGCAGCAGGAGTCATTGGCTCTTGCTGCTGTCAATCAAATGCAGTGAAGAGGAAGCGGGGGTGGGCCTAAGTCCCGCTGTGTAAGTCCATAGAGAGCGGCTCCATAGACACACAGGTCAGGAGGGAGCACGCATAGCGTGTCCCCATGGCAAATGGCTTGCTATGGGGATAGAAAAGAAAAAAAAAAAAAAAAAAGAGGGAGGAGCCAAGATAGCCGCCGGTGATCCGAGAAGAGGATTGGGGCCACCCTGTGCAATACCACTGCACAGAGCAGGGAAGTATAAACAGGTTTGTTATTTTATTTAAAAAAAAAAATAAAATCTTGCTTTAGTAGAACTTGAAGTCATTAAATCACTTGCCGACCAGCCACCCTCATATTCCTGCAAGGTGGCACAATCAAGCGAATTGCCGGAGCTGTATGACGGCTCAGGAACTCGCTTTTGTTGGTGCGCGTGCATGCTTCCATTGGCGGGAGCCAAGCAGCGGGTCCAGCAGACTATGTACGCCAGCAACCCACGATCGTTCCCCGCAGTGACAGAACGGGGATCTGCCTGTCTAAACAAGGCTGATTTCCGTTATGACAGGGGAGATCACACAGATCCAGTCTTTCTGCTAAGCAGGAAGATGGATCTTTGCATTTCCCAATTTAAACAGTCCCCCATACAGTTAGAAAACACCTGCAGGGAACACATTTAACCCCTTGATCTCCCGATGTTAACCCCTTCCTTGCCAGTGTCATTAGTACACCAACAAAACATATTTTAAGCACTGATTACTGTAGTAATGTCACTGGTTCCCAAAAAAATGTCAAAAATGTCAGTTAGGTGTCCAATCTGTCCACTACAATGTCGCAGTCCCGATCACCGATCGTCACCATTACAAGTAAAAAAAAAAAAAAAAAAAAAATTATATGCCATAAATCTATCCCCTATTTTGTAGACGCGATAACTTTTGTGCAAATCTATATACGCTTATTGCGATTTTTTACCAAAAATATGTACTCGAATACATATCGGCCTAAACTGATGAAAAAATTTGTCTTTTTACATTTTTTTTTTTTTTGGAAAGGTTTTATAGCAGAAAGTAAAAAAATGATGGTATTTTTACAAAATTGTTGCTTTTTTTTTTTTTTTTTTTTGTTTATAGCGCAAAAAATAAAAACCGCAGAAGTGATCAAATATCACCAAAAGAAAGCTAGATTGTTGGAAAAAAAAAAAAAAAAAAAAGAACACATCAATTTTGTTTGGGTACAGCATCGCACGACTGCCCACAGTGCCATATCGCAAAAAATGGCCTGGTCAGGAAGTGGGTAAATCCTTCCGGGGTTAAAGTGGCTAAAGATACAAGCTTTTGGAATGCCTTTGATCCCAACTACAGGCTTTATACATTTTATGATAGATGTATAAAGCCTGAAGAAAATATATAAAGGTCACTCGAAAGCTTGCATCTAATAACTTGCTAATACTGCCCTAACTCCAAATTTCCTCTGTCATTTAAAAAAAAATACATACATTTAGATTTAATTCATTTTTTTATTATATTCAAGTCAAGTGTCAGGCATATAACTCAAGCAGAGCTGTGCCGCTGCTGATCTTTTATTCACATAGTTGTTTACATACTTAGAGAACCTATGATAGTATTACATTTTTAATTTAGCTCTTTTGAAATCTAAACTTTTTTTTTTATTTCTTAAATAAAATTTAATAGTACAGGACAGAAAATTCCCAAAGCACGCTGGGTTAATTAAAATATCACTATACATTAACATATTTGCACTCACGGTTTGTGTTCTTTCCTTTTTGCTTTGGGATACTTCTCTTCTGGCTCAACATCTTCATCATTTGACGCATCTCCCACCTCTTCTGCAGAACTGCCTTCACTCTTCAGTGATGTTTTTTCTTCTTCTTCCTCCTCTTTTTCTTCTTCATCTGAGGAGGCAGTTTCAGCTTTATCCTCATCACTCTCCTCTGGTTTACGCGGCTTGGGATTTTTCTTGGTTTCTGAAAGAAACATTTTTAAATTTTGAAGAAACCTACAGAGAACCAATCATGATAGTTGTTGACATTCTTCTCAACTAGAGGGCTTGGTTCTGCTGGTAACTTTGATTTTCAAGAGAAAGAAGATTCAAGGAATGACCAGTGGAACAGATATAAACTATTTCCAGCATTTTCTTTTTTAAATCAGCTGTATATTTTAGGCTCTGGAGTGAATGCAGATGGATCAAAACCTTAGACTGATTGTGACCATTGCCCATTACTTTCTGTCCATTGATCGCTTTGAAGTTCTGAGACCCTTCAAGCATCTGCTTCTTGCCTGTACAAGATTTGTTTGATATGTCAAATCTAAAGTGGTTGTAAAGTCCAACTTTCTAAAATTAAAATCAAGAAGTTTATACTTACTTGCTCTGTGCAATGGTATTGCCCAAAGCGGGCCTTCCTCCTCTTCAGGGGTACCCCCACCATCGCTTTCTGCTCTTCCACTTCTGTATGTTCCCCCATAGCAAGCCTTGTGCTACGGGGTCACAAATGCAGACTTGCTCCCAAGCTGGGCTGTGTATATCCATGGACACACAGTGCGGCTCAGCTCAGCCTTGACCCCCCCGCCCCCCACCCCTCACAGGAGTGAATTGACAACAGCAGGAGCCAAAAGCTCACATTACTGCCTGATCCTCCTGTGATTAGAGAGAAGAAAAAAAAAAATGCAGCCGAGCATAGCGCTGGATCCATACAGGACTCAGATGGATGTTGGGGAGGAGCAGCTAGTGAAAGTTTTTTTTTTGCTTTACTACCTTAAACATTAAAAGGTTCTTCCTTTACCCCCTTAAAAATAATTAACATATCGTACTTACCTGCTCTGTGCAATAGCCCTGATCCCTGTCTTTTGGGGTCCTGTGCCAGCGCTCCTGGCGGCTCATCTTTGGAGAGTGCCTCCATAGGAAACTGCTTCCTATAGGGGCACTCGGGTGGAGTCTCTCCCATGCCGCCTTGTCTGCATCCATTGACACAGACCGGGCAGCTCAGCTGCCCTCCACTCCTCTGGCACAGATAATGAATGACAGCAGCGGGAGCCAACGGCTCCCTGCTGCTATCAGTCTGTGCAGTATGGTAGGACAGAGCCGGAAGAGCCGCTGCTCTCATTCACAATCTCTGGATCAGGCAAGTATGAGGGGAGTGAGGGAGTGCACATGCAACACATAAGGGAAGGTTTTACAACTACTTTAAAAGACAGGCAAAACTCCCCCCCCCCCCCCCCCCACAATTTTGGATAGAGTAAGGGAGGGTTATAAGCCCTGTAAGATTTAATTTCTACATTTTTGTCCCATTGGGGAGATTTACCTTCACTTCCTGTCCCACAACCAAACAGGAAGTGAGAGGAAATTTGTGCAAATTAAGAGAATCTCTTGGGGACCCCCTGATCACCAGAATTAGTGTCCCCACTGGAAGATTTTCCCCTTTCTGGGGACAATCCAAAAATGTGGGATTTTTTTTCACTTTTAACAATAACGATAAACCAGACAAATAGAGAGGGTGAATCTCCCTAACAGGGACACAGAGAGCAATTAAAATTAAAAAAAAAAAACATGAAAAAAAAGGTTCTAATCCACCTCCCCTCTATCCAAAACTAAAGTTTTGCCTTTAGTTATACTTCAAAGTTAAAAAAAAAAAAAAAAAAAAAAAAAAAAAAAAAAAACCACACAACCTTTTAATCTTAGAACCACTTTACATTTTTAAAGAACACACACTTCATTTGAAGTAAACCATTAAAACAACTTACCACTGGCAGTTGCTCCCTGGGTAGCTGTATATTTATCCTTTGCTACAGCCCAATCAACAGCAACCGTACGGTCTGCAAAACAGAAGTGCTCAGAAAAAGCAGGCCAAGAGTCTAAAATATAATCATCAATAAAATGTCAACATTTTCAACATATATATTTCTGGAAAGGAGTAAACAAAAAAAAATTTTTTTTTTTTTTTTTTTTTACATACAGTAAAATGGGAATACTTTTATTTTGTTTGTCTTCTGTCCATTTCTAATAACACCCAATGCCATAAAACCTACTTGTAACACAATCAGGACACTATCTTGTCTAAGGATGTTTACTAATCAAAATAAATATCCTTGTAAAAGAAGAGGTTACGTTAAATTCAAGTGCTTATTTTTTATTATTCAAGTAGTAAAAATGAACACAAAAAATTCAATTGTATATAATTCTTAAACGAATGTGATTTGCACACATCTATTTTATCCATCTTGGTATGATGATTATGAGAAGCCTTTTTCTCCCTAAGTTGCTCACTTAATGTCTGCTGTTAAAGTGTAATAATCCAATAGCAAGATCTACAGGGCGGGAAGCAGACCCTGTGACTGCAGAAGCTTGTACTCTTGGGAAAAAAAAAATAGGGGAAGCACACCTGGGGGAGGTGGTTAATGCTATGGAGACCTGAGGAGTCTGATCTACAAAACAAAATGACAGATTTTAAAGTTTACCTTAGCCATGGGTAGAGTTTAAAAGTTTTAAAATGCTTCTAAAAATAAGTGCATTTAGAATGGTCACAGCTCTTGGAGGATTTTCCTATTATTCTTACAATTAATGTTTAGGATATCACCACATATTATAATACTTCTTTATACCCCCCTACCTTTTATACTTTTCATGTTCGTGCCTTTTAGTGCTTTGCTAGCTTCCAGCATGTTCTTAAACTGCACAAATGCAAAGCCTCGCATTTTCCCATCTAAAAAGAAGAAAGTTTCATTATACAGGTTATCAAAATGAATGAATACTGGAGACCATTCAGATGCATAATGCAGACAATACAGTATTCACATCAGTAGTTTGCATAAAAAGATTTGAATCTGCTTCTTTTCTACCCCATGTTCAATTTATTGATCTAAATGATGCAAAACCTGTCAAGGCAGATCTTCACAGATTGGTAGAATTAATTTTTCAGATATACTATAAATGCTGTCTGAATGGCACTACATAAAAGATGTAGCTCTTGTTTCTTTACTTTTTGGCATTGCTCTCTACCTTTAACCTCCTGAAGCCACCAGACATTTGCACTGAAAACCCATGGGAAACACTGCAGAGCAAGTGTGAAAAAATGTGAGAGAATATAAAAATTCTCACATTGCCGCATTATGGGTGTAATCACCCAGGTGAATGAGGCCTTAGACATAAAAAAAAAAAAACGACGGCAGAAAAAAATAAATAGGATTTTTATAACAGCTTACCTGTCAAATCCTTTGCTTTGAAGTACATCAGGGGACACAGAGCCATAGTAGGTACTATGTGGGGTTATTTGCCACCTTCAGGTGATGGAAACTGGCACGCCATGAATTAAAAATTGCACTCCCTATATAACCCCTCCCACTGGTGGGAGTACCTCAGTTTTGTAGCAAAGCAATACATGTGTATACCAAAGAAGGGAGGGACCTCTGTGTCCCGTGATGCATTTCAAAGAAAAGGATTTTACAGGTAAACTGTTATAAAAATCCTATTTTCTTATCGTACATTACGGGACACAGAGCCATAGTAGTTACTATGTGGGATGTCCCATAGCAATGCCAACTGAAGGGAGGGAGACAACAAAATAAGGCACCAAGAGACTAGAGGACTCATACTGCAGCCTGCAGTACACTGCGCCTAAAGGCAATATCCTCATGACCTTTTACATCTACTTGATAGAATCTGGTAAGTGTATGGACTGAAGACCAAGTTGCAGCCTTGCAGATCTGAGCCAGATCCGAGGCTTGGTGATACACTGCCCAAGAAGCACTAACAGCCCTGGAGAAGAGCACTTTAACCACTTGCCGACCGCCGCACGACGATGTACGTCGACAGAGCAGCACGGGCAGGCAAAAGGACTTACAGGTACGTCCTTGCCTGCCAGCGGGTGGGGGGTCCGATCGGACCCCCCCCCGGTGCCTGCGGCGGTCGGCAAATCTCCCCCGGCGATCGATGGTGAGGGGGAGGCCATCCATTCGTGGCCCCCCCCTCGCGATCGCTCCCAGCCAATGGGATCATTTCCCTGCCTCTGTAGTGTACACAGAGGCAGAGGAAATGATGTCATCTCTCCTCGGCTCGGTAATTTCCGTTCCGGCCCGAGGAGAGAAGACAGGTATGTGAGTGCACCAACACTACACACACAGTAGAACATGCCAGGCACACAAAACACCCCGATCCCCCCCCCCGATCGCCCCCCAATCACCCCCCCCCCCCCCCCCGTCACAAACTGACACCAAGCAGGTTTTTTTTTTTTTTTTTTCTGATTACTGTATTGGTGTCAGTTTGTGACAGTTACAGTGTTAGGGCAGTGAGTGTTAGGCCCCCTTTAGGTCTAGGGTACCCCCCTAACACCCCCTAATAAAGTTTTAACCCCTTGATCACCCCCCGTCACCAGTGTCGCTAAGCGATAATTTTTCTGATCGCTGTATTAGTGTCGCTGGTGACGCTAGTTAGTGAGGTAAATATTTAGGTTCGCCGTCAGCGTTTTATAGCGACATGGACCCCCATATACTATCTAATAAATGTTTTAACCCCTTGATTGCCCCCTAGTTAACCCTTTCACCACTGATCACCGTATAACCGTTACGGGTGACGCTGGTTAGTTCGTTTATTTTTTATAGTGTCAGGGCACCCGCCGTTTATTACCGAATAAAGGTTTAGCCCCCTGATCGCCCGGCGGTGATATGCGTCGCCCCAGGCAGGGTCAGATTAGCGGCAGTACCGCTAACACCCACGCACGCACCGTACACCTCCCTTAGTGGTATAGTATCTGATCGGATCAATATCTGATCCGTTCAGATCTATACTAGCGTCCCCAGCAGTTTAGGGTTCCCAAAAACGCAGTGTTAGCGGGATCAGCCCAGATACCTGCTAGCACCAGCGTTTTGCCCCTCTGCCCGGCCCAGCCCACCCCACCCAAGTGCAGTATCGATCGATCACTGTCACTTACAAAACACTAAACGCATAACTGCAGCGTTCGCAGAGTCAGGCCTGATCCCTGCGATCGCTAACATTTTTTTGGTAGCGTTTTGGTGAACTGGCAAGCACCAGCCCCAGGCAGCGTCAGGTTAGCGC
Source organism: Aquarana catesbeiana (assembly GCF_042186555.1). NCBI lineage: Eukaryota > Metazoa > Chordata > Amphibia > Anura > Ranidae > Aquarana > Aquarana catesbeiana. The sequence goes on from NC_133326.1 coordinate 139,487,076, forward strand.
CGGTTGCGCTGACACCCACGCACGCACCGTACACCTCCCTTAGTGGTATAGTATCTGATCGGATCAATATCTGATCCGTTCAGATCTATACTAGCGTCCCCAGCAGTTTAGGGTTCCCAAAAACGCAGTGTTAGCGGGATCAGCCCAGATACCTGCTAGCACCAGCGTTTTGCCCCTCCGCCCAGCCCACCCAAGTGCAGTATCGATCGATCACTGTCACTTACAAAACACTAAACGCATAACTGCAGCGTTCGCAGAGTCAGGCCTGATCCCTGCGATCGCTAACAGTTTTTTTGGTAGCGTTTTGGTGAACTGGCAAGCACCAGCCCCAGGCAGCGTCAGGTTAGCGCCGGTCGCGCTAACACCCACGCACGCACCGTACACCTCCCTTAGTGGTATAGTATCTGAACTGATCAATATCTGATCCGATCAGATCTATACTGGCGTCCCCAGCAGTTTAGGGTTCCCAAAAACGCAGTGTTAGCGGGATCAGCCCAGATACCTGCTAGCACCTGCGTTTTGCCCCTCCGCCCGGCCCAGCCCAGCCCACCCAAGTGCAGTATTGATCGATCACTGTCACTTACAAAACACTAAACGCATAACTGCAGCGTTCGCAGAGTCAGGCCTGATCCCTGCGATCGCTAACAGTTTTTTTGGTAGCGTTTTGGTGAACTGGCAAGCACCAGTGGCCTAGTACACCCCGGTCGTAGTCAAACCAGCACTGCAGTAACACTTGGTGACGTGGCGAGTCCCATAAGTGCAGTTCAAGCTGGTGAGGTGGCAAGCACAAATAGTGTCCCGCTGCCACCAAAAAGACAAACACAGGCCCGTCGTGCCCATAATGCCCTTCCTGCTGCATTCGCCAATCCTAATTGGGAACCCACCACTTCTGCAGCGCCCGTACTTCCCCCATTCACATCCCCAACCAAATGCAGTCGGCTGCATGAGAGGCATTTTTATGTCCTCCCGAGTACCCCTACCCAACGAACCCCCCCAAAAAGATGTTGTGTCTGCAGCAAACGCGGATATAGGCGTGACACCCGCTATTATTGTCCCTCCTGTCAATCCTGGTCTTTGCATTGGTGAATGTTTTGAACGCTACCATTCACTAGTTGAGTATTAGTGTAGGGTACAGCATTGCACAGACTAGGCACACTTTCACAGGGTCTCCCAAGATGCCATCGCATTTTGAGAGACCCGAACCTGGAACCGGTTACAGTTATAAAAGTTAGTTACAAAAAAAGTGTAAAAAAAAAAAAAAAAAAACACACAAACAAAAATATAAAATAAAAAATAATAGTTGTCGTTTTATTGTTCTCTCTCTATTCTCTCTCTCTCTATTCTCTCTCTCTATTGTTCTGCTCTTTTTTACTGTATTCTATTCTGCAATGTTTTATTGTTATTATGTTTTATCATGTTTGCTTTTCAGGTATGCAATTTTTTATACTTTACCGTTTACTGTGCTTTATTGTTAACCATTTTTTTATCTTCAGGTACACCATTCACGACTTTGAGTGGTTATACCAGAATGATGCTTGCAGGTTTAGGTATCATCTTGGTATCATTCTTTTCAGCCAGCGGTCGGCTTTCATGTAAAAGCAATCCTAGCGGCTAATTAGCCTCTAGACTGCTTTTACAAGCAGTGGGAGAGAATGCCCCCCCCCACCGTCTTCCGTGTTTTTCTCTGGCTCTCCTGTCTCAACAGGAAACCTGAGAATGCAGCCGGTGATTCAGCCAGCTGACCATAGAGCTGATCAGAGACCAGAGTGGCTCCAAACATCTCTATGGCCTAAGAAACCGGAAGCTACGAGCATTTTATGACTTAGATTTCGCCGGATGTAAATAGCGCCATTGGGAAATTGGGGAAGCATTTTATCACACCGATCTTGGTGTGGTCAGATGCTTTTAAGGCAGAGGAGAAATCTAGGGTCCAATTTTTTCAAAAAAAGAGTACCTGTCACTACCTATTGCTATCATAGGGGATATTTACATTCCCTGAGATAACAATAAAAATGATAAAAAAAAAAAAAAAAAAATGAAAGGAACAGTTTTAAAATAAGATAAAAAAGCAAAAAAATAATAAAAGAAAAAAAAAAAAAAAAAAAAAAAACAGCACCCCTGTCCCCCCTGCTCTCGCGCTAAGGCGAACGCAAGCGTCGGTCTGGCGTCAAATGTAAACAGCAATTGCACCATGCATGTGAGGTATCACCGCGACGGTCAGATCGAGGGCAGTAATTTTAGCAGTAGACCTCCTCTGTAAATCTAAAGTGGTAACCTGTAAAGGCTTTTAAAAATGTATTTATTTTGTTGCCACTGCACGTTTGTGCGCAATTGTAAAGCATGTCATGTTTGGTATCCATGTACTCGGCCTAAGATCATCTTTTTTATTTCATCAAACATTTGGGCAATATAGTGTGTTTTAGTGCATTAAAATGTAAAAAAAGTGTGTTTTTTCCCCAAAAAATGCGTTTGAAAAATCGCTGCGCAAATACTGTGTGAAAAAAAAAAAAATGAAATACCCACCATTTTAATCTGTAGGGCATTTGCTTTAAAAAAATATATAATGTGTGGGGGTTCAAAGTAATTTTCTTGCAAAAAAAAAAATAATTTTTTCATGTAATCAAAAAGTGTCAGAAAGGGCTTTGTCTTCAAGTGGTTAGAAGAGTGGGTGATGTGTGACATAAGCTTCTAAATGTTGTGCATAAAATGCCAGGACAGTTCAAACCCCCCCCAAATGACCCCATTTTGGAAAGTAGACACCCCAAGCTATTTGCTGAGAGGCATGTCGAGTCCATGGAATATTTTATATTGTGACACAAGTTGCGGGAAAGAGACAAATATTTTTTTTTTTTTTGCACAAAGTTGTCACTAAATGATATATTGCTCAAACATGCCATGGGAATATGTGAAATTACACCCCAAAATACATTCTGTTGCTTCTCCTGAGTACGGGGATACCACATGTGTGAGACTTTTTGGGAGCCTAGCCGCGTATGGGACCCCGAAAACCAAGCACCGCCTTCAGGCTTTCTAAGGGCGTACATTTTTGATTTCACTCTTCACTGCCTATCACAGTCTCGGAGGCCATGGAATGCCCAGGTGGCACAAAACCCCCCCAAATTACCCCATTTTGGAAAGTAGACACCCAAAGCTATTTGCTGAGAGGTATAGTGAGTATTTTGCAGACCTCACTTTGTCACAAAGTTTTGAAAATTAAAAAAAGAAAAAAAAAAATTTTTTTTTTTTGTCTTTCTTCATTTTCAAAAACAAATGAGAGCTGCAAAATACTCACCATGCCTCTCAGCAAATAGCTTGGGGTGTCTACTTTCCAAAATGGGGTCATTTGGGGGGGGTTTGTGCCACCTGGGCATTCCATGACCTCCGAAACTGTGATAGGCAGTGAAGAGTGAAATCAAAAATGTACACCCTTAGAAATCCTGAAGGCGGTGATTGGTTTTCGGGGGCCCGTACGCGGCTAGGCTCCTAAAAAGTCCCACACATGTGGTATCCCCGTACTCAAGAGAAGCAGCAGAATGTATTTTGGGGTGCAATTCCACATATGCCCATTGACCTGTGTGAGCAATATATCATTTAGTGACAACTTTTGTGCAAAAAAAATAAATAAATAAATAAATAGTCACTTTCCCGCAACTTGTGTCAAAATATAAAATATTCCATGGATTCAACATGCCTCTCAGCAAATAGCTTGGGGTGTCTACTTTCCAAAATGGGGTCATTTGGGGGGGGGGTTGTGCCATCTGGGCATTTTATGGCCTTCAAAACTGTGATAGGTAGTGAGGAGTAAAATCAAAAATGTACGCCCTTAGAAATCCTGAAGGCAGTGATTGGTTTTCGGGGCCCCGTATGCGGCTAGGCTCCCAAAAAGTCCCACACATGTGGTATCCCCATACTCAGGAGAAGCAGCTAAATGTATTTTGGGGTGCAATTCCACATATGCCCATGGCCTGTGTGAGCAATATATCATTTAGTGACAACTTTTTGTAATTTTTTTTTTTGTCATTATTCAATCACTTGGGACAAAAAAAATGAATATTCAATGGGCTCAACATGCCTCTCAGCAATTTCCTTGGGGTGTCTACTTTCCAAAATGGGGTCATTTGGGGGGGTTTTGTACTGCCCTGCCATTTTAGCACCTCAAGAAACGACATAGGCAGTCATAAATTAAAGGCTGTGTAAATTCCAGAAAATGTACCCTAGTTTGTAGGCGCTATAACTTTTGCGCAAACCAATAAATATACACTTATTGACATTTTTTTTTACCAAAGACATGTGGCCAAATACATTTTGGCCTAAATGTATGACTAAAATTGAGTTTATTGGATTTTTTTTAGAACAAAAAGTAGAAAATATCATTTTTTTTCAAAATTTTTGGTCTTTTTCCGTGTATAGCGCAAAAAATAAAAACGACAGAGGTGATCAAATACCACCATCAAAAGAAAGCTCTATTTGTGGGAAGAAAAGGACGCAAATTTCGTTTGGGTACAGCATTGCATGACCGCGCAATTAGCAGTTAAAGCGACGCAGTGCCAAATTGGAAAAAGTGCTCTGGTCAGGAAGGGGGTAAATCCTTCCGGGGCTGAAGTGGTTAATATGAAAAGAAGGGATTTTCCTCTTTAAACCATAAGTTTGAACAATCACTTGACTGAACCATTTAGAAATAGTAGATTTCGACGCTGCCTGTCCTCTTTTAGGACTGTCTGGCAACATAAACAAAACATCTGCTTAATGAATCTAAGCGGACACTTTTAATAGACTTTGACCGCTCTCACCACATCAAAAGAATGTAGTGACCTTTCTTCCACAGAACGAAGTTCTGGAAAAAATTAAGACAGCACAATATCCTGGTTTGAATGAAAAACCAATACTACCTTCGGTAGGAATACAGAATAAACCAATATGGCTCTTTACAAGAAAGAGCAGCCAACTTTGATACTCTTCCTGCAGAAGATATGGCAACCAAGAAAATTATTTTTCTTAGTCAAGAGGACCAAGGGAATATCTCGTATTGGCTCAAAAGGCTGCTTCTGTAAAGCCTACAGCACTAAATTTAAGTACCAAGGGTTCAGGGGTGACCCAACTGGAGGATTAATCCGCGTTACCTCCTGAAAAAAGTTACGAGCCAGAGAGTGTGAACAAGTGGTCGTTCGACATCTGGCCTTTGATAGTACTCAAGGTCAGCTTCATTCCTAATCCAATCTCTAGGAATTCAAGGATCCTACCTATGACATATTTCCTGGGGTGCCAACCCCTGGATTCACACCAGGAGACATATGCCTTCCAGATTCTATAGTATATGACTCGAGGCCAGCTTCCTAGCCTTAACCAAAGTAGAAACTAGCCAACAGCCAACGATCTTTTAGAATGTGGGTCTCAATAGCTAAACCCATAAATTTAGCGTTTGTTAGGTAGGATGGAATACCGGACCTTGCGAGAGAAGGGCTGGCCATAGTGGTAGGGTCCAAGGCAAACCAAGATCTCCTGTGCCACACTGGGGCCACAAGAATCACCTCCTTTCCCTTCTTGCTAGATGCTGCGAGAAGGCGTGGAAGCAGCAGAACAGGAGGGAACGCATAGATCAGGGAAAAACTGATCCCACGGGAAAAAAAAAAACAAAAAACGAGGCATCTGTTCCGTATGCCATCGGATCCCTTGTCCTTGACACAAAGTTGTCAATCTTATTGTTGAACCTGGATGCAAACAGATCCACGTCGTCCGGAAATCCCTATTTTTGGCATATTGACAGAAGATGTCGAGGTGAAGGGACCATTCTCCCAGGAACAATTATTGGAGACTCAAGTAGTCCGCCTGCCAATTCTCTATCCCTGGAATGAAAATTGCTGATAGAACATGATTCACCTCTCTCTGGGCTGCACGACTTTTCATGCCCCCTGAATGAAATAGGCCACAGCTGTGGCATTGTCGGATTGGAACTTGACAAGACAATTCCATAGTCCAGGCCTCCAGGGCCAGGCGTACTGCCCGAACCTCTAGAACATTGATGGGCAAGGTCATCTCTGATTTGGACCATTTCCCTTGGACAGATGCTTCTTCCAGGACTGCTCCCCAGCCCAGAATGTTGGCAACTGGTAGAAAGGATTTTCCTTTTTGAAGATTCTTGGATATCAACAACCAAATGAGGCTCTGACACACTTCGGGGGATAAACACATTTCGAAGTCCAGAGCTTGGACCTTCTTGTTCCAAGTTGACAGGATACTCTTTTGCAACAGTCTTGAATGAAATTGCGCATAAGGAACGGCCTCGAAAGAAGCCACCATCTTTCCCAACAATTTAATGCAAAGTCGAATAGAAGGATTCTTCTTTGTTTTGATCAACTGAATCAGTTCCCTTATGAAACTGATCCTTTTCCTGGGGAAAAAACACCCTCTTCTGAGCTGTATCTATGATCAGCCCCAAGTACTGCAATCTCCTTGATGGTTTTAAGGAGGATTTTTCTAGGTTGAGAATCCAACCTAGGTACTCCAGGTAGCTGACTGCGGTGACCAAACTTTGGTTTTAAGCAGGCTACCGATTGATCAATCAAGAGTAGATCGTCTAAGTAGGCTAGTATCGTTATACCTTGAGTCCTTAACCTGGCTAAAGGAGGATCCAGGACCTTTGTAAACACTCGAGGTGCAGTAGCTAGACCGAAGGTAGAGCTACAAACTGAAATAGAAAATTTTCTACCTTGAAGCGTAGAAATTACTGGTGAGCAAGGAAAATCAACACATGGAGAAAAGCATCCTTGATGTCAATTGATGCCAGAAGTTCTCCCCCTTGTAAGATGGAGACTATTGATCAGATTGACTCCATGCGAAAAGAACGGATATTCAAAAACCGGCTTAGATCTTTGAGATCTAAAATGGGTCTGACATCCCCGTTTGGTTTTGGAACCGTGAAAAGGTTTGAATAAAAACACTAATCCTTGCTCTTTCAAGGGGACCACTGATATCACTCTTTGAGCCAAGAGATGATCCAAAGCTAGAAAGAGAGACTCCTTTTTTTACTGGATCCCTGGGAACGTCTGAACCAAGAAAAACGAGGAGACGGGAACCCTCGGAAGTTTGAGAGAAAGCCCCCCCACCCATCTGCCCGGCTCCCGCCCCCCACACACATGCAGCCCACGGCTGCCGGCTTGCTGTAGCGGCGCCGCTGCTTGGCAGTGTGTGTGTGTGTGTGTGTGTGTGGGGGGGGGGGGGGTGTGACTCACGCCTCCATAAGCGGCCGATGACTGGCAGAGGTGGAGCCTTATGCTCCACCTACCCTCCTCCACACTGCGTTCCTTCTCCTCAGCAGCGGGGCAGGGTCTAGCTGTGACGTCAGGAGGAGCACGAGGGAAACCCCCAGGACAGCAGCAGGTAAAATTTATTGAATAAATTATATCAGTGTTATGGGAACAGTGGCAGCGTTTGATGGGCACAGTGGTGTAGTGGGTAGCACTCTCGCCTAGCAGTAAAAAGGGTTGCTGGTTCGAATCCCAACCACGACACGACCTGCCTGGAGTTTGCATGTTCTCCCTGTGCCTACGTGGGTTTCCTCCGGCTACTCCGGTTTCCTCCCATACTCCAAAGACATGCTGGTAGATTAACTGGCTTCTGTCCAAAAAATTGGCCCTGGTATATGGGTATGAGTTGGGGACTTTGGATTGTGGGCTCTTTGAGGGTAGGTACAGAGGCGAGTGTGTGATGTATGTGTGGAGCGCTGCGTAAATTGACAGCGCTATATGGGTACCTTAAATAAAAATAATAATAATAGATGAGCATCTTAATGAGACACAATGTACAGGGATAGGGACAATTGTAGACACGGACCCACACTGCTATTTTATTCAACCTTACCAACTATGTAACTGCGTTTGATGGGGCACAGTAAGGCTGCAATTGATGTCTTTTTCTCAGAATTTTCTAGTTTGTTTGCGCCCCCCAACAAAATTTTGAGCATGTGCAAAGTGTTCCATGCATGCTAAAATCAATGCAAACCCATTAAACTGTCCACATTTAGTGAAAGTGCATTAATATGCAGATCATGATATTGCAATAAAGTGCTCCATCAATGCATTAAAGAGGAGTCCCCCCCCCCCCCCGAAAACATTCAAACTCAGCAGCTACAAATACTGTAACTGCTGATTTTTAATATTAGGACACTTACCTGTCCAGAGATCCCACGATGTCAACACCACAGCCGATTTTCGGATTGGCTCTCGGGTTTTGCCACCATCATTCATGGTAAGGGAAACCGGCCGGCTGCACATGTGCGACACGCATTGCACTTTCTGAATGGCCCAGTGGAGGAAGGAGGAGGGGGGCCGAACTTCAGAGGGGGCAGCGCAGTCTCCCGGGAGTAGGGAAGGGTGTCTGTCAAAAACCAGGGACCCATTCCCCCTTCCCCCTGAAAGGTGCCAAATGAGCCTAAAGAGGAAGGGGTGTGGTTTACAGATGATAGGGTGGGTCTTAAACAGGAAGGGGTGTGGCCTCAGCAGGAAGGGGTGGGCCATATTTAAATTAGAGGGTGCATGAGTTTAGTCAGGCCTAGGGCAGCACAAAACCTAAATACACCACTGAGAGGATATAGCAGTGTCAACTGCTGGAAATCCCCATTTCTTATAGAACTCTTCCTCCATAAGAAAAAGTATTGAAAAACTTTTTTGGAGGAAAAAAAAAAAAAGTGTTTATCTGGGTGCTCCCACTCAGAGTACATAAGCTTTTTTATCCATGAATGGATAGGAAAAGCATGAACAGATTGAGGAGGCTTTAGTGAACCCAAACCAGAAGTGGGCTCATCGATTGACTGCGCTTATTGGCAATAAAAATGTGGAGCGGACCAATTCAGTGAGAGACTGTACCAATCATCATCTCTCACCCCTTGTTCCTCAGCATGAGGGTCCTGAAAAATGGACGGGGACCTGCTACGCTTAAGTCCCACTTTGGGATGTGATTAAAGCATCATTTTTTTTGCTCCAAAGTGAAAATGTTTGGAGAAAAAACCTCCTTAGTAATATATGCAGGGGCTGCAGTGTTAAGAGCAGCTGCAACACTTGCCCCTCCTGATGGCTCACTCTGATCACCATATTACTCTCAGGGGAGGATGCCATCTTTATTGAGATTGTTTTTGGCTTCCATGTGACTGTAGAAGTGTTACAAGAGCCCCTTTTGAGGTGTTTTTACCCCCCCGCCTTCTGACCACAGCCCGATGCACAAATCAGAGGTACTACCAGAAGCAACGCATACACTTGCTTGAGCAATAGTTAAGCTCTGTTGCTGCTATTAAAGCTCAGCCTGATGCAGCAGTAAATGTGTCAAAGGAATGACTGTGTCACCAAACCTTTTATATGCCACCTTTGCTCGTGTCCCTTCTCAGCCTGCAACAGCAACAATGGTGTCTATTAAAACACTCCTTCCCGCGCTGGGCATTGGAGGACGCCAACGCCGCGCTAAGCCCCACCCCCCCCTCCGTTGTCTACAGCCTCCGATCCTATGGGATCAGCAGAGAGGGGAAAAATGGCAAGGGGGGGGGCCTGGAAGCTGCCAAGCGGCCTGCCGTTCATGTTGCTTTTTTTTCGTTGCGCTCCTTCCCCGAGAATGGAGGAAGAAAACCAGCACAGTTTCCTGGACACAACGTGGGCTTTCTGAGAAGCATGAGACGGTAAGTGCTCTATACAGCCCCCAGTGGTGACACATAGGCATGACAACATTTACTAAATTAAAGGAGACATTCATAAGAAAATTTTGAAAATTTCTTAGAAAAAAACTCCACTTACCTTTCCCGCCACAGGGTTTTCTGTGGTAAACCAACAGACCCAATCTTCACCCTTCACGGTGGGTTCCGTTAAACCTTCAGGAGCTGGGGATCCTCGAGGAAACCCACAATCCTGAACCTGTAATAGCATCTCCGCCAGTAAAACTTTATGGCCTTAATACCAAAAAGTACTGGATCCCGGGGTCCAGCTCTCTATAAAGAGAAGCGTTACAGGCAAGACCTTGTTTCATCAGATACGAGGCCCGGGTACCAGACAATTCAGCCTAAAAAGACACTTTGAATGGATCCGACAGCATGGCTAGCCCCAGCAAGGATTGCTCCAGTGGAGCTCAGAACAGCACATCTTTATTCGTGACCAACACCTTAGACACTGGTGAAAAAACTGAGGTACTCCCACCAGTGGGAGGGGTTATATAGGGAGTGCACTTTTTAATTTAGGGCGTGCCAGTGTCCATCACCTGAAGGTGGCCTATAACCCCACATAGTAACTACTATGGCTCTGTGTCCCGTGATGTATAAGAAAGACTGCGTAGTCTGCCCATTTTTTTTTCTCCGCTAACTTTATTGTTGGAGTATAGATCTAGGTTCGTCCCAAGTATGTTTGAAGGCATTTACTGTTGACTGTCTCTCTACCTCTGCTGATAGTTTAGTCCAAGCATCAACTACCCTTTCAGCAAAATAACGCTTTCAAAAATTAGTTTTGAACTTCCTTCCAGTTTGTTTGAGGTCATGACCCCGTGTTATTGATTTTGGTTTTATATTGAAAAAAAAAAAAAAAAAAAAAAAAAACTGCCCTCGTGAATCTTATGCACTCCCTTGATATATTTAACCGCTTCAGCCCCGGAAGATTTTACCCCCTTCCTGACCAGAGCACTTTTTCGATTCGGCACTGCATCGCTTTAACTGACAATTGCGCAGTCGTGCGACCTTGCACCCAAACAAAATTGACGTCCTTTTTTCCCCCCACAAATAGAGCTTTCTTTTGGTGGTATTTGATCATCTCTGCGGTTTTTATTTTTTGCGCTATAAACAAACAAACCAAAAAAAAAAAGCATTTTTTGCTATAATAAATATCCGCCAAAAATAAAAAAATTTTTCCTCAGGTTTAGGCCGATATTTATTCTACATATTTTTTGTTAAAAAAAAATATAATAATATTATTATTTTATATATATATATATACACATATATATATATATATATATATATATATATATATATATATATATATATATATATATATATATACACATATATATATATATATATATATATATATATATATATATATACACACACACACATATATATATATATATATATATATATATATATATATATATATATATATATATATATATATATATATATATATATATATATATATATATATATATATATATATATATATATATATATATTTTCTCGCAATAAACGTATATTGGTTTGCGCAAAGGTTATAGCGTCTACAAAATAGGGGATAGTTTTGTGGCATTTTTATTATTCATTTATTTTATTTTTTTTTTTACTAGTAATGGCGGCGATCTGCGATTTTTATCAGGACTGCGACATGGCGGACAATTCTGACACATTTTTTGGGACCATTGGCATTAATACAGCGATCAATGCTATAAAAATGCATTGATTACTGTAAAAATTTCACTGGCAGTGAAGGGGTTAACACAAAAGGGCGATCAAGGGGTTAATGTGTTCCCTAATATGTGTTCTAACACATACTAGGGAACACAGGGGACTGTGCAGGGGAGGTGACAGATCTCTGTTTATACTCTGTGTGAACAGACGATCTCTCTGTTCTCCCCTCAGAGAACCGGAAACTGTGTTTACACACACAGATCCCGGTTCTCCGTGTCTCAGCGGCGATCGTGACCCCTAGTGGCTACAGGGCAAAGCGACGTTACATAATGTCATTTCACCCAGCCGTGCCATTCTGCCGCAGTACAACTGCGGCGACTGGTCAGCAAGTGGTTAAAGGTTTAAATCATGTCTCCGCTTTCCCCTCTTTCCTCCAGACTGTACATATTAAAGTTCCTAATATTGATAGATTTTATCCACCAAACCTTTTACCATTTTTGTTACCCATCTCTGGACTTGTTCTCTTTTATCAATGTCTTTCTGTAAGTGAGGTCTCCAGAACTGAACATAGTATTCTAAATGAGGTCTCACTAAAGACCTATATAGGGGAATCATAACCTCCTTCCTCCTGCTGGGGAACCCTCTAGTGATGCATCCTAGAATTCTATTCATGTTCCCACTGCTTGGTCACACTTTTTGCTCATTTTGCAAAAATCTGAAACAAGTACCCCCAAATCTTTTTCTTCTGTAGTGCTGGCCAACACTGTACCCCCAATGTTGCACCCTCACAGGGAATTCTTTTTCCCTGGATGCATTAATTTGCATTGAACTGCAGTCTCCACTGCTTTGACCAGTCTTCCAGCAATACCAAAGCCATGCAAATGCGGGTGAGCAGCAAATAATGTTCACGGTTTGTGTTCAGGGCTGCTGAACCGCATAGGATGTAAAACTGGGATGAACAGCTGTGTCCATGCAGCTGCTGCATTCCCATACACATGTATGGGCTGCCTGCACACAGCACTTTGTGGCTCCAATCGCTTAAAAACGCAGGTGCATTCATGTAATTTGAGTATAAGCAATCGTGTGAATGAGGCCTTAAAATAAATTCCATATGTATCTATGGGCTAAAAAAAAAAAATTAAAAAAAAAATGTAAGCTTTTCTAGGGAGAGCAGTTCATGGAAATCTGCAAGCAGGTTTTTCTAAAACCCCTTAGAAAAGTAACTTGGACTAGAGTCTTGGTTGCTACATTTGAAAATAAAATACTTCTCAGAAGAAGCAGCTAGAGAGGCGAGTGATTGTTTTTCATTGCTTGTTAAGAAAATGTAAATAGTTTAAGGTCCATAGTGTGGGTACAGGTTCACTTCAAATACAGATGTGGATAGACAGATATAGAAACAACAAATTACTCCTTTGACCATCAGAAATCAGGTTTCTAACTGCAAGTGGAGAGGGAACAAACCTGGCTTTTTTGGGATGTTCACCTCCAGCACAGTTCCAAATGCAGAAAAATGTTTCTTGAGATCATCTTCAGAACACTGTTGAGGAAAAGGCAAGGTTAACAAATATGGCCATGAGCCTATAACTCCTAAATGTGTCAGATAAATACATTGTTAGGGTGGATTCACACTATGCATTTGTACAAAATTGCGTTTGACCTCACTTTGCTGCATATAAAGTGCATAAATAAATAAATGGATCCTGTTCCCTAAAGCATGCATAACAGCACTTGTGCTGTGTAATTTTGCTTCTTGTATAATCTAAAATACCTGGCTGATCCTGCCCTCCCCCCTGTACACTGACCACATTTATCATGGCTGCTGAGCCCCTGATACCGTGGTCAGTTTATGTGCATCTGTCATCTGCTGTCTCTGCTGTCCTCCCCCTCCCCGCCTGTCAGCCCGTGTCAGTGCCACTCTGCTCCCCGCCCCTTCCCGCTGCTATAATAACTGTGTTATATTCATACAATCCCCTCTGTTATGTGCCCCAGTGTATGTACTTTATAACAAAAAAATATGCAGATTTCTACCTCATTTCAGAGTGCTTCTCGACACTCACATGAATGCCCGCCAATCTCCTCCTCTCCTTCCGGATGGCATCCGTTGGAGTGCTCTGCCCCACTTGCTGTAGTTGTCAGACTCGGAGAGGAGAGTGGCGAGTAGGCACGTGAGCGTCAACAGGCGCTCTGAAATGAGGTAGAAATCTGCATTTTTTTTTTTTTTTATAAAAGCACATACAGTGGGGCACAGAACGTTAACAGAGGGGATTGTATGATCGTGACGAAGTGGCTTTACAAACATTTTAAAGAGGAAGTAAAACCCGGCCGATTTTTCTTCTTTTTCAAATTTTAACATACAATAGCTCATTACAAGGTATAATAGATAGAAAATCGGCCTAAAACGAGGTCTGCAAATACCTTTTTTAGGGTCTTTAGATTATCTTCATTTCCGGGTATTGGCCGCACCATTGTATGTGCCGTTTGCTGAATCCTTTCTGAACGTCACTTCCGCCCTTACTCTGTATCCCTTAGGAAATCTCACGCATGTGCCATATCAGGAAGGAGATAAACACTGCAGTATCGCGAGACTTCTCCTCTGTGCCGTTCAGAGGGGAAGCTCATCCACAGACATTACCCGACATGCAGCTAATACAGAAACTGCACACTTTAGGTGCCGTTAATGAACGATCCTACTGCGCAATCGTGCAGTACGTCATCTAAGATTAAAAGACGATTTCCTTGGAAAAGACAGCAGTAAGAACAATTTCACAGGCAGCGATCAGCTGCCTGTGTTATCTACTTTATGAACAGATAAACTTGCCGAGGAGGGTTTAGAACCACTTTAAGTGAAACTAAAGCCTTGAATACTCTTCTCCAGGGCTGCAAGGTTCACAAGCTTCCTTGCCTAATTCTTCTCCCTGACAGCTTCCACATTTGGGGTCTTTGGTCATCTTGATATGCACAAGAGTGCATTCATCTTGGCACGGAGGTGTAGGTGTGCCAAGAATGCATAATAAGTTGCACATGCACAGCCAAGTGTACATTCTAAAGCACCCCATCCAACCTGCAGCCCAAGAAGGCTATAAATGCGGACCAACACAAAATTGTAAGCCAACTTAAAAACGTTGATTTTAAAATTTTTTTTTTTTTTTTGTAAAAATGCATTTATGCGCAACACATGTGACCAAAGAAAAATGTGATAGTGTCTCTTTACTAGACTTTTCTATGTTTTATCTTCACAAAAAAATAAATAAATAATATCCTACTCTTCACAATCATGCCTTGTTCAGGTCATCTGTTTTCAACAGCACCTATATTTGTGGGCAACTATTTTCAAGGATGAAGCACATGAAGGCAAAATTAGAACCAAAATATCTGATGAGCACCTTGACAATTCATAGAGAATTTCTACTACATCCATCTAACCAGATATTAATGCGTTAGTTTGTTTATCAAAAACAGTGTCAAATATCGCACTCATTTTATGTTCCTCTCTTACTTTTATAAAACTTAAAATATTACAAAAAAAAAGTTTTATAACTCAGATAGGTATATTATTTATATCAGTGATTGTCACCTTGTGATCTGTCTGACTTTCTGATCATCAGCTATTCCTATTGTTCGTGTATTTTATGTGCAAAACAAGACAATACTTCTTCCAGTGTGGACCAGGAAGGTCAAAGGTTTGACACCCCTGTTCTAAGGCATTTTGAGAGGAGAGGGATATCTAGGCCTTTATTTGTAAGCATGTTTTTTACTACAGAAGAGACGCATTATGTCTCTTCTGCTATAAAAATCCTACCTGCTCAATTTGCTTTAAAAAAAAAAAATTTATATTATATATATATATATATATATATATATATATATATATATATATATATATATATATATATATATATATATATATATATATATATATATATATATATATATTCCTTTCATGTATTTTACAACCTTTCAATCAAACTTCTGGTATATATTTTTTTTGATGCTGCTGCATAGAAATAATTCACAAGCTTTCTTGAAGCAGTTTGTACAATTTGCTGTATAACAATCATTTATTTACTCTCATTGAATACAGTACACAATTACTTCAAAACATTGCTCATCACACTGGATAGTATTCTAAGATCTCTATTAGAAACACCAAGCATTAATACTGAACCTTAAAACTCAAGTTTCGGATAATAAGTCTTGCTTTTTTATGTTGTCCTTTGCCATCTTTAGGCTTCTTTTCTACGGGGGTGTTGGCAGTCTCTGAAACACAAAGTAACAAATACATGGGTATCTTTTTGTCAATACAGTACATAGCTACCCCTGGGAGAGTACCTACACCTTTGGTTATCTCTCGATGTGGCTTCTCTTTATACCTTAATCCCCATAAAGGTGGACTTCGAGCAGTAGAGCACTTTCTATACCAAGACTCTCTCAATAAATACAAAACAGGCTCCATTCATTAGAGATGCAACACAATTTTTTCTCACCGATAATTACATTTTCAGTCTGACGACAAGTTCTATCTTCAGATCTAGAGCACAGCTATGGGGGCTAATTTTACCCCTAGCTATGGGTTTCTGGGGGAACAACTGCATCTGGAAAGACAACCCCTTTGCCAAGAATATCGTCTTTTATGGACGAAATATTGAGGACATAGTCATCATATGGGACGGATAGAGATGGCTTGAGAAAGCCTTTGTTTCACACTAACTTCAAATCAAAAATTTGGAGAAAAACGATATCCCGCCCAAGTTGGTAGAGGAGGCCTTTGAATGTTACATCAATCAGAATACAAATTCCACTCAAATTAAGCCCAGAACCGATGCCACACCTCAGCCACTCAGGTTCACAAAGTAATATCATACTCAACCAACGAGAATGAAAAAAATCTTTCAAAAAGACCCCCACCTGCAATCCTCCATCACAGAACCCAAGATTTCCTACAGACAGACAATCTCGCAGTATCAAAAGCAAAATTGCTCCAAGCAAACTGAAAATTTCAAAACCACCTATTCAAACAACTGACAATTGTCTGCTCTGTAAACATGTCCAGCATAGTCAGAAAGAATTTACCAAAGGCAAAAACTTACATTTTCAACAATTGTTCTACAGAATTCGCCATATACTGCCTTTCCTGCCCTTGTAATCTACTATATGTAGGCAGAACTATCAGAACGAGGTTTGGTAAACAGACGGTCAGTAGAAAAGGGAACCGACAATGTCAACATTTTCTAGAATTCCACCAACAATCCTCGGGCCTTCGAGTTTGGATCCTAGAGACCATCCCCCAAAAGCCTCTCAAAATCAGAACGATTCTGTCACCTTTGTGCAAGAGAAACGTATTGGATCTACACTTTGGGTACCATGACACCAAGAGGCCTTAATGAGGACCTGGAAGTTCACTCTGTTCTATAATCCACCTTCTTTGCATGAAGTCAAGTAGAATCCTCTTCCAGAAATTTACACATCCAACTCAATACAGATAATCCAAACGTCCCCACATTTCATAATCTATAGCAGGGGCCTCAAACTGGAGGCCCTCCAGCTGTTGTGAAACTACAAGTCGCATCATGCCTCTGCGAGTCGTGCTTGTAACTGGCAGCCTTGCAATGCCTCATGGGACTTGTAGCTTAGCAACAGCTGGAGGACCGCCAGTTTGGAACCCCTGTTCTAGAGGTACCAACTCTACTTGCAAGCTATTCACACCAGTGATTTCCTAACCTTTATCTACATACACAGTATCTCCCTCACATGTTTGTAAATATATTATAGCTTTTCATGTGGCAACACTGAAGAAAAGACATTTTGATACAATGTAAAGTAGTGAGTGTACAGCTTGTACAGTGTAAATTTAATGTCCCCTCAAAATAACTCAACACACAACCGTACGACCGACGTACTGACCGACTGATTACATCTTTGTGATGTGAGGGCTTGAAGTTGCTTAGAGTCATTCCAGTTTTTAGACACACAAACAAACACACACACACACACACACACATCGTGTTTCCCCGAAAATAGGCCTGGGTCTTATATTAATTTTGGCAACCAAAAACACAGTAGGGCTTATTTTTGGGGTAGGGATTGCTATCTTCTCTCCCCCTCTCCCTCCCTGCATGCCAGGCATCTCCAGTGTGAACAGGGTAAAAGTGCCTGTAAAATGCTGGAATCCTCTCTATTACAGGATTGTGTAAGGTGGAGAGTGTGCGTTTCTGTAATAGAATTATGAACGTACCTTCTTATAGCGCCACTCGGTGCTTCCATGGCCCGCCTGAGCTGTCTTCCACCAGTACGAGCACTGCATTCATTCTTTACTTTTTTTTGTTTTACTAGAATTGCTTTAACTATTGTTTTTATGCACATAAGATAATAGCTTTGTCCTTCAATGCTCTCGCATTGTAGTCTTGTGCTCAGTGTTGAGATCTCATAGAAGCAGCCCGCACAGCACACTGGAAATTGTAGTTTTTTCGTCGCTGATATGACCAATAAAAGCACTGCCCCATACCATTATGGAGAAATCACAGCCTGATGGAACATGCATGCTCCGAACGCATGCCTGATGGCCCTGTGTCCCATGCCCAGTGACGTCAGAGCTGACGAGGAGACGACTGCCAGTGTTCTGCCGAGAAAGTTCCCCTCGGCGGATAAGGACCCCCCTCTACTGCGCAGGCACAGCGCTTGCGCAGTAGGAACAACAAGGGAGCCGCCGAAAAGAGCCGAAGCTGAACACCGGAGTCAGCTGTACACGGCGCCTGCGTGCGAAGACTATTTTAATAAAAAAAGAGTTTGTAACAGGCCCCTCGCGGGCTCGCTACGCTTCAGGCACGGCCTCGCTGCGCTCAGCATATTATTATTCTAACTCTATGTCCACCTGGATGGTGGGGCTTTAACGTGGACATAGGGTAGAATGTAGTGCGCAGGCGCCGTGTACAGCTGACTCAGGTGTTCAGCTTCGGCTCTTTTCGGCGGCTCCCTTGTTGTTCCTACTGTGCAGGTGGGGGGCGGGGGGGGGGGGGTTCTTATCCGCCGGGGGAACTTTCTCGGCAAGACACCGGATCCACTCTTGGCCTTGGAAACCCCGAAGTGAACGAGTCACCAGCAGCATCCCACATCACCAGCGAACTGGTTAAGAACTACACAGCGAGGCCACCTTTTGCAATATGCCTGTCACCACCCCCTCCTTTACGAGTTGCCATTTTTACCTTTTCAATTAATCATGTGCCCATTTTAAACTTACTGCATTAAGAGGACCGTTGCTGTGTCTCCTTGCTACAGTACATAGCTAAAAGACACGCTACAGATATTTACATTTTCCTTTTGTTTTTCCAATTACAAGTAGCCAGGCATACCTTTGCTTTTTGATTTCTTATCCTTTTCTGTAAGCTTTTTCTTTGCCACCAAGACCTCAATTTTTTTCCCATCATACTGCTTGATTTCTTTCATTGCTCGCTGGGCATCCTCCAGCAGGGAAAATGTGACATAACCAAAGCCACGACATTTCTCTGTACCTGAAAGCAAAATTGATTACATGGTTTCAAACCTTGATTTTATTGAGGATATAGAAAAGTTTGTGTTTCAAAAAGGAAACAATAAAATTACCATTATACAGGCAAAATAAACAGATAGCAACCTGCAGCCTCTTCACTGGGCTATCAAACAGACCTATTAGATATCATTAAGCCTTAAAAAGAAAAAAAAAAAGGGGGGGGGAGCAACAAGAGAAAGAGGAAGGAGAAAAGGAAGAGGAAGGAGAAAAGGAAGAGGAAGGAGAAAAGGAAGAGGAAGGAGAAAAGGAAGAGGAAGGAGAAAAGGAAGAGGAAGGAGAAAAGGAAGAGGAAGGAGAAAAGGAAGAGGAAGGAGAAAAGGAAGAGGAAGGAGAAAAGGAAGAGGAAGGAGAAAAGGAAGAGGAAGGAGAAAAGGAAGAGGAAGGAGAAAAGGAAGAGGAAGGAGAAAAGGAAGAGGAAGGAGAAAAGGAAGAGGAAGGAGAAAAGGAAGAGGAAGGGGAAAAGGAAGAGGAAGGGGAAAAGGAAGAGGAAGGGGAAGAGGAAGGAGAAAAGGAAGAGGAAGGGGAAGAGGAAGGAGGAGGGGGAAGGAGAAAAGGAAGAGGAAGGAGGAGGGGGAAGGAGAAAAGGAAGAGGAAGGAGGAGGGGGAAGGAGAAAAGGAAGAGGAAGGAGGAGGGGGAAGGAGAAAAGGAAGAGGAAGGAGGAGGGGGAAGGAGAAAAGGAAGAGGAAGGAGGAGGGGGAAGGAGAAAAGGAAGAGGAAGGAGGAGGGGGAAGGAGAAAAGGAAGAGGAAGGAGGAGGAGGAAGGAGAAAAGGAAGAGGAAGGAGAAAAGGAAGAGGAAGGAGGAGGAGGAGGAAGGAGAAAAGGAAGAGGAAGGAGGAGGAGGAGGAAGGAGAAAAGGAAGAGGAAGGAGGAGGAGGAGGAAGGAGAAAAGGAAGAGGAAGGAGGAGGAGGAGGAAGGAGAAAAGGAAGAGGAAGGAGGAGGAGGAGGAAGGAGAAAAGGAAGAGGAAGGAGGAGGAGGAGGAAGGAGAAAAGGAAGAGGAAGGAGGAGGAGGAAGGAGAAAAGGAAGAGGAAGGAGGAGGAGGAGGAAGAAAAGGAAGAGGAAGGAGGAGGAGGAGGAGGAAGAAAAGGAAGAGGAAGGAGGAGGAGGAAGAAGAAAAGGAAGAGGAAGGAGGAGGAGGAAGAAGAAAAGGAAGAGGAAGGAGGAGGAGGAAGGAGGAAGAAGAAAAGGAAGAGGAAGGAGGAGGAAGAAGAAAAGGAAGAGGAAGGAGGAGGAAGAAGAAAAGGAAGAGGAAGGAGGAGGAAGAAGAAAAGGAAGAGGAAGGAGGAGGAAGAAGAAAAGGAAGAGGAAGGAGGAGGAAGAGGAAGAAGAAAAGGAAGAGGAAGGAGGAGGAAGAAGAAAAGGAAGAGGAAGGAGGAGGAAGAAGAAAAGGAAGAGGAAGGAGGAGGAAGAGGAAGAAGAAAAGGAAGAGGAAGGAGGAGGAAGAGGAGGAAGAGGAGGAAGAAAAGGAAGAGAAGGAAGAGGAAGAAGAAAAGAAAGAGGAAGAAGAAAAGAAAGAGGAAGAAGAAAAGAAAGAGGAAGAAGAAAAGAAAGAGGAAGAGGAAGAAAGAAGTCAATAGCTTGGTTCTAGTTTACATATGGATAACCAGGAAAAGAACAGGTGAAAAGGAATTTAATACTTACGGTATTTATATAAAATTGGCAAATCACTAGCTAAGGCTAGCAAGGATTTTGCTCAATAAAAACATGGAAGAGAGGTTCTTGCATGCTGCATTTTTAGCCTGCACAGAACTGTACTAAAACACGGTAAAACACATTAAAAAAGCACCAGACCCCAGTACAGTGATAATAAAAAAACAAACACACACACTAACAAACAGGGAGAAAAAAAATAAGAAACCACATCTGGAATGGATCCGGAAACGCACTGCAGAAACGAATCCAGAACAGATCTGGAGGACGTTTTTGGGGTGTGAACTAGCCCTAGTGATACCGTTAAACAAAGCTGTGGGAGTCTACAGAGATCACATATAAATTATCCGCAGGACTGAAGTCTTCTGACTACAAATGTAACCTGTGTGCCAGTCTCCAGAGCTGACAATCTATGAATCGGTGGGGGGGCGGTTCTCCAAAGTCCAGATCAGGGGACTCCCAATTCTTACCAGTGTACAGATGGGAACCCCCAGCTTTTCTATCATTATTGCACTCACATATTGATTGATTGATGACAGACATGCTGGGGGTGTCACTTCTCTGTAATGATCATAGTAATAAGAGTTTCAGTTCAGTATGTGCTTCCCCCAGTGAGAAGAGGGAGAGCGCTCCCAGCACAGCTCCCCCATACACCACTATCACAGGCGGCCCAGCGCTCACATTACCTTTCTGTCTGACCGCGAAGCACTGTCTGACGGGCCCGGTATCACTAAAGAGCTCTTCCAGCTTCTCGGAGCTGGCATCTTCCGGGAGACCCCGAATAAATAAGGTGAGACCCGCCATATCACACCTTCCGATAACACTTCACTCCAGCACGCTGCCACTGGGCGCCGCCATCTTGCTCTACCCGGAAGTCGTCTCGCTAAACATTTCCGGGTTGTACTTGTGACGTCCATTCCAAAGACTGAGCAATCAGTAATCTAAAATATTAAAGGCTGGTAGTTTCTATCTGATAAGTAGACATAATAGTGTATTGGAAAAAATATTTCTGCGCTAGGTGATATAAATGTAATTGTAATTGACAGCTGCACAAAACAATATTATAAAAAAAGGTGTGGTGTCTTCCCAAAAAATAATAAGTGCATTCCACAAGTAAGCATACTACAAATAAATAAATCAAATAAATATAGTTCATATAAGTGCTTCAAAGCCAATCAATACATTAAAAAATCATGTAATTATCCACCATTCAGTCCATGCTATTGTGCAGAGAATAAAGTGCTGCAATCAATATGAATATTTATCCCAAAAGTTAATAAATAGGTGGTGTTCCACTCATGTATTCATATAAACATCAGTGCTGTGACTGGTCACCAAATGCATGCTCCACCCCCAAAGGTGAGAATTAGCTCCTTACCGGAAAGATATGACCCTTGCAAGCCAAAAGGCGCCTTATTAAATATACATCCCATAGAAAAGGACTTTCAGCTGGTAGATCAGTGTATTATTCAACCACTTGGATGCACTCTCCTACTCTTCTCATTAAGGCCGGGTTCCCACTGGTACGACACGACTGTTGTATGACTGTCATCCTACTATGCCCTGTGACATTGGTCTGACTTCCATCCAGGTTGAATGAACTGGATAAGATTTTGCTCCGACTTTGAGTCAGTCCGACTTGTCCTTGAGCAATCAAAACAATCCCAGTGTGACATAAATTAGTTACATAGTTGGTGAGGTTGAAAAAAGACACAAGTCCATCAAGTCCAACCTATGTGTGTGATTATGTGTCAGTATTTCATTACATATCCCTGTATGTTGCGGTCATTCAGGTGATTATCTAATAGTTTCTTGAAGCTATCAATGCTCCCCGCTGAGACCACCGCCTGTGGAAGGGAATTCCACATCCTTGCCGCTCTTATAGTAAAGAACCCTCTACGTAGTTTAAGGTTAAACCTCTTTTCTTCTAATTGTAATGAGTGGCCACGAGTCTTATTAAACTCTCTTCTGCGAAAAAGTTTTATCCCTATTGTGGGGTCACCAGTACAGTATTTGTAAATTGAAATCATATCCCCTCTCAAGCGTCTCTTCTCCAGAGAGAATAAGTTCAGTGCTCGCAACCTTTCCTCATAACTAAGATCCTCCAGACCCTTTATTAGCTTTGTTGCCCTTCTTTGTACTCGCTCCATTTCCAGTACATCCCTCCTGAGGACTGGTGCCCAGAACTGGACAGCATACTCCAGATGCGGCCGGACCAGAGTCTTGTAGAGCGGGAGAATTATCGTTTTATCTCTGGAGTTGATCCCCCTTTTAATGCATGCCAATATTCTGTTTGCTTTATTAACAGCAGCTTGGCATTGCATGCCATTGCTGAGCCTATCATCTACTAGGACCCCCAGGTCCTTTTCCATCCTAGATTCCCCCAGAGGTTCTCCCCCCAGTGTATAGATTGCATTCATATTTTTGCCACCCAAATGCATTATTTTACATTTTTCTACATTGAACCTCAATTGCCATGTAGTCGCCCACCCCATTAATTTGTTCAGGTCTTTTTGCAAGATTTCCACATCCTGTGGAGAAGTTATTGCCCTGCTTAGCTTAGTATCGTCTGCAAATACAGAGATTGAACTGTTTATCCCATCCTCCAGGTCATTTATAAACAAATTAAATAGGATTTGTCCCAGCACAGAACCCTGGGGAACCCCACTACCCACCCCTGACCATTCAGAGTACTCCCCATTTATCACCACCCTCTGAACACGCCCTTGTAGCCAGTTTTCAATCCATGTACTCACCCTATGGTCCATGCCAACGGACCTTATTTTGTACAGTAAACATTTATGGGGAACTGTGTCAAATGCTTTTGCAAAATCCAGATACACCACGTCTACGGGCCTTCCTTTATCTAGATGGCAACTCACCTCCTCATAGAAGGTTAATAGATTGGTTTGGCAAGAACGATTCTTCATGAATCCATGCTGATTACTGCTAATGATATCATTCTTATTACTAAAATCTTGTATATAGTCCCTTATCATCCCCTCCAAGAGTTTACATACTATTGATGTTAGGCTAACTGGTCTGTAATTCCCAGGGATGTTTTTTGGGCCCTTTTTAAATATTGGTGCTACATTGGCTTTTCTCCAATCAGCTGGTACCATTCCAGTCAATAGACTGTCTGTAAAAATTAGGAACAACTGTCTGGCAATCACCTGACTGAGTTCCCTAAGTACCCTCGGATGCAAGCCATCTGGTCCCGGTGATTTATTAATGTTAAGTTTCTCAAGTCTAATTTTAATTCTGTTCTCTGTTAACCATGTAAGTGCTTCCTGTGTTGTGTCATGAGGATAAACACTGCAGTTTTGGTTACTGAAGCCCCCCGATTCACTCGTGAATACTGAGGAGAAGAATAAATTCAATACCTTTGCCATCTCCCCATCCTTTGTAACCAGATGTCCTTCCTCATTCTTTATGGGGCCAATATGGTCTGTCCTCCCTTTTTTACTGTTTACATACTTAAAGAATTTCTTGGGATTTTTTTTGCTCTCCTCCGCTATGTGTCTTTCATGTTCTATCTTAGCCGTCCTAATTGCACCCGTACATTTATCATTGCATTCTTTATAAAGTCTGAATGCTGAGGATGATCCCTCAACCTTGTATTTTTTGAAGGCCTTCTCCTTTGCTTTTATATGCATTTTTACATTGGAATTAAGCCATCCAGGATTTTTGTTCGCTCTTTTAAATTTATTACCCAATGGGATACATTGGCTAATGCCCTTATTTAATATGCTCTTAAAGCAAACCCATCTCTCCTCCGTATTCTTTGTTCCTAATATTTTATCCCAATTTATGCCTTTTAGCAAGGTTTGTAGTTGGGGGAAGTTGGCTCTTTTGAAATTCAGTGTCTTTGTGTTCCCTTCATGTTTCCTATTTGTGTGATTTATACTGAAACTAATTGACCTGTGATCGCTGTTACCTAAATTGCCCCGTATTTCCACATCTGTGATCAGGTCTGTATTGTTGGTAATCAGTAGATCCAGTAATGTTTTATTTCTAGTTGGTGCATCTACAATCTGACCCATAAAATCGTCCTGCAAGACATTAAGGAACTGGCGAGCCTTAAATGAATGCGCGGTTCCCTCCGCCCAGTCTATGTCTGGATAATTAAAATCCCCCATTATGATAACACTTCCCATCCTTGCTGCTAATCCAATTTGTGATAGGAGATCCGTCTCCACTTCCTCCCTCAGGTTAGGGGGCCTATAGCATACTCCCAGTATTATTTTCCCCTTAGCTTCATCCCTTTGGAGCTCTACCCTTAAGGATTCCACCTCCTCCCTAGCTCCCTCAGTGATGTCATCTCTCACATTCACTTGTACATTATTCTTGATATATAGGCATACCCCTCCCCCTTTTTTACCCTCTCTATTCTTGCGGTATAGGGTATACCCTTGAATGTTTGCCAGCCAATCATGAGAGCTGTTGAACCAGGTCTCTGAAATTCCCACAAAATCCAAATCCTCCTTGTATAACAGTATCTCTAGTTCACCCATCTTGTCCGCCATGCTCCTGGCATTGGTGAACATGCCACATAGTTTAGACCGGTCGCATATTGTCCTCGTATTGGGTGTTTCAAGATTGCAACTAGGACTTGCTACTATACTCACCTTGTGTTTTTGTGCTTTGGTTAACCTACCACTAATGCCCCCAATACTACCCTCTGGAATATCTTCCGCGCTGGCTATCACTGTCTCTGGACCCTCCCCCCCATCGCCTAGTTTAAAAACCCCTCTAACTTTTTGGCCATCTTCATTCCCAGCAGATCTGCACCCTCCTCATTTAGGTGCAGTCCGTCCCTTCTATAGTATCGGTTACCGACTGAGAAGTCGGCCCAGTCCTCCAGGAACCCAAACCCCTCCTTACTACACCATCTCTTCAACCACTTGTTTACTTCCCTAATCTCCCTCTGCCTTTCTGGTGTGGCTCGATGTACTGGTAGTATTCCTGAGAACACTACCTTGGAGGTCCTTTTCCTCAATTTAGCACCTAAGTCCCTAAAATCGTTCTTTAGGACACTCCATCTGCCTCTGACTTTGTCATTGGTGCCAACGTGCACCATGACAGCCGGGTCTTCCCCAGCCCCTCCCAGTAATCTGTCCACAAGATCCGTGATGTGCCGAACCCGAGCGCCCGGTAGACAACATACTGTTCGGCGCTTCAGGTCTTGGTTACAGATTGCCCTCTCTGTCCTTCTAAGAATTGAGTCCCCTACCACCAGAATCTGTCTTTCCTTTCCCTTTGCTGCCCCCCCACTCTCACTGGAGGAGTTCTTCCCCTGGCAGCTAGGAGAGTCCCTCATCTCCAGCAGTGCTGGTCCCTGACTGGTTTCACCAATGTCACTCAATGGAGAGTACTTATTGGGATGCTCCAGTCCTGGATCGGCCTCTCTGGCACTTCCCCCTCTACCCCCCCTCTAATTCCTTTTCCATCTTCTGTAATCACCATGTCGGATGTCATAAGTCAGATGGTTAAAACGAGGACCCGACTTTGATCCGACTTCAATAATATTGAAAGGCTGAAACAGACCACAGTCGGACTTGTGTCAGACCAGTTAAGACGGCTCTTATAGGAAACCATTGATTTGTACACGTTATGCGACTTGTGTTTCCAAAGTCGGAGCATATGTGTGAACCAGGCCTAAAACACCATATGGCCCGATATTGATCTCACAGGTGTAAATGATACAATCAAAAAGAGGGAAGGCAAAACCTCATTGCGCACTGTCCAGTATAAAAGCAGTTTATTAAAAAAAGACTTAAACTTACAAGGACAGCAAAAATAATAATAATGAAAGAAAAAAAGGTTTGCCCCAGTGACAACGTCAGGCGGAGGAAATAGCGGTGATGTCAGCACGCTCGCCGAGGCGCCAGATGCTGTGTATACTGAGATATAATAGTGTGTTTACTAGGCAGCCATTCAGACTCTCTCCTATATCAGAAACATCCATTTACATAGTTACATAGTCAGAAGGGGGCGTGGCCTGGAGAGTGATGGGGTAGGACGGGTTTGGTGAGAGCTCCGCTTGCCCGTTCAATCCTGCTGTAATCCGGGCGATCCAAACCCATCTGCTGTCAACAACAAGCCTGCTTGATTCCCGACCTGGCCATCGGACCATCCAGCCGTTTGGAGCGTCATCCGCGGCCGCGATCGCCGGGCCTCCCTGCCCGGGGAAGGCCTGTAGGACAGACCGTGGCTTCGGCCTAGTCTGTGGAGCGGCAGCCATCTTGCTGCACCCAGCGGCGGCTCCAGCACAATTTCTGGCCACATCCTGCTCCCCAGAGACCCCTGATTAGCTGCCCTGGCCACCAGACCACCTATGGACACTACCACATAGTTACATAGTAGGTGAGGTTGAAAAAAGACACAAGTCCATCAAGTCCAACCTATGTGTGTGATTGTATGTCAGTATTACATTGTAATACTGACATATAATCACACACTTGTAGTTTTTTCATTCACAGATCAAGATGAATGAATGCCGCAGGCCCATGCACAGCCCCACCAAATTCAAATTTGACGGGAGCAAGCAGGGAGAAGCACCCCAAGATTTTCCCAAGTGGGAGTGGTGTGTGCACTAAGACCATTTTTATGTCACACCAAAAATATGCAGGAACAGCTTGGTTTGATGGATCCTTTGTTCTGCCACGACTACTGCTTAGTCCCCACTGACACACCCTGTTATAAACTGAAGGCCGCTCACACCTGTGTAAGCGTTAGTAGATTACCACTCTACAACAGTACATAGAAAACAGGCCATAAGCAACTTGAGAATTAATAAGATGAGAATATTAATGAAAGGTAAGCAAATGCAATGCATAAAAAAATAAAAAGGGTCAACAGAAGACGTTGGATTACCTGATCGGAATGTTAGCCTCAGCTACGACCATTGACTTACCCTACAATAAAGCTAAACCCTATTAATCAGCATACACAGCAATAGCAAGAACAACATCAACCGTGAAAGCATGAATGGCACAAATAAAGAGTCTCTGCAACTTTTCACAATGACTATTCGAAAACTGTCCCCCGAGTGCACTCTGAGCATACAGACCCTTAGTGGGTGGGTGTACATGTTGCAAACAAGGGGGTATCCCTGGAGGTGACTGCAAAGTACCTGGTGTCTAACTGTCTGTGTTGGCCCAATTTCGTTGGGGCCCTACTGTAGGTGGTACACATTTAGCTGTGCTCAAGGGATGGCTGATGGGCTGTTAAGTAAGGGGCAGTCTCAGTTAGCATTAACTTAACTGTGGGCAGCAAGGGGATAAGCTTGGTAGTTCTGCTGACTGCTCATGGTATACAATGGATGAGGTCCAGTATGCTTGGTGATCAGTTGTCACATAAGTTTCAGGCCTCACAAGGCTCAGTCTCTTAGCTCTGGTCCCAGCTTAGACTCCTTTCACACTGAGTCGTTTTTCAGGTGCTTTTGGGCTAAAAATAGCGCCTGTAAAGCGCATGAAAAATGCCTCCAGGTAAGTAGACAGGAAAAAAGGAGATGCAGCTCACAAACACTCTTGCTCTGGAATGACACCGCCCTAGTAAGAACTGGTTCCAGGTGCTGGCTTTGCTGGTTTGCAGTGAGGTAGAAAGAAATCCTGGATAGCCGCACTCTGGGATAAGGACATCTTTATTTCAATAAAATCCAAACATACAGTCAATTGACTGTATGTTTGGATTTTATTGAAATAAAGATGTCCTTATCCCAGAGTGCGGCTATCCAGGATTTCTTTCTACCTCACTGAAAAATGCCTCCCCTGCAATCCCAGTGTGAAAGCCCCAGTACTTTCACACTGGGGCGATGCGCTGGCAGGATGTTAAAAAATGTCCTGCAAGCAGCATCTTTGGAGCGGCAAAGGAGCGGTGTATACACTGCCCATTGAAATGAATGGGCACCTCTGCTGAAGCGCCTGCAAAGCGCATCGGCAGCTGCGCTACACGGGCGCATTTAACCCTTTATTTGGCCACTAGCAGGGATTAAATGCGCCCCACTAGCTAAAGAATAGCGCCGCTATAACGACGGTAAAGCGCCACTAAAACTAGCAGCATTTTGCCATCAACGCCTGCCCGCCCCAGTGTGAAAGCAGCCTTAGCAAACAATCTCTTCGCAGTACAGTCCTCAGACCCCCATGGACACAGGGAAAGCACTCAATCTCTGTACAGACTCTGTCCTGATGCAGTGCACAGACCCCAGCAACAGGTCTGCACTGTAGCATTAGAAGAGATGAAATAAAGTTGGTAACAGCGCTCCTTATATGTCTACTGCAAATAAAAATAAATATGGTATAAAATCAAGAGGTGCAATGCATACAATTAAAGTGCATAATGATATAAAGCTGTGCAATATCAATATATGCAAATGTGCAGATCTCTACAAAAAAAATATTGAAAAGATTCCTGTGTCTGTGTGAAATCAATACACAGAAAAAAATATACTCACTCTAAAAAAATTGTGTAATACTAATATACACAATGTGCAAAATGCAAAAGATGAAATAAATACATCACTGTGTAATCAATACAGAACTCAATTTGAATAAATAAAATAAAAAACGTAATTTTATATCAATAAATTAATCAGTTTCTCAAGTATTCATTCCATCAATTCCCAGTGATTAAGGTGTACATCTAGCGCCAAACACTCCAATATTCTGTGCTGATCACTTGAAACTAATGTATATATTGATATAAAAGTATTTTATTTATTCAAATTGAGTTACGCATTGATTACACAGTGATACAGGATTGTTTTTAAATTTATCTTATCTTTTTTATTTTACATGTTGTGTTTATTTGTATTGCAGAGTTTTTTAGAGTTGGCATATTTTAGCATAAAGGAGTGCTTTCAATTATTCTATTTGTAGAGATTTGCACATTTTCACATATTGATATTGCACAGCTTTATATCTTTATGCACTTTAATTGTGTGAATTACACAAATGTATTTTTCTGTCTATTTTTACACCATATTTATTTTTCTTTGCACTAGGTATACAGTACAAGGAGTGCTGTTACTGATTTTATTTAATCTCTTTTAAAATACCACTAGAGGGCACTATTGTAATAGCAGCCTCCTAAGTGGGGACACAGCAAGTTTATTTTTATATATATGTTGTACCATCCTCTTCTAAAGCAGGTGATAGCTCCTTAAAGTGGAAGTCTACACCCACTGTTCTCTCTCATTCTGGGACTGTAGGCAATCTACCCAACGTGTATACTTACTGATGGTTTATTTTTTCCACTGAAGAGACCTCTCCAATTCTCCTTCAGTTTTTCCCCCTGCATCCTGGTCCCCAACAGCTCAATTAAACATTCTGATGGATGTCACGGCTGTGGAGAAGCAGTTCAGCTTACTCCTTGACACCACAGATACTTTCGGTGGGGTTGGGAGCGCCTCTTGCACAGGACCCCCTTTGCACCCAGCGAGCTGACTTTGTTTGGGATGGAAACTTACCTCAGTTTTAAGGGGTGGGGTGGGGTGGAGATTGCCCTAACGGGGCTGGTTTATGGTTAATTTTTGGTTTAAGAAAAAAAAATGTTGCTTACATGTCCTAAATTTGCATAACAAATGTCGGCTTTACATGTCTGGTCTTACTGCCCTCTCCGAGTCCTGCGAGCAGTCTCAGGGAGGTGGGGCCCCTTTGATCCTCCAATTATTCCCCCAAGTCGCAAATATGCCATCCCTTAACATATTGTCATGGAACACCAGGGAACTGAACTCCCCGGTTAAGAGGTCCCTGGTGTTCCAATTCATTAAGGCCCACAATCTGCATATCTGTATCCTCCAGGAGACCCACTTGGTGGGCAGTAGAATCTTAGCCCTTAAAAAGCCCTGGTTTGGATACCATTATGATTCTACACACTCCAACTTCGCAAGGGGCATCAGTATACTGGTGCACAAATCCCTCCCCTTTAGGCTGTTAGATCTCGTATTGGACTCGGAGGGCAGATAATTCATGCATAGATTCAATCCATAAAGTGGGTTATAGCAGGGTTGTACTTGCCCCCACTCCGCACCCATGGCCGACATCGTTTCCGGAGTTACGCCTGGGTTTGCGCGCTCCGGCGCTGTGATTGGTCAGAGCCGCGATGACGTCACTCCCGCACATTCGTATGGGTGCCGCCGGTCACGGCACGGGTGCTGAAGAATTGGTACGAGCGGACCGTTCCTTCAGTGCGCCTGTGCCAATGACGTCGGCAGCAGCGTATATAGTAAATATCTCCTAAACGGTGCAAGTTTAGGAGATATTTACAGTACCTACAGGTAAGCCTTATTATAAGCTTACCTGTAGGTACAATTAAAATGGAAGACTTTACTTCCTCGTTAAGTGCTGCCATAAGTGCAGATCGCCGCCATTACTAGTAAAAAAAAAAATTATAATAAAAATGCCCTTAATCTATCCCCTATTTTGTAGACGCTATAACTTTTGCGCAAACCAATCAATATACGCTTATTGTGATTTTTTTTTTACCAAAAACATATAGAAGAATACATATCGGCCTAAACTGAGGAAGAAATTTGTCTGTTTTTTTTAAATTTAGGGGATATTAAGGGGCCAAATCTTCCGGGCCTGAAGTGGTTAAATAACGCCAGCTATTTAAAATAGGTCATGTTAGAGTTAGCAACTTTACTGTTTACAGTCAATCAATAGATTATTGTAATTTCCCAGTGAATTGCTCAACAAACTCAAATGACTTTTGATCACGTTGCCCTGGCACTCCCTAGGTAAATGAAATTCATGACCTTAACAATTCTATTGCACAACTATCAGTCTTAAAATAAATTGCTAATGTAGCATTTATCTGCTCTCCCAGCAAGGAGGCCTTGTTTACTTGTTTTTTACATGTACAAATATGTTTTAAAATGGAAAATGTAATTTTTTAATGATTTTTATTTTACTTTTTTTTTTAAAAGTATTAGTTCACCTTTACAGAAAAAAATGTAAGGCTACTTTCACACTGGAGCGGCGCTTTACCTTCGTTTTAAAGGCATTATTCGGCCACTAGCGGGGCGAAAAAGGGTTAAAACGCCCGCAGGTTTGCGGGTTTGCGGCGCTGCCCCATTGTTTTCATTGGGAAAGGGCGCTTTAGGAGCGGTGAATACACCGCTCCTATAGCGCTGCAAATATGCGGCTTGCAGGACTTTTTTGACCATCCTGCAAGCGCACCGCTCCAGTGTGAAAGCCCTCGGGCTTTCACACTGGAGACACAGGAGAGGTACTTTACAGGTGCTATACAGACGCTATTTTTAGCGCTGTAGCACCTGTAAAGCGCCTCAGTGTGAAAGTAGCCTAAAGATGAACTAACAACAGACACTCTTCCCAATGGTGACCTCCAGAGTCAGGGATAGCTGACATCCGTCTTTGTAAAGTGGGTTACAAGGCATGGTGGGTGTGACGCAAGATAGAGTGATGGACGCCAGACACTTTTTGAATGCAAAAGAGAATTATTGTCTCTTAACAGAACTGTGGGAGAGAGAGTTAAGGCCAGGATACCCAATGTTAATTGGCAGACTCCGAGACTTCTATAGGTAGACAGCTATATAGGGGAAGGCCTCCAGCCGGATACCACTTCTGTGTAGGTTGGACCGCTGTCTCCTATGGCAACAAATCTTGTAACAGTCACTAACGGTAGTTTTACTTAAATATTGGTAACACAGAATAGTTCTCCTCGCACTCTATAGTCTCTCATTGTAGGTCTTCACTCATGGAGCTCCTAGTCTCTCAATAGACTCTCAGACCCAATCGCCACTGGATCCTCTGAGCTCATTCGCTTCCATGACTCAGTATTTTCCTCAAGCGTCACCCCCTACACCACGTTCCTTTGAGTTGGCCGCACGGCTGTTGGCTAATTGCCAGCTCTTATTTCTCCACAGTGACTCACCTGTTGATGATATCCTGCTCGTCAGTCCTGCCTACTTAAGCCGTCCAGCCCAGATGATCTCTGCCTTCGCCTTGGTCCACATCACAGAGACTATCTCCTGCGTTCCTGTTGAAGACTTGCTTGGCTGACATTCCTTCTGGCTCCAGATCCTGCTTGCTGTTCCACTGCCATGGTGTTACAAACGCTCCTGAGTCGCACGGCTCACCTGGAATCTTCCACTGTGGCTGCTCCGGTACAAGCTGTGTTGCAGGCTGTCCCTGCTGCTGCTCCAGTCTCCTGCCTTGAGTATTACCTCTATAAGAGGTATGTCTGGTTATGCTCTGCTTCCCCAGCGATTTGGGGGCGATCCAGTCCAATGCAAAGGGTTTCTCAACCGGGTTGAGGTATACTTTGAGATGCTGCCCCAGGCGTTTCCCACGGACAGAAGCGAAGTAGGTTTCGTGATATCTTTGCTTTCTGAGAGAGCCTTGGCCTGGGCAAACCCTCTATGGGAGACGTAAAAACCTGTTGTCTTAAGTTACCCTGAGTTTGTGGCTTCTTTTAAAAGGGTATTTGACGTTCCCGCATGCTCCACTTCTGCTGCCAAGTGCCTCATGTACATCAGAGTACGAGAACGGTTGCTGATTACGCCATTGAATTCCGTACTCTGGCAGCAGAGGTTGCTTGGAACAATGAGGCCCTCGTGGCTTCTTTTTCTCATGATCTCTTGGATACCATCAAGGATGAGATAGCAGCCCGAGATATACCCACTGAACTGGAGAAGTTGATCACGTTTGCCATCCTCATTGACTCCAGACTCAGAGAAAGACTCTCTTTTAAGGAGTGCTTGCGGAAGCCTCCTGTAAATTTATCTCCAAGCTTTGCAGTCCCACCCTTGCCTACTTCACCTCCCATGCCTTCTGGTACCGAGGCAGTCAGTGAAGGTGAACCCATGCACTTGGGCTTCACGCATTTCTCTGTGGATGAGAGAACCCTTAGGAGGGAGAGATTGTGCCTTTATTGTGGCCAGGCAGGTCACTTTTTGAAGTCTTGTCCTACCCGTCCAGGGAACGTCCCAAACCTTGAGGTCCTGTCACAAACAGACCTTAGGTGGCATTGCTTCGTCCACAATTATCCAGAGGGATAAGCCCCTGGTTTTGGCTACCCTTTCTTGGGCTGAGTTGTCCGTCGAGATACAGGCTCTAATCGACTCTGGGGCTGCAGGCCTGTTCATTGATGCTGCCTTTGTATCAAAGCACTCAATTCCGCTGCAGCTGCGTGACACTCCGCTTGCCATTAAGGCTCTTGATGGGAGACCTCTATAGCCTGCCCATGTGACTCATGAGACTGTTCTGTTGTCCATGGCCGTAGGGGCTCTTCACCATGAGATAATCCAATTCCAAGTTATTTCCTCACCTAAGTTTCCACTGGTTATTGGTAATCCTTGGTTAGAGAGGCACAACCCCTCTTTTGATTGGCTCTGTGCTGAGGTTCTCTCCTGGTCGCCACAATGCAGTAAGACATGCTTCCAGAAGGTAGTAAAAGTCCTGTGCACCTCTTCACTCTCCTCCCTGCCGGAGGAGTACCACGATTTTAGCAATGTCCTTGACAAAGGTCAAGCCGGTAGTTTACCTCCACACAGGTCGTATGATTGCGCAATTGACCATCAACCTGGTGCCATACCCCCTCGTGGCCGGGTTTACCCTTTGCCGGTCTTGGAGGATAAGGCCATGGAGGAGTATGTTGCGGACGCACTTTCTCGAGGTTTCATCTGCAAATCCTCGTCTCCTGCTGGTGCTGGTTTCTTCTTTGTGAAGAAGAAGAGTGGTGAACTGAGACCATGTATTGATTATAGGGATCTCAATTGGTTCACAATTAAGAATGCCTATCTGATTCCATTGATTACGGAGTTATGTGACCGCCTTAAGGGAACAACAGTTTTCACAAAGATTGATTTGAGAGGGGCATACAATCTCGTGAGGATTAGGGAGGGAGACAAGTGGAAAACTGCATTTAATAACAGAACAGGCCATTATGAGTACCTCATAATGTCTTTTGGCCTTTGTAACCCCCCCGGCAGTTTTCCAGGAATTTATTAACAACGTCCTCTGAAATTTGTTGCAGTTATGTGTGGTTGTTTATCTCGACGATATCCTCATATGTTCCAAGTCCCTGGAGAGCTACCACACAGATGTCTGTCGTGTGCTTCAGAAAAACTAAGAGAGAACAATCTCTGTTGTAAATTGGAGAAGTGCGAATTCCATTGTGTACAGGTTAAATTCCTGGGTTATGTCATTTCCACCGCTTGTTTTTTGATGGACCCAGAGAAACTTTCAGCAGTCCTACAGTGGCCCCGACCCATGGGTTTACGCCCTCTGCAGTGTTTTCTTGATTTTGCTAACTATTATCGGAAGTTTATTCGTAACTTCTCGTCTCCGGTCAAGCCCCTGACTGATATGACCAGAAAGGACGGTAACCCACAGAGTTGGTCTCCGGAGTCTGTTAAGGCCTTTGAGAGTTTCAAGGCTGCCTTTGTTTCTGCTCCTGTGTTGGCACATCCTGATCCTACGTTACCTTTTATCCTTGAGGTTGATGCTTCTGAGACTGGAGTTGGCACCCTTCTGTCTCAACGTCCTACCTCTGAGAGCGCTATGCATCCTTGTTGCTACTTTTCCAAGAAATTGTCACCTGCGGAGTGCAATTACGAGATTGGTGACAGAGAGCTGTTAGCGATCATTTTAGCCCTGAAAGAATGGAGACATCCTCTCAAAGGTACCACTGTGCCGGTTCTCATGCTTACTGACCATAAGAATCTCACATTGTTGTCTAAGGCTAATCGGCTCGCTCCCAGAAGGACACGATGGGCTCTTTTCTTGTTAAGTTTCAATTACATGGTCTCATTCTTACCCGGTACTAAGAATGTAAGGGCTAATGCTTTGTCATGACAATTTTCCTCCACTTCCAAGATGGAGTCGGTTCCAGTTCCTGTGATTCCTCCTGATCGTATTCTAGCTACGGTTCGCACCAGTCTCACATCTCCTTTGGGTGACAAAATTCTTGCTGCTCAGGTCCATGCTCCTCCTGAGAAACCTTGTGACCGCTGCTTTGTCCCAGAGAGTCTCCGTATTGCCGTGCTCCAGACTTACCATTCTGCCAAGGCTGCTGGCCACCCTGGGAAGAATCAACTCTTTTGGGCTATTTCCCAAAAATTCTGGTGGCCTAGTCTACGTGCTGATGTAATCGCCTACGTAGGGAATTCAGCTTTCTTTCTCCTTTGCGTATCACCCGCAGTCTAATGGGGCCGCAGAACGAGCCAATCAGTCCTTGGAGCAATTCCTACGTTGCTATATTTCTGACCATCATAACAACTGGTCAGACCTCTTACCATGGGCGGAGTTTGCTCACAATAGTGCCTTGAATTCTGCTTCCCGATTTTCCCCGTTAAGTCTTCTCACCATCCCCAGCTGGTGAGAAGACTGCTCTGCTTACTGGCTCCAGCTTACTCACAGTGGTCTCCAATAACAAGGTGGACGGTCCCTTAGTGGCGACAGCTTCCCCTCTACCTCCAACCACAACTGGTTCCCCGCCCGGCTGAACCATTACTCTCAGTTGGACTTCAATCCTGCAGTCCTAACCCTGCACTGCTTCTCCTGCTTCTGGATAGGGCCTCAGGCTTCTGGCCTAGCAACCTGGTTAGCATAACACACGTCCACCCAGACAGACGGGTGGCATAGAACCCCGATTACCTGACTCCACCCAAATAAATAGGCTTTCCCAGCAGGCCAAGGGACTAAAGAAACCCCCACCAATTGGCTGAGACACCCCATCCATTCATAACCTGACCTTGCTAAGCCCATGTCTATCTAATGTCACCAGCATAACGCCACCTAGCGACAGACGAGAGAAGCAAGTCCAGAACTAGAGAGGAATCAGTGGATCTACTTAATTAACCAGGGCAACTACCGCCTGGCAAACTAAATTTAATAGCAACCCTGCCCAAACACCAACGTGATATATAAAATAAAATAAAAATTTTTTTTTGGATAGAGTTTTTATTGCCCTTTATGTTCCTGCTGGGGAAATTGATCCTCTTCATTATAACTTGATTCTGATTTTCCTAATTTTAATTATTTTTTCGTGTAGATTTCAGGGACTATTTATACTTGTGCGTTTCAGCAACGTACAGTGAACTGC
The DNA here is from genome assembly GCF_042186555.1 of Aquarana catesbeiana. NCBI lineage: Eukaryota > Metazoa > Chordata > Amphibia > Anura > Ranidae > Aquarana > Aquarana catesbeiana. The sequence goes on from NC_133326.1 coordinate 139,523,710, forward strand.
TCTATGTGCATTTATGCCACCTCAACGCACTGTACAGCAGATTAAAACACATAATGGACTGCAGCCCCATGTGCATATGATGCATTGTGGTAACCTGCGTTACTCTAAAAAAAAAAAAAAAAAAAAAAAAAAAAAAAGGTCATGTGCAACTTTTGTTTAATTTTGGTTGGTTGGCAGCATATTCATAACAAATGGCCTGCCCTAATGCAACACACATAGTATTGGCACCCAGTCAAGACACCCAGGTTTTTTGTAGTTTTAGAAGGAAATCAAAAATGGCGGCATCTGCATTTCTCTTGTAGTACCCTCCTAAATGGGTTGCTAGTTAGGTTAGGTCAATTTAGTTCCTGTGATCGGTTGAGCAGCTTTTGATTGCTTTGGCCATTTTGGGTTCTGCAGGCTGCAGGTTTGATTGTTTCCCAGTGGCGGAATTACCGGGGTCGCAACAGTCGCAGTTGCGACGGGGCCCGGCATTCTGCCAATGTGGGGGGGGCCCAGCGGGGTTGCTCTTCACAGCGCTCTGAGGCTGAGCGTGTCTCTCATCTAACAGCAGAGAGACACCGGCATTGTTTGTTTTATTTCCCTCTCCGTGTGTCCTCTCTCTCTCGCACGGCATGACAGAGGACACACAGCTGATCTCCCCTCTCTGTGCTAAGGAGCTCACATTTCCCGCGGAGCACACAGAGAGGGGAGGGGGGAGATCAGCTGTGTGTCCTCTGTCATGCCGTGCGAGAGAGAGAGGACACACGGAGAGGGAAATAAAACAAACAATGCCGGTGTCTCTCTGCTGTTAGATGAGAGACACACAGGCGTAGAGTGGAGCGGACCGAAGCCGCCTCCCCCTCCTCTCTGGTTACCGAGGAGGAGGAGGAGGAGTCCGAGGGAGAACGCTGTTCTGAGGTCTGTAAAGTTTGTATTCAAATAGGCATGTGCTGGGGGGGACACTATGGGGTGGGGGTCTGCACTGAGGGGGGGTCTGCATTGATGAGGTGGGGGTCTGCACTAAGGGGGGTCTGCATTGATGAGGTGGGGGTCTGCATTGATGGGGTGGGGGTCTGCACTGAGGGGGGCTGCATTGATGGAGGGAGGGGGGTCTGCACTGAGTGGGGTCTGCATTGCTGGGGGGTCTGCACTGAGGGGGGGTGTGTGCTGATGGAGGGGGGTGGTCTGCAATGAGGGGGGGTGGTCTGCATTGTGGGGGGCCTGTACTGATGGAGGGGCACTGTAATGAGGGGGGGTGTGAACTGATGGAGGGGGGTCTGCAATGAGGGAGGGGAGGTCTGCATTGATGGAGGGGGTCTGTACTGAGGGGGGGTGTGAACAGATGGAGGGGGGGTCTTCAATGAGGGAGGGGAGGTCTGCACTGATGGAGGGGGGATGTGAACTGATGGAGGGGGGTCTGCACTGATGGAGGGGAGGTCTGCACTGATGGAGGGGAGGTCTGCACTGATGGAGGGGGGGTCTACACTGGGGTCTATAGTGATAGAGGGGGGTCTATACTGATAGATGAGGGTCTGCACTGAGGGGGTCTATACTGATAGATGGGGGTCTACACTGATAGATGGGAGTCTATGCTGATAGAGGGGGGCTATACTGATAGATGGGGGGTCTGCAATGAGGGGGGCTATACTGATGGATGGGGTCTGTACTTAGTGAGGAGGATCTATACTGCGAGAGGGGGGTCTGTACTTAGTGGGGGGTCTATACTGAGAGGGGGGTCTGCAGTTAGTGGAGGGGGGGTCTGTACTGAGGGGGGGCTATAGTTGGTGGAGGAGGGTGACACCAATTTTTTCCTCACCGGGTGACACCAACCATAGTAATGCCACTGGAGAGACACGCTCTCTGCTCAGAGCCGTGCTGTCCTGAGAAGACAGAGGACTCTGATAGAGGACTCTGATGGGCACTGATAGGGGGCACTGATAAGATTTACTGATGAGCACTGAAGGGGAGGCACTGATAGGGGACACCGATGGGAGGCACTGATAGGGGACACCGATGGGAGGCACTGATAGGGGACACCGATGGGAGGCACTGATAGGGGACACCGATGGGAGGCACTGATAGGGGACACTGATGGGCACTGAAGGGAGGTACTGATAGGGGGCACTGATGGGAGGCACTGGTGGGCAATGATAGGAGGCACTGATGGGGGGCACTGAGAAGGCACTAGGGGGCACTGATAGGGGGCACCGATGGGAGGCACTGATAGGATTTACTGATGAGCATTGATAGGGGGCACCGATGGGAGGCACCAATGGGATTTACTGATGAGCACTGAAGGGAGGCACTGATAGGGGGCACTAAGAAGGCACTGATAGGAGGCACTGAAAGGGGGCACTGATAGGCTGCACTGATAGGAGGCATTGATGGGCATTGATGAGCACTGATAGGCAGAACTCGTAGGCTGCACGGATGGGCACTGAGGAACACTGATAGGCAGAACTAAGGCAGTATTGATGGGCACTGATGGGCAGTATTGAAGAGTACCAATAGGTGGCATGGATGGACGCTGCAATAATGAGCACTGATAGGTGGTGCTGATAGGCAGATTTGATGGGCACTAATAGGCAGCATTAATGAGCACTGATAGGGAACACTTGTAGGCGGCATTGATGGGCACTGATAGGTGGCATTGATGGGCCCTGATACATGGCACTGATGATTGGGGCACTGATTATCAGTGTAAACAATTTACTGACATTCTTGACAGTTAATGGCAGTCCTTTCCTCACACAGACATAGCACGGGAGGAAAGGGCTGCGGATAACCGGCAAGTCTGTTTACATGTGATCAGCTGACATCACATGGTAAAGGGGCACTGTGATTGCGCTGGATGCGCGTCCCAGGGGGCATGCGGGAAGCACGGTTTTGGGAGGATGTACATGGATGCCCTCCCAAAATGTGAAGTCTGGAGCTCGGATGGAAGGGGGGGGGCCCATCATTGTTTCTTGCACCGGGGCCCTGAAGGTTCTAGTTACGCCTCTGTTGTTTCCCCCTATTTTCTGGAGGGTTCCAGAATATAGTGGGTTGGGAGCACCCTGAATATTTATGTGGTTCCTGGTATTTTCTTTTTTCAATTTTCGTTTTATCTTCCATGTATACATATACCTGTATATGTACATGTACATGTACATACATATATATGTGTGTATGTATATATATATATATATATATATATATATATATATATATATATATATATATATATATATATATACACACATATATACACATGTATATATATAAACACGTTGGTTATATGACCTGGCGGGAGCCCAGGCTGAGGTTGTCTCTCTCATACCACCATAGGACTCCGTGCATATGCGGCACTAGGGATCTTCCCTCTCTTCTTCTAGCCACTAAGGAAATGTCTGCCTGACACTGGAGGGAAGCATCCGAATTCCCTAGGACCTAAGTGCAGGATCTGGGTGACTTTTGCTGTTGTTAACCCTCAGGCACACTAATGCTACAGCTTGCCTGTCCTGGGTCATTGTTTATGGCTAGGGAATGACAAGTGCTGTCCATTCCCTGAGCTATTGTTGAAGGGACTGTTCTAAGGTGTAGCTGCAGAATGAGAAGTGTCCTACTTAACTATTCAGCGTTCTGGAGTATCTTACAGTTCCCGGTACACTATCCAAGTTGTTTAGCAATAAATACAGAAAAAGACAAGCCTTAGACTGTGTCATTGAGCCAGAAGAGTGAATGTTGCTGTGTGCCTGGCTGCAACTACCTTAGTGGGAAAAGAACCTGGAACAACTCAGCGGCCCTTATGAGGGTGAACGCTACACTCTCAGTACAGATTTCCTTTAACAAGTGAAGATGGATAGAAAGGAGGAAAAAAACAGATGATCACAGCCTCTCTCTGATTTACCCAAAATAAAGTAGAGCACACTGGCTTATAGGTTAAACTGAAGGTGAAGGAGAAATTAAAGTGTCTGGCTCCTCTATTTGGATTAGTATAATTGGAATAGAAAGTGTAACCAAGATACAAGCAATGAGAGAACAAATTCTCAAAAAAAAACCTGCACTCCTTGTGCTCCGCCTTTTTTTTATGTGTAATAAAATATTATTGAAAAATAAATGTGCCATTTATACAAACACGTAGACATAGTGCTGCAACAGTAGCTATATAAAAATTAACAATAATATTTAACTCAAGGAACGACAAACCAGATAACAAGAGTATGACACTGTGATCAGAAAGCACACTAAGGATGTACAGTATGTCGGTGACAGGCTCAAAAGCCTGCTTGAACGGCCATGTATCCATGAGAGTGAGAATCAGAAGATTGGGCCAAGTGACTAGTTGGGCTTCTTGTGCTCCGCTTTTACACCGGGTTCACAGCATGGGATCGGGTGCGTCCGTGTTCTCCGATTCAGGTGCGACTCAGGTCCGAATTTTTGCCTGAATTTGCACCTGAATCAGACCAGAAGACGCACTGGACCCCTTTTAAATGTGGACCGCAGCTGCCCCGGAGCTGTGTGCACTGGCTCCATTGAGAGACGCTCACACTCTCCTGTCATCCAGTTCACATTAGTGTAAACTAGTGACGGCCAGTCCATAAGGGGCGCAGCAGTGCCGCCCCCCTAGTTTGCATGCGGGGCACCGGACTAATAGCTTTCTTTGAGTTCTGTCATTTTTTTACAAGCACGTGATTAGAGCCTGATGCTCTAATTGCCTTGTAAAAGTTTGCCCTCGGGGCACAGAACCCTCCCACTTGTGATACTAGCGAATCAATATTCGGTTTCCGACTTCTCGTCCTGGCCAATCAGGACAGGAGGCGGATCTAAGGAAGACCGGGTTAGCCAGGTGGAAGCCAGGGATGCCACGGTGCCAGATATTAGGGGAGCCGTGATCGCTGGAGGGCTTGTGAGGTGAGTGCAGACCTGGAGAGGTTTGTTTTCCACCCCCCCCCCCCAAAAAAAAATGTATTTAGCACCAGTCGCAATGGTGAGAACCCAGTCTTAAGTGGATCTACTCGCCCCTGCTAGAAGATAGCATAAATCTTTTAAAAAGACACTACAGCATAGTGCTGGGAGCATCATCATTCCTTAGATCTCACTGGAAGGAGGATGACATCACCCTCACCTAGGTGACTTTAGCAAAGGCTGAGGTAAAGGTAAAAATTATGCAACTCACTGATATGCAGTACATATATGTGAAGTGCTGCGTAAATTGATGGCGCTATATAAGTACCTGTATTAAATAAATAAACTCCTTTCCTTTTACAAGTTATTTTTAATTTTTTTTCTGCAAAGCAGACTTGACAGGAGAGAGAGATGGGCCTGTCATTACCGAACTCCTTCTGTGGACCCACTGAAGTTACAACCTGAAAACAGTGCAGACCAGGAAAGACAGATTCGTTTGAAGGATAATTACCACCATAGGCCATGGCTGGAACAGGTCCCCAAAGGACAGTACCTTTGTATCAAACGAAATTATACTTCCCAGGGGCACTTTGAACGACAAGCAGAGATATTAACTCAAAGATTCTTGGAGAAGGATTACAATTCGACCTTTCTGGAAACCACACTCAATCAAGATACAAACATTGATAAGGATTTGTTAATTACAGACAGAATAGACAAACCTAAAAGTGGGAGTGGATATTCAACCAATTTTTCCCTAATCACTTCTTCTTCTACGCAACATTTAATCATCAAAACATATTATGTATAAACATTGGCATATCCTACAGAATGACCGAGTTTTAGGCCCGGTTCTGCCATTGAAACCTCAAGTTGTATATAGAGGTGTCCCGTCCTTAAAGGATAAATTGGCACATAATATATTGGACCCCCCCTCAAGATCCCCTCTTTTCCATGACCTTACTGGTTATTTCAAATGTGGACACTGTCAGGTTTGTGGCCTCAACCAGTGCAAATAGAGGAAAATGTTAGAATTCTCCTCCAGAGCTACGTCTAAAAAATATACTGTATAAGCCATATACTGTATTTACTACTGTTTCGTTTACTGAAGGAAACGGTACCCACTTCATTTAAAGTCTCGGGGCAAATCCTTTGTTTTATTTATTACCTGTAGAACCACCCATGTGGTTTACTTGCATCAGTGCCCATGTGGGTTGCAATATGTGCGCCGTACCACTCAGGCACTGAACGTAAGATTAAACGAACATATAGCTAATATCCGTAAGGGATATAAAAAACATAGCCTGGCTAGACACTATGACATAGCTCATGGTAGAGATCCATCGGGAACTCTTAGCTCATGGTAGAGATCCATCGGGAACTCTTTTCATGGGTATAGACAGTTTTGTATCACATTGGATGGGTAGCCTCAAGGTGAGGGAACTGTCTAAGATCGAAATTAAATGGATTTTTCTTCTTAAAAGCTACATTCCACATGGGTTAAATGTAGATTGGGATGTAAACTGTTTTCTAGATAATTCTTAAAAAAAAAAAATAATTTTTACTAACCTTTTTTATTATTTTTTATTAACATTTATTTTAATATAGAATGTGTAGAATTTGACATATAAGATGTCGAGTTTGCTAGATTTTATTGTTATTTATTAATGCCTTCCACACCCATTCTTTGCCATTACTGTGGGACCTAAAACGCTAAAACACCTTACCCTTACAGGATAAGGATTGTTTGTCTAGATGGGGGTCATGATGATAGCCCTTCCGGTATATCCGATCATATGATCTCACGTCAAGTCCAAGAGAATTCATAGTGGAGACAGGCAAGTGGGATTGGGTGGGACTTTGCCTCACGTCTGAGCAGCATCTCCGTTCAGAACGAGGCTTGGCTGACTGAGGTAAACCGCATAGGGCGGAGGATGGGAGAGAGGCTTGGATTGTTTTAAGGAGTATATTAGCAATGACAGGGAAGGATGCCCACGCCCCAGAAGAAGTCCTCGTGGTGACGAAACCGGTCGAGCAGAAGCATCATTTCCTGTTATCGCGCTCGGGGGAAAGTAAAACGGACGTCCTTCTGTTTTCATGTGCTGTTTTTATCCAGTTACATGTAAGTGCATTACCTTTTAATAAATCCTGTTGGAAAAGGTTTTACTCTATATTGCCGTTTTTATCTCCCATTGGGGTATGCCACCTGGTGTTACGTTTGGAGTGAGAGGATCCGCAGATTATCCCATTGGTTACTTGGAATGATCTCCCCTGTTCATATGTGGATTCCAGAATGGAGTTGGAGTATATTACACAAGAGCTCTTTTTGACCTTCTGTAGTAAGCGGTCAATGCTCTCTAGTAAGTCTTTATTTTTGGTGGCGGTCTAATCACAAGGTGGAGGCAGTTGCTGATACAACAGTCAGTATACCTACTCACTTATATGTCACATGGGTGACTCATGGACCAATTTTTTCTCGATTATCATGTTATTAGGGTGATTCATGGACTCACTGTTCTCTGGTTATCATTATAAGTTTATTAGCGCAACACAATTTATTCAGATTAATTTACATTCCAGGTCATGACTCTAACGGTTTAAACAAGAAGGTCAGCATGAAAGCCAGCCAACTAGGATATATTTAAAGCGGTTCTTAAGGCAGAACATTTTTTCCTTAATGCATTCCATGCATTAAGCTGAAAAGTGTCCCAGCAGTAGTTTCACACCCTCACCCCCTATATACTCATTTCACCGTTGTGCCCTTCTGCATTGCCGCTGCTCTCTGTTCCTCTCCTCACAGGACACAGAGGCAGCAGTGGGATCCATTGGCTCTTGCTGCTGTCAATCAAATCATGTGAGGAGGAAGCATGGGGTGGGGCTGAGCCATGCTGTGGGTGTCTATGGATGCACACAGCCTGGAGTGGGAATGAGACCGCACGTCTTCCCCCATAGCAATAGGTTTGCTATGCGAAGACACAAAAGAGAAGGAGTAAACAGTGCCAGCGGGGGACCCCGGAAGAGGAGGTCTGGGGGCCGCTCTGTGCAATCCATTGCACAGAGCAGGTAAGTATAACATGTTTGTTATTTCAGAAAAAAATGCTTTACAACCGCTTTAAGGACAGGTCAGCAATGGCAGCTCATTAATTATATATACTTTTTTCTTAATTTAATTTTATTAGTGCCTTTGTAATGCAATGGTTATGTGGACACAAAAAACATTCTTTAATTGTTTAAATGTTTTATTTGATTGTAGACATTTACATTTGTTTAGAAATATATAAAAATATGGATTTCATTTTGTAACAGGCTAGCGTGGATCCTTTGTTTCACCAACAGTGGTATGGACTCCTTGCAGGCAAAGTCTAATCAGCATATATAAATAGTGCAGCGCTAAAAAGACAAAATAATTAAACTTGCATAAGATTTTAGTAAATTCCTAAAGGAAAGTTTCAATCACATATGACATGCAAAAGTTTAAAAAGTCCCATCCAAAGTGGTAAACACAGAATTCTCAGCGGTGCTCCATGTAACAAAACACACGTCAGGTGAAGGAATGGTGATGATGCTTAAACCAAAGAGAATCCTGCTCCACACCCAGTGTAAGATAATACAGTCTGCTTACCAGCTCGATATGACCTTTAGATTATAGGTGGACCGGCTGAATATAGGGTAAATAGGTCTCCCCAAAACCTTTAAATGCTCTCTCAAATCCCTCCGCTCACATGGAACTTGGAAATAAGAGAAAAAGCGTTTCCATAGTGCAGTATATAAAACACCAATTTAATGATAACAATAAATGATTGCACAGGAATCTCCAGATAAAATCAGCATTTAATAAAATCCAATATATAAATGAAAAGTTGCGGCGTCCCTACAGGCTTCACTTCCAGGCTTACGCGTGTAACAACCAATCAGAAGGAATAGCGTGATGACGTCACCGTCGTAGGCCCCACCCTATGCGTTTCGTTACAGTGACTTTGTCTGGAAATAGGCCAGGTTGATGCGTCATCACGCATGTCGATCTAATCAGCACCTGGGCTTCATAATGAACCTCTCTAGAGGTAGGAGTTTTATTTGTGGCCTTCAGTTCTTCTCCACTAGAAACAATTGATGTAAAAGCTGAAGTCAGCAGCAAGCTGTCATATCAATCACAAAACTTGTAGTCTCTAAATATACAGAGGTCAGAGCAGCTAGAATTCAGGTAGACAAATTAGAATCCAGAAGGTTTGGGTCATAACCAAAAATGCACTAGAAGCATTAAATCAAAAACCAAAGCACTTTGGTGAGGCACTATGCAAAATGTGTGACTGGCCTTGGGTGACTTAAGTCTAGGTTTACATCTATGCGGCTGCGCTTGATGCGTTTTTCAGGCACATTTTTTAGTGCATTTTGCATTTTTAAACCAGCGATTATGCGTTTTTGCATGCAGTTTTCATGCATTTTGCGTTTTGCTTTTTTTTTCCTTTTTAACCACTTGCCGACCGCTGCACGCCGATATACGTCAGCACATTGGCAGTGGTGGGCAGATGGGTGTACCTGTACGTCCCCTTTAAGAGGCGGGGATAGCAGGCGCACGCCCACTGCATACAGCGTGACCGTGCCCGTGGTCTCCCACTGATTGTGTCACTGAGCCTCAGAATGGGGAACAAGGCATTTCCCTGTTCTGGTTTATGTCATGACAGAGATCACTGCTCCCTGTCATCGGGAGCAGTGATCGCTGTCATGTAACTTGAAGCCCATCCCCCCAGTTAGAATCACTCCCTAGGACACACTTAACCCCTTCATCGCCCCCTAGTGGTTAACCCCTTCACTGCCAGTGTCATTTACACAGTAATAAGTGCATTTTTATAGCACTGATCGCCGTATAAATGACAATGGTCCCAAAATAGCGTCAAAAGTGTCCAATCTGTCCACCATAATGTCGCAGTCCCGATAAAAATCGCAGATCGCCGTCATTACTAATTACTAATAAAAAAAAAATAAAAAATAAAAATGCCATAAAACTATCCCCTATTTTGTAGACGCTATAACTTTTGTGCAAACCAATCAATATGTGCTTACTGCAATTTTTTTTACCAAAAATATTTAGAAGAATACATATCAGCCTAAACTGAGGAAAAAAATAGTTTTTTTATATATATTTTTGGGGGACGCTTATTATAGCAAAAAGAAAAAAATATTTTTTTCAAAATTGTTGCTCTTTTTTTGTTTATAGCGCAAAAAAAAGAAAAAAGGTGATCAAATACCACCAAAAGAAAGCTCTATTTGTGGGAAAAAAAGGACGTCAATTTTGTTTGGGTACAACATCGCACAACCGTGAAATTGTCAGTTAAAGTGACGCAGTGCCGAATCGCAAAAAGTGCTCTGGTCAGGAAGGGGGTAAAATCTTCCAGGGCTAAACCAGTTAAAACGCACTGTAAAACACACTGTATAAAGCTGGTTGCTAAGGGGTTCCTGCTGAAAGCTGAATTTAAAAAAATTGGTGGCAAAAAAAAAAAAAAATTGGCCAAAAAAAAAACGACGCAGGGTTCCCCCCCCAGGTCCATAGCAGGCCCTTCGGGTCTAGTAGGTATTTGGAGGGGACCCCTACGCCAAAATAAAAAAAAGCAGTGTGGGGTCCCCCCCCCAGATCCATACCAGCCCCTTATCTGAGCATGCCGCCCGGCAGGTCAGGAGAGGGAGGGGACAAGCAAGCGCCCCCCCCCCCTGAACCATACCACGCCGCATGCCCTCAACTTAGGGGGTGGGTGCTTTGGGGCGGGGCGGGGCTCTGCGCTATGATGTACCCGATACCCATTCACATAGGGTGGGGGTCCCCTTGTTAAAGGGGGCTTCCAGATTCCGATAAGCCCCCTGCCTGCAGACCCCAACAACCACCTGCTAGGGTTGTCGGGAAGAGGCCCTTGTCCTCATCAACATGGGGGCAAGGTGCTTTGGCAGCATCCATCCCCCCATGTTGAGGGCATGTGGCCTGGCGGGCGGCATGCTCAGATAAGGGTCTGGTATGGATTTTGGAGGGACCCCAAGCCTTTTTTTTATTTTGGCATGGGAATCCCCTCCGAATCCATACTAGACCCAAAGGGCCTGGTATGGGCCTGGGGGGGAACCCCACGCTGTTTTTTCGTGAATTTTTTTGCCGGCAAATTTCTTTTTACATTCAGCTTTCAGTGGGTACCCAGTTGACAGCTAGTGACTCATCGGTTGCTAAGGACGCGGTGGCCGGCTTCCCGGCCCCCTGCTTAGCAACCAGCTCTATACAGTGGTAAAATAAGAACCGCAAAACACATAAAAAATGCACCACTTGCATTTCTGGTGTAGCTCCATTGAAGTCTATTAGCCACAAATTGTGGTAGAAAAGTCCCAGACCCTTTCCAAAAACGCACCGGCCGCAAAACGCACAGATGTAAACTAGTACCATGTTAAATGGACTGTAGTGCATTTCTGCAAACCGCAAAATGCACTAAAAAACGCATAGGTCTGAACATAGGGGAAGAGACACACATCTTCAGACATTCCCATAGTAATTAAAATAAAATCTATGCAATCATCCACTTAGAAAGAGTATGCCCAGCTGCAGTTCTGTGAGGGAACCCTTATTAGGGCATTCTTGCTTCTGGAAGGAGCACACAGAAATGAAGAGGATAGACAAAGGTACAGTCAAGCCACAGGCTAGAGGGGATATTCCACATTTAAACTCAAGATAAAAAATGCTTTTTTATATGTACTACCAAACAAAAATATACTTTTATCATATTAAACAAACTATTATAAATATTCTATTTCTACGTGACATTGTGGTCTACAATACAAGGAGTTCCACTGGGAAGAATTTGAAGACCATCCCAGAAGTTTCCAATTCAGCACTGTTGTAACCTTAAGCACTTTTTACGTACGTACATTTTACTTAGGTAAAGTGATTATTTCTTAGTATTTTAACCATGTGTTGACCAACATACATATATAAACATCCTGGTTGGCAAATGATTATACTAGGACCATGGCTCCATCTTCAGCCATGATCCTGCTATTGTTTTTTTATAGCTAGTAATCTGCTTATGTGTAAAAGTGATCCAGTTTTACAGACTGATTGCAGCGCTTCCTAGGCTCTTCTAATCCTTTGACCACGGTAAGCAGAGGAACGGCTTCCCACAGAGGAAATGGAGGAGTTTCAGTTCTCCCATATCCTCTGTGATAAATGATCCCGGATGTGACACAGTTATTGTCACTTTTGTTTTCATAGCCATTGTTCTCCAGCTGTTACAGGTAGGGAGGCATCTAACTAAGCATGATCTGTAGGTATTAACGCGAACGTCGGAGTGAGAGCAATAGTTCCAGTGCCAAAATTCACGATTAACGCTAAATGGATAACCTGCAAATAACTTTAAAAGCATCATCTATGAGCAATTTTTTAGATACCGTGGTTTGTCACCATTTCACAAGCATGTGCAATTTTAAATCTTGACACGTTTGAATCTATTCGCTTGACATTTTACCTAAAAATTGGGTATTATATTGTGTTTGTGTGCACTAAAATTCATTTAAGTGCATTTTTCCATGATAAATGGCTACGCAAATATCTTATATTTTAGCCCCCAGGACTACATTCAGAAAATATGTTTGGAGGCTATAAGTAATTTTCTTGCAAAAACGTGTGCAAAACATTGGAAAACTTTCTCAGTAGGCAAGCAGTTAAAGGAGTAAAAAATAAATCTGTTGCTGGAGATACATTCAGATGTTCACCTACATGTGCACCACAATCTTCTCATACAGTTACAATATTTTCCCCATTTAATCCTGAACAATTTTCAAATAAAAAGTCTACCCACCCTTGAAAATGCCAAGTGTTTGTGAAGTAAAAAAAATTAGACTAAGACCAGACCAAGATAAATCACTTAAGTTTTTCCACCTTTAATGTGACCTATAATATGTGTGATTCAATTAAAAACCAAACTGAAATCTTTAAAAGGGGGAAAAATAAAAAATAACAAGCTTACAATGATGTGGTTGCATAAATATGCACACCCTTAACCACTTAAGGACCGGAAAATTTTCCCCCTTAATAACCAGGCCAATTTTTCGCTTTAACAATTGCGCGGTTGTGTGGCACTGTACCCAAACAAAATTGACGTCCTTTTTTTCCCCCACAAATAGAGCTTTCTTTTGGTGGTATTTGATTTTTTTTTATTTTTTGCGCTATAAACAAAAAGAGACCGAAAATTGTGAAAAAAAACTATATTTTTTACTTTTTGCTATAATAAATATAGTATAATATATACTATATTTAGTATAATATATAATATAATAATTAACAAAAACAATGTAAAAAAACTAACTTTCTTTATCAGTTTAGGCCAATATGTATTCTTCTACATATCGCAAAAAAATCGCAATAAGCGTATATTGATTCGCTTGCACAAAAGTTATAGCGTCTACAAAATAGGGAATAGATTTATGGCAATTTTATTTTTTTTTTTATTTTTTTTTACTAGTAATGGCGGTGATCTGCGATTTTTAGTGGGACTGCGACATTGCAGTGGACAGATCGGACACTTTTTTGGCACCATTGACATTTATACAGCGATCAGTGCAAAAAATAGCCACTGATTACTTTGCAAATGTCACTGGCAGGGAAGGGGCTAACACAAGAGGCGGCGATCAAGGGGTTAAGTGTTCCCTAGGGAGGTGTTTCTAACTGTGGGAGCAGTGTACTAACAGGGAATAGAGAGAGATTGCCATTCCTGATTACAAGGAACAGCAGATCTCTCTCTTTGCCTCCCTGACAGAACAGGGATCTGTCTGTTTACATTGACAGATCCCCGTTCTGTCTCTCTCAGGAGCGATCACGGCTGCGCGCATTGGCTCCAACATCACGCAATGGGCGTGCACCTCCAGCGTCACACCGTGGGTGTGCACCCCCTATACCCCTTAAAGCGGCCACCATACAGCTTGGCGATAAGTGCAGGGGAGCCAACCTGCCGGCGTATAACGACAGCGGCCAGTCAGCAAATAGTTAAACTAATATTTTGTTGAAGCACCTTTCGATTTTATGACAGCATTCAGTCTTTTGTGGTAGGAGTCTATCAACATGGCATCTTGCCTTGGGAATCTTTTGCCCACTCTTTCTTGCAAAAGCACTCAAAATCTCTCAGATTGCAGGGGCATCACCTGTGCACAGCCCTCTTCAAGTCACCCAACAGATTTTCAATAGGATTCAGGTCCAGGCTCTGGCTGAGCCATTCAGAATCTTTTATCTCCTTCTGATGAAGCCATTCTTTTGTTGGTTTGGAGGTATACTTTAGGTTGTTGTCATGCCGAAAGGTAAATTTGCACTTCATCTTCAGCTTTTTTTAGCAGAGACTAAAGGTGAAGGTTCTGTGCCAAGATTGATATTTGGAACTGTTGAAAAGTCCCTCCACCTTGACTAAAGCCCGAGCTCCACTTAAATAAAACCAGCCCCAAAGCATAATTCTGCCACCACCATGCTTCAAAGTGGGTATGCTGATTTTTTTTTTTGGTGACGCGCCGTGTTGGTTTTGCACCAAGCATCAATCTTGGTCTCAGACCATAACACATTTTCCCAAATGGTTTTGTCAGACTTGATATAGGTTTTCAAAAAAATGCAGCCAGGCTTTTACTTAGTAAGAAAAGGCTTCTGTCTTGCCACCCTACCCCACAGCCAAGACATATGAAGATTACAGGAAATTGTTGTCACATGTAGTCAGGGCTGATGCAAGGATTTCTGAGACCCTAGGAAAAACCTTATTCCCCCTCCCCATTGGCTCTACCCCTCACTGAGAATTTTGCGGCGCCTCTCCGCCTATTTCTTCAGCAGTGTTCCACAGGCCCGCACCTGTACCTCTGGCCTGAAGACAAATAGTGGTGGCACCGGCTCGCTCCCTTGTCCCAGCCGTGGTCCACAGGTATATGGACAGGCTAGGGTAGTAAACAGACAGGCTAGGGTAGTATACAGACCTGTTAGGGTAGTATACGGACAGGCTAGGGTAGTATACAGACATGCTAACTGTGTAACTGCCTGTCTGTATGAGCAGACAAATGCACTGACAATGCTTTACAGGCTCCTAGTAAAAATAATAATAAATACACATTTTTTTTTATCTGCAAAAAGATCTGCATTTATTATTTTTTTACAAAGGTGGACTTGAACCTCCACACCTCAAATCACCCCAATTCCTGTATTTTTAGGCCTCAGATTACCACAATTCTTCTACCTCCACACCTCAGATCACCCCAATTGCTTCATCACCCTGAACGCCTGTTCCCCTCTGCACATCCATTCCCCTTTGTACACAATGCAATATAAACTTGACAGCAAAGTCAATTTTTTATTTTTTATTTCATGTGACTGGGTGCAGCACTGAGTGTGCTGTCTGTGCTTCCACTATACCTGAGCCAGCGGCAGTGATGGCCTCACCTCCAGGAGAGCGGCGCTGCTGCCTGTCCTCCCATAACAGGTCCCCAACTATCCAAGAGGAGGGAGGGAGGGGAAATCGTGGAAAGCCCCGACTTACATGCAGGGCTTCAATCTCATTTGCCCAGGCCGGTTCCATCTATCAGGCAGCACTTCTGGCCGGCTGCTCTTTGTCCCGGCTCTCTCCTCCTCTTCTCACTGCCACTGCTAGGGTGGCACTGCAGGCTGGGAATAGAGAGGTCTGGGGATGTCTTCACAGGCGCAAGCGCCCTCTAGCCTAGTGCCATAAGGTGCCTATGCTACCTTATAGATGGTGACTCCGGTCCTGGAGGTATTTTAAAAATCTGAATCCCTAGCGAGCAGCTAAAGATCCGGATTTTAGCGCCCCTGGTGCAGCCGCAACTGCCTGACCTGCCTATTGCTAGTGCCGGCCCTGCATGTAGTACACAAGTACTTGCCAGATATTCCTGCAGCTCCTTTAATGTTGCTGTAGGCCTCATGGTAGCCTGCCAGACAAGTTTCCTTCTTGTTTTTTCATCAATTTTGTAGGAATTTCCAGTTCTTGGTAATGTCACTGTTGTGCCATATTTTCTCCACTTGTTGATGACCGTATATACTGTGTTCCATGGTATATCTAATGCCATGGAAAAAATGTTGTGCCCTTCTCTTGACCGATACCTTCCAACGAGATCCCTTTGATGTTTTGCAAGCTCTTTTTGGATCATGGCTCTTGCTGTAAGAGGTAACTGAGTAAATGTGAGAAAAATCTTACTAGAACAGCTGAACTTTACATGGACTTTATCACAATCACATTAATTTATGAGAGGTGTGAACTGACTACTATTTACCATCAGTTTGAATGTGATTGGTTAATTCTGACCACAGCCACATACCTAATTGTAATGGGGTGTACACACTTATGCAGCCACAATATTTTATTTTTATTGTCCACCACTAAATAATTTCAATTTTAAATTGAATTGCACAGATTATAGGTCACATTAAGGGGGGAAAAAATTCTGATGTGGTTTACCTTGGTCTGATTTTTAGTTTTAGCTCAAAATCCTGACATTTTACAGGGGTGTGTAGGCTTTATATCCACTGTATATAGTTCATTAATGATGCATTATTAGTATATTAATGGCAGAAGAAAAGTCCACTGTTCCAGTTATAGTCTGCTTCTAGGCATATTGTTGAGAAGACTGCTTATAAAGCTGTTCAGTGTGTCTGTATACTCTTCGGTGTGTTTCCTTAAATTTCCAGCATGTACAGAATCTTGCCACTTCTTTCCCTGCACTTCGATCCCTTGTTTTTCCCAACGCTGCATTAACTCCTCCAACGCTACATGATCACACATTGGGTCATTTAAACAGTAGAAGAAGAGAACTGGGCTGTGAACAGGTTTTTCCAAAAAGGTTTGAATACCCCTATCATAATAATCTGCTGTTTGACCTTTCAGGAGTGAAAAGTATAAAAGCATTCCTCGTACCAAAAGTGGCTCTAAAAGCGGAGAGCTGAGCATGCGCGCCACACCTGAAAACAGAAAAGAATACTTATTTATACTTTGCACTAAACAGTGTATATCAAATCAGTGATCAATAGAGTATGAAAGTAGAAGGTTATTTTGCAGGGAATTGCCTCATAAAATGTAAACGACATGGGAAAGTGCAAAGTTTAAAGGTGTTACATACAGTATTAATGAAAACAACAATAATTTAGGAGAATGTCAAAAAGTGGGGTTAGTGAATGTGGTGAAGCGTCACTTTGTAAAGAGTACCCAATCGGGTGCAAGGAAAATGACTTGCTTGCACATGATTGGATGATGGAAATCAGCAGCGCTTCCCCACATTCACCAAGCTCTGAGGAAAATTAGTACAACTGCACTTACAAAGTACACACTCTATTTGACTTTAGTAAATCAACCCCTATAGGTATCAAAAATGTAATTGACTCCTAAAACATGTCCTAATTAATTCTTAATACCATTAAAACTATTCACTGGTGTAATTAGTGGGTTATGCAAAAAAGCTAGGTAAAAAAACCTAGAGAACAATTAAATCCATTAAAACAATACCCTAAAAAACACTACATTGTTTTCCTAGCCCTGGGATATGTCTAGTTAGGACATTTACACTGCTCATACACCATAAATTTATGACCACTGACAGGTTAAGTGAACAGCAATGATTAATCTCATTACAATGGCAACTGAAAGTCAGTGGGATTTATTAGGCTGGGTTCACAACTATGCGAATTGGATGCAGGAGAATGTGACCGGCTCTCTATGGAGCCGATTCATATATCTCCAGGGCAGCTGCGGTCTTCGGCTTCGTTTCAGGGCCAAATTCAGGCACAGATTCATCCCTGAACTGGAGAATGGGGATGCATAGCGTTCCTATGCGAGCCTCAGGCAGCAAGTTGTCCCTGAAGTTGATGTGTTGAAAGCAGAAAAAATGGGCATCACAGTTTGCTGTATAAAGAACTGCACAGCTGCCAACCAGTCAGGGTTTCCATGCTGACATGTGTCCGCAGCCAAGATCGCCTACAATTTGCATGTGAGCATAAGAACTGGACCATGGAGCATGGATTAAGTTTGCCTGGTCTGATAAATCATGTTTTCTTTTACATCATGTGGATGACTTAGATGCATGTGCATTGCTTACCTGGCAAAAAGATGGCACCAGGATGAAGTATGGGAAGAAGGCAAGGTGGTGGAGACAGTGTGATGCTTTGAGCAATGTTCTGCTGGGAAACTTTGGGTCCTGTCATTCATGTGATGTTACTTGACATATACCACCTACCTAAACATTGTTGCTGACCAAGTACACCCTATCATGGAAATGGTATTGCCTGGTGGCAGTGGCCTCATTCAGCAGGGTAATGCGCCCTGCCACACTGGAAAAATGGTTCAAGAATCATTTGAGGAACACAACGAGTTCAAGGTGTTGACTTGGCCTCCAAATTCTCCAGACCAATCGAGCATCTGAAGGTTTTGCTGTAAAAACAAGTCCGTCCATGGAGACCCCAACTCACAACTTACAGGTCTTAAAGGATCTGCTACTGACAGCTTGGTGCCAAATACCACAGCATACCTTAAGAAGTCTAGTGGTGTCTTTGCATCGATGGGTCAGGGTGTTTTGGCGGCAAAAGGGGAGACCTACGCAATATTAGGTGGTCATAGAGTTATGGTTGATCGGTGTTTATCTTTATCACACTTAAGACATAAAAAATCTGTTTTAAAGGCACGCAAATACATTTTATTTAGATGAAAATCTAACACGTGATAATAGATGTGATTAGAGAGTACAGCACAAAAAAAAAACTAACTTACCTGTTGCCATCCTTTCTGTGCTGCCTATCACAAGACTGTCAAACACTTGGCCATTAACCCTTTCCAACAGCTCTCGTTGTTCCTTGGATGAACACACCAACATCTGTGCAAACAGGTACCCTCCAACGGACACAGCATGGACAAAAAGTCTGCGAGAAGAAAGGTCCTCTTGTTCCATCAAAAGATTCAACAACTGTCTTGCATGTTCAAGTCCTGTCCTAGGCCACAGAAAATGTGACACCGAGCTCTCTGCCACGAATACGTCAAAGCCTAACTTGAAGTAGAGCTGGATATACTTTTCATGAGATTTAGCCTTTGATCCCAGCCATGGAAGAAAGAGTAAAAGTGGACGAGGAGCCTGGCTGCTTTCTGAGTTAGAAAGATTTGTGTACAAGGAAAATGAATTAGAATATTTCTTTACACTAAGAGGATAAGGTAAAGTATTTGGAGCTTGGCCTTTTGGTACAGTTCCAGATGCTGGGGCCATAGCAAGGGCAGGAGGCGGTGAACTGACTTGATAGTGGAGGTAGGAACTCTGTAGAAACAAACACATAGGAGATACGTTATGTATGCAGACAATGAAATAACTACGGTACATTTAATTGAACTTTTTCTGAAATGTTAAAGATGTTACTGGATGAAAATACTTGGATAAGTTTAGTTAAATGTCAACGTCACAGAAAAATATGTGAAAATTTGGTAATGTGACTAATACCACTAGCTATACCATAACCTGAACTTTCAAAAATGTAAGGCCACTTTCACACTGAACTCCCCTTGCTAGCGGTTAAGCGCCATTTTAGCGGTGTTTTACCGGCGCTGTGTGGGCGGTAGCGGGGTGCTTTTAACTCCAAAGAAGGGGTTAACAAAAGGTTAAAAGTGCCCAAAAAGCACTGTTGCCGAAGCACTTTGGCAGCGTTGCCCACTGATTTCAATGGCAGGGCGTTTTGGGAGCAGTGTGTACACCGCTCCCGCACCACCCCAAAGATACTGCTTGCAGGACTTTTTTCCTGTCCTGCAAGCGCACCACCCCAGTGTGAAAGCACTTGGACTTTCACACTGGGGTGGCTTGAGAGGTGCTTTTCAGGTGCTATATTTAGCGCTAAAACGCCTGAAAAGCACCTCAGTGTGAAAGAATTATTCATCAGTTACAGCAAGGCCACCCAAAAGATCTCTTAAAAAAAAACATGTTCCCAAGCCATAAGACACAGAGCACGGCTCAACCCCGCTTGGTGTCTCTGGGAAGGGGCTCGCCTGGGCCCCCTTCAGGGGTGTGATTGACAGCAGAAGGAGCAAATGCTGCATCTCAGCCAATAAGTAGGGGGTGACCTAGGAGAGCCGCTGCTCCTGTACACATTGCTGGATCAAGATTGGGCTTAGGTAAGTATTAGGGGGGCTGAGGAGGAAGCTGCACACTTAAGGATTTTTACCTTTATGCATACAATGCATGAAGGTAGGAAACCTTGCCTTTTGAAAAGGCATGAGTTATCTTACTAAAAAACATTCCCTTCACTTGCATAAATCTTGATTAAACACGCATAGTAATTAATCATTTACCCCAAACTCTTGATGTTACCTGTTCTGTGGCACTGTCAATGACATAAAAAAAAGTTTCAAACATGGAGCATGATAGCCAGTAGTCTAGAATTTCCAAAACAAAAGGTCAGTCAGGGTTGCCGCCACATTTTATTTGGTATCAATTTTCTCTGCTGAAAAGTATTTTAGAAATTGTCTATGCACCTTCAGTAAAATCTTTTTCAGTAGAGCCCATTTCCCAGTGATTTGGTCCCATGAGAGCCTCAAAACTTTCTCTACCCCCCCCACGAGGGATGCTTGAAGCTGAGTCCCAACATGTTCTGCTTGCTGACAGTCCAGAGGAGCACAAGGCCATCTAGCAGTGAATACTTCCTGCCATGCAAGAGATGAGGAGAGCCAAATGGTAATGCCTTGCCTCTAAGAACAACAGTGGCACAGTCAATCCAGCATAGGGACCAGATCACTTGACCCTTTCACGGGGAGAGCTCCAAAGCCTTCCCAGGGTGAAGGTCCTGCCACAAGATGTCCAACAGAGACTAGGCCAGAATAAAAACTCACAGAAGGATCTCCTGACGGAAACAGAAACGGTTTTCTGGGGAACCAGATGGAAGCCACACCCAGCAAAAGGGGCACACCCATGGGGAGGAAGGAAAAGATACCACCACATTTAACCCAGGAAGACCATCTGGATGTCTCGCCTCGATTCCAGGCTGCCAGACATGAAGGGGGAAGCTGAAAAGGACTGAGAGTCCACAAAAGATGGGAAGACAATGATGGGAGGACATCCCCTTAACACCCTACAAATCTTGAAATGAAAAAGCAACAATTCCTGTTCACATGGCAGGGTGTATGTGTGATGCAAAGTTTAAGGAAGTAACAGCGTGGGATTCTTCATATTTTTAAACTTTAAAGTGGTGGTAAAGGCATAAGGTTTTTTTTTTTATCTTACTGGCTTCTATGCATAAGATAAGATAAAAACTTTGTGTGCAGCAGCCCGCCAATACTTACCAGAGGTCCCTCTCAGTCCACGAGTGCTTCAGCAATTCAAGATTCTCCCTCCTGATTGGCTGCCACCGCTGTCAGTCAGCTAGCCAATCAGACTGGTCTGATCACATTGCACTGGTGAGAAAGCTCTGATCATACTACACTGGTGACAAAGCTCTGATCACACTGCACTGGTGAGAAAGCTCTGATCATACTACACTGGTGAGAAAGCTCTGATCACATTGCACTGGTGAGACCGCTCAGATCACATTGCACTGGTGAGACCGCTCAGATCACATTGCACTGGTGAGACTGCTCTCATCACACTGCACTGGTGCGAAAGCTCTCATCATATTGCACTGGTGAGACTGCTCTGATGGTAAAGGAGGACTCTGATGGTAAAGAAGGACTTTAAAAGGTAAAGACAATTTAACCACACCCCCTTAAGCCACACCCACAATATAGCATAATTGAAGCCATGCCCATTTTCACAGCAATTTACTTTTAAAAGGATGCCACGCCCCTAAACAACATAATGTTTTGCCTACGCTGGCTTTCTGCAAAAAAAAGTGTCCTTAAAAATTTTTGTGGAATGTTGGCAACTGCGTGTCAGTCTTTTACCATCTCATTTGTTTTTGTCTCATATCTTCAGTGCGCCCCTTATTTTAATGTCAAAGACCGCATTTGAGGCCCACCATATAAAGAAATTTGATCAGTAATACTGTAAAGGCTTTTAAAGTGTGTATATATTTGAATAGGACACACACAATTTTAAGGCTTGGTATCTATTTACTTGATGCAACCCTATCTTTAAAATTTTACCAAGAATTTTGTTAATATATTATGTTTGTAAGCCCTAAATCAACTTTAATGTATTTTTCACTTAAAATATACATTTAATAAACACTTGTGCAAATATTGTGTGACAAAAACCATTTTATTCGCCAGGGTCTGCATTGAAAATAAAAAGTTTTAAATATTCTTCAGGCATAAAATGTACATTTTAAAACGCATGTGCAAAAATGCAAAAACTGTTCTAACAGAGAAAGGGTAAAGGGTGTGCCTGCTGAACACCATAAAAAACACTAACATCTCTTCAGCACTCCCACTTTGATTGTTTTTTCTGTAACTGCTCTCTTCGTGATGAAAAAAAATGGCTGCTTTGGAAGCTCAGCACTTTTTGCTTACCATGGAAATAAGAAAAAAATAGGGGTTATTCATGAAAGCCAATGTCTTTAAAACATGTCACTGGACTAAAGTTAGCCACACACAATCAGATTTTCATCTGCTTACCAAGGAGGGCAAGCTGAACAAAATAATGGAAAAAGTATTCGCTGGTTTCAGAAATGTTAGGATCTATGCAGGTACCGCCAATCTATCACTAAAAAGGAGCTTAAAGTGGTTGTAAAGGCACAAGGTTTTTTACTATGCATTAAGGTAAAACCCTTCTGTGTGCAGCAGCACTCCAGCCCCCCCAAATACCTACCTGAGCGCCACCTTGATCCAGTGATGTCCACGAGACCCTTGTCAATCACAGCCATTGAGCCAATC
The DNA here is from genome assembly GCF_042186555.1 of Aquarana catesbeiana. Taxonomy (NCBI): domain Eukaryota; kingdom Metazoa; phylum Chordata; class Amphibia; order Anura; family Ranidae; genus Aquarana; species Aquarana catesbeiana. Next base: position 139,546,410 of record NC_133326.1, read on the forward strand.
AGGAGATAAAGGGGGCGGGGTCGAGCCACAGCTCTGTGTGTGAATGGACACAGAGCCGTGGCTTGGGAGTGTACTTGCTTGGGTGACCCCACAGCAAGCTGCTTGCTGTGGGGGTACCCAGCAGGAGGGAGGAGCCCCAGTGTGGGACCCGAGAAGAGGAGGATCAGGGCTCCTCTGTGCAAAACCATTGCACAGAGCAGGTAAGTATAACATGTTTGTTATTTTAGAAAAAAACAAAAACAAAGCTTTAGTATTACTTCAATGCTGTGACCTACAGTATACTCTTAAAGTGGTTGTAAAGGCACAAGGTTTTTTTACCTTTATGCATTCTACGCATGAAGGTAAAAAACCTTCTGTGAGCAGCAGCCCCCTAATATTTACCTGAACCCCCTCTCGATCCAGCGATGTCCACGAGAGCCTTGGTTGATTGGCTTTTGGCAGCAGCAGGAGCTAATGGCTCCCGCTGCTGTTCATCACGGCCAGTGAGCCAATCAGGAGAAGGAGGGGGCGGGGCCAAGACACGACTCCGTGTGAAAATGGATACACAGAGCCGCTGCTCTAGAGTTCGCTTGTTTGGGTGCCCTCACAGCAAGCCTTTTGCTGTGGGGGCACCTGGCAGGAGCGCAAGCGTGGTACCTCCTTTAAAAACCACGGCACAGAGCAGGTAAGTATAAAATGTTTGTTGTAAAAAAAAAAAAACATGACTTCATCACTTAACATCACATAATGCGGATGGTCTTAGTCCAGGCTGGCTCCTAAGAAATCCAGAATTCTAGTTATTACTGGATCGGAGTCCTCTGTCTCCAAGGAAGTCCCCTTCAAAAGCCAGACATTAAGGTGTAGGGTTTCCAGACATGGATGAAACACTAAGCCCTGGTGAAGAAAATCCAAGATTAGAGGGAGAATCAAAAGTTTTGTCACCAACAGATATTTCAGAAGCCATACAGGAGCCATTGGGATCTGGTATGCTCCTTCTACCTGGATTTATTTCTACTACCCAAGGAAGGGTGGCGAGGGTGGGAGGACATAATTTAGTTCTCAACTCCATGGGTAGGAGAGAGCCTAATGCTTCCGGCAATTCTGCAAATGCAAAGAGAAGTATTCATCTTGCTTGATGTACCTGGCAGCAAACAGATCCCAGAAAGGGCAGCCCCACATCTTTGTCAACTGAAGAGCACTACCCTCTGGATTCAGCTGATGGCTGCTAAGGTGGTCTGTTTTGACTGTAAACTGCGCTTGGAAAAGGAGATTTCCTTGTGCCCACTTGCAAACCCTGGGAAAAGAGGTGCATTTAGGGAGTGCTCTTTGTGCCCACCCTGACGACTGACATTATCTGTTAAATGGTCTTTTTTTACCTAATGGTACAAGCTTCTAGAATAGCCTTAGCTCTCAGAAGTTTGAAGAGCTGGAAGCCATAGTTTGCTCTCACTTCCCCTGGAACGATTCCTTCTGTAGAACTGCACCCCAAATTGTGCTGCTTTCATCTCTATAGACCAGTACTGGATCCAGGCATCTCCAGTGAGAGATTGTCTAGATTTAGCCACCAATCCAGAGATGATCTGACCTGCAGGAAGGGGGAAAGGAGAGAATCTAAAAATGTAAAATCCCTATCTCATTTACCCAAAATCTGGAACCAGAGGCCTAATGTGACAGTGATGCCCACCAGACAGCAAAGATAGAGGCTGACATGAAGCCAACAAGGAAATGTCAGGATGTTTGAATTATTAATTGAATTATTCATGAGATTCGCTACCCTATTCAGCTATTAAGCACAATAAAATTATATGAAAGTATGAACTATGCAACTAGAAAAAATAAATTAAGATTTATTTTACAAGAAGTCACTTAAGAAACACCATTAACAGTCAGATTAAGAGGGTGACACAGGCACTGAAATTATCTTCACAACAAATTACCTAAAAAAGGTACCCCGCTAAAGCTTGGGTATATATTAAATTAAATCAAATAATTAATTTCCCCTTGTAGACAGTAAGACCATATATAACTAAACTTGTCAGACAATCTCCGTTTGACAGATTACAACCATTTTCCTCCTGCAGAAGAAATAAAGGCTTAAACCTGTCTGTGGGATGTGCCAATACGGCAAAAGAAAAAATAATGTAAAAGAAACAATGATCTAACTCTAGAAGTTATGTTATCCAGAGGGAAATATCAAATTACCCAGCAAAAATGACTGCAATTGGCCTATTAATTGATCAAAAATTATCTTGAGAATAATACACTATTAGTTACCCTCAGAAATAGAAAGTGGATTGCTCAGGATGGATTGCCTTAAGATGGCTGCCGACCAAACCCTCATGTGTCTGTGAGCCTGGAGGCTGAAATTTTCTTTTATACAATGATGGTGGAACCCCCTGCGAGGGAAGACTTTCTGTGAAGTTTGTTTTGTTTAAATAAAAATGGGCTGGGGGGCGTGGCTTGGCAGATGAAGGAGTAGGACGCGTTTCCTCTGAGCTCCCGCTCCGGCTGCATTAATCACTGCAAATCCGGCGGCATCCTCAGCACAAACCTCGCCTCATGAACAGGAGAGGCTCCAGCACAGCTCCCCGTCCCACTGGAGCGCAAAAAAAGGGAGAAATCTGCAAATTTCTGCAGAAACTCAGCCCAGGCGGCAAGGCAGCCTCAGCTTCCAAGTTGGCGGCGACACGTGCAGCCACAGCAAAGGCTGTCTCACAGATACTCCTGACAGACACAGCATTCCCCACAGGGCTCAGAACATGGCTCCCAACACTCATCCTGACAGCCCCTCATCCGTCCCTCACAGTTCCAGAGATGGATGGGATATGGAAGCTTATATCAAAGCACTCCCCATAAAAAATGACATTGAATACATTAGCAGACTGGAGAGATCATACAAGCAGGAGCTGACCGACCTGCGCAGGTACATTGGCCACCGCATAGAGGATATAGAGCACACTGTGGAGAGCTCAGTTTCAAAACTCACAGAATATGAGGAGATCTTCCACAAGCACACTGTACATATCCAGTAATTGTGCTATGGTCTTGATGACCAAGAGAACAGGAGCAAACGCAATAATATACGGATTCGCGGCCTCCCAGAAACAATCGAACCAAAGGACTTAGGAATCAAAAACGATCAAGTACCCGTGGGGATTCCCCTTCCAGCTCACGGTCTCCCACGAAGGCAAGACAGCAACCTTTTGCACGCTTGGGGAACTGGCTAACTTTCTGGGGACCTTCGGACCTTCCCTGACTGGCCCCTGCAAGCGGCGACACCTGACCTACCACTTTCAACTGGATGGACTACCTTCACGAAGCAGAAGCGCTCCCGCTCCACCACCTCCAAATCCCCAGCTGGATGAACTCCATAATTACCCCGACGGCTGGTGGGGCTGCCTCACTATTTTCTCCTGACACACAGGAAACCTGTGTGTTTGTGTTAGCAACCCCCATATGGTTGCCTGCCCTCAGTTAGACAGGGTCCCCTGGGACGAGCCAAGTGTGCTGCCGAGACAACCGTTGTGTCTGATGCAGCACTGCACTAGACCCAGACGGAAACTGTTCATGTTTCACTTCTATTTTACTTCATTATTACTATTTTTACTTTATTATAACTTTTTATCTGTACTCACACAAGTGGACGAGGGAGACCATGGTCCACCCGGGACACCCCTTGGGGCCTCTTTGGGGGCACCGGGGGTCTCCATAGAAATATATGTTGACATGTACATTTTGTTTCATCTGTTTACATTACCCTTTGGCCGGAGAAGGGGGCCCCCCCGCGTGTGCCGCCACGTTCCCCACATTAGGAACCACAGAGTCTTTATTGGTTCTGTTCTCAATGCTAGATTTAGTTAGGCCTTTCTCTGGGGACCGTGGTTGTTTTCCCCCCACGGTCACTAGAGGGCACTGTTCTCCCTTCTCTCAGAGCTCAGCCCTCAGACTACAGACAAACTGGACAACTCTGCAATGTTTCCTCACCTGCCTGTCTGAGCAGAAGATGGTCCCAGATGTGGGTCTACACCATCGGCGCTGGGAACATCTCTTTTTTTCTTTTTGCTCCCTCTCTCCCTCCTTACCTGATATACTACATTCACCTAACCCGATATACAGTAGTCGTCTCCCTCTCATGGCCTACCATCACATACTCCCTAAACCATGGCATCCACCTTAGCCCTTCAAATGTCCTTGCTTAATTGCAGAGGATTCAACACCCCAGAGAAACGCAGACAGCTACTATACCACTTCCACAGAGTCCACACCCAGATACTCTTGCTCCAAGAAACTCACTTTCGATAAGATTCCATACCTTCTCTCCCAAATAAATACTTCACCACCTGGTATCACAGTACAAACCCGACTGTTAAGTCGAAGGGTGTATCAATAGCCTTCCAAGACTCTTTCACCCCAGAGATCCTAGACTCGTATATTGACCCTTTAGGGCGCTATATATTTTTGAAAATGAAACATATGCAAACGATTTTCACGTTGGCTAACGTTTATCTCCCTAACCGGGATCAACTTGCATTTCTATCCTCTGTGGCAGCGTGCCTAGATGCATTCGGAACCATTAATCTGATAGTGGGTGGCGACCTGAATGCCCCAATTGTGCCGAGACTGGACTCCTCTACCGGTAAGTCCCACATAACACCGTCCACCTTAACTAAAATACGCTCCATACCCAACTTTTACTTGGTGGATACTTGGAGAATACTTAACCCCTCTGGTAGAGACTGCACGTTTTTCTCCTCAGCACACGGGTCATACAGCAGAATAGATTACATCCTACTATCCCAATCACTGCTTGACTTTGACCCGGAGTGCCGTATAGGGATCAGACTTTGGTGGGACCATGCCCCGGTACACCTCACACTATGTAGACTACATACCTCCCAACATTTTGAGATGGGAATGAGGGACAACTACTAACAAATGTATGTAGGCACAGGACACGCCCCCTGCCACACCCCCTTAAAGGAGAATTAACCAAAAAAAGGTTAATTAAATCCACAAGGACTTTTTTTTACCACTACTGTTCCTTTATACTGGATTTTAAAATGTACAAATGCAGCAATTTAGAAATTGGATAAAAGGTTTAGCACTGGGAAATACTTTTTGAAAAATAAAAAGTGCACTTTATATACAACTATATAGATCAGACCAAAATGAGGGACAAATGAGGAGGAAAGAGGGACAGAGGGACATTGCTCCAAATCAGGGACAGTCCCTTCGAATCAGGGACAGTTGGGAGCTATGAGACTACCCAGACCCCCCCCCCACGTCGCACATGGTGATTAAACGACAACCTACTATCTGACCTGGCTTGCACGACAGCGATCTCTGCAGCAATTAAGGACTTTACACACACCCATGCCACAGATGAGGCCTCAAACATGAACAAGAGGGAAACACTAAAGTGTGTTCTGAGAGGAATATTTATACAGCATGGCTCTTAGTTAAAAAAGGCCCGCACCGCAAACATTAAGCATCTTTTTGCCCTGATTGCCTCACTTGAAGCAACTCACAAACACACTCTCGACCCTAAAACTCTGGTAGAACGCACGGCGGGACCTACTTCGCCTTATAACGGAAAGCTCTTTGGTGGCCCGTGACAAGGGAAGACACTTACATTACGCCCAGGCTAACAAATGTGGCAGACACCTGGCGCAAACCCTCCACCCTAGACAACGTAGACAGACCATCCCACACATACTGGCACACCCTAACTGTAAATTATATAAGAACTCGGAAATAGTCACCGAATTCCAGAGCTATTACTCTTCACTATACAATCAACCCTCCACCTCGACACCGTACACACCTCCCAGAGCAGAGGACACTGACATGTTGGCATACGTCCTAGAAACAGCCCTCCCCACAATCCCTACGGCCGCTATAAAGGACCTTGAAGCACCCATCACCACATGAATATTTACTCGCCATTAAAAACCTCAAAAACGGTAAAAGCCCCGGACCAGACGACTAAACGCCACGCTTTTATAAGACATTTTGCCCAGCAAGTAGCCCCGTTCATGGCACGAGCCTTTGAGGAAGTAGATGACTCCCACCCCTTATCCACCCATAAATTACAGGCCCAAATAGTGGTAATCCCCAAATCAGGAAAGGACCAAGCTAATTGTGGTAATTACAGACCCATCTTCCTACTTAATGTAGACCTCAAACTGTTCTCTAAAATAATCGCGAACCGTCTCGGCCCCATACTACCCGACTTAATACATAGTGACCAGGTAGGCTTTGTCCCAGGCCGCGAGGCCAGAGATAACACCACGAAGACTCACCATTTGATCACCTACGCACAACGTAAACACATCCCCACATGCCTGTTAGCATGCGACGCAGAAAAAGCATTTGACAGGGTCAGCTGGCTGTTTCTCAATCTAACGCTTATAAAGGAGGGGGCAATTTGGGACTTTAGGTGAGGCACAAATAGGAGCTGGATGTAGAAACGATCATTTGTTTATCAACCAAAAAAAAGACATCATATAGCGAAAAATTGATGTTACAATCAGATAATGTTTACAAAAACTCAAAAACATAAAATCATTAAACAAAAATTGTAGACAAATATAGAATAACATTCCCGTTGTTGCTCCATGTGCAAATTCATATAAAACTTTAAAAAGGAATGAATGTCCTCACAGGTAACGTTATTAGGGTGTGCATCTTTGTAAGCGCTACGCGTTTCTGGGGAATACCGCCTCATCAGGAGCTGATGCATATAACAATTCTGTGAAAAGAGTATATAGCATTGAACATATATTAACCCCAATAGCAGAAGGAGGTATAGGGGAAAAGGGGCATAGACGGGAAACCATCAAGACTCTCTACTCACTTTGCAAACTCATCATGTCAATGGAGATTACCAAGAGGCCATTTTTTTATATTATTTATTTACTAACACATAGATGGGTATTTTACCATATACTTACATTTTTTAGACAGTTTGGAGTCTGCTTTTGACATCATCAGCTGCAGCAGCGGGGATTTCCCTGTCCTGGTGGGGAGGTTTTGGTCGTGCTCTGTCCTGGGGGGATCCTCCTACCTCAGCTCCCAGTGAAGGCATCGGTGATGCTCCCTGGCCTCTTGGTAATCCAGTGACATGATGAGTTTGCAAAGTGAGTAGAGAGTCTTGATGGTTTCCCATCTATGCCCCTTTTCCCCTATATCTTCTTCTGTATTGGGGTTAATGTATGTTCAATGCTATATACTCTTTTCACAGAATTGTTATATGCATCAGCTCCTCCTTAGCGAAAATAATGTCCCTCTATTCCAACCCATTAGCGAAAGTTACGGCAAACAGTGAACACTCAGCGGCATTCCCGAATAAAAACGGAACCAGACAAAGCTGCTCCATGAATTAGCTTGATTCGGCTCCCACAGAAATTTTTAACATAGAACATGACTAAAATGGAAGCCCTAAACATATCCCTATCCACCCACACTCTTTCACTTATCCAACAAAACCCCTTCTGGAAAGGTATATTTGCGATTTATAATAAAATGTATGATATCTTCATGGCCCTCCCCCTAAATAGCCCTATTGTCGATACTACCGGGATCAATCAAATCCCAGAAAACCAATCTCCGTCGGTTTTTTCCATCGGCAGCCTGACAGCTGATCATGAAATATTGGAAATCTGAATGGATCTCCATTCTCAATTAGATTGTTAATGGAGGAGATGCGTGCCAAAGAGGGAGATGGCTGGGATAAACACAAGAAAATGTGGTATGTCTGGGTGCATTATTCTACATTGGATAGACTATTGAAAAGAATCACTAGTGGATGAGCTGAACAGCACCCTAGAATTAACGGCCGGAACACCACCAGTGTGGATGGTCCAGATGTCTTGATGACCTCACACTGGCGAACGGCCTGTTAACCACCTGAGCCCATCCATGTTGTGTAAAACATCTACAGTCACACTGAATGTACAGTCAGGTCCATAAATATTGGGACAGCGACACAATTCTAATCTTTTTGGCTCTATACACCACCACAATGGATTTGAAATGAAATGAACAAGATGTGCTTTAACTGTAGACTTTCAGCTTTAATTTGAGGGTATTTACATCCAAATCAGGTGAATGGTGTAGGAATTACAACAGTTTGTATATGTGCCTCCCACTTTTTAAGGGATCAAAAGTAATGGGACAATTGGCTACTCAGCTGTTCCATGGCCAGGTGTGTGTTATTCCCTCATAATCCCATTTGGAAAATGTCTGATGGAGCCTACACATGGTCGGAATTTCCGACAACAAGCTCCTATCAAACATTTTCTGTTGGAAATCCTTTTGTGTGTACGGGGCATAAGTGTGGCGGTGGCTTTCAACCACTACCATATATACCACCTGTTTTTCTTTATTCTGTACCCCCAACTGCTTTTCTTTAAAAAATGGTTAAAAAAAATATATTCAACCTTAAATAAAAATGGGTTGCCATGCCCTTGAAAATGCAGTGGGGACTGACATGATTTCTATAACTTGTATGCACCACTAGAGCTTAATGACCCCAACATCTTACAATTTGTGGAGAAATTGGCGTTGGGCACGGATAGCGCTGGTCCAGATCCTCGCATGCCGGAAACAGTGAGTGTCAAGAGACTGTATTTATTGCTGTTGCTGTGTGAAGCAAAGTGATGGGTGCTGTGTCTTAGCTTTAAGGAGACAGTACACCAGAATTTTTTTCTGAAGGAACTGTGCATCTGTTGCTGCAAAGATGCATGTTGTTGCACATAGCAACAAAGTCAAGGTTGATCGTGAGACCTATGGTGGAATGATCCTGATGAGAGTCCTGGCTGGTGGGCTCAAAAGGAACCATTACAGCCAGTTGGAAAGGGCTGGAGAAGCTCTGCAGGGAGAGTGCAATCTCTCATAGCAACCAGTGAAGTGTCGTCTGGGTGGTGGGGCTCCTATGAAGAGATGACTCACTATTCCCACAAAAAGGGCAGGGAGGCCCGAGTCCTGTGACCGCATGGGGAAATACAGCAGGAGAACGCAACAGGCTGACCGGAAGTTCAAGAGGAGTGCGGTTGCCCGTAGCAACGGTTGTGATTTCAAGTCTGCAGACTGGGTGAGAAGGACTATGTGACTGTAACCACGGGAGTGGAAGTGACCCCCAATGTAAGATCCCCTGTTTGTGCTAAAAAGGACTTGCCTTGCTGCGGTGCTCTGTTCAGTGGGAAGGCAAGTGTGAAAGTGAAAAAGCTTGATGTCTGGAATGAAACTCCATCTGCTCATGCTGGTGAGGGTGGGGTACAGCAACATGGTGTGGTTGAAAATGTGTTGCCATAAGGCAAGTTAAAACAAATTGATGTGTTTAATGTTGAGAAGTGCAAAACTGACAAGAGCAGTGTTTCAGATGCTGTTGAGACTCTTGGTCTGTCTAGGTCTCATTGAGACGATGTAGTCCAACAGAGCAATACCTACTGGGATGATTTGGCCAAAAGACTAAAAGCAATGCTGGAAGAAGCTTCTGTGAGTAAAGGTTTAGTGGACGCTATGGTTTAGTGGATGCCAGGAGAGGTGTCTGCAGAACAGCCTATAGGCCAAGGTGCACAGGTTGTCGCAGATTCTAGTCTTCTCATGACTAAAGGTCCCAGCAAGTGAAAAACGCACAGCAAAAATTGTCCACAGTGCATAAAGGGAAAAAATGTGTATTTTGTGACAGTCATGCTTAAGGAAATCATGGAATGTACAGCCAGTGTATATCCTGCCATCCTCTCGTGAGTTTGGAGAACTTGTACCACAGGATACTGCCGATTGGGGCTGGATATTGCAGGCTGTACTGTGTAGAAATCACAAATGGTGGAATCGTTTAATGCAATGTTTTGTATTAATGTGGAAAGTTGTCTCACAGTGTGCTGGATTGCTTCATACAAAAGGTTGTGTATGAGAGGCACGCTGGAGCCCCGTTAGACAAGGCAGAGGTATCGAAAATACCAGTGGTAACAGAAATGGTAAAAACTGGTGTGGAAAAAAGCGTTTGTGCAAGAACAGGGGGCAATGTGAAACTGTGGGAAGGTGCCATAGGGAGTAACTGCTGGCCTGTGTGGGGTCCCTCCTCAGACACTTTCCTAGCAGGTGATGGGACAAGAGTTCTTGGTGATTTTGAATTGGGTAAAAACAGCAATATGCAAAAATCGAAAAAAGTGGTCTATTAAATGTAGACAAATATTTTATTGGAAATCACAGTCTAATGACATGGCTTAATTAATTGCATAGGGTACTGGATCTGATCCAATAACACAATTCATATTCCACAGTACAATTAAAAACATACAAGTACACATCATTACATTTATCAACATTCCGCAATAAAAAACACATGGTACACATCATTATATTCCATCATGTTATAAAATATACGAGCCCCGGCGCGTTTTGACCTAGATGCGGTCTCTTCAGGGGGAAAAAATAGATCTAAAAAATATATTGCATATGTTCAGAATTGGAAAAATATAACATCCTTCATCATATTAAATGAACTATGATGGCATGTTCTTACCGCTTAATAGTGGAATAGATGTTGTGTAATCCAGGATAGGAGAGACCGTTAGAAGAACCGAAGGGCTTGAGGGCCACCACCACCCCCCCGCAGAAGAGGAGCTGACCCCAAGGGACTTGCAAAGAGCCACACTGTATGCGCCCCCCATGGGGCGAGGGAGCATGCACCTGCAATGGACACCCATAATGGCCATCGTTAATTGGAGGAAATTAATCAATAATGTTATTATAAGTATTCCAAAATGTATATATTGGGACTGGCAAAGGATAAGTTATCTTTATATAAATCTATCACGGTAATGCGTCCTATGAAAATGACTAACCAAAGTTTAGATAACAATGTGATAAAACATTATGGTGGTATATAGAAGGAAAGAAGTGTTGATGGTTCATTAATCGTGATGCTCATTGGATGTAGTGCTAGGGAACTGCAAAATGAGTATGTGAAAAACTGACAGTTAACCCAGTCAAAAACGTGCACTGAGTGCAGGGTGTTAGAGTAGCTAAAGTGATACATTAAGTGATTGAAAAAAAGCATGGTGTGTACTAACTAGCGCAAACACTGTGTGAAAAAATTGTGATAACAGCAACAACAACTAAAGAGTGAAAAAAGATAGAAATAAATATAAACAATTAAATGGTGAAACAACCAAAATGTGTGTATATGGAAATGTGATGTGATGGAGAATAACGTGATTCATAAAAAAAGTGTAGTTTACCTCATATAATAAACCATAAACAATACCGCGCTAACATAAAGGTTGTTCTACTAATGATTAGCAGAGTGAAATAAATATTAAGCTGCAATCTTATCGTGAGGCGTGCACACAAACATAAGAAGAAAAAATCAAAAAAAGACTGCGCTAAGACAAAAGGCAACAATCATGTGATATGACTAATCAGAACATATGAATATGTTTAAAATTGAGTTTTTCAAAATTAATATTTATGAATAAAAAACACCAGGGCTTTCTTAAAAAAGTGACTGAAAATATATAATAACCAAATAAAGATATAAAAAGTCCCAAATGAAGGTAAGAAAAAGTGACTGGCGTCACAAAAACACACAGTCCCTGGAGCCAAGGCAAATGCAAACAATGATCTTGGACATGTAACGCAATCCTTGGAGCCAAGGTAGATGTATTCAGTGTACATAGACGTAAAACACCCAGTGAAAAATCCTCCACCTAATAAGATGTCCGCTTACCAGAGGTAAGCTGTGAATCAGCTTAGTATTAACCTCTCCACGGGGAAGATCAGCTCCTCAGGTCTCCAACCAAGGAAGGGGGTGGGCAGGATCTTACGATGTGTTTAGCTCAATCCACACAGTAGGAGGACCCTGCCTCTAATCCCTGTGATATGATCACATGAGTTCCATTGCTTTCTCAAGTGTTGACAATCTGAGGAAAGGAAACCCTGGAACTCATGTGATCATATCACAGGGATTAGAGGCAGGGTCCTCCTACTGTGTGGATTGAGCTAAACACATCGTAAGATCCTGCCCACCCCCTTCCTTGGTTGGAGACCTGAGGAGCTGATCTTCCCCGTGGAGAGGTTAATACTAAGCTGATTCACAGCTTACCTCTGGTAAGCGGACATCTTATTAGGTGGAGGATTTTTCACTGGGTGTTTTACGTCTATGTACACTGAATACATCTACCTTGGCTCCAAGGATTGCGTTACATGTCCAAGATCATTGTTTGCATTTGCCTTGGCTCCAGGGACTGTGTGTTTTTGTGACGCCAGTCACTTTTTCTTACCTTCATTTGGGACTTTTTATATCTTTATTTGGTTATTATATATTTTCAGTCACTTTTTTAAGAAAGCCCTGGTGTTTTTTATTCATAAATATTAATTTTGAAAAACTCAATTTTAAACATATTCATATGTTCTGATTAGTCATATCACATGATTGTTGCCTTTTGTCTTAGCGCAGTCTTTTTTTGATTTTTACCTCATATAATGTTGTAGTTCGTGTGGGCTGTAGGATATATTAGGCTTGTAAGGCTTATTGGATGTTGAAAACCTGACTGCAATGGTGCAGGAAAGGCGAGGACTCGATACCGAGATAATTTTTTTTTTTTATAATAGGTGCAGCACCGTCCATCCTGGCCTGCATGGAATAATGAATTAATTTTCAGTCATCAGTCTATTATATACCTGAAATTGGGCAGATGGGTAGTCACACACAGGTGCAGATGCTCCCCCCTCTCCCCATGGACATGACACACGGGCCGCTAGAAGAGGCGGCCCACGTGTGGCTCCCTCAGCGTCCCGAAAGACCCGAAGGCCCCGACCACTGTCGTCATCTCCGCTGCAATGCGCGTGACGTCATGATGTCACGCGCATGCCGAACCTTGCGCACTATGTCACAAACCATCCGGAGATGAGCAAGGAACGCCACCGGCAAGGCAGAGCCCATCTCGGCGACCAAGGGCAGATGCCCCGCTGCCGAACTGAGCAAAAAGGGGGGCATGCGGAAACCCCACAGACCCCCCCCCCCTTGTCGGGAAGCCGCAAGGGGCCAGACTCCACCCCCGGGGGGGCGGGGGGCAGGCTCAGCCAAACCCACCAGGATTCACAACAGTCCACACACAAGTAGCCTGATGGCATTGTTCATGCCACTAGAGTATTAGAATAATTGGATTCCAAAGGTCATAAAGTACCAATTTTTATAAAGGATAATTATTGTTCTTAGTTTTGCACAAGAGCTGTGTGCCGATTCCATGACCACATCCTCTTGCATATATAGTCCAATTGCGTTAAACAACAAATATCGTGTAGGATATTTGAGTATCATGCAAAGCGGGAGTCTGAAAGGTGCCCCCTGATGCATGGAAAGGGAAAAGATTGGATCTCAATCTGGTCCCCTAATTTATACCAAATACCAGTACAAAAAAAAGGTGAGGATGGCAAGAAGCACACACAGCTCATGTCTTGTCTATTGTGTCATAATGGGGAAGGGGTGTTTAACCACTTAAGGACCAGCCTCGTTTTGGATTTTAGGTGTTTACATGTTTAAAACAGGTTTTTCTGCTAGAAAATTACTTAGAACCCCCAAACATTATATATGGTTTTTCTTCTAACACCCTAGAGAATACAATGGCGGTCATTGCAATACTTTTTTTTGCACCGTATTTGCGCAGCGGTCTTATAAGCGCACTTTTTTTGGAAAAAATTCACTTTTTTGAATAAAAAAATAAAACAACAGTAAAGTTAGCCCAATTTTTTTTAATATTGTGAAATATAATGTTACACCAAGTAAATTGATACCCAACATGTCATGCTTGAAAATTGCGCCCGCTCGTGGAATGGCGTCAAACTTTTACCCTCAAAAATCTCCATAGGCGACGTTTAAAAAATTCTACAGGTTGCATATTTTGCGCTACAGAGGAGGTCTAGGGTTAGAATTATTGCTCTCGCTCTACCGGTCGCTGTGATACCTCACATGTGTGGTTTGACCACCGTTTTCATATGCGGGCGCTACTCGCGTATGCGTTCGCTTCTGCGCGCGAGCTCGTCGGGACAGGGGGGTTTTAAAAATTTTTTTTTTTATTTTTATTATTTATTTTAAAATATTTTATTTATTTTTACACTGTTTAAAAAAAAAAAAAAATGTTTCACTTTTATTCCTATTACAAGGAATGTAAACATCCCTTGTAATAGAAAAAAGCATGACAGGACCTCTTAACTATGAGATCTGGGGTCAAAAAGACCTCAGATCTCATATTTACACTAAAATGCAATAAAAAAAAAAAAAAAAAAAAAGTAATTTAGAAAAATGACATTTGAAAAAATATGCCTTTAAGAGGCATGGACGGAAGTGACGTTTTGACGTCGCTTCCGCCCAGCAGTATCTTGGAGACGAGTGAGTGCCATCTTGGCCTCACTTGTCTCCTGACACACAACGGAAGAGGACGCGATCGCCTCCGCCGCTACCGACGGCTCCGGTAAGCGGCGGAGGGCACCGGATCGCGGCGGGAGGGGGGGGCCCCTCTCCCGCCACCGATAAAAGTGATCTCGCGGTGAATCCGCCGCAGGGACCACTTTTATCTGAAAGCCGGCCGCCGCACGAAAACGGGGATACCGGGGTTATGGCAGCTAGCTGCTGCCATAACAACGATATCCCCGTTCAAACTTAGGACGTATATAGTCGTGCGGCGGTCGGGAAGTGGTTAACCACCCAAAAGAAAATTCAATGGAAGAAAGACACATATGGAAGAGACAAGAAGAGCTGCACACCCCGGAAATATACATTATGTTTTTTGGAAGGATTTTCCCCAGTGGGGCTTTAAAACAGCAATATGCAAAAATCGAAAAAATTGGTCTATTAAATGTAGACAAATATTTGATTGGAAATCACAGTCCAATGACATGGCTTAATTAATTGCATAGGGTACAATACCGGATCTGATCCAATAACACAATTCATATTCCACAGTACAATAAAAAGACACAAGTACACATCATTACATTTATCAACATTCTGCAATAAAAAACACATGGTACACATCATTATATTCCATCATATTATAAAATATATATATTTTGAGAAGTTGCCAAGGGTAACCACACAGGTATGAGCGAACCTGGAAAACAGATAGTGCTGGGTGAAGTTGAGCCAGGTACTCAGAGAAGTCGGTTCCAGCGGGTGTAGAAATGGGTCCCCTACAGCCCTGGGAGAGGAGGTCTGGGGGAGGTGAAAAGAAACGGAGGACCCCAAAGATTGGGGGGAAGTACATGTGCAAACACCCGGAAAAAGGTGGGTGGATTTGAACCGGGATGTTAATGGTCCCACAGCTGCAGTCTTACTTGTTGTGCCACAGAGAAGCTCTGGAGTTATAGCTATGTTCTCTTAGTTTGATGCATTACCTTGGACTCACTAGCCCCACCTGCTGCCAGCTGTGGACAATCTACAATCAAAGCAGCCCATAAATAGCAGCACTTCCTATCTCTCAGTGCCCGTTTGTTTGGACTAGCTTCCTAGGTGTTTTGACTGCTTTTTGATTCTGAATACCGTATTTGAACTTCTGCCTCAATTCCTGACTCTTCTCTAGCCTGCTGATTTTGTACTTCACTGCCAGCTCGTGTATGACCTTTGCCTGCCTGACCAATCTCTGGATTTCGATCGTGTACCGTTTTGCCTGATCTGTTGCCGTCCTGATCTGCCTGACTAAGTTTTCGCCTGAACCCTCAGCACACAAGCTCCACTTCGGACACTACCTATCACAGGTACCTTACATGACTAACGGGTCACAATGGCAGTGGACCCTGCTGAGATTGTTAAGGCAATTTCACGTAAGGGACAATTGATTGGAGCTCATTAACAGCATCTTTCTTCCCTGGACGCCAAGTTAGATGAACTTTATACTATGCTTAATCTTGCTTGCCTGTTCCTTCTGCAACGGTTCAGACTTCTGCTCCAATCCAACCCACCTCTTCTGTACCACCCATGCTTCCCCTACCTGAAAAATTTGGTGGTGATACTGAGGACTGCAGAGGCTTTTTAAATGTTTGCCATTTTCATTTCCGCAACAATCCTGGGACTTTTAACACTTTGTGTGCCAAAGTGACTTTTGTAATTTCCTTGTTAAAGGGGAAGGCCTTGGCCTGGGTCTCTCCTTACCTGGAACGCAATGATCCTGTGCTGCTAGACGCTGACAAATTTCTGGCTTCTCTCAAGACTGTATTTGGCAAACCAGATAGAGCTTCTGCAGCTGAGTACTCACTTTTGGATATATAACTGGGTACCAGGTCTGTGGCACAATATGCTATTGAGTTCTGTACCCTGACTGCTGAGACTAATTGGGACTCTAGGGCATTATGTGCAGCCTTCCAAAAAAGTCTTAGAGGTCGCATCAAGGACAAATTAGTCTATAAAGATTCCCCAGAAGACCTTGAGAAATTCATAAAGCTGTGCGTTAGGCTGGATGTCCGGTATCATGAAAGGTGCCAAGAGAGACTTAGAACTCGCACGTTTCCTAGGCCAGTTTACCGGTTGGCCCCTAACTTCCTAGCACCACCTCAGCCAGAACCTGAAATCTCAGTTGAACCCCAGGCACCTGAGGAACCCATGGAAGTAAGCCGTCTCCACCTTACTGAGTCAGAGAAACAAAGGAGGCGTGCATTGGTCTTATGCCTGTACTGTGAACTTAAAGGACATTTGTTGTCGGTCTGCCCTTCCCGTCCAGTAAAATGCAGGGTCTAACCAGTGTTGGAGGAGTTGGATAAGACCTTGCAGGTATATCCTCCAAGACCAAGATTACCATTCCCGCAATTATCCATTTACCCTCTAAACTTGTCTCCTGTGAGACTTTTGTGGATTCTGGAGCTGCTGACCCAACCCTTTTCTTCTCCAGTAGGGGCAGGTTTTTTCTTTATTGAAAAAAAAAGATGGGGGTCTTCGGCCATGCATAGATTATCGAGGGTTAAATCAAATCACTGTAAAAAGACATCTACCCTTTGCCTCTCATTCTTGAACTGTTTGATGTACTTAAGGAAGCCGTTATCTTCTCTAAGCTGGACCTACGAGGGGCTTATAATCTGATTAGAATTAAAGACGGGGACGAGTGGAAGACAACATTCAACACTCGTAATGGACATTTTGAATATCTGGTTATGCCATTTGGGTTGTGTAACGCCCCTGCTGTCTTCCAACGTTTCATTAATGACATTTTTCACGATTTCAGCAACAGTTTTGTGATCATATACTTGGTTAGACATTTTAATCTTTTCCAAGACTCATCTAGAGCACATCTCACATGTAAAGCAGGTATTACAACGACTGAGAGAAAACTGTCTTTACGCGAAAATTGAGAAATGCAGTTTCCATCAAAGCCGTATTCCTTTCCTTGGATACATTATAAGTGCTGTTGGTTTCCAAATGGACCCTCAAAAACTTTCCGCTGTCTTGCAATGGCCCCAACCGACCACTTTAAGAGGCCTCCAAAGCTTTCTAGGGTTCGCAAATTACTATAGACGCTTCATCAAAGGTTTTGCCTCCATTGTGGCCCCCCTTACTGCTATGACTAATAAAGGTACAAATTGCAAGGCATATAAAAAAAGAAATCCTGGTATTCCTACCAGGATCAGAAAGCGGCTACTTCTGCAACAACAAGTCTAGGTTTGGGTATGGTTCTATAAAATTACAAAATTTATTGGCCCCACTCCGGGCACACATTACATAGATTTAAAATGCAACTGTAAATATTGGTACAGCTTCACACAGCAAACTTCTCAAGGTACTCTCAAGGAGGAGAGATTCCCCAAAGAAGGATGATCTTGTGGGCACATTCAGAAAAAGAGAAGGAAAAAACACATATACAGGACAATACACAAAAACAAATCAGAAACCAAAACACAGAAAGTCCGGACATCAGCCTACCATTCGCAGTGAAACAGATATGCGATTAACTCGCATCAATGCCACAAGGGCATGTGAAAAAAGAGAAAAATGGGAAAAAAGGTCCCACATTCTGGTATTGAAAAAGAAATATCTTACAGTTTCACTGCGAATGGCCCCCGGGGGATCTCAGAAAACCTTCAATCAAAAAAAAATGGCCTGTTGGTTAATGTAAGGAAAAATAAAGTGAACAATACTGGCTAATTAGTGGTTGAGACACTACTGCTGGGCTAAATGGATATAGGTCCTAGAATTGTGGATCATTTTAGTCTAGGATGATAACTATCATGTTTTTGCCATAAAGATGGTGTGATCCCAGCTCTGTATATAATTAATCACTGGTGGATTATCCTTCAACGTGACGATCAGTATAATTTTAATAGTGAGAGTACCCCAGCTGGTTGGCAAATGTCCCGCAAATAATAAATGTAGCAGTTTTCAAGTCCAAAAGATGTAAACGGTATGTAAGGAAATAAACCGTAACACAGCGGATGTGTGGTGATCAGCTGACTACAAAGTTCTGTTCGTGCATAATTTGCCCACAGTAATAGTGGATATTTCTGACAGTCTTTTGATTAAACACTCAGACAGGTTGTTTATTACAGTCTTTTCCAGCAAGCACTGTCTTAATGATTCAAGGGAAAAGAGGAGGGAGGGGAAGGGCCTCAATACGTTACCACCCTGTACATTGTCATGGTTGTGTCCCATTCGGTCCTAACACGGATCGAAATCTTGACCATGTCGGTACCTTCATATCGGCTCTCATGCGGTGGGACAGTCCTGTCCTTTCAAAGCAGGGCCGATGGGTATACAGAACTTGCAGCGTTAGTGGAACACAACGTACAAACTGGGTGGTTGTGAAGCCGGCATCTCCAGACAAATTGCAAGGTGTGGTCCTCAGATGCTAATTCTGCTTTCCAGCAATTAAAAGACATGTTCAGCAAGGCTCCAATTCTTCAGCATCCAAATCCCGATCTCCAGTGCATAGTTGAGGTTGATGCCTCCGAAGTAGGAGCAGGTGCCATGCTGTCCCAGAAACAGCCTAAGTACGGTAGAATCCATCCAGTAACGTTTTTTTCTAGAAAGCTTTCTCCAGCGGAGATGAATTACGACGTTGGGAATTGAGAACTACTGGTCATCAAATTGGCATTGTCTGAAAGGCGACATCTTCTGGAAGGGGCTCCCAAGCCTTTTTCTATCCTCACTGACCATGCTGTATCTTCAGACTGTAAGACATTTGAACTCACGTCAGGCTCGATGGGCTCTGTTTTTCTCCCGTTTTAATTTTATTCTTTCTTATGTTCCCGGGCATAAAAACAAGAAAGCCGATGCTCTTTCCAGACAGTTCGCTACCTCTGAAGAAGATCAACCTACCGAGCAGTATATAATCCCACCTCACAAAATTGTTGCACAGATCTCTACGGCTCTTTCCCAACAGTTACAAGAAACCCAGAATCGTGTTCCCCAAGGCTTAAAGATACCACCAGGTCGCCTGTTCATAGCCCCTAGCCTCAGAAAACCTGTACTCCTCTGGGTTCATGATGGTGTGTTATCCGGTCATCATGGTGTCACCATCACTCTTAAGACCTTGCAACGTCATGTCTGATGGCCTCATATGAAAAGGGATGTTACTATGTGGCTGCCTGTCCAACTTGTGCTGCTAATAAAGTACCTCGCACATTGCCTACTGGACTGTTACAACCACTTCCGGCACCTCGCCAGCCTTGGACCCATTTGACTATGGACTTCATTACAGACTTACCCAAGTCCGAGGGCATGACTGCTATATGGGTCATAGTGGATCGCTTTTCCAAAATGTCTCCTTTTGTGCCGCTCCCGGGATTACCTACAGCAGAAGCACTGTCTACCCTCTTCCTTTCCCATATTGTGAGATATCATGGCATACCTACCAATGTCGTCTCAGACCGTGGATCCCAGTTTGTTTCCCGATTCTGGAGAGCATTCTGCAAGAAACTGGGAGTAACGCTCTCACTCTCTACCTCACATCACCCTCAAACAGATGGTCAAACTGAACGCATGAACCAGACCCTAGAAACCTATCTTCGACATTATGTCAATGCCTTACACTCCAACTTGTCTGAGTATTTGCCTTTGACTGAGCTCGCCATTAATTCCCGTTGGCACAGTGCTCTTCATACCACATCATTCTACGCAACCCTAGGCTATCACCCTCAGAATTTTCCCCTACTTCAACCTTCTTCTGGTGTACCAGCAGCAGATCTGAGGGTGAATAATATTCTGCTACATTGGAAAAAGATTTGCTTATTACTACGTAAGTCAGCAGGCAAGTATGCGCTTTTCTCCAACAAACGAAGACGCCATATACCTCCATATGTGGTGGGGGACAGAGTTTGGCTATCAACCAAATACGTGAGACTGAAACAACCTTCTACCAAATTGGGCCCTCGATTCATCGGTCCTAACAGAATTATTGCTTGAGTCGGGTCAGTCTCCTATTGGTTGAAATTGCCCTCCTCTCTCCAGATTTACCCCGTATTCCAGGCAATTTTCATTTGCTACTCCAGAACGCAACAGCTACCTCCTCCTGTTCTTGTTGATGGACAAAATGAGTTTGAAGTCTCTAAGATTCTTGATTCTAGAAGACAGGGTCGTGGCCTCTGGTTCATTGGAAGGGATATCCCGTCACAGACCGTTTCTGGGTCCCAGCCAAAGATTTGCATGCTCCTGCTCTTAATCGAGACTTCAATGCCTCCTTTTCCGCTAAGCCCCGCTAGGCCCCCGGAGGGGTCCACTTGCTAGGGGGCCCTGTCATGTACCTGGGTGTATTTGAACCGGGATGTTCCTGGTCCCACAGCTGCAGTCTTACTTGTTGTGCCACAGAGGAGCTCTGGAGTTATAGCTATGTTCTCTTAGTTTGATGCATTACCTTGGACTCACTAGCTCCACTTGCTGCCAGCTGTGGACAATCTACAATCAAAGCAGCCCATAAATAGCAGCACTTCCCATCTCTCAGTGCCCCTTTGTTTGGACTAGCTTCCTGGGTGTTTTGACCGCTTTTTGACTCTGAATACCATATTTGAACTTCTGCCTGAATTCCTGACTACTCTCTAGCCTGCTGATTTTGTACTTCACTGCCAGCTCATGTATGATCTTTGCCTGCCTGACCAATCTCTGGATTTCGATTGTGTACCGCTTTGCCTGATCTGTTGCCATCCTGATCTGCCTAAGTTTTCGCCTGAATCCTCAGCACACAAGCTCCACTTCGGACACTACCTATCACAGGTACCTTACAGTTATACAATGATGGTGGAACCCCCTGCGAGGGAAGATTTTCTGTGAAGTTTGTTTCATTAAAATAAAAATGGGCTGCCATGCCCTTGAAAATGCAGTCGGGACTGACACAATTTCTTAAACTCATATGCACCACTAGAGCTTAATCACCTCGACATCTTACAGTATATAAATTAACAAGTGTTCTTAAAAAAGAGAATATAGTTGTCTTTTTCAAATGTCCTTCACTTCTGTAAAACACTAGAGAAACTGCCATTGTCTTGGGTATACAAGAGTGTTGACTTTCCTACACCTGGTAAACTAAACAGACAGGTTTCAGTTTTGTTGCACAAATTTGGATAAGTAGAAAGTCAAACAGTCTTTTGAAGCAGCTACATTTGCAAGTTCTGAAGGTCCTGTAACAATAACAGTTTACTTCTCTCTGAGTCCAGGCGTTGTCTTGTTTACATATCAATACACTTACTGTTATATCAAACAACGTTTTAGGCTCACAAATTCTTAGAATCCCCTAAGGCCGGCCATACACACCAATTTTCTTTCCTGCAACCCGTAGAAATTTGCTCTATTCCCCCATCAACACAGTGTTGATGCGGGAATCCCTCCTGCCGGCCATTGTCTTCTCCCAGTGTGGGGGCGAGCGGGGTAAGCTGTTCTGGCCCGGGAGAAGACAGTGATTATCGCTTGCAGCTATAGCAGCTGCTTGCGATGATCATAAGCAAATCCGACAAGCTGGTTATATCCAAGTTGATTTATCAGTCAACTTGGTACATTCAGCCTGCCCCCTAAATCCTTTGAATATCAGGCGGTTCCTAAGCCTGCCATAGACTGTTCGAATCTCAGCTGGTTCAGCAGGCACCGGCCAAAATTCGAACCATGTATGGGTAGGCTGAAGGTACCCAAGTTGATCAACCAGCCTGCCGGATTTTACATGCGATTATTGTTAGCAGCTGTTATCGCCATTAGGAATAATCGCTGTGTTCTCACGGCAGGGGCAGCTTCCCCCCGCTGAGTCAACACAATGGCTCTGTGGAAGGGATTCCCCCATCACAGACAAGTCGTGTGTGGGAGTAGAGTGTGAACCAATTATAACCTTCAGGAGGTACCATCCCTTCAAGAGAAAATATAGGAATACAGAATTGTTTGGGACTTTTTATGTACCTCCTGGGGTTTAATAAACATCAATTATAAAAACGTCAAATTTTTATTCTTCACAACATTACATAAATGTTTAAAAAAGGGTCGTTTTAAAAACAATAACAAATTAACAAACTAGTCGTCCAGATCCGGTTTTCTGAATATAGCCAACGCATTACGCTGGCAAACACGCTTCGCCAGGGCCTCAGATCCTGTTAAGTACCATATGATATTGCATTGAGGTTGGTGGCAAGTAGCCTGGGGAGAAACTCCTCAACCCTCAATAAGTTCCCATGTTCAGTACTGGACAAAAACCATCAATCAATAAATTGTATAAGTGTGAGTTATCTAGACAGGTATTCATAGAGTGGTACAGAAACATGAATGAACTGTCTTAGTTGGCAGCCTGCTATTGCATAGGAGCAGATACTGGATGCAAGCTACACCGCATGCTATACAGTATTCCCAGGAACCCTAATATATACAGTGCTGTGAAAATGTATTTGCCCCCTTCCTGATTATTTTTTGCATATTTCTCACACTTAAATGACTCAGATAATCAAACAATTTTTAATGTTACACAAAGATAGCCCAAGTAAATCCAAGATGCAGTTTTTAAATTATTATTTTATTTATTAAAGGGAAAAAAGCTGTTCAAACCTGCCTGGCCCTATGTGAAAAAAGTAATTGCCCCCTCTCATGCTGAATCATGAATGACTTGTGATTAACCACAATTTTTTGGAAAGCTGAGCTAAATTTCACTTGCCACACACAAGCCTGATTACTGCCAGACCTGTTGCATCAAGAAATCACATAAATAGAAGCTGTCTGACAAAGTGAAGCATGCTAACAGATCAAAAAAAGCAACATATGCCACAATATAAAAAAAACAAGGCTAAGGCTTTGGAACTCCAGTGAACCACGGGGAGAGCCATTATCCACAAATGGAGATAACTTGGAACAGTGGTGAACCTTCCCAGGAGTGGCTGGCCTACAAAAATTACTCCAAGAGCATGACGATGACTCATCCAGGAGGTCATAAAAGAACCCAGAACAACTACAGAAATGCAGGCCTCACTTGCCTCAGGTAAGATCAGTGTTCATGATTCAACAATAAGGAAGAGACAGGGCAAAAATGGCATCCATGGGAGAGTTCCAAGGCCAAAGCCACTGCTGACCAAAAAGAACACAAAAGGCTCATCTCACATTTACCAAAAAACATCTCGATTATCCCCAAGACTTTAGGCAAATATTCTGTGGACTGATGAGACAAAAATGTAACTTTTTGGAAGGTGTGCGTCCTGTTACATCTGGCATAAAACTAAGACAGCATTTCATAACAAGATCATACCAACAGTCAGATATGGTGGTGGTAGCGTGATGGCCTGGGGCTGCTTTGCAGCTTCAGGACCTGGACGACTCACCATAATTGATGGAACCATGAATTCTGAGCTCTACCAGAAAATACTAAAGGAGAATGTCCGGCCATCAGTTTGTGACCTCAAGCTCAAGTGCATTTGGGTTATGCAGCAGGACAATGATCCGAAACACATCAGCAACTCCACCTCCAAATAGTTCAAACAAAGCAAAATTTAGGTTTTGGAGTGGCCTAGTCAAAGCCTGGACTTAAATACAATTGGGATGCTGCATCATGACCTTACACAGGCCTTCATGCTGGAAAACCCTCCAATGTGGCTGCATTAAAACAATTCTGCAAAGAAGAGTGGGCCAAAATTGCTCCACAGCAATGTGAAAGCCAGTTATCGCAAACGCTTGATTGCAGTTGTTGCCGACAAGGGTGGCACAACCAGTTATTAGGTTTAGGGGACAATTACTTTTTCACATAAAGCCAGGCAGGTTTGGACAGCTTTTTTGCCTTAATAAATGAAACCATCATTTAAAAATTGCATTTTGTATTTACTCTGGTTATCTTTGTGTAATAAAATGTGTTTGATAATCTGAGTAATTTAAGTGTGACAAATATGCAAAAAAATAAATCAAAAAGGGGCAAATACTTTCACACAACTGGGGGGGGGGGGGTTGATCTTGAACTGGTAGGAATAAAATTGGACTTTTCATAATGAGCCATCTAACTGTCAGAGCTGGGCTCAGCCCTTCCTTCTTTAAGCTGGTCGCTCAGCTGTTGGATAATTGCCAGCTCCTATCTCTCCACAGCGACTCACCTGTTGATGATATCCTCGTCAGTCCTGCCTACTTAAGTCGTCTAACCCAGATGATCTCTACCTTCGCCTTGGTCAAATCTCTAGAGATGCTCTCCTGTGTTCCTGTTAAAGACTTGCTTTGCTGACATTCCTTCTGGCTCCAGATCCTGCTTGCTGTTCTACTACGCTCATCTCTGGCTCCCTGACGTTTTGGCTTGTCTGACTATCCGTTCCGGTTCCTGAACTCTGGCTATGTTTTCACTACGTTTACTCTGTTTACCTTTTTTTATTATTATTATTAAACAAGTGTGTTAAAACAAGTGTGATTTAACTGTACTTCTGTCTCAGGCTGATTCATGGTTTCTGACACTAGCCTAATGTAGAAGGAATTTGACATACATACTTATGCATGCAGCTGGATGCTTCCTGTGGTGAATATCCACTATCAGGAAATCTTCCAGATATGGGACACTATTAACCCCATGCCGACCGGGCCATAGCCAAAAGAGGGCTGCAGTGTGGCCTGCTTATTCTGGGAGGGCGTCCATGGATGTCCTCCCAGAATCTTGCACACCCAGGAATATCCGTGACCGCCGGGTCCTCGGGACAACGGCCATTTACCACGCGATCGCTTTGTCAAATGACGGAGCGATCACTTGTAAACAAACCGGCGTCATGTCCAGTTCCTCTCTCCCCTCTCTGTACCGATCGTTACAGTGTGAGAGGAGAGGGGAGAGATCAGGTGCAGCAGCGCTGTGGGCTGGATGTTTACTGCCCATAGCGCTGTTCAGTGCCCATTCCTGCACTCATCCATCCATCCATGCTCAGCCATCCTCAGCAATACTAATCCATCCATCCGTGCTCAGCCATCCTCAGCAATACTCATCCATCCATTCTCAGCAATACTCATCCATCCATGCTCAGCCATCCATACTCATCCATGCTCAGCAATACTCATCCATCCATCCATACTCAGCAATACTCATCCATCCATGCTCAGCCATCCATACTCAGCAATACTCATCCATCCATCCATGCTCAGCCATCCATACTCATCAATGCTCAGCAGTACTCATCCATCCATCCTCAGCAATACTCATACATCCATCCATGCTCAGCCATCCATACTCATCAATGCTCAGCAATACTCATCCATCCATAGCAATACTCATCCATCCATCCTCAGCCATCCCATCCACACTCAGCCATACCCACCCAGCCATCCCATCCATACTCACCCAACCATACCCGACCCAGCCAGCCCATCCATGGCTCATCCATGCCACTACAGTGCCTCAAAGTGTAATAGGTAGTCAAATTAGATTTGACATTTATGCCCCTAGAACGCCTGATGGTGCTCCCTGCATGTTGAACCTCTGTATGTGGCCAGGCTGTGTAAAAGTCTCACACATGCAGTATCGCTATACTCAGGAGGAGTAGCAGACAATGTTTTGGGGTGTAATTTTTGGTATGTACATGCCATGTGTTAGAAATACTGTATAAATGGACAACTTTGTGTAAAAAAAAAAAATGTGTTTTCATTTTCTTTCCACATTTTCCAAAAACTTGTAGAAAAAAATAACATGTTGAAAAGACTTGATATGCCTCATAGATTATACGTTGGGGTGTTTTCTTTCCACAATAGGGACATTTTTTGGGCGTTTTTATTGTCCTGGTGCTCCAGGGCCTTCAAAAGTGCAAAAGGTAGTCAAGAAATTAGATGTGTAATTTATGCTCCTAGAACGCCTGAAGGTGCTCCCTGCATGTTGGGCCTTTGTATGTGGCTACGGTGTGTGAAAATCTCACATGTGGTATCGCCGTACTCAGGAGGCTAAGCAGAATGTATTTTGGGGTGTAATTTGTGGTATGCATATGCTGTGTGTGAGAAATAACCTGCTAATATAATAATTTTGTGAAAAAAGAAATAAAAAATCTTGATTTTGCAAAGAATTGTGGGAAAAAATTACAACTTCAAAAAAGTCATCATGCCTCTTTCTAAATACCTTTGAATGTCTACTTTCCAAAAAGGGGTCATTTGGGGGGTATTTCTACTGTCCTGGCTTGTTAGGGTCTCAAGAAATGAGCTAGGCCGTTAGTGCATCAGGTATGATCAATTTTCAGAGACTGGCACCATAGCTTGTAGACTCTATAACTTTTACACAGAACAAATAATATACACCGATTTGGATAATTTTTACCAAATATGTAAGCAGTATAACATTAAGATATGTAGTAAGATGTAGTAAGATATGTAGCAGTATAAAATTTGGCCAAAATTTATGAAGAAAAATTACTAATTTGCAAAATTTTATAACAGAAACAAAGAAAAATGTGTTTTTTTACAGAATTTTCGGTCTTTTTTTCATTTATAGCGCAAAAAATAAAAAACCCAGCGGTGATTAAATACCACCAAAAGAAAGCTCTATTTGTGGGAAAAAAGCACAAAAATTTTATATGGGTACAGTGTTGCATGACTGAGTAATTGTCATTCAAAGTGTGAGAGTACCGAAAGCTGAAAATTGGTCTGGTTAGGAAGGGGGTTTAAGTGCCCAGTGGCCAAGTGGTTAAAGTGATTGTAATGCTTTCAATTTTTTTTTTTTTTTTATATCACACTTACCCGCTTTGTGCAATGGTTTTGAAAAGAGCAATCCTAATCCTCCTCTTCTGGGGTCCCCCACCGGCGCTCCTGTTGCCTCTTTGGGAAGTGCCCCCATATTAAGGCGCATTCTATGGGGGCAATTGTGCAGGCTCGTTACCGAGCCACCTTGTCTGTGTCTCCCACATTAAAGGATTTGATTGACAAAAACAGGAGGCAATCCTGGTCAACTTTAACACCTCCCCCCTACTAACTGCCAGATAAATGTTTAATGAGATTCGCCGGACAGGCATTCACCATCGAAAGGCATGCATAAGAGATGTCTTTTGCAAGCAGCCTAAGCAGACCAAGCCTGTAACTACAAAATTCTGTGCATATGTACTGTATAAAGAGCAGTGTCATCCTAGACCTGGCGAATTACATTCTCTTGGGCAACAACACAAAAAAGAAGTGCTGAGGGCATGAGCCACAATTGCTCCAGCAGAACAGGATCTTCAAACACAGGATTGTGTTAACTATTCATTTGTCCAGTCCAATTAGCAACAGTCTGACAAATGAACACAGCTGCAATGGCTGTCATAAGGCAGTACCAGCGTGAGCAAAGGTTACCTTCAATAGGGTTTCAAAGGGACTATTAACAGAACATTCTCCACAGAAACAGTGAGATGCTTATTGAGAACAGAAATGTCACAATCCACTACTGGGACAGACCATTTTTTTCATAAATTCCTTTTTCATAGGTTAGCTCAGCAAAGAGTTTTTGTGGAAGGAATACATTTTCGGGATTAGGCCAATCCTCATGCAAAGCACCGATATTTGTGTGTGCAAAGGAAAGGTCTTTCTAGACTTATCCTGACGTTTTGTACCCGAAGGAGCTTGTTTAGGCTGAGGAGATTCTGGTGCTGTAAGGCAAAGGTTAGTATGCACCACAACAATAAGTGAACTCACAGTAGAGAGCATGTCATACAGCCGGTGCCTCAAAATGTAGAAGGTGAAATTTTCTCTGCAGGATCTTCCTTTGCATCCTCACCTTCCTCAATATCTTCCTGCAGAAGAGTGCTTTTGGGCCCTGGAGACAACATTTTCTATAAGGAGGGGAAGAGTGTCCCAAAGAGATCAGACATTGTTAGCATGAAAACTCACTTAGATGATTTTGCTCACTTGAGAGGGAGCTAGAATTATAGGGAGGAAGCAGTGTCAGTATGGGACCTTGTTCAGGTGCATGGGAACATCGCCCTAAGCGTTTCACTTTTCTTTCTGTAGTCTGCCTCATGAGTGTTATTAGACTTTTTTTTCTCAGCTCCTTTGCGCCTTGTCTCCACCATTGCTATGTGAATGGAATGGATCCCTGTGGGGTACCCACAAAATCAGTTCAGAATTAAAGGGTATTGGTGTGTCCAGTTTAGGAGCCAAGATAACCCCGGGCATTTATTGATGTTTTGTGGACGTATCTGTGGAACAGGAGGCAGCCAGAAGACCAGTATTTATTTCATTGTCAGTGGAAATGACAGGTTGAAGTGCATCAGCTGAGAGGCATAGTGCAACTTCGTCACCACTCAAAAAGCAACACTGTGTTAAAGCCTAATAACCCCCCCTTTTCCCCTGTTGACGTGGTGGACGGCCGGGGACTCTTGTCGGGACCCGGTGGGGGAGACGTCGGAGAACTATAAGCTCAGGAGAAATTGCTCAAACACAATGTGATTGGTAATTATACTGTAAAACATATATATTATATTGTATTTTTATGGTCACATCCATGAACTCTAATACGCAAATTTTGTCACAGCGCCTCAATCCTCTGAAGATGACCCAACGGGGTCGAAACGCGTCAGGATTATCATCCTATTTTAGCGCTTGATCATTGTATAATACTTGTGCCAGCTTCATTTGTGTTATCTCCTGTAGCACAGCTCCTATTTTAACCATTATGGTTAAGTTCCATTAATAAAAAAACTCTTTCAAGTAACAATCTATTATTTTCATAATTTTTTGCTGCTTTAAAACCCCACGGGGGATACCTTCTTTTTCTTTTTGACATTAATCGGGGTGTGCAGCACTTTATATCTTCTCAGTATGTGTCTCTCCCCTTTTGCCTAATAATTTTTTTTTTTAAATGTAAGCATTATAATAATATTACCTACTGCCAACATAGTAGAGATGTAGGGAGATAACACATTAAGTTAACATATCACATGTACAGGACCTGGTCGCACATCTTATCCCAGAGGGGACCAAACTTCCCTCACCACAGTGGGCATACACCTGAAGGGTTTTTCAGGGTCTGGGTGCCATTGGAATTGACCACAGCCCTGGACCTTTATAGCACCCTGTGTTTAACTACACTCATAGCACCAGGTGCCAAGATGTGTGCCAAATGCAGGATACAGTGCCCGAAGCAAAAATTACTAGGGAAGGAAAGGACAAAATTCTTTCTTCAGATATATAGACAAATGAAGACTAATGTCTCGTACACACAATCGGGCTTTCTGCCAACAAAACCATGGAATTTTGTCTGAAAAGTGTTGGCTCAAACTTGTCTTGCATACACACGGTCGCACAAATGTTGGCCAACAGTTTCGAACGTAGTGACGTACAATGTGTTTTTTCAGCCCTTTGGTGCCACCCTTTGGGCTCCTTCTGATAATTTTGTGTTAGTAGAAGTTTGGTGAGTGTTGATTCTCGCTTTTCTTTTGCTGTTTTTCATTTCGCACTTTTCAGTTCGTGCTTTTCAGTTCATTTCTGAACAGCCGCTTGTCAACCAAACATGCTGCGGAATCGGAGGACATAACGTGCTATTTATTATTGGCCTTGGAGTTATTGCTTTGACAATTTTTTTTTTGGTTGAATAATGATTTGATTTTGTATATTTTCCATATTTTTGGATGCATAGAATGCACTTTTTGGTTCAGTTCTATTGGCAGATAGCATGTCAATTTTTTTTAATTTTTTTTAATGCACAATAAAAAAATTGTGGAGAATAATACTTGGCTATGTGTTTTACGTCAAATGACAGTTTGGGAGTAGGCAATTACATTTTAAAAAATACAATGTAAAATTGACAAGGGACACCACAGTTGTATCTTTGATCTTATAAGCTACAGGATAATGGGGTTGTGGTAACTTGCACAAATAAATAAAAAAAAAAAAACATAATAATATTATTCTTGATATCACTAGAAAAAAAAAGCCTTTGAAAATTTGTTTGCAATAACTCCATCGGTATCACCAGCAAAACAGCTTCATTATTATCCCATTAAAGAAGAAGAGAATTGTGGGCTGCGTTTGGAGATTCCATACTTTGCCATGTCACAAATGTTAACTCTCCATTACGAACGCTAGTTTACAAGACCGACCGCTTCTGCTTCCGAGCATGCGCGTTTGTACTTTGGACTTGTGTGCACACGATCGGAAAATCCGACAGCACACATTTGTTGGCAGAAAATTTGAAGACATGCTAGCCAACATTTGTTGGCGGAAAGTCCGACAACAAATGTCTAATGGAGCATACACATGGTCGGATTTTCCGACAACTGCCTGACATCCAACATTTTCCATCGGAAAATCCGATCGTGTGCACGGGGTATCGCATTTCACAAGATACTGGAGAGTGCGATGTTGTACCAAAATCACAGCAGTTCAGAGTTCAGTCTATGAATGAGCTGCTTTACCTGCTGCTGTCCTAATAGTATTGTGCCCCTTTACCAGAGTTTCCACGACTTGACACCGCTGTACCTTAATTGCAGCTCAAAAACTAGGGGAGGAATGAGTTTGTTACTAGTACCATTTATCTTCAAGATATTTTATCCCATATGTCTTAGTGAATCATTTTCTTCATAAAATCGAAATACCAGTACTTGGTATGGTCTTTAGTTACTCAAACACACCAATCAGATTCTCACATTATTGCCAGAGCAGATTACATCTATATTGATGGCAATGGAGAAATCATAGATTTTACATTTCTCTGATGTTGACTATACACAATCTGAATATGTGATATTCTTTAGTTCTACCAGTATGTAGTGCAAGCCAGCCTGGTACAAACAGAATGGATTGTTCAGGTAGGTCTTTAATTGTAATGTTTTGGTAAACCAAAAGAAGGAAATTGTGAATGAAAATAGAACAAGTGCCGTATGCCACCAAGGCAGAGAAACTGTACTTTTAAAATGGAAGTTTAGGCAAACACTAACTCGAGCGCGGTTCTTTTATATATTGTATCTATTTAATTCTTTACCTGAGAATTAGAACTGCAGCTTGGAGGTGTAGGGAAGCGCAGTAATTTTGTATTATTTTCTGAGTATAAACACTAACTCGAATCCTACTCTATGCCACATTTTAAGACTAATCTATCTAGCCCTGTAAAATAAAAATTGCTGTACTTACCTGTTCTGCAGCCGCTCCAGTCTCATAGTTGCCAACATTGTAAAAAAAAAATGTGGGACACTTTTGTGGCTGTAGGCGGAGCTGTCCAATAATTAGGGGGCGGGGCATTCGTCAGCAGGCGTGGCCTAGCAAAAATAGCGAAGCGCGCTGCGGCGAAAAATGGGCGTGGTTTACGCGAAATTGTGGGCGTGGCTTAAATGGGCGTGGCTCTAGAGGGTGTGGTTAGAGTCTGAAATTAATGAGGGAGGGGGAGGGAGGGGGAGAGAGGGGGAGAGAGGGGGAAATGACGGGACAGCAGCCCCAGATCCTACACAATAGAAATATGTGTATTCTAGAAAGTTTAACAATCAGCAGATAAAGATACTCCAAACACCTGGTGTTAGCACTTCAATCAATCCGGCACCATGGTGGTTATGGTGTCAGGATGATTGAAGCGCATTATTTCTATTATTACATCGTAATATAAAATTAAATCATTTAACTCACCATAATGCAGAATCAGTGGGATCCCTGAGCGTGTCACCAGCCGTCCGTCCTTGCATCAGATGTCCGAGCAGAGCCCCCCCTTGCATCAGATGTCCCCAGCGGAGCCCCCCCTCACACCAGGAGTCCCCGGCGGAGCCCCCCCTCACATCAGGAGTCCCCGGCGGAGCCCCCCCCTCACATCAGGAGTCCCCGGCGGAGCCCCCCCTCACATCAGGAGTCCCCGGCGGAGCCCCCCCTCACATCAGGAGTCCCCGGCGGAGCCCCCCCTCACATCAGGAGTCCCCGGCGGAGCCCCCCCTCACATCAGG
The DNA here is from genome assembly GCF_042186555.1 of Aquarana catesbeiana. Classification (NCBI taxonomy): domain Eukaryota; kingdom Metazoa; phylum Chordata; class Amphibia; order Anura; family Ranidae; genus Aquarana; species Aquarana catesbeiana. Next base: position 139,578,660 of record NC_133326.1, read on the forward strand.
AGTCCCCAGTGCCCCCCCACTCACATCAGGAGTCCCCAGTGCCCCCCCACTCACATCAGGAGTCCCCAGTGCCCCCCCCCACTCACATCAGGTGTCCCCAGTGCCCCCCCCACTCACATCAGGAGTCCCCAGTGCCCCCCCACTCACATCAGGTGTCCCCAGTGCCCCCCCCACTCACCTCAGGTGTCCCACAGCGGTGCGCGCGCTCCCCCCCACCTAGAACCCCCGCCCCTTTCCACATCAGACTGGCAGCGGGGCGGGGGGTAGGCGGACCGAGGCGGAGCGGGGCGGGCCGAGGCGGAGCGGGGCGGGCCGAGGCGGAGCGGGGCAGGGGGTGGGCGGCGACGCAGAAGCTTCGTCTAGCCCCCCCAGCCGTCTTCCTGAACTTCAACAAAATGGCGGCCGGCGGAGACAATGTCTCCGCCGGCCGCCGACCTCTAGCGGCGGCGGCGGCGGATTCAAATTCGGGACATTTCCCGGGACACCACAAATCCGGGAATGAAGTCCAAGTCCCGGGAATGTCCCGGGAAATCCGGGACAGTTGGCAGCTATGCAGTCTCCAGCGGCGGATGCTGTGTTCAGGAGAGAACCCACAATGGCTGGGAAGTGACGTCACCTATAGACTTACTATGGTGCTTCCGTTGTCAGCTGCCTTTCCTGCACACTTCCACACACTGAAGCTGTTGCTGACAGTTCAGCATGGGACCAGACCAGAGCGGCTGCAGGACAGGCAAGTACAGCAATTTTTTCTTTACAGGGTTAGATAGATTAGGCTTAGAATGTGGCAGAGAATAGGATCAGAGTTAGTTACTTTTTGCCTAAACGTCCACTTTAAATTGAGCACAAATGCAATGACATCACCACAGTAGTAGTATGTAGTCCAATGATACTTCCTCCACCTCTGTATCTGAAGGTCCGTACCTGAGCTGGAGGAATAGTCTACAGGAGCCAGAGCTTTGCACTTGCAATCCACGGATCACAGTTGCAAATACTTAGCAGGTTCGAATGCAAAAAATAAAATGCACATTTTTGATTTTTGCACCATAGATGCATTTATTATTTTTTGTAAAGAGTGGGATTCTCCTTTAACCTAGGTTCACACTGATGCGATGCGGGAACCAGCGCGATTACAGCATCGCTCTTCTCCTGTAGGCAGTTCACACTACCTTCTGCGAACCGCTGCGAGTGTCATTACATTGTTAATGACACCCCCAGATAGATTCACAGATTGCAGTGCGAACTGTGAACTCGCACAGGAATCAGATCTTATAGGTGAGAACACCCATGCGATCCAATTCTAGGGCAGGGAAAAACAAGTCCCTGCACTTTTTTCTGTGCAAATCTACTGCGAGTTCAGCCATACTACTGTATTCTTTTATATGGTTTTTCTGTAGGTTTTAGGATCCCTTGCACTTTATCCGGTGTTCCTCCTGTCCCTGCTAATTTGTGGTCAGCACGACAACACCAATCGGTGGTGTCTGAGAAATTGGCTAGGGAAGTGGCTTTGGGTAGGATGGCAGGCCCTTTCGAAGCACCCCCTGTAGCGGAGTTGGTTGTCTCTCCGTTGGGAGTGGTTCCCAAGAAGGAACCCAATTCTTTCCGGTTGATCCACCATCTTTCATATCCGCATGGTTTGTCGGTTAATGATGCCATTGACCGCGAGTTTTGTACGGTCTCTTACGCATCTTTTGACAAGGCGGTTAGTTGGGTTCGGAAGTTTGGCAAGGGGGCTCTTTTGGCGAAGACGGATATAGAATCGGCTTTCCGCCTTCTTCCGGTGCATCCCGACAGCTTCCGTTTGTTGGGATGCATGTGGGAGGGTCATTATTTTGTCGATCTCTGCCTGCCTATGGGTTGTGGCGTATCTTGTTCACTTTTCGAAACGTTCAGCTCCTTTTTGGAATGGGTGGTGAGGGATGTGTCCGGTTTGCATTCCATAATTCACTACCTGGACGATTTCTTGGTAACTGGCCCTTCAACGGGCAGGGGGTGCCATATTCTGTTGGCCACGTTGCAATACGTTTTTGAGTTATTCGGTGTACCTTTGGCGCAAGAAAAAACTGAAGGGCAGGTCACCATGCTGAAATTTCTGGGGATTGTGATTGACACGGTGCGTATGGAGTGCCGGCTTGCCTTTGATAAGGTGGAGGACATGCAGGCAGCATTGTCCTTTGCCCTCGGCAGCAACAAGATTCGCTTGTGTTCATTGCAGTGTTTGTTGGGCAAGTTGAATTTTGCGTGCCGCATTATGCCCATGGGCAGGATCTTCTGCAGGCGTTTGGCTTCGGCCACGTCGGGGGTCAAGGCACCGCACCATTTTGTGCGTTTGTCTAAGGCACACAAAGACGATTTGCGGGTATGGCAGTTGTTCCTGGCACAGTTCAATGGTAGGTCATTGTGGATGGATGAGATGGTTTCTACGTGCGACTTGGAGCTTTATACGGATGCAGTCGGGACAGAGCAATCTTGGGGAGTCAGTGGAGTGCTGGTGAATGGCCGGACTCATGGCGCAAGGCGGATTTACTGGGCAATCTGGTGCTGTTGGAGCTATTTCCCATTGTGATGGCGGTGGAAATTTGGCAGCAGGAATTTAGGAACAAACGGGTTCTGTTTCACTGTGACAATCTGGAGGTTGTACAGGCTAACAAAATTTCCACTTCTTCCCCACCGGTGGTGCGTTTTCTGCGGCATTTAGTGCTGTTATGTTTGTGTCTGAATTGTTACGTTCGTGCTGTTCATGTGCTGGGTGTGACCAATAATGTGCCTGATGCTTTGTCTCGCTTACAGTGGGACAGATTCAGAATGTTGGCGCCGGGAGCAGAGCAGCATGGCAAGCCTTGCCCGGACCACTTATGGGACATCGCATTCGAACGGTAACAAGGCTCATCAAGGATTCTGTGTGCACTGCTACGTGGACCGCATATGAGAAGGTTTGGGGGGGAGTGGCTTGCACTCGAACGGGAGGTAGGTGGATGTGCTAGCGAAGGTGACCATTTGTGCTTGGTGCTAGAATTTATTGGCAGGAATGTGGAAGGTGGAGTTTCCGCATCCAAATTGGGTCAAAAAATGTCGGGCTTGGCTGTTTGGTTTCAATTGTCTGGGGTTGGGGATGTCACCAAGCATGCTTTGGTGAAACGGGTTTTGCGGGGCTACAGGCGGGGTAAGAACACAAGGGATTCCCGCCACCCGGTTTAATTCAGCATGCTAGGGGCTATCATAGGTGTCATAGGTGAGGTTTGTTACTCGCCTTACGAGGCTGCGCTTTTTAGAACAGCATTTATTTTGGTGTTTTTGGAGCGTTCAAAATTGGAGAATTGGTGTGCAGGTCAAAACGGGGTGGTGGTGGTTTGGACTGGGCTGATGTGGTGCTTAGGGGTGAAGTGGTGTCCCTTTTAATTCTCAGGTCCAAAACTGACCAAGGTGGTAAAGGTGCATGGGTTACTTTGGGGGAGGTAAGGGGCTGGCCCTTGTGCCCTGTTCTGGCAGTTTGGGAATGGTTGGAGGTGAGGGGCACGGACCGCGGTCCTTTGCTTCAACATAGTAATGGGTTTGCGTTGTCTAGGTTTCAGTTTGGGGCCGTTTTCAAGAAGTGTCTCCTGGCTGCGGGTTTTTCGACACAGAATTACTCCTCCCATTCTTTCAGAATTGGAGCGGCCACTGAAGCGGCCCGATGGGGCCTGGAAGACAAGCTAGTGCGTCAACTTGGTAGATGGGAGTCACAACGTTTTTGACTGTATGTGCGGCCTCATCTATTGTGAGATTGTGTAGGTCGTAGGTAAGCACGGTTAAGTGGGGGTGTAAGGTGATCATGTTTTCCGTGTGTTACTGTTTCTTGTGCTTTCTTACATGTTTGTGGGTGTTCAATTGTTGGTTTCTTGTCGTGTGTTTTGGTGCTGGGGATTTGTGTTGTTTATGTTTTGTGTTACTTTACAGGTTCGGAATGTTTGGTGTGGATCCTGGGCCATTCTTACGTTTTCTGGGGGCTAAGAGGGCTGAGGTTAGGCAGGATGGTTGTCAGTTGGGATTCTCCAGAGAACAGGTCAGGATCAGATGGATCAGGGTCAGGGACATGTTGTGGTCGAGGGTTCTTCCGGAAGTGCACCATTACGCCAGGCTTGACAGGCCCCCTGACGTGCTTTTACTTCATGTGGGAGGAAATGATTTGGGGCTCCGGGCGTCCAGGGAGTTATGCAGAGACATTAAATATGATCTCTTAAGATTGCGTACCCTGTTCCCGGACACAATTGTAGTATGGTTGGACATGGTGGCCAGGGCCTCATGGCGTTTAGCTGTATCTGTGGAGCGGATTAATAGAGCCAGGATCAAGATCAATAAGGCGGTAGCAAAATTTTTTGTCCGCAACGGCGGTTTGGCGATTCGTCACAGGGAATTGGAGCAGGATCCGTGGTTGTACTTGAGAGGCGACGGGGTTCATTTGAATGCAGTAGGGATTGATCTTTGGTTCCTGGGCTTACAAGACGGCATTCAAAGAGCTCTGTGGGTGTGGTGGGCCGCCCAGGCGTAAGGTTTCACGCCGGGCGTCTTGGCAGAGGTCGTAGGGTTTTTGAAGGCGGGGATAGTGAATTTCTTTGGAAAAAGATGGGTTGGGCCCATCTCTGATAGGGGTGTACCTTCCCTAATAAGGGCGGGAGTAATAGTTGGCGGTATTGGCTGGTGAATTGCCTAAATTTGTCCCAGAGCTGGCGTAAAGCACGGCTGGGGGCCGTAATAGGCGAGGTAGTGCCAGATACAGAAATATGAGCTGTCAAGGGTGCCTTCAAAAATCCTATGTAGTTTTTTCAAGTCAGTTATTTCTTTTATTAAAGTTTTGTTATGGTTTGTTTTTTGTGTAATAAAATAGGCTGCTATGGCCATTTTAACCCAAAAACAAGTTGTCTGGCTTAATTATTGTAATTTGGTAAGGTGGTAATTGGGAATTGGGTGATGGCATACAGCCGATAATGTGGGCAATACCCCAATCAAGTATAGGCCTGGAGCTGAAGCGCAGCATAAGAGTAGGGCCAGCATGATGGGGTTTTCCCTATAAGGCTATAACAGTGGGGGTTGTTAAGAAAGTGATACAGTTGGTAGGAGGGTTAAGTATCAGGAGAGATATGATAAGAGGTACCCATTGGAGGATAATAGGGTGGGGCAGGGTGTGGCTGGGTGGTCCTAATGGGTTGTTAGGTGGGTGTTGGTCTGTCAGTATAACTTGGAATTTGGACAGCAACCGAGCAGATTCTCCCACCCTCCCTACCTAATTTTTTGTATGCTATTGGGGGAATGTGATGTTTATTTGTGTGGGTAATTTTTGCGGGGATTGTATAGTGTCATAGCAGATAGCAGAGGTCGTAGGGTTTTTGAAGGCGGGGATAGTGAATTTCTTTGGAAAAAGATCGGTTGGGCCCATCTCTGGTAGGGGTGTACCTGCCCTAATAAGGGCAGGAGTAATAGTTGGCTGTATTGGCTAGTGAATTTGCCTAAATTTGTCCCAGAGCTGGCGTAAAGCACGGCTGGGGGCCGTAATAGGCGAGGTAGTGCCAGATGCAGAAATTTGAGCCGTCAAGGGTGCCTGCAAAAATCCTATGCAGTTTTTTCAAGTCAGTTATTTCTTTTATTAAAGTTTTGTAATGGTTTGTTTTTTGTGTAATAAAATAGGCTGCTATGGCCATTTTAACCCAAAAACAAGTTGTCTGGCTTAATTATTGTAATTTGGTAAGGTGGTAATTGGGTATTGGGTTATGGCATACAGCCGATAATGTGGGCAATACCCCAATCATGAGCTGTTTCAACAGGAAGCTGTCAATTCAGACTGCCAATTGTAAGTGGACAAGGTTTTTTCCACCCGAAGCCGCATATATAAAAGCAGTGTGTACATGTGTGGCTGCAGGGTGGGGATACAATGGCTGCTTATGATTGGTGGTCTGCACTGACAGCTTCCTAGCGGGATAGCACATGCGGGTTCAGACTAATATCTGAACATGCTGGAGCTCATCTCTAATTGCAAACTGTGTTTAAAAGATTTCTCAGGTGATGTGACTGGAGGTATATGTATTAATTCGTGTTTAATATAGGCAAACAATTCTACATAGAATGTCAAGGCGTAATACTTGTACAGCACTTGTTCATAAATATGTAAATATTTCCTAAACACAAATTTCCAGTTAAGCTGCTTACAAAATGAGCTGCATACAATTAGCATACATTTACCATCAGCCCTAATATGTACACATTTTCCAAGCACAGTCATCATGCCTACAATAATCACATCTCTAACACACTGAGGCAGGCCATACATTATTCACTTTTTACTAACAAAAATTACCTGATTCCTAAACTCGATGTAGATGGGGGAATCTTTCCCGCTAAGTTAGTGTATTCTGGCAGTCGGGAGACTTGTCAGAATACACCGATTAGTGCTGCCAGCTACAGCCGGCAGCACCGATTGTTCAGGAAAAACTTGGCGCGCTGGTTGTATATATATATATATATATATATATATATATATATATATATATATATATATATATATATATACCACCGGCCTGCCCATACATAGATCAAAATTTGGTTGGTTCCATGTACACAGGCACTGTTTACATAGGCTATTATTGTGCCAAAATGATGGTAAAGACAGTCCTACAGAGCAGTAACACATAGCAATCAGCTTTATCTCTGACGCCAACAATTGATGGAACATTATGATTATTTGCCATGGGTTACTGTTCTATACACCACCACCTAGACTCAGTAACCCTGAATGTCTTCAGCACATTCTGATTGATGGAGAATGCCAATTTGTAAAATAACTAGGAAACAAACAATTGATTTACTCATTTTCCATGTACTTGTTATACAAAACACTTATGCCGCGTACACACGATCACACATTCCGACAACAAAATCCATGTTTTTTTTCCCCGACGGATGTTGGCTCAAACTTGCCTTGCATACACACGGTCACACAAATCTTGTCGGAAATTCTGAACGTCAAGAACGCGGTGACGTACAACACGTATGGCGAGCCCAGAAGTTCAATAGCCAGTGAGGCTCTTCTGCTGGATTCCGAGCATGCGTGGAACTTTGTGCGTCGGAATTGTGTACACACGATCGGAATTTACGACAACGGATTTTGTTGTCGGAAAATTTAAGATCCAGATGTCAAATTTTGCTTGTCGGAAATTCCGACGGAAACTGTCCGATGGAGCCTACACACGGTCGGAATTTCTGACGACAAGCTCCCATCAAACATTTCCTGTCGGAAAATCCGACCGTGTGTACGCGTCATTAGAATTGTTCTCTGTCATCTATGTTATCTTACCAGTTCTCGGTTGAGGACTTTAAATGATTTGAATGTGAAATCAGAATGCCTGCTGTACATGAAGAACAAGAGCTACGATTGTTCCCACTCACATGGTGCTCACGAGTCCATTGCCTCCCACGTCTCCTCCCTTGCTTCAGGTAAAAACTCATAACACTTCCTATCAGTTCAAAAGTCAGAAAGATCTGATTAAACAGAACTGTTCCCTAAATGCCTAGATAAGGAAAAGAACATCCATACTCTGCAGTTTTTCTAGTCCCTATTCTCTATATAAATGGATTACAAAAGGTCACCAAGCTAAAGGTTTAGCTTAAAGTGAGGTTCGTTTTTTTTTTGTTGTTTTTTTTAAATAAAAACATATCATACTTACCTCCACTGTGCAGCTCGTTTTGCAGAGTGGCCCCGAACACCGTCTTCTGGGGTCCCCCGGAGGCTCTCGCGGCTCCTCCCCTCATCAGATAACCCCCTGGGAGAAGCGCTTCCCCGAGTGGTTTACCTTGCGGCGCGCTCCCGAGTCCAGCATTCGGCGTCCATAGCCGAAGTCCATAATAAAGTTTCCAAATACGGTTTTACACTATGGGCATTCCTCCTCTCTTTTATATGTAAATCGGCAAAACAACATTTAAAAGTACAGATTGGGGACATCCGGGAGTGCTACACAGTGGCAAATACTGTGACTGCCTGCACCCCTGCAGGGGGAAGTGCATCCGGTGAGTGCAAGCAGAATAGGAGCACGCTGTTGAGGCACAATTATCAAGCCAGCACCTGGACAAGAAGTTTCCCATATAAATTTGTTTCCTAGAGAGGGGCTTCCCTCGGAACCATTCTAAAGACTTTTTTGCAATCAATGGAATTTTCTTATCCAAAAATACTGGTTTTAGCACACAAGTCACTGTTTTGTATATCCCAGCACAAGTCACTTTGATGTAACACCAGCACCTTTTATGCACTGTTTGCACGTTGGTATTTTTCATATATAAAATGTAATATAAGACTGTGGCATTTACTTTGAAATTTCACCCATATTATGATAACATGCATTAGGGTGAGGTAGTATCAAAAACTTTTTATTAACAGATTTTGACTAAATTCACTCACGTATTTTACTTTGGAACACATTCCGACAAGAAACCACTATTCATTTCCGGCACGCACAGAATTTATATTTTTTTCATATATAATATATATATATATATATATATATATTTTTTTTTTATTTATGCTTTTGGTATTTTAGTTATTTACACATACCATCTAGGATTCACACAAATAAAATAATCACATCAAGCACTAAACAGGGTAATTGTCCACTACAGAAGATTTCATCCCATAAGGGCAGCGCCATACCTACTCCTGCTTTCCACACATTTCAAATACACTCCACCTAGGTGGAACTGTATTCGTAGAGGCAGCAGCCCTATATTTCAGGAGTACCTCAGCCACTGCGCGGATTTTCCTTATACATCCAGAAATTTTGTGTTTTGTAATCCGATGGTGCCACCATTAATTTTGAAATCCAACCACCCTTTCAATTTCACCTCATGTTGCTACAGAAAAGAAAATTTGTGACCGGGAATCTTTTCTTTCCAGGTCACAGCTCATTTCTTTTTCGATTATATTCCCTGTACGATTCTCCTATTATTGGATTAGAAATGTGTTCGTTTTTTAAAAAAAATTACATTTCCAATATGCCTGATCACTCAAATTCGATAGATGCATGAAAATTATTGCTACAGCCCACTAATGGTGCGAAATTCAAACGAAAATTCCTAATTACGATTTACAAAAGAAAATGCTTTCGGAATTTGACCTATGTATGGCCGGCCTAAAGCTTAGTACACACGGGCTGAATTTCAGGCAGCATCGGCCTGTTCAGAATAAACCGTCAGACATTCAGCCCGTGTGTACGGCAGCCGGTACACGCCGGTAATTTCTTCATACGTTTTGGACAAAATGTATTCTGCTACATGTCTTTGATAAAGAAAAATCCCAATAAGTTTATATTGATTGGTTTGCATGAAAGTTATATCATCTACAAACTATGGTACAGATAAGGGAATTTTTTTATACTAGTAATGCTGGTGATCAGCGATTTAAAGTGGGACTGCAATAGTGCAGTGGGAAATCTGACACTAACTTATGCTGGGGGACTGAGTAATTGCCACAGACATCACCAGTGACACCAATACAGTGATCAGTGCTAAAAAATATACACTGTCACTGTACTAATGACAGTGGCTGGGAAGGGGTTAACATCTTGGTCAGGGCTCAACAAAACCCAGGTGCCCGGTCACCATGGTGACTGGAAATTGCGTTCTGGCACTTGGGTTACACTGCAGCAGCAGTCTGGATTCCCCCCCATGTGCCCTCCCACGGGTGCGCAGACTATGGTCGGGCTGCCCGGTAATTGAGGCTGCCACCTCCGACATCTCCTTCCTAGTTTGACAGCTGGGGGCTGGGATTGCGGTCTTGATCTGTCACCTATCAGTGCCCATCAATGCAGCATATCAATGCTTATCAGTGCCACCCCATCAGCATACCTCCCAACATTTGAACTTCAGAATGAGGGACACTTGAAAAAAAGGGGTGACCTGCTATGCATGCCACAGCAAAGTGTGGGTGTGGCCAAAGACTTACCAGTGAGAGGGGCTTAAGCCCAGGCTTCACTGTACCTAAAAATATGCTTTGATTGCATTTTCTGAGCCTACTTTAAAGAAGAACTTCATTAAAATAGTCAGGGACTGCATAGCAACCAGCAACTGTTGAGAAAATGAAGACTTTGATGAGAAGTATATAATGTACAGTACTGTGTATATAGTACAGGAGTGTGTAATGCAGGAGAGGAATTCGGAGTGTATGGTGGCAGTTAGTATGCGCAGGAGAGGAGTGCGGCGAGTATGGTGGTTACTATACGCAGGAGAGGAGTGCAGGGTGTATGGCGGTTAGTATGTGCAGGAGAGGAGTGCGGCGTGTATGGCGGTTAGTATGTGCAGGAGAGGAGTGCGGCTTGTATGGCGGTTAGTATGTGCAGGAGAGGAGTGCAGGGTGTATGGTAGTGAGTATGTGCAGGAGAGGAGTGCGGCGTGTATAGTGGTTAGTATGTGCATGAGAGGAGTGCAGCGTGTATGGTGGTTAGTATGTGCAGGAGAGGAGTGCAGGGTGTATGGTAGTTAGTATGTGCATGAGAGGAGTGCGGCGTGTATGGTGGTTAGTATGTGCAGGAGAGGAGTGCGGTGTGTATAGTGGTTAGTATGTGCAGGAGAGGAGTGCGGCGTGTATGGTGGTTAGTATGTGCAGGAGAGGAGTGTGGCATTTATAGTGGTTAGTATGTGCGTGAGAGCAGTGTGGCAGTGATTTCAATGGGCAGGAGCGGTATACACGCCGCTCCTTCACCGCTGCAAAGATGCTGCTAGCAGGACTTTTTTTAGTGTCCTGCCAGTGCACCGCTCCAGTGTGAAAGCGGTCTTATGCAGCATACACACGATCGGACTTCGTCGGAAAAAGATATGACGACGGCTTTTCCGATGGGATTCCGCTCAAGTTTGCCTTGCATACACACGGTCACACAAAAGTTTTCTGAACTTACGACCGCCAAGAACGCGGTGACGTACAACACTATGACGAGCTGAGAAAATGAAGTTCAATGCTTCCGACCATGTGTAGGAATTTTGCGCTTCTGAATTGCATACAGGCGATAGCATTTTTGGGTAGGAACTTTTTCTGACCGAAAAATTGAGAACATGGATTGGAATTCAGCCAGCAAAAGTCCCATGGAGCATACACACGGTCGCATTTTCTCATCGGTCTTTTGCGGGCCGAAATTCCGATCGTGTCACGGCATAAGGCTTCATGTACACAGTACTTTCTCAACCTCTCCTGAATGCTGGAACATCACAGCTTTAAAAATGTGTGTCTTTGTGTTCAGGAGTGTTTACTAAAGATAACCTCAGGAGACCCTGAGTAGAAAGCACTAAAAACAAGTATTCATTAACTATTTCAGCCATTCTGAAATTTTGCTGATGCTCCAAAGATGAAGAAAATTGCATGAGAGGTCCAGAGTTCGTCGCTACTGGACACATTCATTGATGGCTCAACGCATGTCCACAGGATACTTTCTAATATGTATGTTCAGCTGCGTAATTACCCAGAGAATTTTTTTAATTTTACACGCATGTCAATTGCCACCTTTGACGTTCTCTTGGAAAAGGTTAGACCCCGTCTAGTTCGCATAACACGTGAGAGATCGATATAGGGTTACAGGCTGAGGGAAGGAAGAGACAATTGTATGAATCTCATGAGCTAGCTGGAAAACTGTATACCATGTTGGGTCATAAAGAAATGCAAACAGCCAGACATTAGTGCCTCAAGCTCAATGTGGGGGTCATCAGGTTAAATTCTCAATGGTTGACGGGTGAGTGAAATTCCTATTCAACTTCAGCACCAAGTAATGCAAGTTGTGTATTGTACGGCATAATTGGCTGATGAGGGGAATATCACATGGTATATCAAGCTTGCAGGCAGTGATAATTGAGTTTTTGGTGTGTTTTTAGCTTTTTCCAGGCTCAAAAGTAATAAATAAAATGCTTTCCTTTAAAAACGCTACTAGACGAAAACACGCCTAAACGCAGCTAGCCGCGTTTGAAATCCCTCTAAACACAGCTTCTGAACGCATTTTTTTGGGTTCCAAAAAACCTCTAAACGCAACTGCCTAGAAATGACTATAAACTACCCTGTGTACATGTACTGATAAGAGGAGAGTTCAGGAGCAGTTGAAAAAAAAAATGCCCAACTGCTCCTAAACATCCATTTACCAGCAGCAGTGTACATGAGGCCTTACAAGGAAGGAGCCGCTGACAGGCAAGCCGAAGGTGGGGGTGAGCTGTCCTACACTGGAGGCGGGGGGGGCAGAGCTGTGGGGAGCTGAGAATCCGGCCATGATCTGCAGGACTGACTTTAAATCGCGGGGCAGACCTGCGGAATTCGGGACAGTTGGGAGGTATACATCAGTGCCACCTCATCAGTGCACATTAGTGCTGCCTCATCTGTGGCCTTTAGTGCCGCATCAGTGTCCATCAGTGCACATTAGTGCCACATCAGTGCAGTCTCATCAGTGCACATTAGTGCCACATCAGTGTCCATCAGTGCAGTCTCATCAGTGCACATTAGTGCTGCCTCATCAGTGCCTTTTAGTGCCACATCAGTGTTCATCAGTGCAGCCTCATCAGTGCACATTAGTGCTGCCTCATCAGTGCCTTTTAGTGCCACATCAGTGTTCATCAGTGCAGCCTCATCAGTGCCCTTTAGTGCCACATCAGTGTCCACCAGTGCACATTAGTGCTGCCTCATCAGTGCCTTTTAGTGCCACATCAGTGTCCATCAGTGCAGCCTCATCAGTGCACATTAGTGCTGCCTCATCAGTGTCCATTAGTGCTACCTCATCAGCGTCCATCAGTGCAGCCTCATCAGTCCACATTAGTGCTGCCTCATCAGTGTCCATTAGTGCTGCCTCATCAGCGTCCATCAGTGCAGCCTCATCAGTGCACATTAGTGCTGCCTCATCAGTGTCCATCAGTGCAGCCTCATCAGCGTCCATCAGTGCTGCCTCATCAGCGTCCATCAGTGCTGCCTCATCAGCGCATATTAGTGAAGGAGACAAATTACTTATTTGCAAAAATGTTATAACAAACTAGAAAATATGTTTGTTTGGTTTTTTTTTTGTTTTTTTATTATTTTTAGTCTCTTTTTGCTTGGGACCAAGCATTCGCATTTCCTATTGCCCGACACCCAAGACATGCAGTTCCGGTCATCGGTCAGCTTATTTAAAAATCTGGTTTCTAACTTTCAACTGGCTCCTAGATTCAAAGCAAATTTGTCAAGCTCTGATGTAGGGCGATCGACGAGTTAAATGTTTGCCTAACAATGTGTTCTATGTTTATGGCTTTGTGTTTTACTCAACAAAAGAAGGGAGAAAAAAAAGTTGCTGTATGAAGAGATCCCTATGTTGTTTCTTCTGTCATTCGATAAACTGATCAACGGGTCCTGGTCATAAATAATTGGCAGGGACCCGATGATCAGCTTGTGCTGCTGGGAATGGCAGCACAATTGTCCATGTCTGTGCATGCGATGTACATGTACGTGATTGCGCCTGTAAGTCGACCTGCCTCAGTAAATGTACCGCACTCCTAATCCATGGAGTAATAAAAGTCTGCTGTGGAGATCTCTGTGAATGAATGACATGGCTGTGTGGGTGGATCTCTGCACCATGTTACATTATACATTTTAAAGCTGAACTTTACATATTGATAAATAATAATGTTCTTTAGCAAGGAACATACATTTCACATGAATAATTATGCTACTAGAATTAATGTATGCTGTAAATTTGCCACCTGCATTGCTTTTGTTTCCTCCTGCCAGAGGCTGCCATTTTGCTAAAGTCCAGAGCCCCTAAGCAGCAGTAAATCATAAAGTGGAGCTAAACGCATTGATTTTACGGTTTCAAAAAACAGTTACAGTCCTGGAATGCCAGGATTGCTAACTGGCACATTTGCTTGTGTCCTCAACCAAACTGTCAAAACATCAAATGGCTGGTGTCATAACTGATCACATGTGCAGCACCATGGCAGTTGCAGCGCAAACAGAAGCCGCTTCCTCAGCTGTAAAGTGTTAAAACCACCTACAAAGTGCCACTGCAGGGACGTTTTGCCAGCGCTGCCTATTGATTTTAATGGGCAGGGGCACTTTAGGAGCGGTGTGTACACCGCTCCTACAGCGCTGCAAAGATGCGTCTTGCAGGACTTTTACTGTCGTGCCAGCGCACCGCTCCAGCACTTGGGCTTTCACACTGGGGTGAGAGGAGAGGCTCTTTACAGGTGCTATGCAGGCGCTATTTTTAGTGCTATAGCGCCTGTAAAGCACCTCAGTGTGAAAGCACCTTAAGGCTGTCAGCAGATTGACCTCTACAAACTCAGCAGTGCCTAAGCATGGAGAGCAACCGAGCATGTGCAGAGCAGCGGGAGACAATGTATTACTGGATTTTACACAGTATAGACCAGTGATGGCGAACCTTGACACCCCAGATGTTTTGGAACTACATTTCCCATGATGCTCATCTACACTGCAGAGCGCATGAGCATCATGGGAAATGAGTTCTAGCTTGCTGCAAGTCCATCCCCACCATCAGGGGCTCTGGTGAAGAAGCAGGCTGTGGATTAGACTCCACGCCCTGGGGAAACCTGGGTTGGTGATCTACAAGCGCTCACTACCACGGATGCTTGACAGTAACATTGTGCAAAAGATGACGTTAGCCTTTAAAGCAATATGGAACGTTCGCTATTTTGCAACCCAATGCATGTCTACATTGTATTTCAATCTCCTATTATTCTGAATGATCTTGAAGTTTATAAACCTACTTTGTGAAGATCTTCTACACATTTACTTCCTTGAATTCTGTGATATGTATTCACTATGTCCTGTGAGTAGGCACTGCTGTGTCACACATTTCACAGAGCCTCTCTTAGGTGGAGGGGTTTCAGGAGGCGGAGTCAGTAGAGGAATCACTGCTTGCAGGCAATGTACCATGGGATAGGTAGTCCTTAGAAAATGAATCCAGGAAGATGTGAAAAGAGATGGCCAGCAGACATGCAGCACTCACAACATAAAAGGGATTTTTCAAGTAATCTTATATTGGATTGTAAAATAACTATTGATTGTATTACTATTTTAACACTGATGTCATAGAATTAAAGTGTTTTCTGTGACTGTAGACTTAAGATTTGCTTATAACAAAGTGGAGTTACACCCAAAAGTGGAGCTTCTGCTTATTTGCTCCCCCCCCCCGCATCTCCTGGAGGCGGTGCTGACCCTTGGAAGTCCAGCCCCCCCTTCCTCCGCTGCCGGGCTAATTAGAAAACGCTTTGCGCATGCACAGTAGAGAACAGTCTGTGAAGCCGGTTTCCCTTAGTGGCGAAGGCAGCGGCAGCACCCGACAGCCGATCTGAAGATCAACAGGGATGCCGACATCACAGGCTCCCTGAACAGAATTTGTAGCTGCTGACTTTACATTTTTTTCACCCAGGCTAGAACACCTCTTTAAGCTGCTATTGCAGTCTGCTGATCATTTTGACAAAGGGTCTTTACAAAAGACAACTTTGGCTTACGCCTTTTTTTGATCATATGCTCAGTTTGACTTGCACAGGTTTGTGGCGGATTTACTTAAAGCGGACCTTCAGTAATTTTTTTAAACCTTATGCCCTTGTTGTGTTAACTTTGGATAATAAAACATTTTTTTTCTGCCAGTAAATACCTTATACAGCTCACTTCCTGTTTCTTGTCTGGTCATTAGCCCAGGCTTATGACATCATGCACAGCTCTCTCACTCTCCTGAGAGTTTGCCAGGAAGGGAGGGGTATGAGTCATAAGAGGGCCAATTAAAGCTGCAGAGCTGGAGGTGTGCCTCTGTGTAAATCCAGGAAGTGAACAGCCTTCAGCTGCCCACAGTTAAAATGGATGCAGCCAGACTTAGTAAAGGGAGATTTATGCAGCATATTTGGCAAATACAGAATCACAATATATATAAAAAAATATGCAAAGTGGTTGGAGGGAAGCTTCAGAATGGCAAAGATGTTTTTATTACAAAATATGTGAGCAGACTGCAGTTCCTCTTTAAGGGTTCAATTACTCCTAGATGATCCTGTCAAATCTAATTTCTTGAGGCCCTGAAATGTCAGGAAGGTACAAATACTCCCCAAATTATTAGTATAATTATTATACAGGATTTATATAGCGCCGACAGTTTACGCAGCGCTTTACAACATTAGGGCAGACAGTACAATTACAATACAATACAATACAGGGGGGAAATCAGAGAGCCCTGCTTGTTAGAGCTTACAAATTACCCCTTTTTGGAAAGTAGACAGTCCAAGGTATTTGTAAGAGGCATGGTGAGTTTTTTGAAGTTGTAATTTGTTCCCACAATTCTTGGGAAAATTAAGATATGAATTTTTTTTGTTTATTTTATTTTTATTTTTTTACACAAAATTGTCATAATAACACGTTATTTCTCACACACAGCATATGCATACTTCTAATAACACCTCAAAATACATTCTGCTACTCCTCCTGAGTATGACTATACCCCATGTGTGAGGCTTTCACAGCCTGGCCACATAGAGAGGCCCAACATGCAGGCATGTATTACACATCTAATTTCATTCCTACCTATCACACTTTTGAGGGTCCTGGAGCACCATGACAATGGAATTACCCACAAAATGACCCCATTTTGGAAAGTAAACACCCTGATGTATATTCTATGAGGCATGGGCTGCAGATAGGTACTCTGGTATTCTGTTGGGCTGCAGATAGGTACTCAGGTATTCTGTTGGGCTGCAGATAGGTACTCAGGTACCCTGATGATGTCATGAACTGGTGCGACCAGAACTGTAAGGACTGCAACAGAGTGAACCAAACACATGTGAACTGAAAATAATATAATTTATTATAAGGAAAGTAAATAAACAAAAGTAAACGCATTTCCAATATGACAAACAGTGATTGATTAAAAAACAACCAACCCCAGTGACAAACAACAAATAACTGCCTAAACCAAAAGTATATACAGGGGTAAGATGTCATTGTAAACAAGCCAGGGTCATACACGGGAGATCAAGTAGATTGGGCTGGGAACAAGACCGGACAGGGAGAGGGTAACAGGAAACAGGGGGAACAGGTGGAAGGAATCAGGCTGCAGGGTAGCGGTCCAGGAACGGATACAGGGTCAGGATCCAGGATCATAGGCTAGCAAACACAGGTCAGAGCTCAAGGAACAATTCCAAGGCAAATGTGTGCAGCATCTGTTGGATTATATATATATATATACACATACACACACGCACACACACACACATACATACACACACATACATACACACAGTGGGGACGGAAAGTATTCAGAGACCTTTTTTTAGATACTTTTTTTTAATTAAAAAATAAGACAGCAGTAAAGTTAGCCCATTTTTTTTATATTGTGAAAGATAATGTTACGCCAAGTAAATTGATACCCAACATGTCACGTTTCAAAATTGCGCCGGCTCGTGTAATGGTGACAAACTTTTACCCTTAAAAATCTCCATAGGCGAGGTTTAAAAAATTCTACAGGTTGCATGTTTTGAGTTACAGAAAGGTCTAGGGCTAGAATTATTGCTCTCGCTCTACCAATCACGGCAATACCTCACATGCGTGGTTTGAACACTATTTTCATGCGGGCGCTACTCATGTATGCGTTCGCTTCTGCACGCAAGCTCGGCTGGACGAGTCGCGTTAAATAAAAAAACAAAGAAAAAATTTTCTTATTTGTTTTATATTTTATTTTTCATTTTTAAACTGTTCTTTTAAAAAAAATGTGTCCCTTTTATTCCTATTGCAAGGAACGTACACATCCCTTGTAATAGAAAAAAAAAAGCATGACAGGGCCTCTTGTGGTCGAAAAGACCTCATATCTCATATTTACATTAAAATGCAATAAATAAATAAATAATTTTGTCATTTGAAAAAAAAAAAATGTCCCTTTAAGAGCTATGGGTGGAAGTGACGTTTTGATGTCGCTTCTGCCCTGCAATGATATGGAGACAGGTGGGGGCCATCTTCCCTTCATCTCCATGTCTAGCCAGGAGAAGGACCTAATCGCCTCCGCCGCTACCGACGGTTCCGGAGAGACACACTTTTATCTGAAAGTGGACCGCCCGCTGGAGAAGAGGATACTGGGGTTATGGCAGTTAGCTGCTGCCATAACAACGATATTCCTCTTCAAAGTACCGACGTAAAACTACAATGGGTGGTCCGTGAGTAGTTAAGAGGCATATTTTGAGTTTAACATTTAGAGGAAGAAAAAAAACCCTTCTGGTTCACGTTTTCGATTGGAGCTTGGAGGCAGAAAAAATGTAAAACTCTCCTAAATTCATCTAAACTTTGTACAAAAAATGCTCTATAACAGTGTATTTAACTCCTGAGAGAACAGACTTTTTTTTAAGCCCAGTTTGCATGGAGCCTCAGACTTTGCGGGAGTTGGGCTGCATCACATCATCTACTGTGTGAGATCAAATCTTTGAATAGGTTAGAAATATACTGGGACATTTCAGGCTCTACATAAATGTATTCCACACACACACTGTTAGGTTGATTTACTGAAATTAGAGAGTACAAAATCTGGTGCAGTTTTGCATGAAAACCAGCTTCCGGGTTTTAATGTCAAAGCTTAACCTCATTATTATTATTATTATTATACAGGATTTATATAGCGCCGACAGTTTACGCAGCGCTTTACAACAACATTAGGGCAGACAGTACAAGTACAATACAATTCAATACAGGAGGAATCAGAGGGCCCTGCTCGTTAGAGCTTACAATCTAGGAGGGAGGGTCAAGTTATACAAAAGGGTAATAGCTGTGGGGGATGAGCTAATGGAGAAAATAATGCAGTTGTTAGATGGAGGCAGGATAGGCTTCTCTGAAGAGGAAAGTCTTCAGGGATCGCCTAAAAGTGGATAAATTTGGAGACAGTCTGACAGATTGGGGTAGGGAATTCCAGAGGATGGGTGAGGCTCGGGAGAAGTCCTGGAGGCGGATATGGGAGGAGGTGATGAGGGAGCTAGAGAGCAGGAGATCTTGGGAGGAATGGAGATGGCGTTTAGGTTGGTATTTTGAGACTAGGTTAGTGATGTAGCTGGGGGCACAGTTGTGGATGGCTTTGTAACTTATTGTTAGTATTTTGAATTTAATTCGTTGGGCGAGTGGTAGCCAATGGAGGGATTGGCAGAGAGGGGTAGCAGACACTGATCGGTTTGTAAGGTGGATGAGTCTGGCATTAGCATTCATGATGGACTGAAGGGGGGATAGTCTATTTAAAGGTAAGCCAATGAGGAGTGAGTTGCAGTAGTCAAGGCGAGAGATAACCAGGGAGTGAATCAGGAGCTTTGTAGTTTCACTGGTTAGAAAGGGACGTAGTTTAGAGATGTTGCGGAGGTTGAGGCGGCAAGCTTTGGAAAGTGATTGGATGTGGGGCTGAAAGGAGAGTTCAGAATCTAGGATAACACCTAGCACCCTGACATGTGGGGACGGGTGGATGGTTTTGCCATTGCTCTTCACAGAGAAGTCAGGGGAAGAGGCACGTGGGGGAGGAAATATTATAAGCTCGGTTTTGGACAAGTTGAGTTTGAGGAAGTGGTGTGACATCCATACAGATATGTCGGTTAGTAAGTTAGTGATGCGTGAGGAGACTGATGGAGTGAGTTGAGGGGTGGAGAGATAGATTTGTGTGTCATCAGCATAGAAATGATATTGAAAGCCATGAGAGGCTATCAGCTGACCCAGGGAAGAGGTGTAGATTGAAAATAAAAGAGGTCCAAGAACAGAACCTTGGGGGACCCCGACAGAGAAGGGAAGAGGAGTGGAGGAAGTAGAATTGTAAGTGACACTGAAGGTGCGTTGGGATAGGTAGGATGAGAGCCACTGAAGAGCACAGTCACGGAGACCGATGGAGTGAAGTTTTTTGAGGAGGAGGGGGTGGTCAACCGTGTCAAAGGCAGCTGAAAGATCCAGAAGTAGGAGTACAGAATAGTGTCCGTTGGTTTTTGCAGTTACTAGGTCATTT
Source organism: Aquarana catesbeiana (assembly GCF_042186555.1). NCBI lineage: Eukaryota > Metazoa > Chordata > Amphibia > Anura > Ranidae > Aquarana > Aquarana catesbeiana. The sequence goes on from NC_133326.1 coordinate 139,598,630, forward strand.
GTGAGTTTTAAAAGAGCAGTTTCTGTGGAGTGTTGAGGGCGAAATCCAGATTGAAGGGGATTAAGAAGGTTGTTTTTAATGAGGTGGTCACTCAGTTGGTTGTAAACCAGGCGTTCAAGGAGTTTAGAGGAAAAGGGGAGCAAGGAGATAGGGCGTAGGTTGTTAAGATTGGTAGGGTCCAAGGATGGTTTTTTGAGTATGGGAGTGACCAGTGCATGTTTTAGAGCATCGGGGAAGATGCCAGAGGTGAGGGAGAGATTGAAGATGTGGGTTAGAGAGTGTAGGATGGGGTCAGAGGGTGACCGTAGCATTTGAGAGGGAACAGGGTCCAGGGGACAGGTAGTTAGGTGGGCGATAGAAAGGAGTTTAGCAACTTCGTCTGGAGTAGTAGATTTGAATAGAGGTAGTGTCAGTTGTATCTGTTGACATGGGGTCTTAGCTGGGGGAGATACCTGTAGAGTGGAGATTTCATCACGGATTGTATCAATCTTGTTTTTGAAGTGATTAGCGATTTCCTGGGCAGTGAGTAAATCAGTGGGGGGAGGCGGTGGAGGACAAAGTAGAGAGTTGAAGGTAGAGAAGAGTTTACGGGGATTGGATGAGAAGGTATTAATAAGAGTTGTAAAATAGGTTTGCTTGGCAGTGTGGAGGAAAGAATAGTATTTTTGGAGGGCAGATTTGTATTGGTTGAAGTCTTTGAGAGACTTAGTCTTGTGCCACAGACGCTCAAGAGCGCGACTACGTTTTTTGAGAATTTTAGTGTCATCTGTTTGCCAGGGTTGTAGGGGTCGAGGCCTGATTCTGCGTGTAGTGAGGGGAGCGAGCTTGTCCAGGGTGGAGGACAGAGATTTATTGTAGATGGATATGGCTTGGTTGGGGCAGGACAGGGGGGAGATTTTGTCATAGAGGTGGTCGGTAGCAGAGTAGAGGAGAGAGGAGTTGAAGTTGCGAAAGTTTCTACGGGTGACGGTTAGGCGATTGGAGGAAAGGTGGTGGAAGACAGGGGGAGGGAGAAACTAATAAGGTGGTGGTCGGAGAGAGGAAAAGGATTGTTTGAGAAGTTGCATGGAGTGCATAGGTAAGAGAATACAAGGTCAAGGGTGTTGCCATCAGAGTGAGTAGAAGCCTGTACCCATTGCTTCAGGTCAAATGAAGAGGTTAGACTAAGAAGTTTAGAAGTAGCAGGAATGTTTGTATTAGCAGGGATGTTGAAATCACCGAGAAGGATTGTGGGAATTTCCGAAGAGAGAAAGTAGGGTAGCCAGGCAGAAAACTCATCAAGGAAAGTCGATAATGGTCCAGGGGGCCGGTAGATCACAGCAATTCTTAGGGAAGTGGGAGAGAATAGACGTATACAGTGGGCTTCGAATGATGAGAGGGAAAAAGAGGGAGGAGGGTGAATAACCTGGAAGGTGCTTTGGGGGGATAGGAGGAATCCCACTCCACCTCCCTTGCGTCCTCCTCATGCCGATATATGTCAGCAGAATGGCACGGACAGGCATAAAAACGTACCTGTACGTCCCCTTTAAGACGCGGCATTGTGGGAGCGCACGCAACGAGCTCTGTGACTGTGAGCGTGGGTCCTGCGGACTCTATGTCTGCGGGGATACCCGCGATCATCTCATGGGGAGGAAAAACGGGGAAATGCTGATGTAAACAAGCATTTCCCCATTCTTCCTAGTGACAGGACACTGATCACTGCTCCCTGTAATCGGGAGCGGTGATCAGTGTCATGACACACGTAGCCCATCCCCCCCACAGTTAGAACACATCCCTAGGACTCACTTAAGCCCTTTAGCACCCCCTCCTGGTTAACCCCTTCATCTATGGGGGGATACATCTATGAAGAGCCTGAAAAGTCCCAGTATATTTCTAACATAGTTGCCAACATTGCAAAAAAAATTTTAGGGACACTTTTTTGGCTGTAGGTGGAGTCAGATAATATTTGTAGGCACAGTGTAGAAAAAAAATGCGGTTAGAGCCTGAGATGAATGAGGGATGGAGAGGGAAAGGGGGAGAGGGAAAGGGATGGAGGGTCAGCAGCCCCAGATCCTACACAACATTAGAAATAGGTGTATTCCAGAGTTTAACAATCAGCAGATAAAGATACTCCAAACACCTGGTGTTGGCGTTTCAATCTTCCCGGCACCATGGTTGTTATGGTGTCAGGATGATTAAAGCGCATTATTTCTATTATTACATTGTAATATAGAATGAAATCATTCAACTCACCATAATGCAGAATCAGTGGGACCACTGAGTGTGTCACCTGCCACCAGATGCCATCAGGTGCCCCCAGCAAAGTCCGTCCTTACATCAGGTGCCCCCAGCAAAGTCCGTCCTTACATAAGCTGCCCCCAGCAGAGTCCGTCCTTACATAAGCTGCCCCCAGCAGAGTCCGTCCTTACATAAGGTGCCCCCAGCAGAGTCTGTCCTTGCATCAGGTGCCCCCAGCAGTGGAGCCCCTCCTCACATCAAGTGTCCCCAGCAGAGTCTGTCCTTACATCAGGTGTCCCCAGCAGCGGTGCCCCTTTTTACATCAGGTGTTCCCCAGCAGCGGAGTCCCTTCTTACATCAGGTGTCCCCAGCAGCGGAGCCCCTTCTTACATCAGGTGTCCCCAGCAGCGGAGCCCCTTCATACATCTGGTCTCCCCAGCAGCAGAGCCCCTCCTTATATCAGGTGTCCCTCCTTTACATCCGTGCACCCAGTGCAGCAGAGCCCTCCTTTACATCCGTGTCCCCAGTGCAGCAGAGCCCTCCTTTACATCTGTGTTGTGCAGCAGAGCCCTCCTTTACATCCATGTACCCAGTGCAGCAGAGCCCTCGTTTACATCAGTGTCCCCAGTGCAGCAGAGCCCTCGTTTACATCCATGTCCCCATTGCAGCAGAGCCCTCCTTTACATCCATGTCCCCAGTGCAGCAGAGGCCTCCTTTACATCCATGTCCCCAGTGCAGCAGAGCCCTCCTTTGCATCTGTGTCCCCAGTGCCCTCCTTTACATCTGTGTCCCCAGTGCAGCAGAGCCCTCCTTTACATCTGTGTCCCCAGTGCAGCAGAGCCCTCCTTTACATTTGTGTCCCCAGTGCAGCAGAGCCCTCCTTTACATCTGTGTCCCCAGTGCAGCAGAGCCCTCCTTTACATCTGTGTCCCCAGTGCAGCAGAGCCCTCCTTGTCCCCTGCAGCGGTGATCATCTCCTTCATGTGAAGCATTCCTGGCTTCCAAGTGTGTTCAGTGGAGAGAGGAGGGGCCTCCGATCGATCCGTGCAGCCAGTAGGCTTCCGTGTACAAGAGAATACTTGTACACTGAAGAGAGAAGACTATTGGCTGCCCCTCCTTTCTCCGCTGAACACAAGGGGTAATGTACTGGCAGAGGCCTTTTTTTATAGCCTGTCGGCCGTTTTTTCCTAAAACATTCCGATTTTCCCACGACAAAAGCAAAATCCCGGGAAATTGATTGGGACGAGCTCCAATGGGGACGAGGGTCCCAAAATCGGGATTGTCCCGGGAAAATCTGGACTGTTGACAAGTATGTTCTAAGCTATTCAAAAACATTTTACTTTCACTTTAGTAAACCTGCACTGCAAAGGTCAGTACAGGATTACAGCACCCCCATACACACTATACAACGTTTGTTGTCAGATTTCCTTTTGATTTCCCAAACCAAGTAGTGCAAGCCTGGCCTGCCTGACTGCATACGAATTGAAACGCTGAAGCCTCGTACACACGATCAGATTGTTGGCCAACAAAACCGTGGACTTTTGTCCAAAGGGCGTTGGACCAAACTTGTCTTGCATACAAACGGCACACAATTGTTGGCCAACAATCACAAACGTAGTGACGTACTACATGTTTTTTTCAGCTTTTTAGCATCACCCTTTGGGCTCCTTAATTTCATGTTAGTAGAAGTTTGGTGAGTGTTGATTCGCGCTTTTCATTTCATACTTTTAAGTTTGCGCTTATCAGTTCATGCTTTTCAGTTCGTTGCTGAATGGCCATTCGTCAACCAGCCATGTCGCTGAATCGGAGGAAATAACGTGTGATTTAATATTGGCCTTGGAGTTATTGCTTTGACGTTATTTTTTTGGTTGGATAATAATGATTTGATTTGTTATATTTTCTATATTTTTGGATGCATAAAATGGACTTTTTGGTTAAGTTCTATTGGCTGATAGCATGTCTAATTTTATTTGTTTTCTTTTTTTAAATGCACAATATTGTGGAGAATAATACTTGGCTATGTGTTTTACTTCAAATGACAGTTTGGGAGTAGGCAGTTACATTTAAAAAAAATACAATGTAAAATTGACAAGGAACACCAACATAGTTGTATATTTGATCTTAAAAACGACGGGATAATGGTGTTGTGGTAACTTGCCCAAAATAAATAAATAAAATTATTCTTGATATCACTAGAAAAAAAAAGCCTTTTAAAATACTTTTGCAATAACTATCAGTATCACCATCAAAGCAGCTTTATTTTTATCCCATTAAAAAAGAAGAGAATTGTGCGCTGCATTTTGAGACTTCATAATTTGCCGCGTCAGGAATGTTAATTCTCCATTACGAGCGCTAGTTTACAAGACCGACCGCTTCTGGCTCATCCTTGCTTTTGAGCATGCGTGTTTGTACTTTGGACTTTTGCCTGACGGACTTGTGTACACACGCTCGGAAAATCCGACAACACACATTTGTCCGCGGAAAATTTTAAAACCTGCTATCCAATATTTGTCTGCGGAAAATCCGACAACAATTGTCCGATGGAGCATACACACGGTCAAATTTTCTGCCAATAGCCTGTAATCACACATTTCCCGTCGGAAAATCCGATCGTGTGTACGAGGCCTGAAGGTTTGACCTCATATTATATGTTGTCACGAAACGCGTAGGGCGGTTGCAAGTTGCAAGTTTCAGCTGTTTTGCGAGTTATGATCCTCTGTAGTGGGGGATCATGGCTTTCCGGTAAGGAGTGACCCCTTCCATTCTTGGTGGTGGACTGCTTTTCACGGAGGAATATTTTATATTCACTTGGATTTTTCCTTTATATGGGTGGTTCTATTTAGTTGCCACCATTTAAGACTATTATTTAGTTCACTTAGTTTTAAAATTCTAGGTCGCATGGGTGGTTAACCCTAGATGCCACTGTATTCTTTAGTTCATTTATATTGTATTCCAGTTCATCTGGATTTGACACTGTTTTCACAGTTTCTATGCACTTTTTGTATTTTATTAGCGCGATTCTTCTGTTTCTCATATTATATGGTTTTGGCAAATCTGAAGACAAAAATTTACAGAAAATTGTATAGTGTGTATCCAGCTTTAAAGGTAGAACAGGTCGAACTCACAGGAGGAGAGAAAGCAGTCTGTTATCTGTCACTTCTTATCTACAGTCTTCCAGAGGAGAGAGAGGGGAAAGAGGAGAGAGGAGAGAGGAAAGAGAGAGGAGAGAGAGAGGAGAGAGGAGAGAGGAAAGAGAGAGGAAAGAGAGAGGAGAGAGGAGAGAGGAAAGAGGAAAGAGAGAGGAGAGAGGAGAGAAAGGAGAGAAAGGAGAGAAAGGAGAGAAAGGAGAGAAAGGAGAGAAAGGAGAGAAAGGAGAGAGGAGAGAAAGGAGAGAGGAGAGAAAGGAGAGAGGAGAGAAAGGAGAGAGGAGAGGAGAGAGGAGAGAGAGGAGAGAGAGGAGAGAGGAGAGAGAGGAGAGAGGAGAGAGAGGAGAGAGGAGAGAAAGGAGAGAGAGGAGAGAAAGGAGAGAAAGGAGAGAGAGGAGAGAAAGGAGAGAGAGGAGAGAAAGGAGAGAGAGGAGAGAAAGGAGAGAGAGGAGAGAAAGGAGAGAGAGGAGAGAGAGGAGAGAGGAAAGCGAAAAGAGGAGAGCTCCAATGTCTGCTGGGCAGGAAGCAGTGATCAGGGCTGCAGTGTAGTGTCGTCTGCCTGCTCCACTCCCCATCTGAACTGGAGTTCTCACTGTCCCGATAAAGCGATAAAGCCGCCCAGCCTGTCAGGGATCTGTGCCCAGTGTTTGTGTTCTTTCTGGCAAGGGGCGGGGATAGGAGGTATGAGCACATTCTCAGCTCTGCTTTAGAACAGAATTTAGCAACACGGAGACTAAGATAAAGAGTGATGCTCCAGTGTTTTGGCGCCCGCTCCCACCCCCCCCTCTTTGTACCAGCCCTGGGTACTCTGATGGTCTGCAGCTAGGTACTCAGGTACTCTGAAGGGCTGGTGACAGGTACTCTTTATTGCTAAGGGCAATCAGTGTATATTGGTGTATACAGTAGGTGGTAACTAGCTGTTACCGCAATCTCCTCCTCACACACAATCGGTGTGTGAGGAGGAAAAACCAGTAACAGCTAGTTACCGAGGTTGTTTACATTCTGTGACCAGCTGTGATTGGACACAGCCGATTATGTGGTAAAGAGCCAATTTCATTGGCTCTTTACCCCGATCAGGGATGGGCTGTGTCAAATTGATACGCCATTATCCCCGCTCGTGCGCGCCCCCCAGCGAGCGTGCCCAGAGAGAGAGAGGGTTCCTGCCGGCGTCATTTTACTATGGCCCGGTAAGGAAGTGGTGAAGGACACGGACGGCCGGCTTCCCGGCCCGCTGCTTAACAGCTATTCTTCACACAGAAATTGAATCGGTCATTCTTTTTTCGACCAATCCGAATTCTAATTGTTCTGAAAAGTTGGAATTCCTAAGAAAATTAACAAAACTAAATTTTAACGAAAACGAAAGGTAGGTTTGTTCTTAAAGTTGAATTTGTATGTAAGTCGGAACAGGTACATTTTTTATGTGTAACTCCAGCCAAAAAAATCATTTTGAAGTTTTGGATAGCATAGGAAATGGTTTACACCGCTGTAACATTTGTTTTGCAGTCTGTGCCCCTGTTTAGAAGATTTCACCTCACTTTCTGTCTCTGTGTCAATTTGACTTTGAAAATTTTGGGTTGTTGTGGAAACAAGGATTGGTGATAGACCTTCAGTGGAGACACCTTTTTCCCCATAGTATCTCCCTAGGGGGAGATTTCCTCTCACTTCCTGTTGTCTCCCTCCATTTGTAAGTATGAGTCATATGTAAGTCGGATGTTTGCTTAAATATTTTGCACTGCGAACAGTCAAAGCATATCCCTCTATAGTGTGTACTTGTCTCAATTAAAAGCACTAAGTATAATTGCTGTCTGCTGACTCTTCTGCTATCAGCATTAAAGCGGAGTTCCACCCATTTCAAGGTCAGCAGCTACAAAAAGTGTAGCTCCTGACTTTTAATAATCAGACACTCACCTGTCCCAGGGTCCAGCAATGGCACTCTAACTATGGGTGCCCGACTGCGGCTTCACAGCTGTGCGTGCACTGCACATGCGTGAAACGTGCTGCCTGCTGTGAATGGCCGGGCAATCTTCTGGGACCTGTCCCAGAAGATTGCAGGGAGGGGGAGTGGGAGAAGTGATCTTTCTTCCGGCGCCGCCAGGGGAGGAAGTGGGAGCTGGGTGCCTCTAAAAACAGGGTACCCTCTCCCCCCCAAAAATGTGGCATGCCAGGGGGTCACCTGCACTTAAAGCGGAAGTTACTTTTTTGGGTGAAACTCCGCTTTAATCACGTTTTCCTGACACCAAGAGCAAAATGGTGACAAGGGAGGAGCTCCAGCTGATTGATAGCCTCAGCTCTGTTCCTGTGTGCTGTGTGGAGGGGAAGTGTCCATTCCTTTCTTCCAATCAGCTCTCACTGAGCTCTGCAGAGTGTAACTTCAGCTCTCCGCCCTCTATTTTCTGACAGCTCAGACAGGTTTATAAACTCAGCACTTTGAACAGATGTAGGGAAGAGAAAAACAGCAGATAGACAGATACAACTTATGTAGGAGGATGTGTTTCATTCTCTGTTTATCACCTGAGGCCAGTCACTTCACTGGGTATATGCAGGCATGGACTGGGACAAAAAAATAGGCCCGTCATTTTAGACAGAGCAGCCATTTTTTACAGGGACCAGGGAGGAGGCAAGGGTTTAGGCATTTGTGGGGGCGGTTGGCGATGGGATATTCACAGAGTCGGTTCTCCACTATGTAAAGGGGCACTGTGATATAAAGGGGACTTCATTGTAAAGGGGCACTGTAATGATTACAGTGCAGTCCCCTTTATATTACAGTGACCCTTTACATTACAGTGTCCCTAGCAATCATAGCCCCCCACCACAGTGCCCCTTGCGATCATGCCCCTCCTTTTCTCTCTCATCATAGTGCCCCCTTGTACTCTCTGCTCACTGTGCATAACGCCAGCTCCTCCCGCCCTCTGCTCCCTTACAGAAAAGTCTGCAGAGCCCCCCTTACATCAGAGTCTGCACAGCTCCCCGTTACATCAGAGTACAACCCTCCTCCATCTCCCTTGTGCAACCCACCCATTCACACATAGTAAGATAAAGACATTCCCACTAACCATCAATATCAACATGAAAGTGATACCCCAGCCTCCCCTACATTATCTATCAGATGTACTTGTTAACCAGCATCCCCTCGAGTCAAAACAACTTGTTTGAGCTATAGAGTACCTCATCCAACAGTGGACGAATCTGCCAGCCACCCCGCCAGACCTTATCAAATTTTTCCTGACATTGGGTATGCCGTTCCTTAACCACTTGCCGACCAGCCGTCATTATACTGCGGCAGGTCGGCTATATTGCGCGCATCGCCATAGGTATACGTTGCTGCGTGCAATCGATACAGTGGGCGCACAGGCGTGCGTGGCTGCGATCGCTCCACAGAGAGCCAGAATGGGGATCTGTCAATGTGAACAAACAGATCCCCATTCTGACAGTAGAGAGTGAGTGAGAGTAGAGAGTGATCATCTGCTCCTAGTGATTAGGAACAGCAATCTCTCTACTCCCAGTCAGTCCCTTTCCCCCCACAGTTAGAAATACCTCCCAGGGAACATAATTAACCCCTTAATTGCCCCCTAGTGTTAACTCCTTCCCTGCCAGTCTCATTTATACAGTAATCAGTGCATTTTTATAGCACTGATCGCTGTATAAATTTCACTGGTCCCAAAAAAAAGTGTCAAGTGTCCGATCTGTTTGCTGCAAGCCCGCTAAAAATCGCTGATCACCGCCATTACTAGTAAAAAAAAAAAAATAAATAATAATAATAATAAAAATGCCATAAATCTATCCCCATTTTGCAGACGCTATAACTTTTTATAAACCAATCAATATACACTTATTGTTATTTTGTTACCAAAAATATGTAGTAGAATATATATTGGCCTAAACTGATGAAGAAATTATTTTTTTTTACATTTTTTTTTTTGGATATTTATTATAGCAAAAAGTAAAAAATATTGTTTTTTTTTTTTTAAATTGTCGGTCTTTTTTTGTTTATAGCGCAAAAAATAAAAATTGCAGAGGTGATCAAATACATACCAAAAGAAATCTCTATTTGTGTGAAAAAAAAAAATTTGTTTGGGTACAACGTTACACAACTACGCAATTGACAGTTAAAGCGACGCAGTGCCGTATAGCAAAAAATGGCATGGTCATTAAGGGGGCAAATCCTTAAGTGGTTAAGTGGGCATGCACCATTGACGTCACCAGCAGCTTCACAAGTAAATATCTCCTAAACGGAACACATTTAGGAGATATTTAATGTACCTATAGGGAAGCCTTATTATAGGCTTCCCTATAGGTAAAAAAAAAAAAAAACAAGTTTTCTCCCACTTTAATGTAAAAGTGTAAATTTTTGTTTATAAAATTTTTAATAAACATAATAAAAACACATTTACATATATACAAAATTATATATATATATATATATATATATATATATATATATATATATATATATATATATATATATATATATATATATATAAAAATACCAACCTAAACAAAGCCATAACCTCCACCTAAAACACCCCCTCAGGCTAAGAAACCATTACACATGTAACCCATGCATGCAGCCTTTTTCCAAAAATACAATCTTATATAAAAATCTAGGGGACGTGAAAGGACAGAAAGAAAGCCGCACACCCAGAGACTGACAAAAAGCAGCTACGGAGACCTAAAATTCCTCCACGCATTTGTCCAGGCCCCCGGCCGCCACCAATCCTTCTCAAGACCCTGAATCTTCCCAACCTCGTCCAGAATGTCTGGCACGACCACCTCAACAGGAAGGACTTTTTTCCGAATGTAAACCTGACACCGTGCATTCTATGTGAAGAAACGGACTACTAAGCTAACTAGAAAAAGTGTCTCAAAATCAAAATCCTGATGTGTCTCAAAAGCCCCGTACGACCACTCCACATACCTCAAGCGGGAAAGGAAAGGGATACCCATAGCTCCACTGACCCGCTTGTAGACTTCTATATTGAAGGGGCACTGAAGCAAGAAGTGGTCCATTGTCTCCTCCATCCCACCACATTCCACTCTTGGACAACCACGGTTCTCCGCAGAGCGTTGCTTCAGGTTGCCCTTTACATACAGTCTGCCATGAAATGAGCGCCAGGCCACATCCCGAAACTTTAAAGGGATTCTCTCTAGATTGAGCAAACACAGACCCTCCCTCATAACAGGGCCTGGGCAATTTCTCAAGGCCAGTGGCTCGCTAAAGGCAGATTCAACAATCCTGCTCTCCAGGTACTTCCTGGGAAGAGACTTAATTTCCTCCGCCGTCACTCGACCCTGCCGAAGCATTTTCAGGCATGGAGCAACATAAGCTTACCATGTAGGACCCTCAGGCTTTTCACTGGCCCACCATTCTCCCAGCTTCGCAGAAAAGACATAAACCAGGACTGAAAAATGCCAACTCACCCTGGCGGTTCCTCTGCCAGCATGTTAGCAGAATTATGTTTCAAAAACAGCAGAGAAAAAAAAAAAAACAAGCGGGTTGACCATACCTAAGCCACCTATCCACCTGGGAAGGCAAGTTACAGATCTCTTAACGAGATTCAGTTTGTTCCCACATAACAGTTGGAATTAACAACTGGCAAAACACAGACAAAGCTGACATACAGAAATACTGGGATCAGGTAAGTTTTAATCAGGTCAATCCTTTCCCTGTAAGAGAGTTTCCAGTCCTTCTAGGTGGCAACCTTGGAATCGGCATCTTGTAGCCTGCTTTCCCAATTTGCGAGGCCATAATCGCCAGGACCAAATTTGATGCCTAAAATTTGAATTTCCTGTCGGGGCTCTGGGAAGATGTCCGGAAGCTCAAAGACGTCGCCTTCCTCACCCATCCAAAAAAATTCACTTTTATCCAGATTGATCTTTGAGCCAGATGCCTCAGCATACTGCTCCATCACTGAGACCACCTCCTCCGCCTCCTCTGTCCCAGAGATGAAAACAGACACGTCATCAGCATAGGCCACGACCCTCAGAGGAGGCTCACCAGGAATGCCCAAGGGCACTCCGCACAACGGTCCGCTCTCTAACATCCGGATGAAGGGATCGATTGCGAACGCGTATAGCAGAGAACTCAAAGGACACCCCTGACGCACACCCGAGCCAACCTCAAAGGGTCGTCCGATCCAACCATTCACAAGCATGAAGCTTTCAGCCCCTCTGTAAAAGCTCCCCTCTCCAGGCCATACTTGCCAAGAAGCAGCCATAGGTACTCATGATTGACCCGATCAAAAGCTTTAGCCTGATCCAATGCCAGCAAGTACTTTCTCCAGCCTGCAGCCCTGCACTGCTCCAAGGCCTCCCAGACAGCTAACACCGCTGAAAAAGTGCTTCTACCCTGAACCGAACAGTGCTGGTGGCTGGAAAGTATATTGCCTGCTACAGACAACAAACGCCAGAAAATTATTTTTGCCAGTATCTTCCTATCAACATTGAGAAGTCTAATGGGCCACAAATTCTCAATTTTCGAGGAATCCTTACCCTTTGACAGAAGAATCACCGCAGATTGTCGCATAGAGGGAGAGAGCGAACCCTCTCTTAAACAACCATTAAAAACTTCCACCAAATATGGAGCCAGAGTAACCTTAAAGTGATTATGAAACTCGGCTGTTAACCCATCCGGCCCAGGCGACTTCTTAATGGCAAGCTTATCAATAGCCTTAACCACCTCATCTGCTGTGATGTCCTCTGTCAAACTGACAAGAGAACTGCCATTTCTCAGTCCTGAAGGTCAGCATATGACCTGGTGGTTTCCAGGATCCCAGACTTGGACTTTGCCAAGGAACCTGTACTGTCAACCAGGCCTACAACTGACTTAACTGCTCTAACTTGTTTGCAATTCTGGTAATGGTCGGGCAAGTGATATTTCCCATAATCCCTTTCCAGTACCAATGTTTCATGCCTGTCATATTGACACTCCCTGAGCAGGAGTTTAACCTCAGAGATCATCCCCGGATCCCCATTATTCGACACAAACCTATCAAGCTTCCTCCGCAGACGCTGGTATGTGACATAGTTATCAAGCTGTTGATTTCTTCCTATGGCCTTGAAAGACCCAACAATCCTTCGTTTTGTAAGCTACCACCACTCTGACCTACTGCTGCAAAAGTCCATGACTGATATTTGTGCCTATAAAAAATCCTCAAAGGATTGACTCACACTTTCGCATTGTCCAGGAGTGCCGAATTTAGCTTCCAGGTACCATTCCCCCTAGGTGGTGTATCGGGGCTGTTCAGAGTCACAGACAGAATACAGTGATCGGAAAACTCCACTGCCTGACACACTGGTACTGAGAAGGCAGAGTTCCCCCCAAAAAATCCTATCTATTCTACTTTGACTACTACCTCGCTGAAAAGTGAATCCTGTGTCATCTGGGCAGCAATGAATGTGCACATCAACCAGACCTGCCTCTCTAGCTATTTTGTTCAAGAAAAAGCCGCCACAGTGCAGCCTGGCTCTGGTACCTTTCCTGTCCTTAGTCCTAGTCATGGTGTTGACCCCTCTCCCTACCTGGAGACCCTACACGCTTCAATGTCCCTTGTGACTCCTCCTCCATAGACTCATCACCAGAAGAACTTCCACCCTCCACCTCAGAAAACACCTCAAAAGCTTCTGCCACCTCCACCCTCCCAGGTTCAGGAGCTTTGAGCCTCCAACCATTCCATATCCTCATTCGACAATCCCGATGGCAGAACCCCCTCCCCCCTGCTCCCCAGGACATCCTCAGCCAAAACCCCCCCATTAACCCCTCCTCCCACATCATTCACCCCAACTTCCACATCTTTCACCCTGACTTACACATCATTCATCTTGCATTCTGCACCAGGCACTTTCATTCCCTTTCCCTTCCCACCTCCCCCTTCACCATCATCCAATCCATCACTCACTCCACCCCTCGGTGTCTGCCGATCTCAAACCGCAGCACATCTGTAATGCTGAGGAGGAGGTATTGGCACAACCATACACGCTAGTCCAGCACCCTCCACTGCCTTCACTGCACTAGGAGAAACAATAGGTGCAGACACAGACTTGACAACCACACTTTCTGACACTGACTGGGAGACCACAGACTGGGGGGACACTGACACCACAGACGGCCTCACAGACACAGATTCTGATGGGACAGAGACAATAGGATCCCCTGGTATAACCTCTGCCAATCCAGACCTCCACTAGCTCTGGCTTATTGTGCAAAGCCTCAAGGCACTGGCTATAAGGGTGACCAACCTTGTCTCATAGGTTACATTTAATGACGTTACAGTCCCTTGCCAGATGCCCCAGTTCCTTACACAAAAACACTTCTGTTCTGGACAGTTAGAGGAGAAATGTCCCTTGACTCCACATTTATGGCACACCTTAGGTTGACCAGGGTAGAAGACGGTAATCCTATCTCTACCAATAAAGGCAGAGGAGGGCAAATGCTTCACCACATTCCCACACACTCGCAACCTCATTGACACAGACCACCCACCCATCCAGATTCCTCTATCATCCACCATCTTTTTTTTAGGGGACACAACGTTTCACCAAACCTCCTCAACCAGACCCATAAATCCTCAGGGGGTATAGACTCATTCCTAGTCAAGATTGTCACATTCTTTATCAAGGGCTGTCGTCAGATTACCTTAGGGACAAGCCCCGTCCAGTCCGGCTGGCCCCTATACACATTCTCAAACTGCTCCCAAAACAGATCCAGTGATTCTGGACTCACAAATGTTAAATCATATTCAAAGGAACCGGTCGGACTGATAAGAGCATAAATATCCTCCACATTAAATCCCATGGCTAGGATCCTATCCACAACCACCCTTCCGATATGTGGAATACCTCCTCCTTCCCACTTCACCTGTACCACATTCCTGCGTTTAATGGAAGGTGCGTTAGGCGAAAGTCACACAACTGGCTCCCTTCCACCAGCGGAAGCATGACTTTGTCCCGACACAGCCTTAGCATAGTTCATAACTGGGACAGATGACACATTTACTGGCTGCATAGGAATATTAACTGGCTGCATAGGAACCTCTGAAATCTGGTTTGGCAATTCACCCACCACTAGATCCTCCCTCCTCCCCTCCAGCACAACAGTCCCACTCACCATAGGCCCAGAAGTACCACAATTACCAGCACTCCAGTTATTAGGTACACCAGCCGTTTTAGCGTCTATGCGACTTTCCCTTCTTCTCACAGACAAGAACATCTTTGTCAAGATTGACACCATCTCCTCCTGCATTCCTTGCCGACTGCAAGGATCCATTGACAGATTCAGTTTGTCTGTAGCAGAAATCACAGGAATGGCATCCATACACAGAGAGATATTCTCAACAAGCATTCCTTCACCAGCATTTTCCTCAACTGAAACAGCCTGCCCTTCATTTGCAGACATTGTAGCACTGCTGCCATCTTGATCAGACTTATATGAAACTATCCACAACTTTCTCCCTTACAGGATGAGGGAGGACATCCTCCTCCTCATCTGATGAGTCGGTGCCACTCAAGGGAGATTCCATTTCCATAAGTGGCAGGTGTAGGGCTTGTAGACACGCAAAAGAAGAATATTAAAAAGAGAAAGGAATTCTGTTCTACCAGTACAGGCAAGAGGTACGAAATTTCTGATTTCGTAACCTGTGCATCCACAGGTGTTATTTATATACTGTAATGTGGATGTGGGTTGCAGTACATTGGCCGTACATCAAGAACCTTGCAGATTAGAGTGGCAGAGCATATTACCAATTCAAAAAGGTATAACCATCCACAGTGTCTCAAAACATTTTAAATTAGTACACACTAAGGATCCCAGTTTGCTGCAATTTTGGGGTATAGAACAGGTGGATAGACACTGGAGGAGGGGTCATTATATCAGACAACTCAGCAAAAGGGAATCCTTCAGGATTTATGAAAGTAAGGTACTTTGGCTGAGGGGTTTGAACATGGACTTTGATTTGAACTGTTTTATCAGTAATTTATAAGTTCACTTATTCATGATTTTATATATTTTTATATTTATGCATCTTTATTTATATTATTTTTATTATTTTTTTAATGTATTTGTGTAATTTTATTATATTAAATGTGGTCAAGATGCTTACAGGATGGGGTTACCAGCGGTAGGTTTAATAATGTTCACTTACACAATAGTTTTTTCTATGAAAAAAACCTGACTTGGGAAGTATTGATTTTCAGCTTGTCAGATGTCCCCATGTGTATGGGTGCTGTTTTCACCACTTCCTGTTTCCTGTGTCAGCCTGGATGGGTGTGTCATGAGGCCTAGTTCAGCAAGGTGGGCCGGACAAGGAAGTGATGATGCAACACACTTGATTAGAGATTATTAGTCTATTTAAACAACGGTGAGACGTCCAGTCTTCAACCCTTACTGAAGAAGTCACGGTGGTGTTGTAGCCTATTTGATGTAACGCGTATAGGGGGAAGAAGTCGCAGTGGCAACGTCATCCCGCGAGCATCTTGTCGTTTCTATGCATCCTGAGCCAGCACTGCTCAAGTGCTGCGTTTGTGCGTAACGTTTTAATGTTTTTATGAGGCAATAAACCGTTTTGATATTTAGAGAGCACTAGATTTTGCCTTTTCTGTTCCTATGTGCACCAAACCCCATTGAGGGAATTTGTACTGGCTGGTATCCATCTAATCAGCTGGAGGCAGCACGGATGGAATAGGAGCTCCATGACCAGCTGATTTGTTTATATCCCTGAGAGGGTGTCAGGGCTGGGCTCAGCCTTCCTTCTCTGAGCTGGCCACTCAGCTGTCGGCTAATTGCCAGCTCCCATCTCTCTCCACAGTTAACTAGCTGTTGTTGATTCTGCTCGTCAGTCCTGCCTTCTTAAAGCTGTCCAGCTCACCTGATCTCTGCCTCCGCCTTTGTCAACATCACAGAGACTTCTCCTGTGTTCCTGTTGAAGACTTGCTCGGCTGACGTTCCTTCTGGCTCCTGATCCTGCTTTCTGTACTACTACGTTTATCTCTGGCTCTCTGACATTTGCTTGGCTGACTACTCGATCCGGTTACTGAACTCTGGCTTATTTTGACTCAATTTACTCTGTTTTCCTTATTATTATTATTATTATTATTATTATTATTAAACAAGTGTGATTTAACTATACTTCTGTCTTGGTCTGATTCATGGTTCCTGATAGTAGGCGAAGGCCATGAATTCAAAAGATACAGTTAATCCACTTGTTGGTAATATTTTTTCCAGATTGGATGAGCAAGATCACCGCATGGATCAGTTTGCCATAGCGTTACAAATGCTCCTGAGTCGCATGGCTCACCTGCAAACTCCCACTGTGGCTGCTCCGGTACAACCTGAGTTTCAGGCCGTCCCTGCTGCTGCGCCAGTCTCTGTGTAGGAACCTGCCTCGAGCATTACCTCTATAAGAGGTATGTCTGGTTCTGCTCCGCTTCCCCAGCAATTTGGGAGTGATCCAGTTCAATGTAGAGGGTTTCTCAACCAGGTTGAGATTTACTTTGAGATGCTGCCCCAGGCGTTTCCCACAAACAGAAGCAAAGTAGGTTTCATGATATCTTTACTTTCTGAGAGAGCCTTGGCCTGGGCAAACCCTCTATGGGAGACACAAAAACCTGTTGTCTTGAGCTACCCTGAGTTTGTGGTCTCCTTTAAAAGGGTATTTGACGTTCCCGCACACTCAGCTTCTGCTGCCAAGTGTCTCATGTCCATCAGAGTACGAGAACTGTTGCCAACTATGCCATTGAATTCCATACTCTGGCAGCAGAGGTTGCTTGGAACAATGAGACCCTCGTGGCTGCTTTTTCTCATGGTCTCTCAGATTCCATCAAGGATGAGATAGCAGCCCGAGATATACCCACTGAGCTGGAGAGGTTGATCACGTTTGCCATCCTCATTGACTCCAGACTCAGAGAAAGACTCTCTTTTAAGGAGCACTTGCGGAAGCCTCCTGTACGTTTGCCTCCGAGCTTTGCAGTCCCACCCATGCCTCCTGGTACCAAGTCAGTCAGTGAAGATGAACCCATGCACTTGGGCTTCGCGCGTCTCTCTGCGGATGAGAGAGCCTTTAGGAGGAGGGAGAGATTGTGCCTTTGTGGCCAGGCAGGTCACGTCCAGGGAACGCCCGAACCTTGAGGTCCTGTCATGGACAGACCTTAGGTGGCGTTGTTTCATCCCCAGTTATCCAGAAGGATAAGGCCCTGGTTTTGGTCACCCTTTCTTGGGCTGAGTCGTCCATTGAGATACAGGCTCTAATCGACTCTGGGGCTGCAGGCCTGTTCATTGCGTGACTCTCCATTTGCCTTTGAGGCTCTTGACTGGAGACCTCTACAACCCGCCCATGTGACTCATGAGATGGTTCCGTTGTCCATGGCCGTAGGGGCTCTTCACCATGAGATAATCCAATTCCAAGTTATTTCCTCACCTAGGTTCCTGCTGGTTATTGGTTATCCTTTGTTACAGAGGCACAACCCCTCTTTTGATTGGCTCCGTGCTGAGGTTCTCTCCTGGTCACCACAATGCAGTGAGACATGCTTCCAGAAGGTAGCCAAGGTCCTGTGCACCTCTTCACTCTCCTCCCTGCCGGAGGAGTACCCCGATTTTAGCGATGTCTTTGACAAAGGTCAAGCCAGTAGTTTGCCTCCACACCGGCCTTATGATTGCACAACTGACCTTCAACCTGGTGCCATATCCCCTCCTGGCCGGGTTTACCCTTTGTCGGTCTTGGAGGATAAGGCCATGGAAGAGTATGTTACAGAAGCACTTTCTCGAGGTTTCTTCCATAAATCCTTGTATCCTGCTGGTTTCTTCTTTGTGAAGAAGAGAAGCGGTGAACTGAGACCTTGTATTGATTATAGGGGTCTCAATCGTTGATTACAGAGTTATTTGACCGCCTCAAGAGAGCAACGGTTTTCACGAAGCTTGATTTGAGAGGGGCGTACAATCTCGTGCAGATTAAGGAGGGCGACGAGTGGAAAACTGCGTTTAATACCAGAACAGACAGTTCTGGCAAGCTTTTTGTGCACAGTTGGGAATTCAGCTTGCTTTCTCCTCTGCATATCACCCGCAGTCTAATGGGGCCGCAGAACGAGCAAATCAGTCCTTGGAGCAATTCCTACATTGCTATATTTCTGACCATCATAACAACTGGTCAGACCTATTACCGTGGGCAGAGTTTGCCCACAACAGTGCCTTGAATTCTGCTTCCCAATTGTCCCCGTTTATGGCGAATTATGGTTTCCAACCTTCCATGTCGGCTGACTCGTTTGTTCTGCAGAATATTCCTGCGTTAGAGGAGCATCTCCGTGGTCTTAGTTCCACTTGGGCACAAGTTCAGGAGGCTTTGCGACATGATAACGATAGGTACAGACTCCATGCTGACCGCAGACGCCTGCCTGCGCCTTCCTACCAGGTTGGGGACAGAGCCTGGCTGTCGTCTCGCAACCTCCGACTTCGTGTTCATTCTTTGAAGTTCGCACCTCGGTTTATTGGGCCTTTTCGTATTCTTCGCAGGATTAATCCAGTGGCTTACGCCTTGGACCTTTCTCCTAGTATGCACATCTCAAATGTGTTTCATGTCTCCTTATTGAAACCTTTGGTCTGCAACCACTTTACCACCTCGGTGCCAAGTCCTCACCCTATACAGGTTGAGAACCATGAGGAGTATGAAGTACAATCCATTGTTGACTTCTGTGGACGCATACAGTACCTGGTGCATTGGAAGGGGTACGGTCCAGAGGAACACTCTTGGGTCTCATCCTCGGACGTACATGCCCCTGTCGTCCTCCGCGATTTCCATAGACTTTTTCCCCTCAAGCCTGCTGGTCCTCCGAGGGGGAGGGGTCGTTGAGGAGGGGGTACTGTCAGGGCTGGGCTCAGCCCTTGCTTCTCTGAGCTGGCCGTTCAGCTGTTGGCTAATTGCCAGCTCCCATCTCTCTCCACAGTTACCCAGCTGTTGTTGATTCTGCTCGTCAGTCCTGCCTACTTAAAGCTGTCCAGATCACTTGATCTCTGCCTTCGCCTTTGTCAACATCACAGAGACTTCTCCTGCATTCCTGTTGAAGACTTGCTTGGCTGACGTTCCTTCTGGCTCCTGATCCTGCTTGCTGTACTACTATGTTTATCTCTGGCTCTTTGACATTTGCTTGGCTGACTACCCAATCCGGTTACTGAACTCTGGCTTGTTTTAATACGTTTACTGCATAGCAAGACCACTTACTGTTATCTCACATATATATTATTATTCTTATTATAGCCAAATTTACCACCCTAACTCCTCCCACAGCAATTACACTACATAGACAGTAATAAACCGAAATGTGTGGATTGTTCCCAATTGGTGTGCTATTACTTTGTGGAACGTTTCACCGAATGGTTCACGAAATATCGTCGTTTTTTGCGGCGAAATTGGTCCCATAGGAATGAATGGCGAAATGTTCAAAACTAGAATGGGAGGTGACAAAAGCTGAAAAATCAGGACATGATCTCTAAACTGCCACCACTCCCTCATTTTCAAGCCCACCTAAACAAATCTTATAACAAAACGTTCAGCTATCCCTGCCTTCACTAAACATGTCCACGGCTAAGCCATAGACCTTATAGTTTTCACAATATAACCATTTGTTTGCAACTCACGCCGTCCATTAACATTCATTGACACTTCACTCTAGCCACTTCAAATTTGAAGGGCAATATCTAAACTGCGACTGTGCCTTCATTTTTAATATTTCAGAGACATACTATGCATCAAAATCTAGGTTTGGGTCTTGTGATTCTCACAATATAAAGCTCTTCACTGTAGGATCTATAGTTTTTAATATACGACCGTTTGAAGTACTGCACAGTTATTACAGCTATCATGATCCTGTGTATTGTGTTTTGAGCAGTGGTTGTGAAGCATAAACAGGGCATGAGCGTTGCCAGTAAACAGTGGTTGTAAACACTGATTATCATCAAACAGATAGCGCACCTTCACCTCCATTCTATGTCAAGATGCTGAGATCTCCCAAATGCATGTGGTTATACCTTCATCTGCTAGGCTTGATAATGCTGCTAATGTTTTTATAAATGTATGTTTTAATGCAACTGTGAAGCACTTTGGGTAACAACGTTGCAATTAAATGTGCTATATAAATAAATAAAAGTTGAAATGTATTTCTCACTCTATCAAGCTTGTCATGTGCACTTTTTAAACTTGATCAATCAATTGGTTAGTGTAATGTTTACTATCTTTACTCACTCCAAACACTCCACACAGTCCACACAGTTACTCTAGCCACTCTAACCACACAACAGTTACTCAAGCCACTTCTCCCAGTTACTCCGCCCACTCCAGTTACTACTGGTGGAGGCAAGAACACTTCACACAATTTCCCCAGAAATTGTAGCTTTTTTAGTTATTATTATTAAAAAAGGGTGATTTAACTATACTTCTGTCTCGGTCTGATTCATGGTTCCTGATAGAGGGAACCTGCTTTTTCTGACCTTCTGGTGAAACGGGGGTCAGAACGTGAGGTGAGCAGCTAGGAAATTGAGGTGGAGGAGAGCACTTGCATTTTCAACGTTTATGCACTAGTGCTGTGTTGTGCATTTTTGTGCAGAAGACTCTGAGGATTATTTTTGTGCATTTGGACTCTTATTTTTATTCAATTCTTTTTCTTTTTTTTGAGTGTGTGGACTTTATCTTTATTGTTCATTATTCCCATATAGGGAACACGTATATTTCATTATTGTGTATTGTTCATTATTCCCAGTCAGGGAACACGAATATCTGATTGTGCACTCAGTATCTTGCCTTGTTGCAAGTTAATCATCTATTCTCTTTAAGGATTTATTGGTAGTTATTTAGGAAGCGCAACACTGTTTTGTTATGTATGGTCTGCAGCAATCCATCATTTTGCTCATCCTCCTCCTGAGATGACACAGGCTGCTGGGGAGGGAGGGGGGCAGATACTGACTCAGGTGCAACAGATCCGAGACAGGGGTAGTACTGGGGCCACCATGTGAAACCACTTCCTTACCCCCCATCCATACTGTTGCCGTTGCTCTGGCATTCACCCTCTGGCTGGTACTGGCACAGGCACTCTCCTTCATCTGTTGGAATCTCTCCTCATTCTCATATTTTTCTCTAAACGCACCGCTGCTTTCTTTCAGAGAAGTGACCAGCTTCTCCTGCTTGTTCAATGCCTCCTCCAGAGACTTTAGCTTAGAGTCTTCCCTCTTACTGTTCCCAGACTTACTGTGCAGAGATTTCTTTTTCCTGAAATCCGCTTAAAGGACAGCAAGTTTCTGTTCCTCTTTGGTAATACAGCGAAATCTATTCACCGCTTTATCCTGGATTGCTGCTAAGGACTCCCCTTGCATGGGGACAGGTCCAGGATCCAATGCAGCATAAGCAGATGGTGTAAGCCTCAGTGCCTCTGGGGAGCCTCCACCTTCATCTTTCCCAACATGGTCCATGCTTGCCTGGGAAAAGCCTGCAGGACAGGCCCCAGGCTTGCTGCTTCTCTCAGCTGAGATCACAGCGGAGTGAGCCAACAGCACCCTGCAGAACAGCACCACCTGGTGGAAAAGCTCCTCTCCCTTGTGCAACCCACCCATTCACACATAGTAGGATAAAAGACATTCCCACTAACAAGCAATATCAACATGAAAGTGATACCCCAGCCTCCCCTACATTATCTATCAGATGTACTTGTTAACCAGCATCCCCTCAAGTCAAAACAACTCGTTTGAGCTACAGAGTACCTCATCCAACAGTGGACAAATCTGCCAGCCACCCCTGCCAGACCTTGTCAATTTTTTTCTGACATTGGATATGCCGTTCCTTAACCACTTGCCGACCAGCCGCCGTCATTATACTGTGGAAGGTTGGTGCTATTGCGCGAATCGCCATAGGTATAAGTTGCTTCGTGCAATAGATACAGTGGGCGCACACGCGCCCACCGCGTGGCCGGAGCCGACGCGCTTAACCTTGATCGTTCCACAGAGAGCCAGAACGGGGATCTGTCAGTGTAAACAAACAGATCCCCATTCTGACAGTAGAGAGTGAGTGAGAGCAAAAAGTGATCGTCTGCTCCTAGTGATTAGGAACAGCAATCTCTCTACTCCCAGTTAGTCCCCTTCCCCCGCAGTTAGAAATACCTCCCAGGGAACACATTCAACCCCTTGATCGCCCTCTAGTGTTAACACCTTCCCTGCCAGTCTCATTTATACAGTAATCAGTGCATTTTTATAGCACTGATCGCTGTATAAATGTCACTGGTCCCAAAAAAAAAGTGTCAAGTGTCCGATCTGTCTGCTGCAATCCCACTAAAAATCGCTGATCACCGCCATTACTAGTAAAAATAATAATAATAATAATAATAATAAAAATGCCATAAATCTATCCCCATTTTGTAGCCGCTATAACTTTTTATAAACCAATATACAGTTACTGTAATTTTGTTACCAAAAATATGTAGTAGAATACATATTGGCCCTAAACTGATGAAGAAATTAGTTTTTTTACTATTTTATTTTGGATATTTATTATAGCAAAAAGTAAAAAATATTGTTTTTTTTTTAAATTGTCGGTATTTTTTTGTTTATAGAGCAAAAAATAAAATCGCAGAGGTGATCAAATACAACCAAAAGAAAGCTCTATTTGTGTGAAAAAAGGACATAAATTTTGTTTGGGTACAAACGTCGCATGACCGCGCAATTGTCAGGTAAAGCGACGCAGTGCCGTATCGCAAAAAATGGCCTGGTCATTAAGGGAGCAAATCCTTAAGTGGATAAGCGTGCATGCGCCAGTGACGTCACCGGCAGCTTCACAAGTAAATTATGAGATATTTAATGTAGCTATAGGGAAGCCTTATTTTAAGCTTCCCTATAGGTAAAAAAAAAAAAACCCCAAGGGAGTTTTCTCCTACTTTAATGTAAAAGTGTACAATCCACCTCCATGTTGAATAGTGCAGATATTCAGATCCTTCACCAATTACAGCGCTCCCCATTGTGAAAATGAACCCACCTTCTAAATTTGATCTGAATGAACATTTACCAGACGGGTCGAAATAGGCTTACCGTATATACTCGAGTATAAGCCGACCCAAATATAAGCCGAGGCACCTAATTTTACCACAAAAAACAGAAAAAAGGTATTGACTCGAGTATAAGCCTAGGATGAAATGCGCAGCTACTGTAAGTGGAAAAGAGGGTCAACAATGCCCATTTGCAACCATAGGTCCCTCGAACTTCAAACTCGGTAGTTAAGGGTTCTTAGATGCCCCCTAGCTGCAGCCAAAATTTGGGGTCTATGGACCCAAAGAGTCCCGCAATGACATTGCTGCAGATGGACACAGTTGACCGCCTTTGGGGCCGCGTATCTCGGAGTCACTTGGTGCTAGGAACCCCAAATTTGGATTATGTTATAGTGCTAGTTCCACCGGGTTTGCACACCAAATGGGTGTACTGAACTTGGGGTTCCTAGCACCAAGTGGCTCCGAGATACGGGGCCCCAAAGTCAGTCCGGAAAATGTCATTCTCTGCTGCAGAAGTGCTTGACTTGAGTATAAGCCGAGGGGGGCATTTTCGGCACAAAAAGAATGTGCTGAAAAATTTGGCTTATATGAGTATATACGGTATGTCATTTCCCAGGTTTCCATGGATCACAGATTTGCCCATGGGTAATTCGATGTTCTTTTGTGAGCAAGGTGAGAAACACAGCCAGAACCATACAACCAGCGTTATTAAAAACGATCAAAATCCACTTACATTGACTAGACTTTGCACCAGAATGAAAATGTTGCGGGTTGCCGGAGGTGAGAGGCTTAGAGTTAGGTTTCTCATTGTGAAAGGCTCCTTTTGTCCGTTTATGGCAATAGACATTTGATAAACTTGGAAGAAAAAGTTTTGGGTTCAATGACACTTTAATTGCTGGTGTCAGCCACCGCAGACCATGTACAAAACAGTTTACTTTCCATTCCTAGAAGTTCTATCATTGTATTACAAGATGTGAGGACCTGTGCCAGCTCAGTCACAGGTTACACGTCTGCCAGAAGTTGGCAAGCCATACAGTAATGTGGATCGCTGCCCAGTAAAAACATTGGGGGGAAAAAAGTGGATAGCTGCTTTCTGTTACAAGTAATACTAAAGCTCTGTCCACAAGTATACTAAATTAAATGCAAAGTTTTTTTTTAAATTTTGTACTGAAGTACACCTACGGTTGCCACGGCATCCCTTTAAACACAAACACATTAATTACACAGGTTCTGTGGCTGATTACGGTGGTAATAAAATTCACATGGCTCCTTACCTGCATTAAATTAGTTTCAGAACCTGTGTAATTCAGGGGTAGTTCAGGGGTTTAAAGGAATGGGGTGGCAACCCTAAGTCTACCCCCAGACACAAATCTGTAGTCCACATGTATACAGGTATTGAAGTATACCACTGTACACAGATCCGTAGTCCCCATGTATACAGGTACTGAAGTACACCCCTGCACACAGATCCGTAGTCCACATGTATACAGGTACTGAATTACACCCCTGTACACGGATCAATAGTCCACATGTATTCAGGTACTGAAATACACCCCTGTACACAGATCTTTAGTCCACAACATTTATACAGGTACTGAAGTACACCCCTGTACACAGATCCATAGTCCACAACATTTATACAGGTACTGAAGTACACCCCTGTACACAGATCCGTAGTCCACAACATTTATACAGGTACTGAAGTACACCCCTGTACACAGATCCGTAGTCCACAACATTTATACAGGTACTGAAGTACACCCCTGTACACAGATCCGTAGTCCCCATGTATACAGGTACTGAAGTATACCCCTGTACACAGATCCATAGTCCACATGTATACAGGTACTGAAGTATACCCCTAGATATATAGTGCACAGGTATACAGGTACTGAAGTATACCCCTAGACACAGATCTGTAGTCCACATGTATACAGGTACTGAAGTACACCCCTGTACACAGATCCATAGTCCAAATGTATACAGGTACTGAAGTACACCAAGAGACACAGATCTGTAGTCCACATGTATACAGGTACTGAAGTATACCACTGTACACAGATCTGTAGTCCACATGTATACAGGTACTGAAGTATACCCCTAGACACAGATCTGTAGTCCACATGTATACAGGTACTGAAGTATACCCCTAGACACATATCCGTAGTCTACATGTATACAGGTACTGAAGTATACCCCTAGACACAGATCCGTAGTCTACATGTATACAGGTACTGAAGTATACCCCTAGACACAGATCCGTAGTCCACATGTATACAGGTACTGAAGTACACCTCTGTACACAGATCCGTAGTCCACATGTATACAGGTACTGAAGTACACCAAGAGACACAGATCCATAGTCCACATGTATACAGGTACTGAAGTAAACCCCTAGACACAGATCCATAGTCCACATGTATACAGGTACTGAAGTAAACCCCTAGACACAGATCCGTAGTCCTCATTAAGGAAGAGCTCCAGCGTGTTCGCACACTCCACGTGCAGAGCCCGCCAGGAAGTCAGCACGGCGCCGCACTAATCACAAGCAGTGAGACGTTTTCCTGATGTGCGGCTGCAGAGATCGGGAAATGTCTCACTGTCTGTGATTAGCGCAGCGCCGTGCCGACTTCCTGGCGGGCTCTGCACATGTAGTGTGCGAACACGCCGGAGCTCATCCTTAGTCCACATGTATACAGGTACTGAAGTATACCCCTGTACACAGATCCGTAGTCCACATGTATACAGGTACAGAATATACCCCTGTACACAGATCCGTAGTCCACATGTATACAGGTACAGAATATACCCCTGTACACAGATCCGTAGTCCACATGTATACAGGTACAGAATATACCCCTGTACACAGAGCCGTAGTCCACATGTATACAGGTACTGAAGTATACCCCTGTAAGCAGACAGTCCTCACATATATGTATATATGGATCTGCATCAATGCTTTGCACAGCCGGCTGTACACAACACCTGTCGCTCCAAAGCACAGAAATACGGCTGTACGACACTCGGCGCCCCTGTGCACAAGTCCTCAACCTATTTAATTGTGATTTACAGGCCTTATGCACACTGGATATTTTGCTAAACTATTTGTTTGCTGGCTTTGTTGTGAACAAGCACGAGTTATCCGAGTGAAGCCGGTCTACCAATTTTCCCTGTAACATCCCGTCTTTGGCACTTTGACAATAAAGTAACTATTCTACAGAAGTTCTTCCTTCCATGGTGTGCGACTAATTTTCCTTTTCCTTCAATTACTATTGACGGTGGTGAGCCGGGGCCAGCAGCACCCACGAGGAATTCTTTATCCACAGTCTGAGTGGCGTAACACTCTTTCTGGACTATTTCTTTCCTGGAAGCAGCATTTTGGCCAAAAAAAATGTAAAAAAAAACAAAAGCTTGAGTATAAATGCGTGTAACATGTTTAGGAGCGTCAAGTGCATGGGTGGTAATTCATTTCAATCATTTTATCTGGCCGTTAGAGTGGAATAATGCTCAAACACTAAACGCGCCTATCGCTTCAGTGCGTTTAGACACATAGATGCGTTTACATGCATTTAGGCGCAACAAGCATTTTTTTTCTGCCAAAACTCTGCTGTTCCTGGACGCACTGCCTGTGGGGGTTTTTTTTTCTGCCTCTAAACACCTATGTGATAACGGACACATAGGCTAACATGCAGGGGTGTTTAGAGGCAGAAAAAATAAAACAACAAACACACTTAGCAGCAGCAATGTTCACAAGGTCTTACTAATGACATTTTCAGCATATGTCGTTCCCCTTTACGTTCCCTTCGAATAAATGACGTAGTAGGACTTTGTACTTCCTGATCCTGGCTGGACTTTCAGGACCTCTGAGATAAGGTTGTCCTCAGCAATACTCACAGTGCTGTAGTAGGTCTGTAGTAAGCGGGATATAACAGAGCGCACAATACGCACAATACGGGACACACTCCCCAGGATCACCATCTTCTTCACTGGATAATCAGTAGAAGTCAGGCAGCCCTTGAGTAAGGGAGTGTCTTCAAATCACGTACTGCGCAATAGAAGAAAGAGCAGATCCTCTCTATCGCTTTATTCTGTCCCCTATTAGGGCTTATTGGCTGCATTCACACCTGAGCGATTATATGCTTGAAGCTTAAAAACGCTGGAGGAGAAAACAATGATCATCTATTCACATCTCCACTCCATGTCGCCTGAAGCTCAAACGAATTCTGGAGCATTTTTTGTTGCTGAAATCCAGCAGATTTGGGCATTTTTGGTGCGTTTTATTCTAATAGAAATGAATGGAAATGCGTCATTCGTGCGTTTTTGTGCGTATTTGCACATTTTTGCACAAATGAAAAAAAAACAAAAAAAACAGTAATATATGAATAAATGTAAAATAAATATACAACTAAAAATCATCAAATAAGTAAAATAAATATGTAATACATTAATAATTAACCTTAAATATTAAATACATTATTAATAATAATAAAACAATAAACACCCAAACTCAAAAAAAAAAAAAACAATAATAATTTATTTTGGGTTAGGGTGTTTAGCGATTATTTTATTTGTTTAAGGAGTAAAGGTTAAAGTTAAGGGTTCATTATTTATTGTTACTTAGTATATTTAATTTATTTTGTATTTATGATTTTTATTTGTGTATTTATTTTACATTTATTTATTTAGTCTCTGTTCACACCAGTGCGCTGTGCAATGCAGCTCTGCGCTGCAAATCACATGTGATGTCTGTGCAATGCAATTTCAGCTACTATCTGGCTGAATTTGCATTGCATTCGAACCAAACTCCCACAGGACCCTTTTTTTTTGGCCGTCCCAGAATCAGATCACATGGGTGTTCACACCCATGTGATCCGATTCATGTCTCAACTGACAGTTCGCAGTGCGGTATGCGAACTGAACTGATTTGGGGGTGTCATTAACTTTCTATTGACACTCCCAACAGTTTGCAAAGTGCAGTGTTAACTGCCTTGCGAGTCAAGTGAGATGTGGAAACTCACAGTGGATTCGCAGGGTTCCCGCATCACACTAGTGTGAACCGAGCCTTTTTATTATTCATATAAATAAAATTAAATTAAAATAAATAAAATAATAAACCCAACTCCTAATCCTAACCCTAACCTAAACTGAACTTGGACCCCTTACCCTAACGAAAAAACATTATAATAAATGAACAATAATAAAAGAAGAAATAATGGAAAAGCTAAGAAAACAGAAATATCTAGCAACAAATTATGCAACAGATAATGTTTTTCTCTATTGACTAATTAAAAAAAAGCCCAAAAACGCTGCATACAAAGGAGCAAGTGGCACAAAAAACGCTCAAAGACGCTACGCTCAGGTATGAATGCAGCCTTACTCCACAATCTCTGCATTCACTGTGCCTTTTGTTTTTAGTGCATTTTTTTATTTATTTACTTTTCTAAGTTGCATTCACGCATGTTTGCACACAATCATTTGCAGTGTTTGTGGTGCAAAATTGGTTTGCCACCTTTTCTTCGAGCCAAACCCGAACACTTCAGCGGAGCTTGGCATTTTTTTTGTAGCATAAACTACGAGATTGTAAAATACCTGGGACACCTCTGTGTATCCTAGGGGAGCAGTAATGCGGCACGCGCAGCGGTGAACAGTGGGTGTAGCCAATTGTATATAGTGCAGGTGTGTGTAATGTGCAATATAGTGTATATAGTGCAGGTGTGTGTAATGTACAATATAGTGTATATGTAGTGTGTAATGTTTGGTGGAGAGCCTCCCAGTGTAATTGTAATGTAAGGTCTCCTGGTGTAGTATGGGGGGGGGGTGGAGTCTTCCTATAAAATACACTTTTTATCTTTCAAAAAGTGTTTCCCAATGCTAAACCTTTCATCTAAATTGCTTCATTTGTAAATGAAAAAAAGCGAATATAAAGGAATATTAGTGGTAAGAAAAAGCCCTTGTGGATTTCATTAACCTTTTTTGGGGTTAACTCTCCTTTAAGGGGGTGTGGCAGGAGGCGTGTCCTATGCCTACAGACGTTTGCTAGTAGGTAACCCTCATTCCCATCTCAAAATGTTGGGAGGTGTGTGTATGTATGGGGGGGGGTGTATGTTTGTATGGTGTATGGTGTATTTGAGAGGGGGGGGGGGGGGGGGGGGGGGAGTGGTGAGCATGGGCGTCCTCAGAACATTTTTTGGGTGGGCATCATTTTAGGGTCACCCATGCACCGCCACTTTTCGACAATGTCACTATCATATTATCATGGTCAGAGACTGCAGACGTAGTACAGTCCCTAGGATAAGTAATGGATAATGGTCAACAGGCCCTCTTACCAGACCCAGCAAAACTACAGCAGTGATCCCTCCGGCTGGACGATCGCTCACTCTGGGTTCCCCGGGTGACTCTGGTCAGTAGTGTAGCATGTCTGTACCCTGGTAGTGGCTCAGTCTCACTCTCTCTGGTGGTGCTGGGCAGCGTGGCTCTCTGGTGGCACTGGGCAGCTTGTCTCTCTCTCTGGTGGTGCTGGGCAGTGTGGCTCTCTCTCTGGCTTCTGCCTAGCACACTCCTCATTCTTTGTACTGTAGCACTCTCTCCCTCAGCTTTTTTCCAGGCTGCAGTCTCTCAATCTCTCTCTTGATCGAGCTGTAGCCTCCTGCCTGTGGAAAATGGGGCCGCCAATCCTTGGGACTACATGTCCCATGATGCTCTCCTCTCCTAGCCTCCTTTGATTGGCCCTCAGTTATGGCCAATAGGGAAGGAATGGAGCCGGCAGGAAGCTGGGTGGGGGAAGAGTGGTGAGGAGTGGGGGGGAACGGTGTGTGTGTGTGTGTGTATCTATATATATATATATATATATATATATATATATATATATATATATATATATATATATATTTGGGGGGAAATGGTGAGGACCGTATGTATGGTGTATGGGGGGGGGGGGGGGGAGAGTGGTGAGGACTGTATGTATGTATGGGGGGGGGGGGTGAGAAGAACCCTTTGAAATCCTGACATACTAAGATCACAAAAACTTACTTTACAATCTAAAGATCAGCAAGGAACGCAGGGGCTCTGCCTTCAACCCCACCTCAGGCTCCGTGTCCCTTCTTTAGCCAGCCAGGGGAGAGCATCGGGCAGCATGGAGGCTCCGCCTCTGCCTCTGTGTCCCGTCTGCAGTACACTGAGCGGACAGTGCAGGGGGTAGATAGGGAGGCAGCAACAGTAGGAGCAGATACCATTGCGGA
The DNA here is from genome assembly GCF_042186555.1 of Aquarana catesbeiana. Taxonomy (NCBI): domain Eukaryota; kingdom Metazoa; phylum Chordata; class Amphibia; order Anura; family Ranidae; genus Aquarana; species Aquarana catesbeiana. The sequence goes on from NC_133326.1 coordinate 139,629,234, forward strand.
CCAGAACTCGGGACACGGCCATGGTGGCACAGCTTAGGCAAGGCACGACGCACAGAGAACCACCGGCGGGTCTGAATAATGTGACCGGGTCTTAGGCGGGCAGAGACCCGGACACATGTTTCAAAACCCGTACTGTCCGGGTGAATCCCGGACAGGTGGCCACCCTAAGTGTAAACTAGACGCATTGGAATACATTCATTTTTCTTGCATATGCATTTGTACTGCGTTTTTGCTGTGCTTAACTCACGTGACTGCATCTGGTGTGAATGAGCCCTCAGTGATGACCAGCACACACTTCATTACATTCCTGTACAGCAGCAGCAATTACAGTGCAGACTCTAACATGGGGTAATCATGTATCTGTACACCAGGTGGTGCTAGAAGAATCACACAGGATGAAGCGGGCTCGTGTGCAGAGAACTGTCTGCTTGCCTTGTAGTTGGATCTCGGTTTGGCCCCAAAACTACAGTCATATGCAGGGTCAGCTACACCCACAGCTGTACAGTCAGACATAGGTTCCTTCTAGGAACTGCTATTGGTCCTTTTCAGACGCTCCTTAAAGTGTGCTCAGTGTCGGGATAAGGCTGCCATCTCATCCCTTTAAACCCAAACACATATGAATTACACAGGTTCTGAGGCTAATCTAATGCAGGTAAGGCACCAAGTGAGTTTGAGTGAGAACCTTTGTAATATATGATTGGTTTTAGGGATGAGGTGGCAACCCTAACAAGGTCACCCAGGGCGAAGATGCCAAACAGCGCCCCCGCAGATGGAGCAGCAGGAGGGGTGGGGTCAAGAACGATGCATGCAGCGCACCTCACAAAAACATGTAACATATAAATTTAACAGCAGTTCACATCCTATCTAGGGTTGCTGCCTCATCCCTTTAAAACTGAAAACATATTAAAGTACACAGGTTCTGTGGCTGATTAAGGTGGTAATTAAACTCACTTGGTGCCTTACCTGCATTAAATTATCCTCAAAACCTGTGTAATTCATATGTGTTTGGGTTTAAAGGGATGAGGGGGCAACCCTAATTCTATCTCACATGAAATATGGGAAATGTACCTGTATCAGTGTAAGAATAAGATGCTCCCATTGGTGGTGTCACTGGAAGGAAAAATGTGTCTGTTATGACATTAGTAGGAAAAATGTTCCAACATCAGTGGTGCGAGTCTAGAGTCTTCTTTCTTAGATAAGCGTCCCAAGTGCGCGCCCTCCCCCCTTTCATCCGGGTCCCTAGAGCCCTCCCCCCTTAAATCAAGGTCTCCAGAGTCCCCCCTTCTTACATAAGAGTCCCCAGTGTCAACATCTCTTACATTAGGGTTCCCAGAGCCCCCCTCCTTTAATCAGGATCCCCAAAGTCTCCCCTTAGGTCAGGGTCCTCAGTGTCCACCTCCTTTCACCAGGGTTTCCAGATTCCCCACCTCACATCAGAGTCCCAAAAGTCCCCCTCCCTTTACATCATTGTCCCCAGAGATCCCACTTCCATCACTGCAGCAAACAGCTACAGGGCAGACAGATAAAAGCTGGGGCAAAGGGACCCGGCAGGTCTGCAATAGCTAGCTCCATTTTCCTTTAAAAGTCAGAGCCTGGGGACGAGGCAAGCATGTTGTCAGGGCTGGGCCCAGCCCTTCCTTCTCTGAGCTGGCTGCTCAGCTGTCGGCTAATTGCCAGCTCCCATCTCTCTCCACAGTTACTCAGCTGTTGTTCATATTCTGCTCGTCAGTCCTGCCTACTTAAAGCGGGGGTTCACCCACACCGCCAAAAAAAAAAAATATTAAAAGCCAGCAGCTACAAATACTGCAGCTGCTGACTTTTAATACATGGCCACTTACCTGTCCCAGGGTCCAGCGATGTCGGCAGGAGACGCCGAGAACCCGCTCGGTTCTCGGCAGCTGCCACCGCCATCCTAGGTGAGGGAATCAGGAAGTGAAGCGTTGCGGCTTCACTTCCCGGTTCCCTACTGCGCATGCGTGAGTCGCGCTGCGCGTCCCTAGTGGTCCCCGCTCTCTGCTGGGAGCTGTGTGTTCCCAGCAGACAGCGCGGTCGGGACGGGAAGAGGCATAGACTCCCATGGGAGTCTATGCCGGAAGTGGGTGCAAATACCTGTCTTAGACAGGTATCTGCACCCCCCTGCAAGGTGCCAAATGTGACACCGGGGGGGGGGGGAAGGTTCCGAAAAGCGGAAGTTCCATTTTTGTGTGGAACTCCGCTTTAAGCTGTCCAGTCCAGAGGGTCTCTGCCTTCGCCTTGGTCAACATCACAAGAAACATTGCCTGCGGTCCTGTTTAAAGACTGGCTTTGCTGACATCCCTTCTGGCTCCAGATCTTGCTTGCTGTTTCACTACTTTGATCCCTGACTTCTGGCTTGGCTGACTATCCATTCCGGTTACTGAACTCTGGCTATGTTTGTTCTTTTTACTTTTTTTTATTATCAAACAAGTGTGATTTAACTGTACTTCTGTCTCGGTCTGATTTCATGGTTTCTGACAGTTGGCGAAGGCCAAGAATTCAGAAGATGCAGTCAATCCACTTGTTGGTAATATTTTTTCCAGATTGAATGAACTGGATCACCACGTGGATCAGTTCACCATAGCGTTACAAACGCTCCAGAGTCACACGGCTCACCTGGAATCTCCCACTGTGGCCTCCCCCGATATAACCTAGGTTGCAGGCCGACCCTGCTGCTGCCCTAGTCTCTGTGCAGGCACCCGCCTCGAGTGTTACCTCTATAAGAGGTATGTCTGGTTCCACTTCACTTCCCCAGCGATTTGGGGGTGATACAGTCCAATGCAGAGGGTTTCTCAACCAGGTTAAGATATTCTTTGAGATGCTGCCCCAGGCATTTCCCACGGACAGAAGCAAAGTAAGTTTCATTATATCTTTGCTTTCTGAGAGAGCCTTGGCCTGGGCAAACCCTCTATGGGAGACACAAAAACCTGTTGTCTTGAGTTACCCTGAGTATGTGGCTTTTTTTTAAAGGGTATTTGATGTTCCCGCACGCTCCGCTTCTGCTGCCAAGTGCCTCATGTCCATCGAACAGAATACCAGAACTGTTGCCGATTACGCCATTGAATTCCGTACTCTGCTAGCAGAGGTTACGTGGAACAGGGAGGCCCTTGTGGCTGCTTTTTCTCATGGTTTCTCGGATACCATCAAGGATAAGATAGCAGCCCGAGATATACCCACTGAGCTGGAGAAGTTGATCACGTTTGCCATCCTCATTGACTCCAGACTCAGAGAAAGACTCTCTTTTAAGGAGCCCTTGCGGAAGCCTCCTACCTTTGTCTCCGAGCTTTGCAGTCCCACCTGTGCCTCCTGGTACCGAGTCAGTGAAGTGACAGTGAAGCTGAACTCATGCACTTGGGTTTCACGTGTCTCTCTGAGGATGAGAGAATCCTTAGAAGGAGGGAGAGATTGTGGCCAGGCAGGTCACTTTTTGAAGTCTTGTCCTACCCGTCCAGTGAACGCCCGAACCTTGAGGTCCTGTCATGGACAGACCTTAGGTGGCGTTGTTTCATCCCCAGTTATCCAGAAGGATAAGCTCCTGGTTTCGGTTACCCTTTCTTGGGCTGAGTCGTCCTTTGAGATACAGGATCTAATCAACTCTGGGGCATTGAAGCACTCGATTCCGCTGCAGCTGCGTGACACTCCACTTGCCATTAAGGCTCTTGACGGGAGACCTCTACAGCCTGCCCATGTGGCTCAGACGGTTCCGTTGTCAATGGCCGTAGGGGCTCTTCACCATGAGATTATCCAATTCCAAGTTATTTCCTCACCCAAGTTTCCGCTGGTTATTGGTTATAGAGGCACAACCCCTCTTTTGATTGGCTCCATGCTGAGGTTCTCTTCTGGTAACCACAATGCAGTGAGACATTCTTCCAGAAGGCAGCCAAGGCTCTGTGCACCTCTTCACTCTCCTCCCTGCCGGAGGAATACTGTGATTTTAGCTAAGTCTTTGACAAAGGTCAAGCCGGTAGTTTTCCTCCATACCAGCCATATGATTGCGCAATTGACCTTCAACCTGGGGCCATACCCCCTCATGGCTGGGTTTACCCTTTGTAGGTCTTGGAGGATAAGGCCATGGAGGAGTATGTTGCATACGCACTTTCTCAAGGTTTCATCCGCAAATCTTCGTCTCCTGCTTGTGCTTGTTTCTTTTTTATGCAGAAGAAGAGTGGTGAACTGAGACCTTGTATTGATTATAGGGGTCTCAATCGTTTCACGATTAAGAATGCCTATTCAATTCCATTGATTACGGAGTTATTTGACCAACTCAAGGGAGCAACAGTTTTCACAAAGCTTGATTTGAGAGGGGCATAAAATCTCGTGAGAATTAAGGAGGGCGATGAGTGGAAAACTGCGTTTAGTACCATAACAGGCCATTATGAGTACCTCATAATGCCTTTTGGCCTTTAACGCCCCAGCAGTTTTCCAGGAATTTATTAATGATGTGCTCCAAGATTTGGGAGGGGGGGTGGCAGACCAGAGCAGCAGGCTGCTGTTAATCTCTATACGCAATCAATTGAAATGTATGTGAAAACCCCATAGTAAAAAAATCGCATAGATCTGTCTGCACGCTGAGAACCTTGTGCAATAAAAAGAGGTGTTGAGATCTTGTGCTAGACAATGTGCAAAGGCAACTTCTTATAAATAGTACAGGTGAGTATTTGCAAAGAAAACATTCAGTTCATAAAATAAAAATGAATAAAAAATATAAATACATCCTTGATATCTTGTGCAAAAAAACTAACATATAAAGTGCAAGTGCTGTGGTGATTTAAACATCTCTATTGAATTGAATAAATCAGAAAATCAACGTAAATAATAACATAACAATAACGTACATTTTCTGATTTATTCAATTCAATAGAGATGTTTAAATCACCACAGCACTTGCACTTTATATGTTAGTTTTTTTGCACAAGATATCAAGGATGTATTTATATTTTTTATTCATTTTTATTTTATGAACTGAATGTTTTCTTTGCAAATACTCAACTGTACTATTTATAAGAAGTTGCCTTTGCACATTGTCTAGCACAAGATCTCAACACCTCTTTTTATTGCACAAGGTTCTCAGCGTGCAGACAGATCTATGCGATTTTTTACTATGGGGTATTCACATACATTTCAATTGATTGCGTATAGAGATTAACAGCAGCCTGCTGCTCTGGTTAGCGCAGCACCACCCCCCCCTCCCATTTCTGTTCAGTTCGGGTTTGTGCTTGGCCCTCTTTTCGGTGCGTGCAGCTATCCAGTCGCATACGCTTGTTTTATTTCTCTTTCTTTCTCTTTTTTCCAATTGGGTAGCGCAGGAATACTTTCTATTATATCCTCCGAGATTTGTTGCAGTTATGTGTGGTGGTTTATCGCGACAATATCCTTATTTTTCCCTGGAGAGCCACCACACAGATGTCTGTCGTGTGCTTCAGAAACTAAGAGAACAATTTCTATTGTAAACTGGAGAAGTGCGAGTTCCATCGTGAACAGGTTAAATTCCTGGGCTATGTCATTTCCACTGCTGGTTTTTCGATGGACAAAGAGAAACTTTCGGCAGTCCTACAGTGGCCCCGACCTGTGGGTTTACATCCTCTGCAGCGTTTCCTGGGCTTTTTGCCAACTATTATCGGAAGTTTATTCGTAACTTCTCGTCTCTGTTCAAGCTCCTGACTGATATGACCAGAGAGGACGGTAACCCACAGAGTTGCTCTCCGGAATCCATTAAGGCCTTTGAGAGTCTCAAGGCTGCCTTTGTTTCTGCTCCTGTGTTGGCACATCCTGATCCTACGTTACCTTTTATCCTTGAGGTTGATGCTTCTGAGACTGGTGTTGGCGCCCTTCTGTCTCAACGTCCTACCTCTGAGAGCGCTATACATCCTTGTGGCTACTTTTCCAAGAAATTGTCACCTGTGGAGTGCAATTACGAGATTGGTGACAGAGAGCTGTCGGCGATTATTTTAGCCTTGAAAGAATGGAGACATCTCCTCGAAGGTACCACTGTACCGGCTCTCATTCTTACTGACCATAAGAATCTCACATTTTTGTCTGAGGCTAAGCGCCTCTCTCCCAGGACGTGATGGGCTCTTTTCTTGTCAAGTTTCAATTACATTGTCCCATTCTTACCCGGTAGTAAGAATGTAAGGGCTGACGCCTTGTCACGACAATTTTCCTCCACTTCCAAGTTGGAGTCGGTTCCGGTTCCTGTGATTCCTCCTGATCACATTCTGGCTATGGTTCGCACCAGTCTCACTTCTCCTTTGGGTGACAAAATTCTTGCTGCTCAGGTCCATGCTCCGCCTGAGAAACCTTGTGACCGCTGCTTTGTCCTAGAGAGTCTCCTTACTGCTGTGCTCCAGACTTACCATTCTCCCAAGGCTGCTGGCCACGCTGGGATGAATCAACTCGTTTGGGCCATTTCCCAACAATTCTGGTGGCCTAGTCTACGTGCTGATGTAACTTCCTTCATAGCTGATAGCTGCCTGTTCCATGTGTGCTCAGAGTAAGACTGTGGGCCTCGTACAACCCATACCCAATGGAGAGAGGCCCTGGACCCACCTGTCTATGGATTTCATTGTGGAGTTACCCAACTCCCAGGGCAACACAGTTATCCTTATGGTGGTTGACCGTTTCTCAAAGATGTTTCATTGTATTCCACTTAAGAAGTTGCCCACTTCTAAGGAACTGACTTCCATTTTTGCTTGGGAGATCTTTCGCTTACATGGGCTACCCAAGGTGGTTGTCTCTAACAGGGTAGTCAGTTTGTGTCCTTGGAGCAATTCCTACGTTGCTATATTTCTGACAATCATAACAACTGGTCAGACCTATTACCGTGGGCAGAGTTGCTCACAACAGTGCCTTGAATACTGCTTCCCAATTGTCCCCGTTTATGGCGAATTATGGTTTCCAACCTTCCATGTTGCCTGACTTGTTTGTTCTGCAGAGTATTCCTGCATTAGAGGAGCATCTCCGTGGTCTTCGTTACATTTGGGCACAAGTCCAGGAGGCTTTGCGTCATGCTAATGATGGGTATAGACTCCATGCTGACCGCAGACGCCTGCCTGCTCCTTCCTACCAGGTTTGAGACAGGGTCTGGCTGTCATCTTGCAACCTCCGACTTCATGTTCTCTCACTGAAGTTCGCACCTCGGTTTATTGGGCCTTTCCGTATTCTTCGCAGGATTAACCCTGTGGCTTACGCATTAGACCTTCCTTGTAATATGCGTATATCGAATGTATTTCATGTCTCCTTATTAAAACCTTTAGTCTACAACTGCTTTATCACCTCGGTGCCACGTCCTCATCCTGTACAGGTTGAGAACCATGAGGAGTATGAAGTACAGTCCATTGTTGACTCCTGTAGGTTCCGTGGGCACATACAGTACCTGGTGCATTGGAAGGGGTACGCTCCGGAGGAACGTTCTTGGGTCTCATCTGCGGACGTAAAAGTCCCTGTTCTCCGTGATTTCCATAGACATTTTCCCCTCAAGACTGATGGCCCTCCGAGGGGGGGGGTCGTTGAGGAGGGGGTACTGTCATGGCTAGGCTCAGCCATTCCTTCTCTGAGCTGGCCGCTCAGCTGTCAGCTAATTGCCAGCTCCAATCTCTCTCCACAGTTACTCAGCTGTTGTTTATATCCTGTTTGTCAGTCCTGCCTACTTAAGCTGTCCAGTCCAGAGGGTCTCTGCCTTCGCCTTGGTCAACATCATAAGAAACATCTCCTGCGTTTCTGTTTAAAGACTGGCTTTGCTGACATCCCTTCTGGCTCCAGATCATGCTTGCTGTTCCACTACTTTGATCCCTGACTTCTGGCTTTTCTGGCTATCCGTTCCATTTCCATGTACTCTGGCTATGTTTTGACTAAGTTTGTTCTTTTTTTTTTTTTTTTTTTTTAATTATCCAAGTGTGATTTAACTGTACTTCTGTCTCAATCTGATTTCATGGTTTCTGACACGTGATTGGTTGCTTGGATGATCAAACCAACCACTAGTACTGACAGGCAATGCAGTGGCGGTGCTGGGCAGAGAGTGGATGCTGTCACCTCTGATCTCTGCACTCAGCGTGGTCACGGCAGCAGGGACACTATCTAGTATTTGTGCAGGACGCTCGGGGCGGGGGAACACCCACTGTGCAGGACGCTCGGGGCTGGGGAACACCCACTGTGCAGGACGCTCGGGCTGGGGAACACCCACTGTGCAGGACGCTCGGGGCGGGGGAACACCCACTGTGCAAGAGGCTCGGGGTGGGGGAACACCCACTGTGCAAGAGGCTCGGGGCGGGGGAACACCCACCTGAAAGCCATTACTGTCTCTTTTAGCAGAAACAGGGCACTAAATGCTGTGACAGCGACATAGGCGCACGCAGCCTATTGCATTAGGGTGTGCACTTCAAAGCTCAAATACATGCCTGTGTGTGTGTGTGTATATATATATATATACACACACACACAATTATTATTTATAATTTTATATATATATATATATATATATATATATATATATATATATATATATATATTCAAACAAGGATTGCTGTACTTAAAATTTGGCGTATGTATTCACCCCCATAAAAAGCTCTGATGCAACCAATTACCTCCAGAATTCACATAATTATTGAAATGATGTCCACCTGTGTGCAATTAAGTGTCACATGATCTGTCATTACATATACACACCTTTTTGAAAGGCCCCAGAGGCTGTAACACCTAAGCAAGAGGCTCCACTAACCAAACACTGCCATGAATAGGGCGGCACAGTGATGTAATAGGTAGCACTCTCGCCTAGCAGTAAAAAGGGTCGCTGTTTTGGATCCCAACCACAACACTACCTGCCTGAAGTTTGCATGTTCTCCCTGTGCCTACGTGGGTTTCCTCTGGGTATTCCAGTTTCCTCTCACACTCCAAAGACATGCTGGTAGGTTAATTGGCTTCTGTCTACATTGGCCCTAGCATATGAATGTGAGTTAGGGACCTTAAATTGTAAGCTCCTTGAGGGTAGGGACCGATGTGAGTGTACAATGTATATGTAAAGCGCTGTGTAAATTGACAGCGCTATATAAAGTACCTTAAATAATAATAATGAAGACCAAGTAACTTTCCAAACAAGTAAGGGAAAATGTTGTTGAGAAGTACAAGTCAGGGTTAGGTTATAAAAAAATATCCAAATCTTTGATGATCCCTAGGAGCACCATCAAATTTATCATAACCAAATGGAAAGAACATGGCACAACAACAAACCTGCCAAGAGACGGCCGCACACCAAATCTCACGGACCGGGCAAGGAGGGCATCAAAGAGGCAGCACAGAGACCTACGGTAACCCTGGAGGAGCTGCAGAGTTCCACAGCAGAGACTGAAGTATCTGTACATAGGACGACAATAAGCCGTACGCTCCATAGAGTTGGGCTTTACGGCAGAGTGGCCAGAAGAAAGCTATTACTTTCAGCAATAAACAAAATGGCACGTTTTGAGTTTGAGACTCCCAAAATGTATGAAGGAAGGTGCTCTGGTCTGATGAGACTAAAACTGAACTTTTTGGCCATCAAAGAAAGCGCTACGTCTGGCACAAACCCAACATCGCCCAAAGAACACCATTCCCACAGTGAAACATGTTCTGTCCACCAGATGTCTTGCTGATGTTTTATACTGGTTATTTGTACCTGTGTTGTTAAATTTACATGCAAAATGTGTAATTTTACTTAAGACAATCATATGTGGTGTGCAGGCTCCATCTAGCTTTCCTTTTTGGTATTGCTGCAGTTCTGTTACTTTGTTTATTTGTATGTTTAACTAAGGAAGTTGTCAGCAAGTAGGGAATTCTGGGTAGAATCTTAACAGGAAGTGATCCAGTCACCATTCTTTTCAACACATTGAAAGGAGCAACACATGTATTTCTCAATCTATCGCCATCACCCCATAAAGAACTTAAAAAGTACGTTTTTACTATCCCATCTTGTACTGTATATAGTTGTTTATGCAATGTATGCTGTATTGTATGCAATATTATACTTATTAAGGTCTATTTCTGTTATTTTGTAGTTTCACCTGGCTTGTTCTAATAAAACTGAGATCAAAGAAATATGGTATCTACAGTTATTGGGATAAGAAGATTTAGCTATCTGCTCCTTGAGACAGAACAGTGACATTTTTAAGCTGACCTCTGAAGGGAAGATAAGCTGACTTTGGAAGTCTGTACAGCCCGGGGCTATGCAGTATCCAGAACAGTCAGAAGCCTTAAAGAAACAAGCCTGCGGCAGGCGAAGACAGCAGCCACGCTACACAGAGACGCGCTCTGTCAAGTAGCATTGACACTAGAACGGTCTCTATACAGCAAGACAGCTTCTTCCCCGCAGCCATGTCTCACAGTGGGACATCTTCTTACATAACACATTCACGAGCAAGGTCATCTGTCGCAAATGCAGCAGCTATCGCCCGTTCATAAGCTGAAGCAGCAAGAGCCAGGGCCGCATTCACAGGCCAAAAGTTTCAGATGAAAAAAAGAAAAGGCCCACCTTGATGCAGAAAGAGTACGCTTGGAGCAAGAGGGAGAAAGAAAGAGTACACTTGGAGCAAGAGAGAGAGGGAAAGAATACGCCTGGAGGAAGAGCTAGCCCAGCAGGAAGCATCTCTGAAATTGCAGCAAGCTATCTTAGAAGCTAACATGGAGAAGCTGGCAGTAGAAAGACGCTGCCGCCGCCATTGCAGGAGCAGAAGCTTTAGAAGCAGCCGTCTGTGATGAGCCAAGACTAGGTAGCAGCATACCGGGTCTAGAAGAGGACCAACAAGATTCTTCACAGCACACGTCAGATTATGTCTACCAGCACTGGGACCCAAGCAGCATCCCACAACAAGAAATCAAACATAACGTCAGTGAGTCACATCAAATAAAGCAGCAACAAGACGGCCTGGGACCCCAGCGCTACAAGCAAGAAAAATCTGACAGAGTTCCAGACTTTCCAGTTCCAACCAAACCTTCTACTCCACACGGTACCCAGCCTTCATACAAGCATCAAACACCAGTCTTTACTCCAAAGGTGTATGCAACGAGCCGGTACGAACTGCCAACCTTATGTAAGTTTAAACCCAGCGCGCCTAAAGAAGAGACTTTTACCAGGTATGCCTTTCCACCGCACTACAATACACCAGCAACCTACCCCAATGCCAATCAGGCTACTGTAGACTTTGCCAAGTTTCTGGCCAAAAGAGGGTTAGTTACCCAAGGACTTGTCATATTTAGTGATCGCCCGCAACACTACAGGGCATGGCGATCCACTTTCCAGAGTGTCATTCAAGGTCTAGATCTATCCTGCAGGGAACAGATAGAACTCCTCGTAAAGTGGCTTGGCAATGATTCTGCTGAACATGCCAAAAGGATCAGAGACATTAATATAAACCACCCTGAGATAGGCCTTACAAACATCTGGAACAGACAGGATAGATGTTATGGCTCACCAGAGGCTATAGAGAGTACACTGTTTAAAAGGATAGACTTCCCAAAAATACCTAGCAGAGGTTACCAAAGACTCAGAATTCAGTGACCTGTGTATGGAGTTACAAGTTGCTAAAGAAGAAGGAGACTTACCTGGCCTTTCTTATCTTGACTCTGCTAGAGGTATTAACTCCTTAGCAAAAAAACCTTCCTTATGAGTTACACGAAAGATGGATTACTCATGGCTGTAACTACAAACAAAAAACAATGTGCCTTTTCCACCCTTTAGTGAGTTTGTGGACTTTGTAAACAGACAAGCAGGAATGAAAGATGACCCCAGCTTCATTTTTCCAGTGTCTTATACAACTTCTGGCCCTAAATAACTCAGAGCTCCAGTAGCAGTGCACAAAACTAACATTTCTTCCCACAGATTTGCAGAGTCTCAGCCAGAGGATCAAGACAGCAACCCTACTAAGTTCTGCCCTCTACATAAGATGCCACATCCTCTTCTGGAATGCAGAGCCTTCATGACAAACACCATCCAGGATCGCAAAGCTTTCCTCAAAGAGAACAACATCTGTTACAAGTGCTGCTCTTCGTCCACACATTTCGCCAAGGACTGTAAGGTCAGTGTCAAATGTACAGAATGTGACAGCACAAAGCACAACACAGCTCTACACCCAAGGCCTACTCCAAGAACTTTTCCACCTGTTCATAGGGACAAGGCGGGGAGACCAAAGATTCTAGCACAGACGCCATAGCAATCACTTCACAGTGTACTGAAGTTTGCAAAGGAAGTACAGGTGGCAGGTCCTGCTCTAAAATCTGTCTCGTGAGAGTTTACCCAAAAGGACGCAGGGACAAAGCAGTCAAGCTCTACGTCATCTTGGATGATCAGAGTAACAAGTCACTAACTAGATCTGTGTTTTTTGACATTCTAAACCTTAAAGGCCCCAGCAGCCCTTACTCCCTTAGGACTTGTGCAGGTACAGTGGAAACGTCGGGGAGAAGAGCTGACGGTCTACAAATTGAGTCTATGGACAGTAAGACATGCCTACCCCATGCCTACCCTTACCAACCATAATAGAGTGCAACCAGATGCCAGACAACAGATCAGAGATTCCCACACCAGACGCAGAAGCTCACCAGACTCACTTGAACCACATAGCACATCTAATACCAGAACTAGATGATCAGGCTCAGATAATCTTACTCCTAGGAAGGGATATCTTGCAAGTCCACAAAGTAAGAAAACTGATCAACGGTCCTAAAAATGCCCAAAAACTGGATCTCGGGTGGGTCATTATAGGTGATGTTTGCCTGGGAGGTGCACACAAACTGGCATCTGTTAATAACCTGCTCACTAGTACTCTCGAGAATGGTCATCCTACTCTTTTACAACCCTGTCAAAATCACATTCTGATAAAAGGAGCTACCACACAACAACCCTGTACCTCTTCCCTTCCTAAGTCCCCTCTGTGACAGCAATACCTATGACAATGACCAAAGCAACCTAGGAAGCACAGTGTTCCAGAGAACAAAGGAAGATAACCAGGTAGCAAGGTCTATTGAGGATAGGCTCTTCCTAGAAGTTATGGAAAAGAGTATGGAGAAAGACGGGACTAATAGCTGGGTTGCACCTCTTCCCTTTAGACCACAAAGACGACGTTTTCCTAACAACAGAGAACTAGCATATAAACGTCTCACTTCCCTAAGACGCAATCTTCAAAGGAAACCAGAGATGAAAGAACATTTCTTTTCCTTCATGGAGAAAATATTCCAGAATGGTCATACTGAGATAGCCCCAAACCTCAAAGACTCAGAGGAATGCTGGTACTTACCCATATTTGGGGTCTATCACCCTAAGAAGCCAGGACAGATTAGAGTGGTGTTCGATTCCAGCGCCAAACATGAGGGTGTCTCTCTAAATGATGTCCTCCTCTCTGGCCCTGACCTTAACAACAGACTATTAGGAGTACTTCTCCGCTTTCGCAAGGATTCAGTCGCATTTATGGCAGACATGCAACAAATGTTCTATTGCTTTCTTGTTAAAGAAGAACACCGAAACTTTCTGAGGTTTCTCTGGCTCAGGGACAACAACCCCTCTGGAGACATCACAGAATACCGCATGAGGGTGCACATATTTGGCAACAGTCCTTCCCCTGCAGTTGCTATATATGGCCTTAGACACTCTGCTAGAGAGGGAGAGTCAGAGTATGGGTCAGATGTCAGACAGTTTGTGGACAAGGATTTCTATGTGGACAATTGCTTAAAATCACTACCCACAAATGAAGCCGCAATCAGTCTCCTCAAAAGAACTAAGGCAATGCTTGCGTGTTCCAACTTAAGACTCCACAAGATTGCTTCCAACAGTAGAGAAGTTTTAGAAGCCTTTCCTGTCCTAGATCATTCTAACGAGTTAAAAGACTTAGATCTAGGCACAGACTCACTTCCCATGCAACGCAGCCTTGGTTTGCTTTGGGACTTAAGATCGGACACGTTTACTTTCCAAGTAAACACAGAAGAAAAACCTTTTACCCGTAGAGGTGTCCTGTCTACCATAAACAGCCTGTATGATCCCTTAGGCTTTGCAGCACCTGTCACCATCCAGGGTAAGGCACTACTTAGAGACTTCACCTGTGAGTCACTAGATTGGGACCACCCTCTCCCCTCCGACAAAAAGAACCTATGGCTAGAGTGGAAGGACTCACTAACAGCTTTATCCAACCTTAAAATTCCACGCCCATATGCTCCTCTGTCATCTGCTAACATTCAGATGCAAAGACTTTGTGTGTTTTCAGATGCTTCTGTTAAAGCAATTGCTGCTGTAGCTTACCTGAAAACCATAGACACTAAAGGACAATGCCACATAGGGTTTGAAATGGGGAAAGGAAAACTTGCACCACTTCCCGAACATACCATACCCAGGCTGGAACTTTGTGCTGCAGTATTAGCCACAGAACTAGCTGAACTCATTGCAATCAGAGGCCCAGTGAAACTCATTCGCTCTGACAGAGGGTCTAACTTTGTAGGAGCAGTAAAAGAACTTCAAATTCCTTCTAATTTGGACGTTCTCAGAGTAGAAAAATACTTCAGTGAACAAGACTACACATGGATCTTCAACCCACCTCACTCTTCTCACATGGGAGGTGTTTGGGAGAGGATGATAGGCATGGCCCACAGAATTCTTGACTCTATCTTCCTACAAGTAGGAACTGCAAGGCTTACTCACGAATGTTAGTGACATTTATGGCAGAGGTTACAGCTATCATTAACGCCAGATCTTTGACATCATTTTCAAGTGACTCTGAGGATCCAGTGGTTCTCACACCTGCTATGTTACTCACGCAAAAGACTAGTCTTGCCGGTGCTCCAGCTGAAGATGGAATGGAGACAAGTACAAACCCTTGCCAATACCTTCTGGAACCGGTGGAGGGAACAATATATATCTACTCTACAAGTAAGGAGAAAGTGGCACACTGAAAAGCCTAATCTTAAACCTGGAGATGTGCTCATGAAAGATTGCCAGACACTAAGGAATATGTGCCATTTAGGTCTGATCACCAAAGTACTACCAAGCAAGGATAATCGTGTCCGTAAGGTCGAGGTTAAGATCTTTCAACAGAATGAGGCTAAAGTATTCGAGACCAGTGACCGAACTTATTCTGTTGCTTTCTACGGAGGACTCTGTTAGTGACATCACTTGCTGTCAGGTGGGGAGTGTTCTGTCCACCAGATGTCTTGCTGATGTTTTATACTGGTTATTTGTTAAATTTACATGCAAAATGTGTAATTTACTTAAGACAATCATATGTGGTGTGCAGGCTCCATCTAGCGTTCCTATTTGGTATTGCTGCAGTTCTGTTTCTTTGTTTATTTATATGTGTAACTAAGGAAGTTGTCAGCAAGTAGGGAATTCTGGGTAGAATCTTAACAGGAAGTGAACCAGTCACCATTCTTTTCAACACATTGAAGGGAGTAACACATGTATTTCTCAATCTATCACCATCACCCCTTAAAGAACTTAAAAAGTAAGTTTTTACTATCCCATCTTGTACTGTATATCGTTGTTTATGCAATGTATGCTATATTGTATGCAATATTATACTTATTGAGGTCTATTTCTGTTATTTTGTAGTTTCACCTGGCTTGTTCTAATAAAACTGAGATCAAAGAAATATGGTATCTACAGTTATTGGGATAAGAAGGTTTAGCTATCTGCTCCTTGAGACAGAACAAAACATGGTGGTGGCAGCATCATGCTGTGGGGATGTTTTTTAGCAGTCGGGACTGGGAAAATGGTCAGAGTTGAGGGAAAAGATGGATGGTGCTAAATACAGGGATATTCTTGAGCAAAACCTGTACTACTCTGTGCGTGATTTGAGGCTAGGACGGAGGTTCACCTTCCAGCAGGACAATGACCCCAAACACACTGCTAAAGCAACATTTGAGTGGTTTAAGGGGAAACATGTAAATGTGTTGGAATGGCCTAGTCAAAGCCCAGACCTCAATCCAATAGAAAAATCTGTGGTCAGACTTAAAGATTGCTGTTCACAAGCACAAACCATCCAACTTGAAGGAGCTGGAGCAGTTTTGCAAGGAGGACTGGGCAACAATCCCAGTGGTAAGATGTGGCAAGCTCATAGAGACTTATCCAAAGCGACTTGGAGCTGTGATAGCCGCAAAAGGTGGCTCTACAAAAGTATTGCTTTAGGGGGGTGAATAGTTATGCACATTGACCTTTTCTGTTATTTTGTCCTATTTGTTGTACTGCACTGTACTTGTGAAACATGTGTGGTATGCACATGATGTTCCAGCCCAAGGAAGGGCATTCTGTTCTTTGTCAAAAGTAATATTAAGCTAGTTACTTGAAACATAACATGTAACTTTTGTCTATTTTTGAACTCAGAATACATTTTAAGTGCAGCAATCCTTGTTTGAATTTTCTATAATTAACCAGTGGGACGGTCTGATTGTTTTTGCACTTTATCTGGAACCGTTGTGCTGCTCACACATATACATACACTATATTGTCAAAAGTATTGTGACGCCTGCCTTTACACACACATGAACTCTAATGGCATCCCAGTTTAATTCGTAGAGTTCAATATTGAGTTGGCCCACCCTTTGCAGCTATAACAGCTTCAACTCTTCTGGGAAGGCTGTCCACAAGGTTTAGGAGTGTGTCTATGGGAATGTTTGACCATTCTTCCAGAAGCGCATTTGTGAGGTCAGGCACTGATGTTGGACAAGAAAGCCTGGCTCACAGTCTCTGCTCTAATTCATACCAAAGGTGTTCTATCAGGTTGAGGTCAGGAGGTGCATGCCAGTCATGTTCCTCCACCCCAAACTTGCTCATCCATGTCTTAATGGCCCTTGCTTTGTGCACTGGTCCAAATCATTTGGTGGAGGGGGGATTATGGTGTGTGGTTGTTTTTCAGAGGTTGGGTTTGACCCCTTAGTTCCAGTGAAGGGAACTCTTAAGGCGATAGCATGCCAAGACATTTTGGACAATTTCATGCTCCCAGCTTTGTGGGAACAGTTTAGGGATGGTCCCTTCCTGTTCCAACATGACTGCACACCAGTGCACAAAGCAAGGTCCATAAAGACATGGACTTGGCAAGAAAGCAAAAGGGTTTTTGGGACTTTGAGTGAGGCACAAGACACGTGGTAGGAGAATAAACACATGGGCTTAGCAAGGGTGGTTGAAAATTAACTTCAAGTGAAAAAATTCACATTATAATAGTAACTCAAATCATATAAAATTAAGTGTAACAATCTAAAAAATAAAATTTCCAAAGTGCTATAATGGTGGGAACCTCCAAAGTAAAAAGTTGTTGCACTTAAAGTTAATCTATATGGCAAATAGCTATAGGAGGGGTTTCCACCATCCCTGCTAAGTTTCATTTTATATAGTATGTCTTATTTTCAGTTTGATGTGCATTATATTTGAAGTTGCGTATCACAGAGACCAGTATTGTGATAATATTGGAGTTTATTGAGATTTCCATACATTAGAGCAGAGGTTCTACTCTGCTCAGGACCCACTAACAGGCCAGATCTTAAGTATTACCTTAGGGAGATGCAGACTACAATACTGCAATCACTGAGCAGCAAATGATAACACCTGTGATGCATTTCAGTTATCTTGCAAATCTGGCCTGTTACTGAGTCCTGAAAACAGGAGTTGAGAACCACTGCATTAGAGGGTTCCACCATTATTGTTAAGTTATTGATCAGTACGTTAGCGCTGCACTTTTTTTTTTTTACCTATTATACTAAAGATCTGCATGTGGAATTAATAAATTAATATTTTTTGTACCTATTATACTAAAGATCTGCATGTGGAATTAATACATTAATATATTTTTTTGCCTATTATACTAAAGATCGGCATGTGGAATTAATAAACATCAACAGATTTCAGTTGTGCCCCACCAGGCCGGCCCCCCATGGACAATGTGCCCGGCTGCTGAGTTCATTTCCCCATCCCTGCACTCAGTGCACTGATTGGCACTAATAGGCATCTCTGATGGGCACTAATAGGCAGCACTGATTGGAGGCACTGACAGAGGAGAGGGGGGGGGTTCACATTGAGCAGTAAGTGAGGCTTTTAAGAGCCACTCAGTGTGTGAAACTGTCATGTAATGTAACTGCATGCAGCTAGAAAGACGAGCTGTCATGTCAGGGGTGGGCGGGACTGAAAAGCTATCAAACAGCAGCCAATGATTGGGCTACTTAAGAAAGGGGGCAGAGCCACATACACGTAGTGGCCCGCCCAGACCCCATCCCATTGGCTGGGGTTTGATAACTGTTTGGTCCCGCCCACCCCCAACATCACCGCTGAATTTTAACAACTGGTCACTCTTCTTGCATGCAGTTACACACACTGAGTGGCTCTTACAAGCCTCACGATCTGCTGCATGTGAACACATTGCTTGGATGCAGCCTTTCACAGCAGCCCAGCGGGCAAATCTCGGGAGGCATGCAGCTACACAAACATGCACCGCTAATGCATGTGGTGAATTTTTTGTGCATCTAAGTGCCACTGGAAATCTGGTGCCCCCCCCAACCACAAAAGACGCCCAGGGCAAGTGCCCCTCCCACTCCCCCATCCCCAACCCCCCCTCCTTGTACCAGCCCTGAGTGTGCTCATACTATGGAGGCTGGGGGCGGACAAACTCTCCTATAGTACAAACCATTATTTTCTAAAGCTGAATACACACTACACAATTGACTTTAGATTTACCAAAACCATATAATATGGAGGTCAAACCTAAACACTTTCAATTTGTATGCAATCAGGCAGGCCCTTGCACTACATAGTTGAAGGTAAATCTAAAGGAAATCTAACAACAAAAGTTGTATAGTGTGTATCCAACTGAAGTACTGATGTATGAACACCAGATTCCTGGCAGAAAATTCCTGCGTAAAAACACGATGATGTGTTGTATTCTTCTAGTTTTTCTTGGATTGTGTTGTAGGCACGTACAGTATATGTGTGTATATGTCCATAGATGCATAAGATACTATGCAGCAACCCAGATTGTGGTGTTTTTTTTTCTGATCTATACAGAGTAAAATGTATGCACTCGTATGCACAGGCCCATTAAAAGCAATGGGCAGCTTTTAGAGCAGTAAAAAGAAAAAAAACTTCTTAAAGCGGCGTTCCACCCAAAAGTGGAACTTCCGCTTATTCATCCCCCCCCCCTCCGGTGCTACATTTGGCACCTTTCAGGGGGAACGGGGACCTGTTTTTGACAGGTCCCCTTCCCCACTTCCAGGAGACTGGGCTGCGGTGAAGTACGTCAGCAGCTCGGCCCCCCTCCTCCTTCCCCATGTGCCAGGCCAGTGAGAGAGCGCAGCTCATGCGCAGTAGGGACCCGGCCATGAAGTGGAGAAGGCTACACTGCCGCGTTCCCTTACTGGCAATAGCACCCGACCTTTGGATGTAAACATTGGCTGCGGTGTCGACTCCGGTGGACTCCAGGACAGGGAAGTCTCCAAATGTTAAAGTCAGCAGCTACAGTATTTTTAAGGGGGCGGGCAGAACTCCTCTTTAATGCCTAAAAATGTGGTGTTTGTGTGCAAGAGGCCTAATGTCCAGGGCTTTTTCTTCAGCGGGAACACGGGGGAGCGCAGTTCCGGCACCTTCAGTATAGAAAGGTACTGTATGTAATGGCAAGGGGAGCTGGGGTGTGCTGAAGGATTTATTGATTTGTTGAGCCATTACTGTATATATATGTATACACACAGAACAGTGTTTACCAGTGTAGAGCCCCAGCCTGTCATTGGTTTCTACAGCCAACTAAACCCAACAGCTGTCATTGGCAGGCACATGTTTAGGACAATTTTTACAGTGTATGGAACTCTGAGCTTGTGTATATGACCCCCAAGATGAGAATTCCCCTCACTTTGGGAAATTTCATCTTACTTCTGTAGCACCCTTGTCCTAAAACAGGGTTACAGGTAAATTTAGCTGTGCTGGGTGGTAGCTAGCCTGGCTAATTTGTAGTGTAAGACCCCTTTCACACTGAGCCGTGGCAATGTTAGCAGTAAAGTGCTGCTCGTTTTAGCAGCGATTTACCGCTGTTTAATCTGCGTTTTTGTGACGCTGTTTGACGGCTAGCAGAGCTCTTTTAACCCTCTGTTGCAGTGCTTCCGAAGAACTACCCATTCATTTCAACACAGCGCTCTCAAGCTGCCCCAAAGATACTGCTTGCAGGACTTTTTCTAACGTCCTGCACACGCACCTCCCCAGTGTGTAAACTCACACTTAAATGAATGGGAGGCAGTTTTCAGGTGCTATTTAGAGGCTATTTCTAGCGCTAAAATGCCTGAAACCTGCCTCAGTGTGAAAAGGGTCTTAGAGGTCAAATGGCTTCCTTCCTAATCCTGTTCCAGTTGTGGTTTCTCCCTTTTGTCCGTAGGTGGCACTGTTGCCTTTGACATTAGTATAATGAGCTACAGTGAATTCAAGTTATGGATAAGCATACTTTTCTCAGCCAATCCGATTCGTTGCTATGAATGCCTGGGAGAAGCTACAGTATTTATTTGGAAGAAGGTGATCTACGTCCTTCTCCAGCAGTCTGGGTGGGTGGGTGTGTGTGTGTGTGTGTGTGTGTGAAACAGCACCTGGCTGCTAGGCCTGGGGCCTATTCAGGTATTCAAGAGCTCCGCGAGGGAGAGCTTGCACAATACTTGGAAACAATGCTGAGAGGGATGGAGTTATATAGAAGTATCAAAGGTGACTCTTCATGGACCGGAGACCCATGAGGTGGCTGGGAGAGCTTCGAGAGAGAACTCATCCAAAGAATTCTGTATGACGCTGTGAGAAAAGTTCAGTTACTATAGGAGACAGCCTATTCTACAAAGCACAGATGTGCTGGTTCAGCTTAACTGGTTGCAATTTTACTGCGGCAGAATGCCTCGGCTGGGCGAAACGACATTACCTTACATCGCTTCGCCTTTTGGCCACTAGTGGTGCGCGCCCGCAGCATGTGCCCATAGCTAATGCGATTGCTGGCACCCGCGATCGCTCGTGAAAGAGCGAGAACCGTGATCTGTGTGTGTAAACACACAGAACCTGGTTCTCTCAGGGGAGAGGAGACAGATCGTGTATTCAAACTATGTATGAACACCGATCTCTCTCTCCTCCTAGACAGTCCCATCCCCCCTACAGTTACAACACACCTAGGGAAAAAAGTTAACCCCTTCCCTGCCAGTGACATAATCAGTGTATTTTTTCAGTCCAGTTGTCAATGGTCCCAAAAATGTGTCAAAAGTGTCCAATTTGTTGCAGATTGCCGCCATTACTAGTAAAAAAAAAAAAAAAATTATAAAAATGCCATAAATCTATCCACTATTTTGTAGACACTATAACTTTTGCGCATATTAATCAATATACGCTTATTGCGATTTTTTTTTTACCAAAAATATGTATTAGAATACATATCGGCCTAAACTGAGGAAAAAAATAGTTTTTTTCAAAAATAATGTGGGATATTTATTATAGCAAAAAGTAAAAGATATTGTGTTTTTTTTCAAAATTGTCGCCCTTCTTTTGTTTATAGCGAAAAAAATAAAAACAGCAGAGGTGATCAAATGTCACCAAAAGAAAGCTCCATTTGTGGGAAAAAAAGGACGTCAATTGTGTTTGGGTACAGCGTCGCATGAGCGCGATTGTCAGTTAAAGCGACACAGTGCCGTATCGCAAAAAAATGGCCTGGTCATTGAGCAGCCAAATCTTCCAGGGCTGAAGTGGTTAAAGGCTCTTTTCCTGTACTGCCGTCTACCCTATCTCACCTTTTTGTCTAAAGGAGTCTACCTACCTGCTATTTTTGACTAAGGGTGTCCTGTGCCCTATCCCCTTTCTCCCACATTTTTCCTGTTGTGAGAAACAAACTTCTCTTTGTTCGAACATAAAAGTGTCTGGCGCCCAATTTCTATCTTGCACATCACACACTATGCCTAGTAACCCGCACCCTGAGGGTGTATGTCAGCCCTCCCTGCCTCTGGGAATCACCACCGGGCTCCTGGAAAATTGGGGTAGGCGCTACACTTCCTCTTGTGCTTCTGGGATAGGAGTTAAGCGCAATTCTCAGGAAAGTTAAACTGGCAGCAAAAAAAAATAAGAAATAACCCAGTACAGGCTTTAACCACTTCACCCCCGGAAGGTTTCATCCCCTTCATGACCAGGCCATTTTTTGCGATATGGCGCTGTGTTACTGTAACTAACAATTGCGTGGGCGTGCGACGCTGTACCTAAACAAAATCAATGTTCTTTTTTCCAACAAATAGCTTTCTTTTGGTGGTATTTGATCACCTCTGTGGTTTTTATTTTTTGTGCCATCAACAAAAAAATTACTGACAGTTTTGAAAAAAAAACACAATATTTTTTACTTTCTGCTATAAAACACATCCAAGAAAAAAAATGTAAAAATTCAAACTTTTTCATCAGTTTAGGCCAATGTATATTCTTCTACATATCTTTGGTAAAAAAAATCCCAATAAGTGTATATTGATTGGTTTGCGCAAAAGTTATTGCGTCTACAAACTTCAAGATATTTTTATGGCTTTTTTTTTTTTTTTTTACTAGTAATGGCGGTGATCAGAAATTTTTTTTATAGGACTGTGACATTGCAGAGGACAAATTGGACAGTAATGCCTCGTTTCCACTGAGCGGATCGGTTCGGTATGGTACACTATTTTGGGTGTTTCCATTATGAAAGCGGCCCATACAACTGAACCGAACCGCTCCATTCAGGGTCCTGCTTCAGATGTGGGGCCATAGAAAATGGAACGGTTCGGTTAGGGCGGAGCTACGATACATTCCACTGATTGGCTGACAGAAAACCCTCTGCTGTGCTATGCTGAGGCATTTTTTCTAAACCCTGTATGGCCCCTTGTGGTCCCACTTGCAGTGGAAACGCTCACCAGAATAGACCGGACCATTCTAGGCCATTCAAACTGTACCGACCCGAACCGATCCACTCAGTGGAAATGAGGCATAAGTGACACTTTTAGGGACCAGTGATACCAATACAGTGAGATCAGTGCTACAAAATGCAGTCACTGTATAAATGACACTGGCAGGGAAGGGATTAACACCAGGGGCGATCAAAGTGTTAAGTGTGCTCCTAGGGAGTGCATTCTAACTGTGTAGGGGGGTGGTTTACCTGGAGGAAAAGAGAGTTATGTTCCTGATTAGGAACACAAGATCTCGCTTCCTCTTTGACAGACCAGTGGTCTGCCTCTCCAGCGAACAATCGTCGGGATCGCCGTGAGGTCCCGGCGGCCATCACGTTCCAGATCCAGAAGAGTAAACAACGTACAGGTATGTTGCTTCACGCAGCCGGGCCGCCCTGCCGCAGTAAATGTGTGGTGGTCAGGAAGCAGTTAAGCCTTCCCTATTCACTATAAAAAAAAAAAGTTTTAGCATACAAAAAAGTTGGTAAGTTTTTCAGCAGCAGAAAATATTTAAGGTTATAATAAAAACAACCATCTTTCATTAAGCATTACAAATGCTTATATACATAATAACTGTGCCCTTATTGACATAATCTTCTGAGGCCGGGTTCACACTGCTGCGGTTCAGAAACCGCATGTAATTTGCACAGGAATCGCAGCACATTCTTGTGTGAATTTCTGGGGTGCGATTTGAGCCATGGATTTGTATGGCTCAAATCGCACCAAACTGGTGCAGGACCTTTTTTTGTCAGCACCAGAATCGGATTCGCATTGTTGTTCTCACCCATGCGATCGCATTCTGCAAATTGTGCTGCGACACCCTGCAATCGTACTGCGATTGCAGAGTGTATGTTAACGACACCCTGCAATCAGTTTGCATAGACGGGATGTGATTTAGATGCGGTGCTGAATCCGAAGCAAATTTGCTGTGAATTCGCACCGCATTTTGGGTGTACCTAGACTAAATACCTTTTCTTAGGCCAGCCGTAGACGAAGCGAATGTTATGAATCTGCAGTAATGTTTCATGCCCTGTGTCTGCTTACCTCTGGTTTGTGTATCAGCTTTAGGGACTGCACCTCACATATGCATGTTTAACCGGTTCTTGACTGGCTCATGTCTATTTACGGGGGCAGAATGGCACCCCTGCGCGAAACCCCGTACCTGTATGGGGCGCACTCTCGCCGGCAGGGTGCGCACCCCCGCCACGCTCGCGACCATTGGATTCGTTCCAGAACTGATCAATCTTCAGGTCCAGGCCAATGATTTCTGGCCTGGACCTGCTGATCAGTTGTGGCGAATGAAATCCTTCCCCTGCCTGCAAGTGTAAACACAGGCAGGGGAAGTGATGTTGTCTCCCCTCGTGGAACTCTTTTCCATTCCAGTGAGAGGAGAGAGAAAATTAAGTCGCACCAACACTAAACTGACACCAGTACACTTGTCACCCCCCAATCGCCTCCCCTTCCTGTTAAACCCTTCACTCCCTGTCACTGTGTCACCAATTGCAGTTTTCAGATTTTTCACTGATCACTGCACAGGTGTCATTTGTAACTGTAATCAGTGTTGGGCCTACTACTAATTGCCCTAGGTAGGTCTAGGGTACCCCCCTAAACTGCCCTAATAAAGGTTTACCCCCCCTTTCACCCCCTGTCACCAGTGTCACTAGGAGATGTTTTTTCTGATCGCCGTATTAGTGTCACAAGTGACGCTAGTTAGCCAGTTAGTTAATTAGTTTCACCGTCAAGTTTTTATAGCGTCAGGGTACCCCAATACATTACTTATTATTTTAACCCCCTGATTGCCCTCTAGGTAACCCTTTCACCCCCCCCCCCATCACCAGTGATCACCATATTATTGTCACGGGTGACGGTGGTTAGTTTGTTTTTTATAGCGTCAGAGCACCCGCCGTATATTGCCCAATAAAGGTTTAACCCCCTGATCACCCGGCAGGTGATATCAGTTAGGTTTTAGTGTCAGTTAGAGTCTCTGTCGCCCCAGGCAGCGTCCGATTAGTGCCAGTAGTGCTAACACCACACACACCATACACCTCCCTTTAGTAGTATAGTGTCTGAACGGATCAATATCTTTGATCTGATCAGATCTATACTAGCATCCCCAGTAGTTTAGGTTTTCCAAAAACAGCGTTAGTGGGATCAGCTCAGATACCTGCTAGCACCTGCGTTTAGCCCCTCCGCCCAGCCCAGCCCACCCAAGTGAAGTATCAAATCGATCACTGTCACTTACAAAACACTAAACACATATCTGCAGCGTTTTCAGAGTCAAGCCTGATCCCTGCGAACGCTAACAGTTTTTTTGGTAGCGTTTGAAGCAGTTGCTGACAGTTAGGTGCTCTTTTTTGCTGTGAGTTTCACTAATTTCACAGGCCACAATGTCCAATCGAAGGTAAACTGGTGAAGAGGCCTACACGTTTCTGAGCATGAGAGATGAGAGTGAAGAGGAAGTCACCCATCTGTCAGATTCAGGCTCAGAATACGATCCTGTAGACAGCAACGGCACCCTGACAGATAGCTCTGACGATGTAATAGTGGTCCCTGCCAAGGTCAGGCGTACCCAACCCCGTTCTTCTGCTGTTGAGGTGCAAGAACCGCAGGGCTCTCGTATGGAGCAGAGAGCCAGTACTAGTGCCGCTCATTCTTCTGGTGAACTGGCAAGCACCAGCGGCCTAGTACATCCTGGTTGTACATCCAGCACTGCAGTAACACTTGGTGACATGGAAAGTCTTATAAGTGCAGTTCAAGCTGTTGAGGTGGCAAGCACAAGTAGTGTCCCGCTGCCACCAAGAAGACAAAGTCGGGCCCGTCAAGCCCATAGTGCCCTTCCTGCTGCAGTTGCCAATCCGAATTGGGAGCCCAACACTTCTGCAGCACTCGTACTTCCCCCATTCACTGGCCAACCCGGAATTCAGGTGGAAACAGTTAATTTTACGTCACTTGATTTTTATTTGCTGTTTTTCACGGAAGAGCTCTATAGATCTACTGTGGACCAAAACAATTTGTATGCTGGTCAAGTCATTGCCACTAATCCCCAGTTGACCCTTGCCAGAGATTGGAGACATATTGCAGTCTCCGAATTTAAGACTTTCCTGGGCCTATCCCTCCTCATGGGCATAACTAAAAAAAGTGAGTTGCGCTCATATTGGTCCACTGTCCCAATTCACCATATTAGGACACGATACGAGCAGATCTTGTGGTTCATCCATCTTAATGACAATGAACTCTGTCGTCCTCTGGGTGACCCTGAATACGATTGGCTCTACAAAATTCGCCTCCTCGTAAACCACTTCAACCAACAATTCGCAGCCTTGTTTACTCCCGATCAAGTTGTCTGCATTGTGAATCCCTGATTAAGTTTTCTGGCTGCTTGTCATTCAAACAGTATCTTCCCAGCAAGCGTGCTAGATATGGGGTCAAGATGTATAAGCTCTGTGACAGGACAACAGGCTATACATATAGTTTTATCATTTTATTAGTCACTTGTTTGATCATGGAATTGGCGCATTTGGCACCGTGTGATCTAATCGCTGGGGCTTACCCCAGCGGCTTGTAGAGTCCAGTCTTAGGCTGGGGGAGAGAGCCTGCTTGAGAAGTAATAATTTGCTCGCTGTGAAGTGGAGGAATAATCGGAATGTTTTCCTTCTCTCCTCCCCCTTTATGCAGACACGACAGTCCAAATTCCAACGGCGACTGGTGTTGTGGAGAAACCCCTCTGTGTCCACGAATACAACCTTAATATGGGAGGGGTGGACCTCAACAACCAGTTGTTGGCGCCATACCCAATTGCCCAGACGCCGGTACAAAAAAGTGTCTGTATACTTATTCCAATTGGCTCTTCTGAACGCTTATGTGTTATACAAAGCGTCAGGACGAACTGGATCCTTCCTTAAATTCCAGGAAGAGATCATCACAGCCCTTCTGTTTCCAGACGGTGCTGTGGCCCAACTTCCTAATCCAAATGAAGTGACCGGCTGCATGGTTGGCATTTTCTGTATGCCTTCCCTGGTACCAGTGGCGGTGCGTCCATATGGGCGCACGGGCACCACCCCCTCTCTCTCCATCCACCCCTCTATCACCAATAGATAGATTCATGCATTGCATTAATCTATCCATGACCGCCACTGCCACCCCCTTTTCGGGCGCATTCAGGGTATTTTTTTAGCACCTGATTAGAGCCATAGGCTAATTTTAGGCTAATTTTAGCAGTAGACCTCTGTAAATCTAAAGTGGTAACCTGTAAAGGCTTTTAAAAATGTATGTAGTTTGTTGCCGCTACACGGTTGTGTGCAATTTTAAAGCATGTCATGTTTGGTATCTATGTACTCGGAATAAGATCATCTTTTATATTTTACCAAACGTTTGGGCAATATAGTGTGTTTTAGTGCATTAAAATAAAAAAAAAAGTGAGTTTTTTCCCAAAAAATTGGCTACAAAAAAAAAAAAAAAAAAAAAACGCTGGGCAAATACTGTGCGAAAAAAAAAATTGCAACACCCACCATTTTATTCTGTAGGGCCTTTGCTTTAAAAAAATATATATCATGTTTGGTGGTTGAGTTTTTTTCTAGCTAAAAAAATGTTTTTTCTTCATGTAAACTAAGTGTCAGAAAGGGCTTTGTCTTCAAGTGGTTACAAGAGTAGGTGATGTGTGGCATAAGCTTCTAATGTTGTGCATAAAATACCAGGACAATATCACAATATAGAGCACTGGGG
This sequence comes from Aquarana catesbeiana, assembly GCF_042186555.1. NCBI lineage: Eukaryota > Metazoa > Chordata > Amphibia > Anura > Ranidae > Aquarana > Aquarana catesbeiana. The sequence continues at coordinate 139,656,852 of NC_133326.1, forward strand.
GAAAACACACGTGATGACATGTACTATACTTAGAATATGGGATCTAATACATAAACAAAGGAAATGGAAATATAACTCACCACTAAGAAAACATACACATCTCAAGAACTAAAACACAAGACAGAAATTATGACGATTAATGAATGGCGGTACCTCCAGCTGAAACACTTTGTCAGTACGCTAACTCAACCAATAGGATCAGCGGAAGATCTTAGGCCGCTGGAGCGGCTAAGCTTGGCATCAAGCACAAAAAAAAATGGGATATCACAGATTTAATCTTACTGGCAGTGGACAGGCTAGAGGCCCCGCCATATATGGGAAAAAGAACTAGGAACTAGAAGCAAGAAACTAAAATTAGAAAAAATGATGAGACTGGTACATGCCTCTGCAGTTGATTCTAATACAGCAGAGATGAACTACATACCTCCCAACATTTTGAGATGGTAATGAGGGACACCTACTAACAAATGTATGTAGGCATAAGACACGCCCCCTGTCACACCCCCTTAAAGGAGAATTAACAACAACAAAAAAAAAAAAGGTTAATTGAATCCACAAGGGCTTTCTTTTACCACTACTATTCCTTTATATTGGCTTTTAAAATGTACAAATGCAGCAATTTAGAAATTGGATGAAAGGTTTAGCCCTGGGAAACACTTTTTGAAAGATAAAAAGTGCATTTTTTATAAAACTATATAGATCAGACCAAAATGAGGGACAAATGAGAAGGAATGAGGGACATTGCTCCAAATCAGGGACAGTCCCTCAAAATCAGGGACAGCTGGGAGCTATGGAACTATAAATGTTTATCAAGGTGGTATAGAACCCCTTATAAAGTAAGTATAAAATAGAGAAATCGCCATTCTGCTGGAGGGGATGTAAGGTAGTCGGAACAATGGCCCATTTATGGTGGGACTGCCCCAAAATTAAAAAATACTGGAAAGAGATTATACAGTTAATAAAAGAAATTACTAAAAAGGAGATTTCAGAAGATCCATGGACGTGCTTATTTCATGGAACAGTAAGTTCAATAAAACAATATAAAGAATCTTTGATCCCTCATTTAATAAATGCAGCTAAAAGTCAGATTCCAAGACATTGGCAAAAAACAGAAAGTCCCACAATAAAAGATTGGATTAGAAAGGTAGAAGAGACATATAATATGGAATGTAAGATGTATTTTAACCCCTTCAAAAAAAGATGTGACAATAGGCAAAAATAGTGGCGCTAAAAACGCCCCCCCCCCCCGCTTTCTTCCTCCCCCTTCCCCCTTCCCTCCTCCCCCTCCTCTCCTTTCCTATCCCACTCCCTCCCTTATTCCCTGGCTCATTCCTTTCCCCCTTCCCCCCCCCCTCCTTTCCCACCCCCACTCCCCCCTCCCTCCCTCCCTTTTTCCCCCTTTTCCTCTTTCCCTCCTCCCCCTTTCCCCTTTCCTTCTTCCTTCTCCTCCCTCCTCCTTTTCCTTCCCCCCTCTCCCATCCTTTTCCAACTACTCAATTCCAGTTTCTTTCCCCTACACACTGGGTTTCAAACCTAGAGCTACTTTACGGGTACCCCTATACTCTACCACGCTTTGCTTTGTCTTGTGGTTTAGTGACCCATACATAAATCAATTACTTAAATATTTTATCCACCAGAGGCTGTTCTGTTATCCCCTGTGTTCGTCGCAGGGGGAACTGTATGGGGCCCCACATACCTACAGAGAATACCTGAACGGGTGAGCCTGTCCTTTCTATATTCAACTTGTACACTATTGTTTAATGTATTATTCAATGACCTCGCTGCAACCACTACAAAAACCTTATGTATCTGTGAATTTTTGTATATTTATTATTTGTTCTCTATGCTACATTATAGACTTTACTCTCCTGAGGAAGCGGTGAATACCGCGAAACCGGTCGAGAATCCAAGTCATTTTTGCAATCTCTGCTATTACTGGATGCAATTCATATGGTTGTATATATTGCCTTGTCCTGTATTACAACTGTATATGTTATTGTAATATTTAGATATATATATATATCTTTTTTTAAAATGGCTTTCTATTAAAAATATAGTTTTTATCTTATCACCTTCTCTCCACCTTTTTGTACTAATACCCAACTACTTTCAGTACCGAAATAGTCCCCTGTGTTTTTTCCTGTGTGTGGGGGGTTGGGATATCTGCCGACAAAAGCAGCGAACTGCGGCTTTCCCTACTCCCCGCCTCCCTTTGTAGTAGATTTTTGGGATGATGGTACTTTACATTCGGTAACCTAACTATTTGATCGTAGGCGCTCTCTCCTATTGTATACACAGGGTGGATAACACACCCATAACTTCTCTGGACCTCAGGGTGAACAGCAACACCCTCTGACACGTCCTCATTAATAGCGCCTGTATTTGCATATTTTCTTGATTTTGCTATTAACTGTACTCTATAGTTTTTTGCATTGTGTCAGCATAACATACTTTAGGGATTGCCGCCGGCAGCCTGGTACAATATGGATGTTCTAGGCACAGACTGGACGGGCTTTATGTCCAACCTGAAAACCATCTGTCTGAATGAACATAAAACTGATGATGACATTACAACGTTCTTTGCGCGAATGTCCAAACTCCTTAAACGTAAGTCCCATTTACATTGGCACATTGAATACTTTAAACTCTGTCAGTGAAAAAGTCTGCCCCCTGGGTCTGAGAGGTCAGATCTTCCCTACCCTTAAGGACCCCTCAGTGGACTTTAAAAAAACCTGGGAAGATATCCTAACTAAAAATAGTCTGGAATTAATTGGATTACTGATTACCCAATACACCCTTGATATGACCGTTCTTGACAGTGATATCGAGCGACTCAATTCCGAATACTCTCACTTGATTGACAATACTGTTTTCAAGACCAAGTGGAAAGATCTTAGAGAACGCTTGGAAACTATGAATAAAGATATTATTGTCAAGAAACAGAATAAATTTGGAAAGGACAAAGCTGCTTTCACTGAGGGTTTGGCCTATCGCTGGCCTGGGAGAGGCCGAGGTAGACGAGGCCCCCCCCGCACCAATAATAGAAACTTCACCACCGATATCGAATCAGACTCATCACTGTCTTCTACGGTATCCTCTCTAAATGCCACTCAACCCACTACTTCATCTGCACTTAATGCTTCACGGAAGAGACTTCGCTTTGGAGGCAACACTCCACCCACAAACCCTAAAAAAGATAAGAAAGGCCCCAGAGGCCCTAGACCTACCCAGGCACCTCCTACACAAACTCCACAGGATACCAATACCCCCCTGGAAGGGGCAACTGGTTATTCCACATTGCACGGCACTATTCCTAAAATTTTGAATTTGGGTTTAATGACCAATAAATACACTAAAGTTAATGAAGATGCTATTTTTTTAGATCTAAAAAAACAACAGAGCAATCTAGATGCGTACGTCCTAAAACCCCCACCGTCCCAATAGCACCTTCCTCTTCACATCACACTGACCGTAATGTTATCAACCTTACCCCCTACACACTTAATAATGAGGAAATTTCGATACTTCAATTAGGATTGGGCTTCTGTCCCCTTGATGCGCTTAAGGTTACTGAAACAATTAAAGATCTTTACCTATTCGCACGTAATTTAACCTTCAGATTTATGTATGATAAAGATCGCATTAACCAGGGACTGGAATGCGAGCTCACGGAGCGCACCAAGGGCTTCTCGATGGAGGAATTCAGGGCGCTCCGCGATCTAATGCCCCCCTCCTTGTCCCCCTTTTCCCCTCCCCTCCCCCTCCCTCCCTTCCCCCCCCCCCCACTCCCCCACCTCGGCACTCCTAGGGCCGAGTATCAATGAATTGACCATGTCTGCCTAAGATTCATCCTCAAAAGTTATGGACGGCTGACACCCCCATATAATTTTACACAATGTTTGTATATAAATTTCTTTTATTTTTATCCTTATTTCACCATGCTGTATTATGCTGTTTTACTTTGTTGCTGTTCAAGGTCAGGCTCCCATCCCCCGTTATCAGACTCTGTTGGTGGGTTCTGCCCCGATCCTTCTCCTATGCGACGGACACATGCTCGCCCTGGCAGCCTTTTGACTGCTTGCGTCTCCTTGTTTGGGAACTAGATTCCCCTTGACAGGAGCGCGCGCTTGCGCAGTAGCACTCACAGTGCACCTGCGCAGTGCGGGCGAGCAGACCCGGTGACGTCAGGGACCGCCCTCGCTATGCCGTCCCTGACTTCCGGGTTGGGGTGCTTTTATAGCGGCCGGACACGGCCGCTGTATAAGCCTACAGCCCTCTGACGTCGCGCTAAACGAGGAGCAGCACTTGGGGCAAGTCTTACCTCCCTCTCTTTTCCTTCCCCTTTCCCCACCTTTCCTTCCTTCTACTCCTTCCCCGGTGGTCGGCCTCTCCCTCTTGCTTCTCCTCCCATTCATGCTGGGCTTGGTTATAATTGCCTCCACACACAGTGGCTGCCTGCAGCGTCTATGCTTGTTCCTCTGCTGGTATTTTAATATCTCTTCCTTATTGGGGACTACATATAATCTGTTATCCTGACACCTCTTGGTACTTGCTACCTATTCTTATTACCTATGTTTTGGTACTCTTTACTTTAGTGAGCTACCGCTCTTGCCCCCCTCTGCTTTGTGGGTAATCTTTTCCCCCCCCTCCCTCTCTATTACTGCGGAATTTTGAATTTATCTTACTCTATTACAGCTACTGCGGTGATTATTCCTCTTGCGCATATCATTGGCTCCAGCCCTGGGGAGCTTTCATCACTAGCCCATGAGCGCTTGGATCGTTTAAACCAGTTTATACCACGATCCCTATCACTGTATGCTCCTCTTTTACTTCATTCCACCCCCCCTCGTTGATCAATGCTGTAGGGGTAAGTGATGGCTCTTATTACCCGTGTGCATTTTCTTTCTTCCTCTTCAAGTCTCACCTATTTTTCACCTGGATCTAAGTTATAGGTCCTGCTTACTACTTAATCCTCACTACCCTTTTTCCCCTTTTCTCCCTCCCCCTCCCTTCCCCCTCTCCCCCCCCTCTCCCTTCCCCCTCTCCCCCCCCTCTCTCCTCCCCCCCTGCTTTCTTCCTCCCCCTTCCCCCTCCTCTCCTTTCCTATCCCACTCCCTCCCTTATTCCCTGGCTCATTCCTTTCCCCCTTCCCCCCCCCTCCTTTCCCACCCCCACTCCCCCCTCCCTCCCTCTTTCCCCCTTTTCCTCTTTCCCTCCTCCCCCTTTCCCCCTCCTCTCCCCCCCCCCCTTCCCCTTTCCTTCTTCCTTCTCCTCCCTCCTCCTTTTCCTTCCCCCCTCTCCAATCCTTTTCCAACCACTCAATTCCAGTTTCTTTCCCCTACACACTGGGTTTCAAACCTAGAGCTACTTTACGGGTACCCCTATACTCTACCACGCTTTGCTTTGTCTTGTGGTTTAGTGACCCATACATAAATCAATTACTTAAATATTTTATCCACCAGAGGCTGTTCTGTTATCCCCTGTGTTCGTCGCAGGGGGAACTGTATGGGGCCCCACATACCTACAGAGAATACCTGAACGGGTGAGCCTGTCCTTTCTATATTCAACTTGTACACTATTGTTTAATGTATTATTAAATGACCTCGCTGCAACCACTACAAAAACCTTATGTATCTGTGAATTTTTGTATATTTATTATTTGTTCTCTATGCTACATTATAGACTTTACTCTCCTGAGGAAGCAGTGAATACCGCGAAACCGGTCGAGAATCCAAGTCACTTTTGCAATCTCTGCTATTACTGGATGCAATTCATATGGTTGTATATATTGCCTTGTCCTGTATTACAACTGTATATGTTATTGTAATATTTAGATATATATATCTTTTTTTAAAATGGCTTTCTATTAAAAATATAGTTTTTATCTTATCACCTTCTCTCCACCTTTTTGTACTAATACCCAACTACTTTCAGTACCGAAATAGTCCCCTGTGTTTTTTCCTGTGTGTGGGGGGTTGGGATATCTGCCGACAAAAGCAGCGAACTGCGGCTTTCCCTACTCCCCGCCTCCCTTTGTAGTAGATTTTTGGGATGATGGTACTTTACATTCGGTAACCTATTTGATCGTAGGCGCTCTCTCCTATGGCGCTAAAAACGTGCTGAAACAAGTGTTTGTTCACCCCAAGGTGACATATAATTAGAAATCACTGAATAAACATGTGAATAAGTAAATAATGATTCCACCCGGTGACAAGTGAAATAATTTAAATAAAATACAAATAATAATGATGATATAAAATATATTTTCAAAAAATAGTGGTATTTTCAAAAAATAATTAACACAAAAAATAGTCCATAAAGTGTTCAAGTGAATCCAAAATCAATGTGAAATCTTCCTATTCCATCGACCACACCATCGTGTCAGTGAATCCACTCCCCTAAAGAAACGCACTCACGAATTTCAATGCCTGCACTCTCGTGTCAGGCTAAGACGCTTTTAGACCATATGGACAGGGTTTCAAACGAGTATTCAAAATCCAACCGTGTGTATCAGATAATTCTCCACCTTATTCATAGATTATATGCTGTATTCCTCCTGAAGAAGGGGTCAGTAGACGCGAAACATGTTGAGGATGATCGCGCACCATTTTTATGTAGCACCTCTCTCCTCTACAGCCTCCTAAAGCACACGGATCAAATACTTCTCAGTTCCAGAAGGCAGAAGGTAGGGCTGACTTGGCAGTTGGCACAGTTTTGTTATTCTCAAGAAATCCCTCTGTATTTGTCTGTGCCTCCGAGGCTAAGTGGGTCTAATGGGAGTGGTTTCATAATTATCAGCCGCATACTCCAAGAAACCCATTTGATGGGTAGCAGGGTTTTGGCTCTTAAAAAACCCTGGATAGGCCCATCCTACCATTCAGTATACTCCTCCTACGCCAGAGGGGTTAGTGTTCTCATCCACAAGTCCTTATAATTCGAACTATTGAGTCTCCACCTGGATGCTGAGGGGCAGTAAGTTGTAATCCATGCAATGTGTGTTAAATGTGAATTACTTATCATAGGGATCTATATACCCCCTCCAGCTAGTATGTCACTGTTGCTAAAGTTGGCACAGATAATGGCGCAATATCCGGCGGCACAAATCCTATTGGCTGGAGATTTTAATATGCCCCCTGCCCCACATGTGGATAAATTGTCCCCTGATCCGTCACTGGACTCTCCCCTCTCTAGATGGGCCGAGACATATGGGCTGCACAACGTGTAGAGATAGAAGCACTCACGGGAGTGACAGTTCACATGTCACTCAGCCACCTATGCAACGTTTTCCCGCATCGACCTTATATACTTAAGTGACCGATTGCTACCCCGTACCCTGGCTGCTTCCATCCTACCCCGAGGTATATCAGACCATGCTCCAGTCTGCCTGCAGCTGCATATTGGTCTGGAGGCAGGCCCCCCTATGTGGAGGCTGTCGCGCTTCTGGATCTCCGATGACCAAGTCTCCCCCAAAATACTAGCGGAGGTGGCTGATTTTTGGCCACGAAACGGGGGCATGGCTACACTGTAGTCGTCTGGGATGCTTTTAAGGCCCACATTCGTGGCCAATATAAGCTAGTGATTAGTGGGGCACGGAAAGAGTCATCCCTAACTCTTCACGAAGCAGAGGCCCGAGCACAGAGCCTCGAGACACAATACATAAATACCGGAGACCGTGAGATCTATGGTCACCTACGGGTGCTCTACAGGGAAATTGCGGTCCTTCGAGTCACATGCTCCCAGAAAATTCTTCTATCCCAATCCCAGAGAATTTTTGAGCAAGGGGAGCGTACGGGTAGATTGCTGGCCTGGCTTGCTAGAGAATGCCCACTGACAGCCCATATTGCTGTTATTAGGGATATAGATGATGATTCCTTGCTCTCAGATCCAAAGTTGATTAATGCCCAGTTCCAGACCTTCTATACTAGATTATACTCCTCCAAAGCGACATATGACACCAACAGCTTAATATCATTCCTGGACATGGTAGACTTTCCGGAGCTCACACCTGACACCAGCACTAGACTGGATGCCCCTTTTACCTTAAAAGAAGTGCAGACGGCAAAGACACCGGGCCCAGATGGTCTCCTGGCGGAATTTTACAAAGAGCATGCAGATGCTATAGCCACCCATTTCTATTCCCTACTCCTCACTGTGTTAGAGGAAGACCAAATACCGCAATCTATGTCAGAGGCGATCATTGTCGTTGTAAAAGTCGGGTAAAAACCCAGAACTTTGTGGGTCTTACCGCCCGATTTCACTACTAAATGTAGATGCGAAAATCTTTACGAAGATATTAGCTAACCGTCTAAATTCGGTGATACTATCCCTGGTCCATGAGGACCAATCTGGCTTCATGCCTGGTAAGGGCACAGACATCAATCTCCAACGACTATACACTAACATTGATCACTCAAGGGACGGCACCCCCTGGGGTGGCGGCGTCCCTTGACGCAGAAAAGGCCTTCGACTCAGTTGAGTGGTCCTTCCTATGGCGAGTTCTGAACAAGTTTGGCTTTGGCCCAAACTTTATATCTTGGGTACAACTGATATATAGGTCCCCTACGGCCAGAGTTCGAACCAACTGGATCCTCTCATCACCCTTCCCTCTCAGCCACGGCACCAGGCAGTGTTGCTCATTGTCCCCGGGCCTGTTTGCCATGGCGATGGAGTCCGTACGAGAAAAGATATCCCTATATGCAGATGATGCCCTATTGTACCTGCCTGATGCCCTGGAATCCCTCGACGTGGCTCTGACCCTGATAGACTGCTTTGGGGTATTCTCGGGCATCAAGATCACCTGGTCCAAATCCCAGCTCTTCTCTCTATCCCATCTACTCCTGCCCCCCCCCCCCCCCACAGACTAGGTCTCAACTGTCCTGGGTTACCCAATTCCGATACTTAGGAATAGAAATACAGGTCAACCCCTCTTCATATCTAGAAGACAATGTATATCTGATACTACAACAATTAACACTTAAATGTCAAGTATGGAAGTCGTTGCCCCTTTCCCTGGGTCCACATCCCTAGTGCCTTTTTTGTTAAGCTGGACCGGATAGTTAGCAATTTTATTTGGGCAGGCTGTACCCTGAGAATAGCCAAATCTAAACTGCAACTACCGCTAGTGATGGGAGGCCTCTCCCTGCCCCGTTTCCATCAATATTACTGGGCGGCAGTCTTAGTGACTGTGCGCTGGTGGTTTGCACAGACAGAATCAAATCCGGCGGTCAGTCTAGAGGCGGCCATATTGGGATCCTATGCTGCACTGAGTAACCTTGTACTCGGGGACAGAGGGCTCATGCCAATATGACCATGCCCATGAAAACCACGGTTAGGGTATGGGAACAGGTGTCCAGATTCATATCTCCTCACTGACAATCTCCCCCACATGCAGCACTCTGGGAGAATCCACGATTTCCGCACCTACAGATGATCCCTGACCCCAGTGTATGGGCCAGATTTGGAATCACTAAGATCCAGCATGTGATACCGAATGGCAAACTACTACCATATGATACTCTCAAAACCATGTTTCAGCTACCCTCCTGGATGTTTTTTGGTTTCCTGCAGCTGCAACACGCTATCCAGTCACAATTTCCACAGATCCCAACCGTTGCTTCCCACATGATAGAGTCCTACTTAATGTCCCGACATGCAGAACAAATCCTCTCATCCCTTTATCTTAGAATCTCCTCACATGACACGAACCAAAATACACAACTTTTCCAGTGCTGGCAGAGTGACATTCCAAACCTGGAGTAAGAGGACTAGGATGAAGGGGTCCAACAGTATATACCATTAATGATATCTGCCAGAGACAGATATATTCAGCTCAAGTTTCTACATAAGGTTTACTATACCCCTCAAAAGCTGGCCAGAATCTACCCGACACAGTCTGACCGCTGTCCCAAATGTCTGAATGAGCTGGGAACCTTCATACACGTAGTCTGGACTTGCCCCTTACTACAAGACTTCTGGAGAGGAGTGGTGACCGAGATTAATGAGACAGGAGGGCTACAGGTGGATGTCGATCCCAGAATCCTTCTTCTGGGAATATGTGACACCATCACGCCTAATAAGCACAAACAACTGTTTGTATTCTATTCAGCCTTCTATGCCAGGAAAACAATCCTGTGCCAATGGAAACTAGCAGACCCACCGACGGTCCCCCAATGGAGGTCAATGATTGATAAAGTACTACCCCTATACAAATTAACGTACATGAGCCGTAAATGTCCCAAAAAGTTAAATAAGATCTGGGGGAGATGGGTGAAGAGGAGACTGAATCCTAATTAGAGATAATACCGAGGGAGGCTGTGAGCTTGGAGAGGTGTCGGTTTAATTGAACTACAACATCCTTGATACCTGCTTCTCCCCCTTCCTCTCCTTGGTCCCTATTTTGGAATGTGTACCACTGTATTTTAACTGTACTATGTTTGATAAATAAAAACTTTTCTGTCAAAAAAAAAAAAAAATAGGAGAACTGGGCAAACTAGTGATGGACGGGGACAGATGGAAAGAAGAGGAATGGGAGGGGGGGAGGGAGTGTTTGTTCTTGAAGGGAGGGAAAATGTATATTGTATTTATTTGCATGTTGCACTTTACTGGTGTGTTTGTATATGGATATAAATAAAAATAAATAATAAAAAAAAAAATACCAGTACAGGTCACAACCCCCCCCCCCCCCATGACCCCTTTTTGGAAAGTAGACACCCCAAGCTATTTTCTGATAGGCATGTTGAGTCCATGGAATATTTTATATTTTGCCACAAGTTTCTGGAAAATTACAAAGTTGTCACTAAATGATATATTTCTCAAACATGCCATGGACATATATGAAATTACACCCCAAAATACAATCTGCTGCTTCTCCTGAGTACGGGGATACCACATGTGTGAGACTTTTTTTGCAGTCTAGCTGCGTACAGGCCCCCAAAAACTAATCACCGCCTGCAGAATTTTTAAGGGTGTAAATATTTGATTTCACTCCTCACTACCTGTCACAGTTTCGGAGGTCATGAAATGTCCAGAACCAAAACCCCCCAAAGCACAACCACCACCCCCCCCAAATGACCCCATTTTGGAAAGTAGACACCCCAAGCTATTTGCCAAGAAGCATGGTGAGTATTTTAAAGCTCTCATTTGTTTTGGAAAATGAAGAAAGCAAAGGATTTTTTTTTTTTTTCAATTTTCAAAACTTCGTGACAAAAAGCGTGATCTGCAAAATACCGTATTTATCGGCGTATAACACGCACCCCAAGTTTAGGAGTGAATTTTAAGGAAAAAAACTTTTAGGAGGGAAGTTTAAGGAAAAAAAACTTACATTTAAATGCCCATCAATGCAGCATTATCGTGTCCATCTGCAGCCTTGTCAGTGCAGCCTTGCCCCAGTGTCCAGTGCAGCCTTGTCAGTGCAGCCTTGCCCCAGTGTCCAGTGCAGCCTTGTCAGTGCAGCCTTGCCCCAGTGCAGTCTTGCCCGAGTGGTCAGTGCAGCCTTGCCCCAAGTGTAGATTACATGATCACCGCCGACATACACAAGTTTAGTGTGTAGTTTTAAATATGGCGCCGCGGAGTTCGGAGGAGCGCCGCCGAGAACACAGTGACTGGGCAGAGCCGAGACACACATAGCCGAGGGTCCTCGGCTCTTCTCGGCGCCGATCACAGTCACGCCCAGTCCCTATGATGGACATAACACAGGTCCAATGGCGGGACTGGGCGTGACTGTGAACGGCGCCGAGAACCCTCGGCTATGTGTATCTCGGCTCCGCCCAGTCACTGCGTTCTCGGCGGCGCCCATTCAGCGCCGCCGAGTCCCTCCGAACTCCGCGGCGCCATATTTAAAACTACACGCTATGTGAATGTCGGCGGCGATCGCTCCAATAGATCACAAAATAGCGGGGATCGGCGTATAAAACGCACCCACGATTTTCCCCTGATTTTAAGGGGAAAAAAGTGCGTGTTATACGCCGATAAATACGGTACTCAACATGCCTCTCAGCAAATAGTTTTGGGGTATCTACTTTCCAAAATGGGGTCATTTGGGAGGGGTTTTTACTGCCCTGTCATTTTAGCACCTCAAGAAATGAGATAGGCTGTCATAAACTAAAAGCTGCGTAAATTCCAGAAGAAAATGTACCCTAGTTTGTAGATGCTTTAACTTTTGCGTAAACCAATAAATATACGCTTATTGATTTTTTTTTTTTTTTTAGCCGAGACATGTGGCTGAATGCTTTTTGGCCTAAATGTTTGGACTAAAATTGAGTTTATTGTATTTTTTTTTTATAGCAAAAAATAGAAAATATTTTTTTTCAAAATTTCCGGTCTTTTTTCCTTTATATCGCAAAAAATAAAACCGCAGAGGTGATCAAATACCACCAAAAGAAAGCTCTGTTCGCGGGGAAAAAAAGGATGCAAATTTTGTTTGGGTACAGCATTGCATGACTGCGCAATTACCAGTTAAAGCAGCGCAGTGAAAAATTGTAAAAAGTGCTCTGGTCAGGAAGGGAGTAAAAAAACCTTCCAGGGCTGAAGTGGTTAAGTAATCTTCTCTCAGCGTGGCTCCACCCTAGCCTCTAACAGGAAACACTATTTAACACCATGCACTCCAAGTCTGCCTTGCCTGAGCAATAGTGTGTTTCTTGCCATGTGCTTTACATTTGTTCCCATGTGCCGACTTTGTCTTGTTTCCTGACTATCCCTGTCTGCTTGTAGCCCTGACCCTTGGCGTGTTCTCCTGACTATCCCTGTCTGCTTGTAGCCCTGACCCTTGGCGTGTTCTCCTGACTATCCCTGTCTGCTTGTAGCCCTGACCCTTGGCGTGTTCTCCTGACTATCCCTGTCTGCTTGTAGCCCTGACCCTTGGCGTGTTCTCCTGACTATCCCTGTCTGCTTGTAGCCCTGACCCTTGGCGTGTTCTCCTGACTATCCCTGTCTGCTTGTAGCCCTGACCCTTGGCGTGTTCTCCTGACTATCCCTGTCTGCTTGTTACCCCGACCCTTGGCTTGTCCTTCTGACGATTCCTTGTTGCCGTACACTGCTGCTTCCTCTCCATCCACCAAAGCCTGCCATAAGCTGGGAGACCCTGGGGTCCGCGACCTGGAGTCAGTTGCAGCGAAGGCCATCCTCAACATCAGAGGCTCTGGTGAAAACCTGCTGACTCTAATGCCGCGTACACACGATCGGACATTCCGACAACAAAATCCTGTTTTTTTTTCTGACGGATGTTGGCTCAAACTTGTCTTGCATACACACGGTCACACAAATGTTGTCGGAAATCCCGAACGTCAGGAACGGGGTGATGTACAACACGTACGACGAGCTGAGAAAAATGAAGTTCAATAGCCAGTACGGCTCTTCTGCTTGATTCCGAGCATGTGTGGAACTTTGCGCGTCGGAATTGTGTACACACAATTGGAATTTACCAGAATGGATTTTTTTGTCGGAAAATTTGAGATCCAGATCTCAAATTTTGTTTTGCGGAAATTCTGACGAAAAATGTCCAATGGAGCCTACACATGGTCGGAATATCCGACAACGAGCTCCCATCGAACATTTGTTGTCGGAAAATCCGATCCTGTGTACGCAGCATTAAACTCCGCGCCCTGGGGAATCTTAACCACTTGCCGGTTCATGGTTCGTTCCCGTGAATCGCAGTATGGGTACGTCTATACCTTTTAAGGGCGATAGCAGGCGCACGCTGCACAGGCATGAAGCTGGCTGGTGGGCACAATCGCATGCACGAGAGCAGGAACAGGGATTTGTGTGTGTAAACACACAAATTCCTGTTCTGTCAGGAAAGAAGAGACATATCATTTGTTTCTACTAAGACTACTAAGGAAAAATGATATGTCTCTTCCTCTAGTCAGTCCAATCCCCTCACCGTTAGAACACACCTAGGGAACACACATTTAACCCCTTGATTGCACCTAGTGTTAACCCCTTCCCTGCCAGTGACATTTACACAGTAATCGGTGCATTTTTATAATACTGATCGCTGTATAAATGTCAATGGTCCCCAAAATGTGTCAAAAGGTGTCTGATCTGTCCGCTGCAATGTCGTAGAACCGCTAAAAATCGCAGATCACCACCATTACTAGCAAAAAAAATAATAATAAAAATGCCATCACTCTTTCCCATAGTTTGTAGACGCTATGAATTTTGCGCAAGCCAGTCAATATACGCTTATTGCAAATTTTTTTTTTACCAAAAATATGTAGAAGAATATAGATCGACCGAAACTGAGGAAGAAATTTGTTTTTTAAAAACATTTTTGGGGATATTTATTATAGCAAAAAGTAAAAAATATTGTTTTTTTTTTCAAAATTGTCGCTCTTTTTTCTAGCACAAAAAATAAAAACCGCAGAGGTGATCAAATACCACCAGAAGAAAGCTCTATTTGTGGGAAACAAAGGACGTCAATTTTGTCTGGGTACAGCGTCGCACAATTGTCAGTTAAAGCAACGCAGCGCTGTATTGCAAAAAAAATGGCCTGGTCATTAACCACTTGCTTACTGGGCACTTAAACCCCCCTCCTATCCAGACTAATTTTCAGCTTTCAGCACTGACGAAACTTTGACAATTGCGCGGTCATACAACACTGTACCCACATGAAATTTTTATCATTTTTTAAATCATTTTTTCCCCACAAATAGAGCTTTCTTTTGGTGGTATTTGATCACCTCTGCAGTTTTTATTTTTTGTTAAAAAAAATGTAAAAAGACTGAATTAAAAAAAAAAAAAAATTATTTTTTATTTTGTAATAAAAAAATTAAAACAGGTAATTTTTCTCCTTCATTGATGTATGCTGATGAGGCGGCACTGATAGGCAGCAGTGATGGGCACTGATCAGTTACAGGCAGCACAGCTAGGTGGCACTGATTGGCACTACTGGTGGGCATTGATAGCTGGCACTTGTGGGCATTGATAGGTGGCACTGCGGGCACTTCTAGGTGGCACTGCTAGGTGGCACAGATGAGGCAGATGTTCCTCTTCCACTTCGGGATCTTTGGCCCTCACATCTGAGCCGGTGATCGGCTTTTTTTGGAGAAAAAAAAGATTACTGATCTTTTGTTTACATCATGTGATCAGCTGTCATTGGCTGACAGCTGATCACATGGTAAGGGGCCGGGAACGGCCCCTTACTCGGATTGGTGATCAGCTGAGTCTCAGTGACTCGGTGATCACAGCGCGCTCGGCGCGCGTCCTGCGGGGCGCATGCACAGGGGAGGCCGTCTTATGATGGCCTCCCGGGAATTCAGGTCCGCGCTGTGGCCGTTATTAGGCCATAGCGCGGATGTCAAGTGGTTAAGCAGCCAAATCTTCTGGTCTGTAAGTGGTTAAGCTCTGTCTCCCCGTTCAATTTGTGTCAGTGCTCAGGTGGAGCTGCTTTCCCATATCACCTAGAGCTCCATTCGCAGCACTCAGCCGAAGGGTCCACAGCTTAGTGGTGCGCTCCTGACACCAGCGGTGTGCACCTGTCACCTGGACTCAGGTGACCTGACAGCGAATTCCTTTCTTGCAATCATGGGTTGCATCATTGACAGACACTGTTAAAGGGGAATCCCTTTTTCTGAGCCATTGTATTCTCCCAGCAGGGAGCGGGGAAGTTGTCCTCATTTAGAGAACAGTGAGTTATAGTGATTATTGCTATGAGCTATAACAGTCTCTAGCAATAATCGCTTGTAAAATCTGGCAGGATGGTTGTACCCAAGTTGATTGATTGAGCAGCTACTCTCAGACTGCTGTACACACGGGCCAAATGTCGGCCAGTTTCTGCTGAACCAGGTGATACCGGGCGATATTTGGCCCATGTGTACCAGCCTTAACTCAGTGGTGACATAACAAACCCCACCTATTCAAAGTGTAATATATCACAACTCGGTACATTCACCATATAAAATGTGTAATCTAAATCCAAAGCAAATGACCTCAAATAATAATGAACATTAAGGCCCCTTTCACACATGCAGACCGTTCAGATTCGCCTGTGAGTTTTTTCAGGCGGATCTGAACAGTCACTCCATACAGCTCTATGGAGCATCGGATGTCAGTGGCGACATGTCCGCTGACATCCAATCCGCAAAAACCAGACGGATGGATGTCCTATTTTCCATCCGTCTGGTGGATCGAATGAAAGCGGACAGGCGGTCCGTAATCATCCGATCCCCCCATAGGGGAGATCCGATTCTCTGACAGGTCCATCCCTGTACAGAGTGCAGAGACGGACTTGTCATCCTCCGGCTCAGTGGGGGTCAACGGAGCGATCCCTGCTGAGCAAGCAGAGTAGTAAAAATGGACAGCCCTGTGTGAAAGGGGCCTAAAGCAGAATTTCATCTGAAAAAGACAGTTTTGCACATCCTCCTCTGCACAGCTACACTATTGTTTGTTTTTCTTCTGAGAGCGGGTACCTATTGCTGACCGGTACCCACTTCCCCCTCCGCAGTGGGAAGCCACAGCAAGAAGTCACAGCTGGTTTCCCACAAGCAAGATGGTGGTGCCAGGGACCCGAAGACCAGTGAAGAACCGGCCCAGGTGATGACGGCGCTGGATCCTTGGGCTGGTAGGTACCTGTATATTAAAAGTCAGGAGCTACAGTATTTGCAGTTGCTGACTTTTGATTTTTTGAGAAATAACCAGAGTTCCTCTTTATCATAAGAAGCGTCCTTAGCAAGTTCTGGACCGCCCACCACACACATAATGCAGCAGGGTGACCTGGCTGCGTGAAAAAGCGTACCTGGTCTGGGGCTAACGTGACACTGGGGAACCGCTCTCGCTGCAATTGGACACAGCGGGAGCCAATTAGCAAGCCCGCCGGCCTTCTGCGATTGCTCCAGGGAACGACAAACGACGGTCTGCTGATGTAAACAAAGCAAGCTTCTGTCAGACAGGAACAGAGAGATCTGTGCTTCCTGCTAATCAGGAACACGGATCTCTCTGTTCCTGCAGCGAGTTCATCCCCCACACAGTTAGCACACTGAGGGACCACATTTAACCCCTTGATCACCCCTGGTGTTAACCCCCTCCCTGCCAGTGTCATTTAAACAGCATCAGTGCATTTTGTTTTTTTAGCACTGGTCCCCAAAAAGTGTCACTTAATGTCCAATTTGTCTGCCGCACTGTCGCAGTCCCCCTAAAAAGTCCCTAAATCTAGTGTGTAGCCGCTATAACTTTTGCGCAAACCAATCAATATACGCTTATTGCGATTTTTTTTTAAATAAAAATCTGTAGCAGAATACATATTGTCCTAAATTGATGAAGAATTAGATTTTTTTATTGGGTATGTTTTATAGCAGAAAGTTAGAATTTTTTTTTAAATTTTCGGTCTTTTTTTGTTTATAGCGCAGAAAATAAAAACCACAGAGGTGATCAAATACCACCAAAAGAAAGCTCTATTTTTTGGGGGGGGGACATCCGTTTTATTTTGGTACAGCATCGCACGCCCGCAAAATTTTCAGTTAAAGTAACGCAGTGCCGTATCGCAAAGAGTTGCCTGGTCATTAAGGGGGTAAATCCTTCCGGAGCTGAAGTGGTTAAAGTGTCTAAACAATCAAAATCTTTACTGTACCGTAAAAGTGTGCAACCCACCTCCATGGAAATGGTGCAGATGTTCAGATCCTTAGCAAATTACAGAGCACAGAACATGTGCTCCACACTGTGAAAATGTTCTCACCTTCTAGATATGACCTAAATAACATAGCAGACAGGTTCAAATCGGCTCATGTCATTTGTCAGGTTCCTATGGATGACACATCTCCCTGGCAGTAATTCAGCATTCCTTATGAGCAAGGCGTGAAAAAGACTCCCAGAAAGATCACAGCCACATAATATAAAACCATACAACCGATTTAAGAGATTAAAATACACTTACACGTGTATCGCTTAATCCTGTAGGAGCCGCTGGAAATTTACCAAAGTTCTTTTTTCCAGTAGTTTGCCCCACAGCCAGGCACACGATCTCAGCCACACTTTTCCTCAGTAACCATTCTAGGGGTGTTTTTGTATTCATTTTTGGAGAGCTTGGATAGAGTTGAGGGAACTGAGTCGGATACTCCAAAAGCAGAAACCGTGTACAGCTTGAGGACGGTGAACTACTTCCTGTTGAGCTGAAGCAGAAGTCCTTGTATATGGAAGAGTATATAACGAGGATTCCTATGTCCAGGGCTGGTGCAAGGATTTTTGACACCCTAGGCAAAACCTCATTTTCCTGCCCACCTTGGCTCCACCCCCTTTGCCCTGCCCATGTATACAGTTGAGGTGTATATGCTCATCTTCAGGGCACAACGTGGACCCCTCATTATAAGGCACACAGAGCCCCCACTCAGGTAGAAAGGGGATCCCCAATTATAAACGCACAATAAGTCTGAATTCTCAGGTCACAAAGTGTGTCCCTCATTACAAGGTGTATGAAACCTCCATCCCCATTTAATACGGGGGTCCCCCATTATAAGATGTACTGAGGTCCTCATTATAGAGTGCAGCCCCCCTAATCAACATGACAGGGGGTCCCCCATTATAAGATGTACTGAGGTCCTCATTATAGAGTGCAGCCCCCCTAATCAACATGACAGGGGGTCCCCCATTATAAGATGTACTGAGGTCCTCATTATAGAGTGCAGCCCCCCTAATCAACATGACAGGGGGTCCCCCATTATAAGATGTACTGAGGTCCTCATTATAGAGTGCAGCCCCCCCCTAATAAACATGACAGGGGGTCCCCCATTATAAGATGTACTGAGGTCCTCATTATAGAGTGCAGCCCCCCCCTAATAAACATGACAGAGGGTCCCCCATTATAAGATGTACTGAGGTCCTCATTATAGAGTGCAGCCCCCCTAATAAACATGACAGGGGGTCCCCCATTATAAGATGTACTGAGGTCCTCATTATAGAGTGCAGCCCCCCCCCCTAATAAACATGACAGGGGGTCCCCCATTATAAGATGTACTGAGGTCCTCATTATAGAGTGCAGCCCCCCTAATAAACATGACAGGGGGTCCCCCATTATAAGATGTACTGAGGTCCTCATTATAGAGTGCAGCCCCCCTAATCAACGTGACAGGGGGTCCCCCATTATGAGTACACTGTCCCTGCTCAGGACACACAGGGGCCCCCCATACATATACAGGGTCCTCTACCCCCATGACCCATCACTATACTTAACTGTGCACATAATCCAACACATTACATTATTGTACCCCCCCCCCCCCGTACACACATTACATTATTGTACCCCCCGTACACACATTACATTATTGTACCCCCCCCCGTACACACATTACATTATTGTACCCCCCCCCCCCGTACACACATTACATTATTGTACCCCCCCCGTACACACATTACATTATTGTACCCCCCTGTACACACATTACATTATTGTACCCCCCCCTGTGCACACATTACATTATTGTACCCCCCGTACACACATTACATTATTGTACACCCCCCCATACACACATTACATTATTGTACCCCCTTGTACACACATTACATTATTGTACCCCCCTGTACACACATTACATTATTGTACCCCCCCCCCCCGTACACACATTACATTATTGTACCCCCCCCCCCGTACACACATTACATTATTGTACCCCCCCCCCGTACACACATTACATTATTGTACCCCCCGTACACACATTACATTATTGTACCCCCCCCCATACACACATTACATTATTGTACCCCCTTGTACACACATTACATTATTGTACCCCCCTGTACACACATTACATTATTGTACCCCCCCCCTGTACACACATTACATTATTGTACCCCCCCCGTACACACATTACATTATTGTACCCCCCCCGTACACACATTACATTATTGTACCCCCCCGTACACACATTACATTATTGTACCACCCCCCCCCGTACACACATTACATTATTGTACCCCCCCCCGTACACACATTACATTATTGCCCCCCCCCCCCGTACACACATTACATTATTGTACCCCCCTGTACACACATTACATTATTGTACCCCCCTGTACACACATTACATTATTGTACCCCCCCCTGTACACACATTACATTATTGTACCCCCCCCTGTACACACATTACATTATTGTACCCCCCCCTGTACACACATTACATTATTGTACCCCCCCTCTGTACACACATTACATTATTGTACCCCCCCTCTGTACACACATTACATTATTGTACCCCACCCCCCCCCGTACACACATTACATTATTGTACCCCCCCTCTGTACACACATTACATTATTGTACCCCCCCCCCCCGTACACACATTACATTATTGTACCCCCCCCCGTACACACATTACATTATTGTACCCCCCCCCCGTACACACATTACATTATTGTACCCCCTCTGCACACACGTTACATTGCTGTATTCCCTCTGCACACACGTTTCATTGCTGTATTCCCTCTGCACACCTTACATTGCTGTACTCCCTCTGCACATGTTACATTACTATAACCCCTATGCACACATGTTACATTGCTATAACCCCTCTGCACACAATTTACATTGTTATAACCCCTCTGCCCACATGTTACATTGCTATAACCCCTCTGCACACGCGTTACATTGCTGTAACCCCTCTGCACACAAGTTACATTGCTGTAACCCCTCTGCACACACGTTACATTGTTATAACCCCTCTGCACACAATTTACATTGCTGTAACCCCTCTGCACACAATTTACATTGCTGTAACCCCTCTGCACACAAGTTACATTGCTGTAACCCCTCTGCACACACGTTACATTGCTGTAACCCCTCTGCACACAAGTTACATTGCTGTAACCCCTCTGCGCACGTTACATTGTTATAACCCCTCTGCACACACGTTACATTGCTGTAACCCCTCTGCGCACGTTACATTGTTATAACCCCTCTGCACACACGTTACATTGCTGTAACCCCTCTGCGTACGTTACATTGTTATAACCCCTCTGCACACAAGTTACATTGTTATAACCCCTCTGCACACACGTTACATTGCTGTAACCCCTCTGCACATATATTCACCATTGATGTTAAACTGGGTTCAGTGTACAACTGTGACAAGAGGAGCCACTGGCTCTTACCACCTTTGCTTCAGCAGACATTTTATTCCCCAAGCCTCACAGCCTGGACTTCAGGAAGGAGGCAGGAGCAGAGCTGAGTGACAGGGCAGCAGACCAATCAGCTTCCAGCTGCATTTGGTAAGACAGCAGCCAGACCTCCTGCTGAGAGACAGAAATATGCAGATAGCAGTGTGGGAGAGTCTTTGGCATCGCTGTTCTTACTGACACAACTAGGACATGTGTAAGGCTGGAGTCACACCAGTCCGGTGCAAATTCCAGCTCCATTCTCTGTGCGAAAAGAAAAAGCAGCTGTTCAGCGCTTCCTCTCTGTTCTCAGATGCGTTCCCATAGAAGAATATGTGCTTGCAATTCGCACCGCACTACCTAGAAAACACACATGTTTTTTCAGCAATGCGGAGTGCGAAAGCAACACACATATGTGAACCAGACTGACTGAAAGTAATAGATGTGAAAATGTTCTGCGAATTGGATGCGGAAGTGTAGGCCGCATCCAATTGGCATAGGTGTGAACCCAGCCTTAAGCTTAGGTTCACACTACTGCGATGTACTGCAATTTGATCCGTTTTTTTGTCCTGTGTGAGGTGCGAATTTGCCTTGCGTTTTGAGGTGGACAGGTGCGAATTTACCGCGAATTTCAGGAGGCAAACAGTGAACAAGTTGCAGAGATGTGAACTGTGTGCTGCGAGTTTACTGCAAGTTCAGTTGAAGCCTATGAAGATAAAATTCGCACTGCACCATAGGAATTTGCATCGCACCCGCAGTCAACACGCACAGGACCCTTTTTTTTTTTTTTTTCCTTGCACCAAATTCTCCACGCATAGATGTGAACCAAAGCCCTGGAATACTATGCTTTTTACATGACCTGCAAATCTGTGTGTTCCTAAACGCATCAAACCCGCAGTAAATTCGCATCAGTGTGAACCCAGGCTTAACAAGCCACATATGCAGCCTATGTGTCGGTGGTGCTGCTGATCCAATGCCGACCCCTGCCCCAAGTTCTCTCACTGGTTTGGGAAGTGTCCTCCTCCTCCCTTCACTCTCAGTCTCTCTCTCCGCACAGGACTGGGTCACTTACTCCATCCATCCCGCCCCTCCTCTGCTCACCGGCCACCGTGATCCCTTCTCCAGCTATGCATCCGATCCCCACAGGCGTCCTAAAGCTTCCATGCTGCACCCTCTCTTCTATGCTGTAGGGACAGACAGGTGTTTTAAAAACTCAAAACCCCAACAAGTGGCAGGGGATAAGGATTTTGCCACCCCCCTACCCTGGCACCCTAGGCAGCTGTCTGACCTGCCTATTGCTAACACTGGCCCTGCTTATGCCCTGCCAGAAAGGGATAAGGTAAAAAGCTAATGCGGCTGCAGCCACCCAAAAGTGTTCCCACACTAATGCCGCGTACATATGAGCGGATTTTCCGTCGGAAAAAACTTGGATGGTTTTTCCGACAGAATTCCGCCCAAGCTTGGCTTGCATACACACGGTCAGACAAAAGTTCTCCAAACTTTCGACCGTCAAGACCACGGTGACGTACAACACTACGACGAGCCGAGAAAATGAAGTTCAATGCTTCCGAGCATGCGCGAATTGTTTCCGAGCATGCGTAGGAATTTTGCGCGTTGGAAATTGTACAGACGATCGCATTTTCGGATAGGAAATTTTTCTGACCGAAAAATTGAGAACATGCTCTCAATCTTTTGCTGGCGGGAATGCCGCCAGCAAAAGTCTGATGAAGCATACACACAGTCGCATTTTCCCGACCAAAAGCTCACATTGGGCTTTTGCTGGCCGAATTTCCGATTGTGTGTACGCGGCTATAGAAATAAAGTAATAAATAGAACAAGTGCTGGCTGCTCAATCCCTAAAAGTCCATACACACGATATGAAAATCGGAAGTAAAACTTTGTCCGACAAACGATCTGCCAATTTTCGGATCGTTAGTATGGTGCTTTCGACAGCCGATTCCAGGTTTTCGTCAGACAAAAGCTGGATGTGCAGACTATAAAATTTTTGTCGTACGTGAACTCAACACCCGATTTTCGTTTAATTAGTATGGTTTTCATATGAAAATAATCATAAGAGCAAGACTACGCATGCTCAGAAATCCAAGAACACATACAAAACTAGTCAACACATTACGTCACTTCTGAAGTTGTATTCTGTCGTACGAGAATTTTCGTATGGTGAGTAACCTCATCACTTTCGACATGAGACTAGCATGCAACAAAAAACATCTGATCGTGTGTACGAAGCTTAAGTAACAGGGTCTAGAACACAGAATATAAAGAATAAATAAACCTAAAATAAGTGCATAAAACCAATATTGAATAGATAGATCATAAATATGTCTTTTGATATCACACAATCAACAAACTCATTTAAAAAGTAAAAGCCAGGCTAACCATCTAACACATATAAAAGAGAAATTGAAATATAAAAAGATAATGCAACTCAAATATAGAAGATGGTAATTTATCAAGTATTCAATGATGTGAAAATCCAAAAAAATATACAGTATCTCACAAAAGTGAGTACACCCCTCACATTTTTGTAAATATTTTATTATATCTTTTCATGTGACAACACTGAAGAAATTACACTTTGCTACAATGTAAAGTAGTGAGTGTACAGCTTGTATAACAGTGTAAATTTGCTGTCCTCTCAAAATAACTCAACACACAGCCATTAATGTCTAAACCGCTGGCAACAAAAGTGAGTACACCCCTAAGTGAAAATGTTCAAATTGGGCCCAAAGTGTCAATATCTTGTGGCCACCATTATTCTCCAGCACTGTCTTAACCCTCTTGGGCATGGAGTTCACCAGAGCTTCATAGGTTGCCTCTGGAGTCCTCTTCTGCTCCTCCATGACGACATCACGGAGCTGGTGGATGTTAGAGACCTTGCGCTCCTCCACCTTCCATTTGAGGATGCCCCACAGATGCTCAATAAAGTTTAGGTCTGGAGACATGCTTGGCCAGTCCATCACCTTTACCCTCAGCTTCTTTAGCAAGGCAGTGGTCCTCTTGGAAGTGTTTGAGGTCATTATCATATTGGAATATTGTCCTGCGGCCCAGTCTCTGAAGGGAGGGGATCATGCTCTGCTTCAGCATGTCACAGTACATGTTGGCATTCATGGTTCTCTTAATGAACTGTAGCTCCCCAGTGCCAGTGTTCTGTTGATATGTGCCCGCCGTCAACAAGTGCCTGCGCATGCGCAGAACGGAAGGGCACTCCAGCTTAGTCGCCGATCAGCTGGAGTGATGTCCCATAGCACATGCGCACATCGTATGAGCCTTTTTTCGACGAGAGATACCATTTCTCAGGCACAATTTAATGATATGCAAACAGCAGAGGGACACCGTATTTGTCATATTCTGCCTCGCTGTTGCGCCACGGGTTTACAGCGAGGCACGATGTGACATCTACAGTGTCCCTCCTCTCTTTGCATAGCTTTCAATTGTGGCCATGAAACTGTATCACCCGTCGAAAAAATAAAACTTCGTACGATGTGCACATGCGCTATGGTGACATCACTCCAGCTGATCGACAAATCAGCTGGAGTGCCCTTCCGTTCTGCGCATGCGCGGGCACTTTTCAACAGAGGGCACAAATCGATAGAACACCGGCAGCACTCATGCAGCCCCAGACCATGACACTCCCACCTCCATGCTTGACTGTAGGCAAGACACACTTGTCTTTGTACTCCTCACCTGGTTGCCGCCACACACGCTTGACACCATCTGAACCAAATCAGTTTATCTTGGTCTCATCAGACCACGGGACATGGTTCCAGTAACCATAGTCTGCTTGTCTTCAGCAAACTGTTTGCAGGTTTTCTTGTGCATCATCTTTAGAAGAGACTTCCTTCTGCGACGACAGCCATGCAGACCAATTTAATGCAGTGTGCGGCGTATGGTCTGAACATTGACAGGCTGACCCCCCCTTCAACCTCTGCAGCAATGCTGGCAGCACTCATACATCTATTTCCCAAAAACCTCTGGATATGACGCTGAGCACGTGCACTCATCTTCTTTGGTCGACCATTGCGAGTCCTGTTCTGAGTGGAACCTGTCCTGGAATACCGCTGTATGGTCTTGGCCACCATGCTGCAGCTCAATTTCAGGGTCTTGGCAATCTTCTTATAGCCTAGCTCATCTTTATGTAGAGCAACAATTCTTTTTTTCAGATTCTCAGAGAGTTCTTTGCCATGAGCTGCCATGGTGAACTTCCAGTGACCAGTATGAGAAAGTGAGAGCGATAAGACCAAATTTAACACACCTGCTCCTCATTCATACCTGAGACCTTGTAACACTAACGAGTCACATGACACTGGGGAGGGAAAATGGCTAACTGCACCCAATTTGTACATTTTCACATAGAGGTGTACTCACTTTTGTTGCCAGCGGTTTAGACATTAAAGGAGAAGTCCACCCTGAGCTTGTTTGGCTGGACTTCTCTTATGGATCACAGGAGCGCAATTCGTTTTGCACTCCTGTGACACGTTTTCAGCAGAGAGCGGTTTGAAGTCCACTCTCTGCTCACTGGAATCAGTCCAGGCACCGTGTCATCATGACAAAAAAAGTCTGGATCTGCCAAGCGCCTGGACTGATGCCTGTCTTAGCCGCTTAGCGAGTTACTGAGAGCCTGAGACGGCCGCCCCCCGCCCCTCCACAGCTCGGCACTCCAGTGAGCGCTTGGGGAGCTGATATTAGCGATATTTGATTGCTCAGTTCTCGGTGCAGAGGCGCTGGGGGACTAATGCAGCATCGGATCGATGCTGCATCCACCTTGGTAAGTATGATGGGTAAAAAAAACAAAAAAACATTCTTCTCTTTTAATGGCTGTGCGTTGAGTTATTTTGAGGGGACAGTAAATTTACACGGTTATACAAGCTGTACACTCACTACTTTACATTGTAGCAAAGTGTCATTTCTTCGGTGTTGTCACATGAAAAGATATAATAAAATATTTACAAAAAAATGTGAGGGGTGTACTTACTTTTGTGAGCTACTGTAAGTAATTTTTGCCAATAAATTTGGGCCAAAATATATACTGCTACATATCTTTGGTAAAAATAACCCAAATTAGTGGATATTATTTAGTCTGTGTGAAAATTAGAGTCTACAAGCTATGGTGCAAATCATTGAAAATTGATCACACCTGGTGCACTGACTGCCTATCTCATCTCTTGAGGCCCTGAAATGTCAGGACAGTACAAATACCCCCCAAATGACCTCTTTTTGGAAAGTAAACAGTCCAAGGTATTTAGTAAGATGCATGGCATGTTTTTTGAAGTTGTATTTTTTTTCCCACAATTCTTGGAAAAATTAAGATTTTTTTTTTTATTACAAAAAGTAATAATAACAAGTTATTTCTCACACACAGTACTTCAAATTACACTCCAAAATACATTCTGCTATGCCTCCCAAGTATGGCAATACCACATGTGTGAGACTATTTCACAGGCTAGCCATACACAGAGGCCCAACATCGGGCGTCCTAGGAGCATAAATTACACATCTAATTTAATTACTACCCATCACACCAGGACAGTGGAATTACCCACAAAGCAAACACCCCAACATATATTCTATGAGGCATAGATAGGTACTCTGGTACTCTGTGTCAGGAACCAGGAAACAGACGGAGACAGAAAATGCCGTAAAAATCACACCTTTTATAAGAATGGTAAAAATGGTACAACTGGTAAACGTAGTCAAAACATAGCCAGGGTTCGGTAGCCAAATCAGGTAGTCGTAACAAGCCAGAAAATCAGGAAGCCAGAGATCAGCATAGTCAGAGGCAGCAGACAGGATCAGGAACCAGAAGGGATGTCAGCCAGGCAAGTCTTCAACAGGAACACAGCATAGAGTCTCTAGATATGTTGACCAAGGCGAAGGCACAGAAGAAATGAATGAGGCAGTTTAAATAGCCAGAAGTGGCTGGCTGGAGTGACAAGCAGAAAATGATCATCAGGTGAGCCACAGTGGAATGATGAGTGCTAGCAATTAACCGACAGCTGAGCAACCTGAGAAGGGAGGGCTGAGAGCCCAGCCCTGACAGTACCCTCTCCTCAATGACCCCTCCCCCTCGGAGGGCTACCAGGTTTGAGGGGAAAACGTCTATGGAAAGCACAGATGAGGACAGAATGCTAGGGCTGGGCTCAGCCCTTCCTTCTCTGAGCTGGACGCTCAGCTGTCGGCTATTTGCCAGCTCCTATCTCTCCACAGTGACTCACCTGTTGATGATATCCTGCTTGTCAGTCCTGCCTACTTAAGACGTCCAGCCCAGATGATCTCTGCCTTCGCGTTGGTCAACATCACAGAGACTATCTACTGCGTTCCCGTTAAAGACTTGCTTGGCTGAAATTCCTTCTGGCTCCAGATCCTGTTTGCTGTTCCACTACACTGTTCCCTGGCTTCCTGACTTTCTGGCTTGTCTGACTATCCATTCCGGTTACCGAACTTTGGCTATGTTTTGACTACATTTGTTCTATTTACTTTATTATTAAACAAGTGTGATTTAACTGTACCTCTGTCTCGGTCTGATTCATGGTTTCTGAAACAGAAGCATGTACGTCCGAGGATGAAACCCAAGAGCGTTCCTCTGGACCATACCCTTTCCAATAAACCAGGTACTGTATGCGCCCATGGAACCTACAGAAAATCAATGATCGATTGTATCTCATACTCGTCATGGTTTTCCACCTGAAACAGGCAAGGACGTGCTATAGAATGGCCCAATAAACTGTGGTTCCAGTTTCATTGAGGGAACACGGAGTCTGAGGTTACAAGATGACAGCCAGACCCTCTCCCCAACCTGGTAGGAAGGTGCAGGTAGGCGTCTTCGGTCAGCATGGAGCCTGTACCTATCACTGGCACGTCACAAGGACTTTTGGACCTGCACCCAAGTGGAATGAAGATCACAAAGATGCTCCTCTAACGCAGGAATTCTTTGAGGAACAAATGAGTCAGGCAACATGGATGGCTGGAAACCATAATTCGCCATAAACGGAGACAATCGGGAAGCAGTGTTGACGGCATTATTGTTAGAAAACTCCACCCAAGGTAAGAGATCTGACCAGTTGTTATGGTGGTCCAAAATATAGCAACATTGAAACTGCTTGGTTAGCTCGTTCTGCGGTCCCATTGGACTGCAGGTGATACACAGAGGAGAAGGAAAGCTGAATTCCCAACTGTGCACAAAAGGCTCACCAGAACCTGGAGACAAACTGACTACCCCTGTCCAAGATGGTAATCTTGGGTAGCCCATGTAACCAAAAGATCTGTCGAGCAAAAATGGATGCCAGTTCCTTGGATGTGGACTTTCTTAGTGGAATACAATGTGACATTTTCAAGAACCAGTCAACCACCATAAGAATAACTGTGTTGCCCTGTGAGTTGGGTAACTCCACAATAAAATCCATGGACAGGTGGGTCCAATGCCTCTCTCTATTGGGTATAGGCTGAAGGAGGCCCACTGGTAGGTATTGTGGTGTCTTACTCTGAGCATACACAGAACAAGTGGCTACGAAGGCGGTCACATGAGCGCGGAGGCTAGGCCACCAAAATTGTTGCAAAATAGCCCAAATTAGTTGATTATTCCCTGGGTGGCCAGCTGCCTTAGGAGAATGGTAAGTCTGGAGCAAAGCAGTACAGAGATTCTCAGGGACAAAGCAGCGGTCACCAGGTTTCTCAGGAGAATGCATCTGAGCGTCAAGAATTCTGTCACCCAATAGTAAAGCGAGACTGGTACGAACAGTGGCCAAAATACAATCGAGAGGTATCACAGGAGTAGGAATCTACTCCATCTTGGAAGCAGAGGAAAACTGTCGCAACAATACGTCAGCCCTTACATTCTTAGTACCGGGTAAGAATAAGGCTACGTAATTGAAGCTCCACAGAAAAAGAGCCCATCGCGCCCTTCTGGGATGAGACCATTTATAGCTTCATCCCCAATCGCTATGCTGTGCGCCCCCAAGGGCAAGCGAGATCAGCGAGAACGGGGGAACATCATATGACGTCCACCCGGAGGGAGGAGATGTTCCTGCTGGTGTCATTTTACTACGGCCCGGTATGGAAGTGGTTAAGTACTGTAGTTTGTCGCCATTCCACAAGCGTGCACAATCTTAAAGTGTGACATGTTTCACATTATACAAATAAATTAGAGTAGGGTCTTTTTTAAAATCCATTAAAGTGTATTTTTAAAAAAAAAATTGCGTTTGCAAAACTGCTGCGCAAATATCATGTGACATAAAAAAATGCAATGATCAACATTTTATTCCCTAGGGTCTCTGCTAAAAAAAATGTATACTGTTTGGGGGTTATAAGTAATTTTCTAGCAAAAAATACTCATTTAAAGTTGTAAACAAAAAAGTGCCAGAAAAAGCCTGGTCGGCAAGTGGTTAAACTACAGAAGACACCGAGAAGACCCAGAAAGACTCACCCGATGAAAGATGGAAAAATGCCCTTTGAACAGATGGGATAAAACTGGAGCTTTTTGGCAAGCCACATCAGTTCTATGTTCAAAGAAAAAAAAATGGAAAATTGTATCATACATACTGTAATTTTCCTTTCCTGGCGCCTATCCATGGCACCATACTGATGATAGAGCTCTGCCTCGACTCCTCCCTCAGGACTAGTGAATAGCATAAAAGAAAGACCTACCCCCTCCCCCAGCATTCTCTGTAAAAATAGAATACTAAGGGTGGGAGTGTAAGCTGCCATGGATAGGCGCCAAGAAAGGAAAATTACCGTAAGTATGATACAATTTTCCATTTTCCTGGCACCTCCATGGCAGAATACTGATGATAAATAACTAGCTCAAAAGAGTGGGCTGATGCTTAACAAAAACATATTTATTTAGATGAAGAGAGAGCTGTCTGAATTGTTCTTCTCCCCAACTCCACAGTTGTCAGAGTTCCTGGGTTAATGTGGTAGTGCTTGAAGAATGTGTGGCGAGACAACCATGTGGATGCCCTGCACACTGTTTCCAAGGAGACGTTTGCCCTTGTTGCCCATGAGGCTGAGACTGCTCTAGTTGAACTGTATTCACCTGTGAAGGAGGATCCATACTCTTCACCTTGTAAGCGTTTGGATTAGCTTGACTACCCACGACGCCAAGGTTCTGCTGGAGGTTTCCTTGACAAATAATCATTCAGAGTTCCTGAAATTTTTGGTTGCAGCTAAGTAAGCCCTGAGTACTCTGGACATGTCCAGTTCATGACAGGAATTTGATTCAGAGTCTGAAAATACTGGGAGCGCCCATGGTTCCATCAGGTGTAAATCCTCGGAAAGGGCGTAGTTTAACTCTGTCCGGGTAAAAAGAGATGTGGACATTGCCTATTCCCAGAGCATGAAGCGCACAAATTTTTCTACCTGACGTAATAGCCAAGAGAAAAGCTTTCTTAAGTGATAGATTCCAGATGGAAACTTGTTCTACCGGTGCAAATGGCTGATTGGTTATGACTTCCAGTACTACAGATAGGTCCCATTTAGGAAAAGAACGCCTAAAAGGCAGACGGATCTTCAATACACCCTTGAGGAAGGTGATGACAAAAGGATCCTCTGCCTATATTGTATTGGTTGCTGCTGAAATAGCTGCCACCTGGACCTCGAGACGCCAGAATCCCGATCGCACATGCGCAATCCAATCCTGGGAATCCCAGCAAACCCGCATTGGCGTGGGAGCCAAACACAAACAGGCTGCGGGAAGGAAGGGGAAACTAAAAGAGAAGAATCATTTTTAAAAAGCTGCAAAAAAAAAAAAAAGGAAACTTAAAGGGGAACCCACCATCCTGCACAACTCAGTGCACACCATTCAAGGTAAGCAGACTGCGTTCCTATAAGGAAACTCTGCAGGACCCCAAAAGATCCACAGAAGGAGTTCCCTGCCTTATCAGCACTGTTAGCAGCACAAAAACAGGGACTACTCATGGGAGAGGCTTAACCCGGCAGAAGCTGCTAAAAGCAGAGGTAGGGACATACTGCTACTCTTCACCAGCCAAGAAGAAATGAGGAAAAAAAAGAGAATGCTGGAGTAGGGGGTAGGTTTTTCTTTTATGCTATTCACTAGTTCTGAGGGAGGAGTCGAGACGGAGGTCTATCATCAGTATGCTGCCATGGAGGTGCCAGGAAAATGAAGTTTTCAAACCAGAAACACTGTAACTACCGTGAAAAATAGACAAGGCTTACTTATGTTTTGGGGCTTCTTTACTGGATCTGGCATGGAATGCCTTGAATCTCTGCGAAGCACAATGAAAGAAAAATATACTACCCAGTGTGAGAAAGCTCTGTCCCAGTTGAGGCCATGGATCCTATTGCCAACTTCAAGCCAATAAATTGGTTCGAGTTTGTATAAAAACTAGATGGCTCAAATCTCGGCTGGGTACAACAAGCGTGAATCTTTATGTGTTGGAGCAGAATGTTTTAGGCTAAATCCTCTCCATCATCTTTCGGTCAGATCTCTATGTTGTCATAACCTCTATTGTCCCTGTGGAGCCCCCAGCCATCATTATCAGGCGCACAGCTTTCAGGAGGAGGCCAGCACAGAACAGAGGATCAGGAGGGTGCATACAGTCAGGGAATACAGGAATATAACACCGCCAACTGATGTCCATGTGCTTAGGCTTTTGCACACCTGGCTGAACATGTTAGCAACAGGTGGGATGGCATCAGGGGAAATCTTGAGCAGCTGCACAATGAAGTAGAATGGAAAGTCGTTCCATCTGCAAACTGCTCTGTCCCAGAGGAGAGATAAAAGACAGAAGAATCCATGTACTTACATAATGAAGGTTGGGCAAGTCACCATAATTGGCTCCAATGAAAAAGCCCAAGTCACCTGTAAACCTTCTTCCGAAAAGTGGTCCGCAGCAAATTTCTTTTCAGAAGGGCAGCAGGGACTACAACAAGTGTGAATATGACCTTACTAATTATTGTCCATTGAAACTAATGATAATCTTGGCCCACCAGCTGTTATTTTAACCAGCAGCTACCATATAGATAGCTACAACTCTCCAGTAGAAATAAACTAAAGCTTCTATACATCTCTGACACAAACTTGCTATGACCCAAAATTAAATTAAATTTTCTCCCCCTTTTTGAATGACAAATCCGTAAAGGAAATATTTTCCATTTTGTTTGGTAGACTTCTTGGAATTGTTAACCAAATACCTTTTCATTTTGTATGGCACTGAAAGGATAAGTTCAACTTTCTGAAAAAAATAACAAATGTACATATTTCTGCAGCAAAAAATGTGCATTTATTATTTCTTTTTCACTGGAGCCTGCAGAACATTGCACCCGTGATCAGTGGCTCACAAGTACAATGTAAGGGCTCCTGTGGACATGTCCTCCAGCATTCTTGTTTCTACCTCCTGTACAGGCTTTCTTTCTGAAAGCTGGAGGAAATGTCAGTGGACTACAAATGTGCTGATCAGTGCCCTCGCAGTCCATTGAGCACCACAGGCTGTCTGTCACAGTGGAAGATGGGACTTGTAGTTTCTTCATTCACAGATTCCTGTGAATGAATGATGTGGTTGTGTAGACAGAACCCTGCACAGCCACACCAGTTTTAAAATGTGACACCAACTGCGGGGGGAGAGGAACCCATGGAAGAGGGGGTGTAAGGAGGAGAGGCGTCTGTGTGAACATGTTACACCAGGGGTATTAAAAAAAATTAACAGAGGTCCGGTCAGCAAAATTGTCTTCCAGTAGAGGTTTGAATCTCATGTTTTTGTGTAATTACTCAGCCCCCCTTCACATGATAGTCCCCCCAATTACATCACAGTGCAATATTTACATCACAGCCCCATTTACAATACAGTGCCCCCCTTTAGGTCACAGTTCCATCTTTACATCACAGCCCCCCCCCCCCCCCCCCTTTACATCACAGTCCATCATCTTTACATCACAGCCCCCCCCTTTACATCACAGTCCATCATCTTTACATCACAGCCCCCCCCTTTACATCACAGTCCATCATCTTTACATCACAGTTCCCCCCTATACATCACCTACCCCATATTTACATCACAGTTCCCCCCTTTACATCACAATCCCCCCATTTTTACATCAGTCCCTCCTTTAACATCACAATCCCTCCTTTTACATTACAGTCCCCCATCTTTACATTGCAGTTCCTCTTTTTATAGCAGGGTCCCCTTTTCATCACAGCCCTCCTGCCACATCAAAGTCCCCTCTTTTATATTATAGTACTCCTCCTTTACATCACAGCACCCCTGTTACATCTCAGTGCCCCTCTTTACATTGTGGTTCACTGTTTAACAGCACAGCACCCCTTACTTTACATCAGAGTACTCATCCCTCCCCTTCCTGTCCTACCTTTCATAGCAGAGGGTGAGAGGTGCGATAGGTCTGGAAAGATGGTGGGAGCTTCCCAATTTCTCCTATTAACAGGTGGGTAATTGCTTGCTAGGACCGCCCCATGTCATAGCAGCCAACCGGAAGCTTGTTAACTTTAAAAAGCAACTCCCACTCTCCCTGCAAACCTATTGCACCTCCCGCTCTCTTCCTTGCTGTAAAGGTGAGAGCAGCAGCAGTGACAGGAGGAACAGAGGACATACAAGCACCTAAATGCCATGGCCATGGCGGTCCAGACAGAACAGTCACGTGGCCCAGGTCCAGACCGCGGTCCACCATCTAGTGATGCCTGTGTTACACACTAAATATGGGTGTAACATGTTCAGAAATGTGTGCCCACAAATACCATAACAGATCGGTACTCTAAGCCCACAGTATCAGCCTCCCAGGTTTACACTGTGTATTCAGGTGCTGGCAGAGACAGAGCACTTCTCACCCGAGCACACAAATATCGCCACACTGTATTCAACTCCGGTGTGAACTAAATGAAAGACAGGCTTTAGCTCAAATCCCCTCCTATCAGTCACGCCCCTTCGACATGTTTCTCCCACACTGGGCTTAATCTATTGAGGTATTTAAAGTGGAACTAAAGTCTTAGGCTGGGTTCACATATATGAGAATTGGATGCGGTTCCTCCGCATCCAAATTGTATGACAGGCAAGTGTGGCTGGCTCTCAATAGAGCCGGTTCACACAGGTCTAGGGCAGCCACGGACCGGATTGCAGAAGGGTCCTGTGCGTCTTTGGGTCTGGTTTAGGTGCGAATTCAGGCAAACAATTCAGACCTGAAATGCACCTGAACGGGTGAACAGACACACACCAGACCCCATGCTGTGAACCGCGGCCTCATATATGTGAACCTGGCCTAACATAACAAAACTGAACACAGCCATTCTCTTTATTGCAGAAGAGACGTGACAATGGCTATTCTGCAATAAAACAAACTTACCTGCCTGTCTTCTTTACGTACTGGTATAGATCCTGTGTGCTGGAATGACTGCACTTCTACGAATGCGCAGGATTGATATCACCCTGCACCAGTCAATGAAGAGGACCACATTCTGGCACCCAGAAAAAGCTGGTAGAAGATGCCAGCGCCAGCAAGGGCCTCAGAATGTTGAAGGAGAGGTAAGTGTTGCAGTCCTTAGTTATGCTTTAATACAATTTGCCAAACATGTGTAGGAGATTTAATGCTAAATAATAGAGTTTCTTAGTGACTATGCAAAA
Organism: Aquarana catesbeiana; assembly: GCF_042186555.1. Classification (NCBI taxonomy): domain Eukaryota; kingdom Metazoa; phylum Chordata; class Amphibia; order Anura; family Ranidae; genus Aquarana; species Aquarana catesbeiana. The sequence goes on from NC_133326.1 coordinate 139,691,525, forward strand.
TATGAAATGCACTGAAAAGCGCTGACTTGGTAGTAATATGTTGTCATCTGTGGCATTATACTTGGCGCATTTCCCTGTTGCGTACTGAAACCTGCAAACTGCAATAGATACAAGCAGCCAAGAAATTTGCCTACTTGTGAGAAGCCAGTAAAACAGAAAATTGCTTCATACTTACCGTAATTTTCCTTTCCTGGTGCCTATCCATGGCAGCATACCTGTGACAAGCTCCGCCTTGGCTCCTCCCTCGGGACCAGTGAATATTATAAAAGAAAAGGATTATTGCACTCCCAGCATTCTACGTAATATAGCATACCGAGGGTGGGATTGTATGCTGCCATGGATAGGCACCAGGAAAAGAAAATTATGGTAAGTATGAAACAATTTTCTGTTTTCCTTTTCTCTATGGCAGCATACCTGTGACAAATAACTAGCTGAAATGGGTAGAATGATGCATAGTAAAAGATTTATTTGAAAAATAATTTAAAATAGGCAAATGCCGGCCTGATAGCCTGTCTGCCAGTTTCTACAGATGAGAAAGCTGCCAGGTCTACTCTGTAATGTCTCATAAACGCATGTTGGGATGACCATGATGCTACCCTTTAGATCGTTTTGATGGATAAATCTGCTTTGGCCGTCCAAGAAGCAGAAAACAACCGGGTGGCATACAGCCCAACTGAAGAGGGGGTTCCAGTCCCCTATCCCTGTACACCTTCCTAACCAACTTGATTATCCATGAAACTATTGTACTAGAGCAGGGATTTGCAAACTATGGCTCCCCAGCTGCCGCAGAACCACATGTCACATGAGGTATTGTAAAGCTCTGATATTCAGACATGACTAGGCATGATGGATACTACAGATGATGCTTCTTTGCCTCTGTCTTTTTTTTTTTTTTTTGGAGTAATACAATAGGTTAGATGAAAGTCTGAAGGGATTTGTGGCTTGAAGATAATGCCTTGGTACCAAAGTAATATTGTCTTCTTGAAGGAGGCTCAAAATTGGTTCTGAAAAGATTGGCAGGACCCAAGGCTCGGAGATAGTAGAGGAAGAGGAGAATCTAGGGATGAATCAATGTACTGTTCTAAGTTCCACTCTATCCGAGTACAAAAAATAATATTATTGTCTTCTAATCCCAGAGCCTGAAGTTCTGATACTCCCCAGCCTGATGCCATCGCCAAAAATAAAAATAGTTTCCAATTGAGATTCCACATTGATGCTGACTCAGATGGGGCAAAAGGATGTTTGGGTAAGGGCTCCAGAGTGATAGAGAGATCCCAAATGGGAAAGATTTGTTTTAATGGGTGGGCTTATCTTCTTGAGTGTCTTGAAGAATTCCATTATTAAAGGATCTTCGGCCTATCTCTTGTTGCCACAGCAGAGTTCGCCACCAGCTGTACCTCTAAATTGCTTAATCCTAATCCTAAATCAAGGTCTGCTTGCAGGAAGTCAAGGAGTTGGGAGGAAGAAGGTACATCAGGATTGAAGTTTTGCCATTCACGAAAGATCTAAACTTATTCCAAACCTTGTCACACGTATTGTTCATTGAAGGCTCCTGTGCTTTGAGCAGAGTTGAAACAACTCTAGAGGAACATCATAATGATCAAAGCCTCTGTTTTAATATTGTAATGTGAAGGTTCATTCTGTGAGGATTCTGATGGGTGTGATGCCTCAAGCCAGAATAAAGGGTATCAGAGGAATATTTAATGGAGGCTACACACTAAGAAATATTGCCCTAGGGAATCATGGGTCTCCATGTAAATATGGCAGGACTGTTATCACCATTTATTGTTGATATTGCAAGTCTCAAGAGAATTTGAGGTAGGAGGCCGGAGGAAGCCTAACTTAGATTGCATGCCCAAGGACTTGACAGGGCATCTATTGCTTCTGCCCAAGGGTGAGTTAGATGTAAAATAAACCTCTGCAGCTTGGTATTGCTTGCTGTAGCAAAAGGATGCAGTTCAGGAAAGGTCCACTGGCCCACAATCCAACTGAATAACTTCAGTTGTAGGGACCATTTGTTGGGATCCAGGAATCATTGGAATAGGTGATCGGCATCTGTGTTTAAGTGGGCTGGAAGATAGACTACTCTTAGGTCCTTCAGATTCCCGTCTGCCCAAATGAAGATGGGTTCCACTTCCCTTAGTAAGAAACTGTTGTTGGTTCCACCTTGGTGATGTACGTATCATATTGTAGCTCTATTGTCTATCCGAATCAGAACTGATTTGTCCTTGATCTAAGAGAGCAAATGCTGTCGATGCGAGATAAGCCGCTTGGATTTCCAGGATATTTGCGATGATGTCTGCCGCATTGAACGCCCATCTCTCTTGAACCAACATCTGGTTGCAATGTGCCTCCTAGCCTATTATATTGGTGTCTGTGGTAACTGTGGTCCAGAAGCTGCTTTACAGGCATCTCCCTCTTTGTCCACTAGTGCAGACCCCTGTGCATCAAACTTGTTTGATATATGGACTGGGATAGACGGCTTGCTGCATTGCTTGGAATTCTAGCTAAAAGGTGCCTGAGGTATGCATGTGTCCAAGGGACCATCTGGATACAAAAAGACAAAAATCTCTATAAAGTTGAGTTAGCTCGAGGCTGTTATGTAGGACCATGTCCTCACTCTCCTTACTTTCTGAATGATCGCCCACACTTTCTGAGATGGCAGGGACACCGTTCCTTTTGTGGTGTTAATTAAGGCGCCTAAACTGGAGAAAAGATGACTTGTTTGATGATTTACCATCCAACCGTATCTTGATAGTGTAGGCCACAGCATCCACCTGTGTTCCACTAGCTGGGCTGGATCTTTTGATAAAAGGAGGATGTTGTCTGGTTAGTGATAAGAACTGAGACCCAGTTCTCATAAATAAGCTTGGATAGTGATCCGAGCCCTCGTGAGGGCTCTGAGGGAAGTGCAGAGTCCGAAGGGAAGGCTCTGGAATTGTAGATGGGCCTGGTCGACCGAAAATGTTAGATACTTCTGTAACAGTTGTAGTATGGGTGCATGCAAGTAAGCATCTCTGAATCCCCGGGTACATCTAATTTTGCAGTTCTGGGGAATCAAGTCTGACTTTCCTCCTGTGACGCGGGAAATGGCTTTCTGTAACCCTTCTGCAAAGAGTGATTTACCATCAAAAAAGGGTATTGATAATAATTTTGTTTTGATACAGTGTCAGCTTTCTGTAGTTCTGACCACAATACCCATATGGCTATCACAAATAGTGACGTTGATCTTGCGAAGTAACGAATTGTATGCATCACCGTCTCATCGGTGAAGTCTGCTGAGAGCCATAATTCGTCCAAAGCCTTGACTATATTTTCCCTAGGAACATTTTCATGAATCACTGTTTCCATGTTTTTGGTCCATGCCCACAAGGCTTTGGATACAAATACGGCAATTGCTGACTTCCTGGCGTTTACCCACCATTTGGTAAGCACCTTTAGGTTGGGGTCTGTTCATCTGTCTAAAGGATCCTCAATTGAGGCTTAATTACTGATTGGTGAGATGAAATTCTTTGTTACACGAACCACTGCCGCGTCTACCTCCGGCGGACCGTCTGGCATTAAAGAATCTTGTTCAGACCGTGGATAACGTTTTCCTAGGCAATTGAGAGGAAAAAACATGATTTTTTTTTATTTTTTCCTGTCCTCTTCAACAATGTTTCTGATATCATCCATCAGAGTAAGCCTATGTTTCCACTCTTGTAACCTGAAAGTCGTGCAAATTTTGCCACGATTTTGATGCGACTTGAAACAATGCCTGTGTATTCTTGAGATCTGTGAACCTCGAGTCGCATCAAAGTGAGACCAAAGTAGTGCAGGGACTACTCTGAAGTCGTTACGACTTGAAATCGCACAGATAAACAGTACTCATGGGAAATCATGAGGCACGACTTGTCATGCGACTTTGCAGTCCCAAGTCGCATGACAAGTCGCACTAGTGGAAACCGAGCCGAAAGAAGGAAACCTGCTTCTTTAGAAATGGGAAGTACATCTTTTGACTAATCAGATGTAGTGTCAGCTTTCTCCCAGCCAATAGCTGGCTTTACAGGCTGGACATAGGGCCAAACTAGGAAAATCTAGGTATCCTCAGGTATCCTCAGATGCCCCCCCCCCCCCCCCCCCCTTCATCCTGATGTGTAGGAGGGATACTTGCTGCGCGGTGAGAGGATTCTCTCGAGGATGGGCCAGGAAGAGTTAACTTCTCTGGAGGAGGTTGAGCAAATTGCTGCAATGGAACTGCTGTTGCTCCTTCAGCTATGTATCCCCTGCCCATCTTTTTAGTAGGACAGCTTACCTGTTAACCCTCTGGCTAATTTTTCTCTCAATAGGACCTGCAGCAGTGTGCACATCCAGTACAAAGTCAGCTGGATGTGCACTGTGCAGTCCCAATGTAAGACTTCACCTGTCAAAAAGAGAGTGTGATGTCGGGTAGGGGCGGGACTGCTACCCAGACCCACCCCTCTGTCAAACCAGTGCATAGCGAAAGAGCACAACACTGGTATTCATACATTGCTGGCTAGGACAGAGTTGCAGAGGGTCAGGATCAGCTGTCTATTCCTCTCCCCCCAGGTGTTTTCAGCCTCCATTAGCCCTGCACTCATAGGCAGCTCCCCACTTTCACTTAAACACAGAAGCCTGGCTTCTGCAGTTGAAAGTGAAAGTAACAGCTCAGCTCAGCTCCTTTAACAGCCTCTCTGCTCTGCAGTCTGCACTAAAGTCGGGACAAGTGAAAAGCTGACTGCCATGTGTTGCAGGAGGGAGGAGGGGGTGAGCTGCCTCCTAATCCTTATCTCCTTCCTGCTCCAGGAGTCCAAGAGCCGAAGATACCCAGTGCACTGAAAGCATAGTTGCCAACAGTCCCGATTTTCCGGGGACAATCCCGATTTTGGGACCCTCGTCCCGATTGGAGGCTGTCCCGAATAGGGATTTTCCATAAGGAAAATCGGGAATGTTGTTTTTTTTGTTTTTTTGGAGCAGCGGGCTCCAGCAAAATGGCGGCCGGTGCCGCCGCTCTATCTTCCTCTAGTGTTGAGTGGAGAGGGGAAGGGGGCTCGATCCATGCAGCCAATGAAGCGGCTTCTTTAGCTGCATGGCCCCTCCCCTCTCCACTGAAGCGAGCAATAGACACGGCGCTGTCGCCGTGTCTTGCTGAAAGTTCCCAGCCCCGTACTGCGCAAGTGCTGCGCCTGCGCAGTACAGGGGGTCCTCCATTGCCGAGGGGAACTTTCTCGGCAGAACACCGGCCGCTTCTGCACTGAGCGGGGGCCGGGCTGCATTGAGGGGGGGCTGCACTGAGGGGGGCTGCACTGAGGGGGGGCTGCACTGAGGGGGGGCTGCACTGAGGGGGGTCTGCACTAATAGAGGGGGGTCTGCACTAATAGAGGGGGGCTGCACTGAGGGGGGCTGCACTAATAGAGGGGGGCTGCACTGAGGGGGGGTCTGCACTAATAGAGGGGGGCTGCAATAAAAGAGGGGGGGTCTGCACTAATAGAGGGGGGGTCTGCACTGATGGAGGGGATCTGCACTGATGGAGGGGGTCTGCACTGAGGGGGTCTATACAGACTCTGGCGGGGGCACCTGATGCAAGGACAGACTCTGGCGGGGGGCACCTGATGCAAGGACAGACTCTGGCGGGGGCACCTGATGCAAGGACAGACTCTGCCGGGGGCACCTGATGCAAGGACAGACTCTGCCGGGGGCACCTGATGCAAGGACAGACTCTGCCGGGGGCACCTGATGCAAGGACAGACTCTGCTGGTGGCAGGCGACGTGGCTAGTGACACGCTCAGGGATCCCACTGATTCGGCATTATGGTGAGTTGAATGATTTAATTTTCAATATTACAATGTAATAATAGAAATAATGCGCTTCAATCATCCTGACACCATAACAACCATGGTGCCGGGATGATTGAAGCGTTAACACCAGGCGTTTGGAGTATCTTTATCTGCTGATTGTTAAACTTTCTAGAATACACATATTTCTATTGTGTAGGATCTGGGGCTGCTGTCCCGTCATTTCCCTCTCCCCCTTTCCTTCTCCCCCTTTCCTTCTCCCCCTTTCCCTCTCCATCCCTCATTCATCTCAGACTCTAACCACACCCTCTTGAGCCACGCCCATTCAAGTCACGCCCACTTTCGCGCAAGCCACACCCACTTTCACGTAAGCCACGCCCACTTTTCGCGTAAGACACGCCTGTTTTTCACCGCGCCGCACTTTTGCATTTTGTGCTAAGCCACGCCTACAAACGAATGTCCCCGCCCCCTAATTATTGTACAGCTCCGCCTACAGCCAAAAAAGTGTCCCACATATTTTTTTTTCAATGTTGGCAACTATGTGAAAGGAGAAGGAAGCTGTGGCTGCACTGGATAGAAGACATCTACAGAAAGGTGCTACTTTTATAAAAGTGTGTGGTATGTGTGTGTGTGTTATGTATGTGTGTGTTATGTGTGTGTGTGTGGTGTGATGTGTGTTATATGTGGCTGGGTGTTATATGTGTGTGTATTGTGTGTGTTATATATGTGTGTGTGTTATATATGTGTGTGTGTTATATATGTGTGTGTGTGTGTGGTGTGTGTTATATATGTGTGTGTGGTGTGTGTTATATATGTGTGTGTGGTGTGTGTGTGTTATGTGTGTGTGTGGTGTGTGTGTGATGTGTGTTATATATGTGTGTGTTTGGTGTGGTGTGTGTTAAATGTGTGTGTGTGTGGTGTGTTATATGTGTGTGGTGTGTGTGTGTGTGGCATGGTGTGTGTTAAATGTGTGTGTGTGTGTGTGGTGTGTGTTATATGTGTGTGGTGTGTGTGTGTGGCATGGTGTGTGTTATATGTGTGTGTGTAGTGTTATATGTGTGTGTGTGTGTGTGTGTGTGTGTGTAGGGGGGGGGTTCAGAAGTTATGGTTGAGGAGAAGGGCAGTAGTGAGATGTGGATGGATGACTGCGCTCTGTACCTAGCGCTCTTGAACCCTTGCACTCTTTACGTAACGCACTCCAGAACCATGCACTGTGCCTAACACTCTCCTGCACTCTGTACATAACACACACCAATAACCTGCACTCTATATGTAACTCCAGGATGCTGCACCCTGTGCATAACATACTCCAGAACCCTGCACTCTGTATCTAGCCCTCTCCTGAACCCTGCATGTTGTACATAACGCACTCCTGAATCCTTCCACCCTTTGTGTAATGCACACTTCCATAGTTTATGCAAAATCATTTGTAATGGGAGCTTTTTATCCTTATTTTTTTTTAAATGACTGTGCTGGGGTTTTTGTATGCATCAGTGAGAATCTTTCTTTTTGCCGCAGTGCACGTAGAGCGTCATCGGTCACTTCCTCCCATAAGTGTCCCTCATTCTGAAGTTTAAAAGTTGGGAGGTATGAATGGAATGACCCTGCATGTGTGGCATTTAGAGATTTGAGAGTTGGTGAATGTGAAGAACTATGGGGGTTATTTACGAAAGGCAAATCCACTTTGCACTACAAATGCAAACTACAATTGCAAAGTGCACTTGAAATTGCACTGAAAGTGCACTTGGAAGTGCAGTCGCTGTAAATCTGAGGGGGTAGATCTGAAATGAGAGGAAGCTCTGCTGATTTTATCATCCAATCATGTGCAAGCCAAAATGGTGTTTTTTATTTTCCTTGCATGTCCCCCTTCGGATCTACAGCAACTGCACTTCCAAGTGCACTTTCAGTGCAATTCCAAGCGCACTTTGCACTTGTAGATTGCACTTGTAGTGCAAAGAGGATTTGCCTTTAGTAAATAACCCCCTATGTCTTTTCACGGATGAACCCTCGCCGCTTGCATGGTATCCTGATCTGGTTGGGGCCTTCATAGGTTTGTTTATGTCACCTTGATGTCCGCTTGGACTTCTTCTGGCGTACAAGGCCGAAAAACATAAACGTACCAGCATAAGTGCTCTTTTTATTTTTTTTTTACTCACCTGGACAACTGTCCCTACCTTAAATGTTGGAGAGGGTCTTGTTCGGGTGGCGTACTGCTTATTTTAGGCAACAGACAGAAAAAGCAGCTAGAGAAAGATAAAGGAATTAGCGACTGGTATTTCAGCTGGAGCAAGGGAACGGTATTCCTGAGTAAAAAAAAGAAAAAAATTACATTTACCATTGGCAAAAAACAGGGTCCCCTCCAGGGGCTCCGCACGTAGGCAACCTCTTCAGTTGACAACAGGCTGCCATGCTGAAAGCCCTAAGCAATAAACAATGGGGAGGGGAGGGACATCTGTGGAAGATACAACCTTCTAAAAAATGATTTTGACAAACAAGGGCAAAAAATTGAAACCTCAGGCCAGACCACGCATGCGCGGCCGGCAGCACTAGGACCTATAAGGCCTGCCCGACTCAGCCCGGCCCACTACATGTGCAGAGTGGCCAAGAAGACACTGATGGACTCAGAAAAGCCGGTGCGAGGTGCGCGCCACCCACTATAGTAACCAGGAATGAAGGTACAATATCACAAGGAGGGGAAGGTGGTGGGGGAGCAAGAAAGCGAAAAAGAGAAAGAGGAACGCAAAGGAAGGAAAGCGAGAGAGAATGGATGACAGGAGGGAGAAATGTAAGGATAAGGCTAAGTGAAACATAAATATAGCTGCTTTCTCTGCTGCAGGCTTGACCAAATGTCAGTATATAATAGGGATGAGCCGAAACCCCCCCCCCGGTTCGGTTCGCACCAGAACCAGCGAACGGTCCTAAAATTCGCACAAATGTTAGAACCCCATTGAAGTCTATGGGACCCGAATGTTCGGAATCAAAAGTGCTAATTTTAAAGGCTAATTTGCATGGTATTGTCCTAAAAAGGGTTTGAGGACCTGGGTCCTGCCCCAGGGGACATGTATCAATGCAAAAAAAAGTTTTTAAAAACGGCCGTTTTTTCGGGAGCAGTGATTTTAATTATGCTTAAAGTGAAACAATAAAAGTGAAATATTCCTTTAAATATCGTACCTGGGGGGTGTCTATAGTATGCCTGTAAAGTGACGCGTGTTTCCCGTGCTTAGAACAGTCCCTGCACAAAATGTCATTTTTAAAGTAATAAAAGTAATTTAAAACTGCTTATGGCTTTAATGTAATGTCCGGTCCCGGTAATATGGATGAAAATCAGTGAGACAAACGGCATGGGTACCCCCCCCCCCAGTCCATTACCAGGCCCTTTGGGTCTTGTATGGATATTAAGGGGAACCCCGCACCCAAATTAAAAAAAGCAAAGGCGTGGGGCCCCAGGCCCTCTGAACAGCAGTATACAGGCGGTGCAAACAAGACAGGGACTGTAGGTTTGTTGTTAAGTAGAATCTGTTTGTAATTTTGAACTGGTACATTTTTAAAGTGTAGCTCCAGCCAAAAAATCTATTTTTAAGCTTTTTGGAAAACATAGGGAAGGGTTATCACCCCTGTGACATTTGTTTTGCTGTCTGTGCACCTCTTCAGAAGATTTCACCTCACTTTCTGTCCCAATGACAAATGTTTTTTGACAATTTGGGGTTCTTAGTGAAACAAGGATTGGTGATGCTGGTGATGGTGGTGCATCAGTGGAAAGGAGACACGTTTTTCCCATATTAACTCTTACAAGTACGCAAAAACTTTAGCAAATCGTCTTCTACCCTTGATACCCCAGCTTGTAGGCCTTGACCAAGTGGGCTTTGTTCCCGGAAGGGAAGCAAGAGATAATACCCTCAAGACCCTCAATATCCACCACTGGCTCACGTCCACCAAAAACAAGGGATTTATGCTTTCCTTGGACGCAGAGAAGGCATTCGACAGAGTGGCCTGGGACTACATGAAGGAAATCCTCAAAACTATTGGCATTCCCCAAATGATGCTAAACTATATATCAGCACTATACTCTAGTCCCACGGCAAAGGTCCAACTTAACGGCCACCTGTCGGATGCCTTCTCCGTGTCAAATGGAACTCGCCAAGGATGCCCTCTCTCCCCATTAATCTTCATTCTCTCTCTTGAACCTCTCCTTAGATGCCTCAACTCCAACACAGACATCAAAGGCATACAAATTAAACACCGCACTTACAAGCTGGCAGCATTCGCGGATGACATCCTCCTATTCCTTACAGAACCACTCACTACAATTCCGAACCTACTTAAAGACTTCCAAACCTTCCATAATCTCTCTAATCTTCAAATCAACTTTTCGAAATCAAATGCCCTTAACATTTCCCTTCCCCCAGAAATCTGTCAACAATGCCAACTCAATTTCCCATTCACCTGGAATAAACGTGCAATTCCCTACTTAGGCATTCAGGTGCCGACCTCTCTAATGGACCTATACGCCCTTAACCATTCCGCACTCCTTCAAAAAATCCAAGCAGATTTAACAAAATGGTCCTCAGGACATTTCTCCTGGTTCGGCAGGGCCGCAATCATCAAAATGAACATCCTACCCAGAATTTTGTATCTCCTACAAACTATCCCAATCAAAATACCACCCAAATTCTTTTCTACATACCGAAAAGCTTGCACGTCATTTATATGGGGTAAAACTCGCCCGAGACTGAGCTTCGAGAGACTGACCACACCCAAACTCATGGGAGGCATAGGACTTCCAGACATACATAAATATCAACAAGCCTGCCACCTGACTAGAATCATTGACTGGAACGTACATCCCGAACACAAAGACTGGGTACACTTGGAACAATCATTCTCACATATACCCATTCAAAACCTCCCATGGATTAATTCCCCCTCTATACCCTTTGAATATTCTCAACACCCACTTATCAACCCCACACTAATCTCATTCCGAACCGCCTGTAGTAAACACAAAATCTCAACAGTCAATGGATCGATGACACCTCTACGAATTAATCCCGAATTCACCCCGGGCATGCACACTTCCTTCTTACAAGACATATGGCCTCACCAGACAGTCAGAGCCGAACATTTCTTTGAGGGGAGACATCTCCTATCACAATCCGCTTTGGCCTCAAAACTGAAAATAGACTCCTTCCCCTTTTGGACATTCGTCCAACTACGAAATTTCTTTAACAAACCAAAACCCACCCCAGACTGGTCCAGAAACACGACCCCATTTGAAAAGCTGTGTTTGAGTACCAGCACGCTATCACATCTGATCTCACAAACGTACATCCTCTTATTCGACGAACACACCTTGACAACACATTGGACCAACAAACAGTGGGAACAAGATCTCTCCATACAATTAAGTGACCAAGAATGGGATACCATATACACATTAATCCACAAGGGTTCGATGAACGTGCAAGTCCAAGAAAATGCATATAAATTATTCTCCAGATGGTACAGGACCCCGCTTTTGTTACATCACTTCAACCCATCAATACCTCAAACTTGCTGGAGATGTAAAACTGACACGGGCTCACTGCTACATATCTGGTGGTCTTGCCCCAAAATCCAACCCTTCTGGAAGGCAGTTCACACTCTGATCACACAAATCATCACATACGCCCTGGATTTTGATCCCGCAATGTTTCTACTACATCACTCTTCTACTCATATACCAGCATACCACCACTTTTTAGCCATGCATTTAGTGAACGCAGCAAGATTGTGCATACCCCCCAAATAGCGCTCCCCTGAACCACCTACCATAAAGGAATGGTTCCGTCGCATCCACCAAACAAAGGACATGGAAGACCTCGTCCATCAATCCAATGACACACAAGTTAAGTTCACTAAAACATGGTCAACCTGGATACACTTCACCACTACCAATGAATACAAACAATACATAACCTGAATGACTCCATTGGGCTGTGGCAGGAAATGGGTCCCTCCTTGTCTCCCAATCCCACTGTATTCCACGACCTCTCCCCCCATATTTTCATCTTCCCCTCTCACCCCTAATTTTGTTCCCCCGTCCCATACAAAATACACAGGACACCAAGACCCATAAACTAGACTTCTAAACCACACTTCATCTCATAGGCCTACCATATTAACCCCCCACTTAAGCCATTTGCTTCTCATACCAAACCCCACATTTATACCCATTACTCACAACACCCGACATCATATATACATAAGCTATGGAAGGTAATGAAAATATCCTATCCTAACCATAACCTTTCCCAACAAGAATTACAGTCCTGACTTATATCGTTATCCATGAACAAATATTAGCCTTTACACAACCAGATTATAAACTGAATTTCTCATGTTAATTGTAAAAACAACTGTTCCATCCCTATGTTCCTCAAAGCAAACACATATATGTAACCTTACTGCTTAATTTCAGTATCAGAGCGGCTGCGTCCGCATCTTTACATGTATAAGTGATTTCTTTTTCTCTTTCTGTACATGTTAATTTTTGTTTGAAAACTCAAATAAAAACCTGTTTGAAAAAAAAAAAATTAACTCTTACAGGAGAGAATTTCCCTTCCTAGGGGTAGATTTCATCTCACTTCCTGTTGTCTCCTTCCGTTTGCAAGTAGGAGTCGTTTGTAAGTTGGATGTTTGAAAGTAGAGGCCTGCCCTATAGACTCTGCAGAAATTGGGGCCTTAGGTGTTGCCACAACACTGTAAGCCCTCACAGTTACTCTTAGTGGGCGCAGGAACGGGCTCTGCTGTGAAATATTAGATCGAGAATTGTAATTACATGCACCTGTTGAAAAGGGGCAGAAAAATTGGGCCGTTGGTGGTGGTGGTGCTGGTGCCACAACACTGAAAGTCCACACAGTTACTCTTGGTGGGCGCAGAAATGGGCCCTGCTGTGAAATATTAGATCAAGAATTGTAACTACATGTCTCTGTTGAACAGGGGCAGAAAAATTGGGCCTTAGGCACTGGTGCCACAACACTGCAACTCCTCACAGATACTCTAGTTGGAGCACAGGAATGAGCCCTCCTGCAAAATATTGCATCAAAAATTGTAATTACACGCCCCTGTTAAACAGGGGCTGAAAAATTGGGCCTTAGGCACTGGTGCTGGTGCCACAACACTGCAACTCCTCACAAATACTCTAGTTAAGTGCAGCAACGAACCCTCCTTGCAAAATATTGCATCAAAAATTGTAATTACACATTAGGGGCTGAAAAATTGGGCCTTAGCCACTTAGCCCAGAACCAGAAATATTCTTATAAGCTATCAGCATGATCATTGAGGAGGAAGAGGATAGTCACTCAGCATAACAGGATAGTCACTCAGCATCAGCATAGGCAGTCTTGATGGTATCTGACATTTAAAAAAAAATTATTCGGTTACATCAGCATCAGGTGCTTGGTAGCTGGCGGTGATCCAAGACTGATTCATTTTTATGAAAGTCAGTCGATCGACTGAGTCAGTGGACAGGCGCACCCTTTGATCGGTTACAAAACCTTCAGCAGCACTGAATGTGCGTTCCGAAAGAACGCTGGATGCAGGACAGGCCAGTGGCTCAATTGCATACTTTGCAAGCTCTGGCCAGTGATCCATCCTCAAGACCCAGTAACCCAGAGGATTTTCGGTGGGAAAGGTGTCCAAGTCAGATCTTGCCCCTAGGTATTCCTGCACCATGTAAAACAGACGCTGGCGATGGTTGCTGGAACCGATCATACCTTGGGGCTGCGGACTAAAAAATTGTCTGAACGCATCGGTCAGACGGCCACCTTCTCCACCGCTCCTTCTTTGACTGACCGAAGCCTCAGCAACACGTTGTCCAGGAAAAGGAGTTTGTAACCTCCCAGTCTCTGGGAACGCGTTGCACAGACCTTTCTGCAAGGCCTCCCGAAGATATTTCATCCTCTGCTCCCTCTGCGATGGCAAGATAAGGTCCGCAACCTTACCCTTGTAACGTGGATCAAGGAGGGTTGCCAGCCAGTATTGATCCCTCTCCTTGAATACCACGTATACGAGGATCCTTCCGCAGGCTTTGCAGGATCAGGGAGGCCATGCAGCGTAGGTTTGCTGAGGCATTCGGTCCAGAGTCTTCTGGGTCACTAAGAACGACATGATCCGAAGCCACCTCCTCCCAGCCATGTACAAGTCCATGGGTTTCTTGGGACTGTAAATGATCCCTTAAAGACTGCTGCTGATGCTGAGTGCCAGGCTCCACCTCCATGCTGACACAATCCTCCGCTTCCTCCTCCTCGCCCTCTTCCTGTGTGATCGGCAGGCACGCAGGAATACTGTCTGGATAAAGGGGGCCTTGAGAGCTAAGGAAGTCCTCCTCTTCCTGCCTCTGTTCTGCCCCAAGTGCCCTGTCAATTATTCCATGCAGCGTGTGCTCCAACAGGTGGACAAGGGGGACAGTGACACTGATGCATGCACTGTCACTGCTCACCATCCTCGTGGCCTCCTCAAATGGTGACAGGACAGTGCATGCATCCCTGATCATGGCCCACTGGCGTGGGGAAAAAAAACAAGCTCCCCTGACCCTGTTCTGGTGCCATAGTCGCACATTGATGGCCCTCTGCTGTGTGTGCAGCCGCTGCAGCAAGTCCAACGTTGAGTTCCACCTGGTGGGCATGTCACAGATTAGGCGGTTCTTGGGCAGGTTAAATTCCTTTTGGAGGTCAGCCAGCCGAGCACTGGCATTATATGACCTGCGGAAATGCACACAGACTTTCCTGGCCTGCCTCAGGACATCCTGTAAGCCCAGGCACCTGCCCAAGAACCGCTGCACCACCAAGTTAAGGACAGGGCACATGGGTCAGTTGTCCCTGTCGGAGGGCGGAGAGGAGGTTGGTGCCATTGTCGCAAACTGCCATATCCGCCTTAAGCTGGCGTGGTGTCAACCACCTCTGAACCTGCCCCTGCAGAGCTGACAGAATCGTTGCCTCAGTGTGGCTCCTGTCCCCCAAGCACACCAGCTTAAGCACCGCATGGCATCTTTTGGCCTGCATGCTTGTGTAGCCCCTTGAACGCCTACGGAGCACCGCTGGTTCCAAAGTCAAATTAGCACAGGAAGAGGCCATAGAGGAAGAAGAAGAGGAGGGGGTGGAGGAGAGAGGTGTGGCAGAATCACCACTAGTAGTATTTTGGAGGCGTGGCGGCAGAACAACCTCCAACACTACTGCACCCTGTCCTGCATCCTTCCCAGCTGCCAGAAGAGTAACCCAGTGCGCGGTGAAAGATAGGTAACATCCCTGTCCATGCCTGCTGGACCATGAGTCAGTGGTAGTATGCACCTTACCGCTGACCGCCCTGTCCAGCGAGGCCAAGACATTGCCTTACACATGCCAGTAGAGAGCCAGAATCGCCTTCCATGAGAAAAAGTAGCATTTGGGAACCTGCCACTGAGGAACTGCACATTCATAGTTACATAGTTACATAGTTACATAGTAGGTGAGGTTGAAAAAAGACACAAGTCCATCAAGTCCAACCTATGTGTGTGATTATGTGTCAGTATTACATTATATATCCCTGTATGTTGCGGTCATTCAGGTGCTTATCTAATAGTTTCTTGAAGCTATCGATGCTCCCGCTGAGACCACCGCCTGTGGAAGGGAATTCCACATCCTTGCTGCTCTTACAGTAAACTCACGGAAGGGGGCAGAGTCTACCAACGGAAAAGGCAGCAGTTGAAGTGCTAGCAATTTAGCCAAGCTAGCATTCAACCGCTGGGCATGTGGATGGCTAGGAGCGAACTTCTTTCGGCGGTGCAGCAGCTGGGGCAGGGAAATTTGCCTGGTACAATCTGATGTCGGTGTACCGATAGCAGATTGCCCCCAAGTACTTGGCTGTGACACACCTAATTCTACACCTTAATTCCTCTCAGTGCAGGTCTCAGAGAGGACTGAAGGTATAGTGGGGTTGGAGATCCCAGCTAAAAGGAGCAAGAAAAGGTCCTCTTTGTTGTGGGTACGCTTGCCAGTGAACTGCATGGCAGGTCAACATATGTCTGGTCAAGCATGTGGTGCCCAAGCGGGAGATGTTTTAGCCACGAGAGATACGCTTGAGATATATGTTGTAAATAGCAGCGGTGGGATCTGATGCACTCGTCTCAAAAAAGGCCCACACCAAAGAACTTTTGGAATAATGGGCAGAGACAGCAGCGCCCTGCACATGCGGAGCTCTGCGGTGTGATACAGTCGGTGTGCTGCCCTTAAGCTGGCCCCTGGAGGGCATCCTGCCTCGTTGGTGATGTGCCTCCTCCTCCTCTCTCCTATCAGGCACCCACACAGAGTCAGTGACCGCATCATCCCCTCCCTCCTCATCACTGGAGCAAAGCTGGCAGTATGCTGCAGCTGGGGGAACATGACTGCCAGATTGCTGTCTTTCTTGGGCACCCCCTCTCTCAGGGCTCACGTTACTGCCTTCTTCTAGCTGGGCATCATTATCGGAGCCTTCAGAACGCTGGGCATCCTCCTGGACCCAAAACTGTGGTCAAACAGTTCAGGGGACCCATCAGGAGGATATGGTGAGGCTAGGGAAGGAGTAACTGATGCCATTGAGCCGAGGTAAGAGGCCGCGTTGGCAGCTGCTTTGCCAGACAAAGTACCCTGAGCCTGGGTGAGAGAGGATGAGGAGGGCTTGGTCATCCACTCTACCAGGTCTTCCGCATGTTGCGGCTCAACACGGCCAGCTGCCGAAAAAAAGGACAAGTGTGTCCCACGGCCAAGTGCTGATGAGGATACACCATCTCCACGACCAGCACTGTTGCCTCTACACACAAAGCCTGCTTGCCCTCTTTTATTGGCTTGTGACTGTCTGCCTCTCCTTGTTGGCCTTCCAGACATACTAATAGCCTGCAGTGAGATGTAGCTGCACAAAGCTGGGATGTATATATATATATACTGATACTGCAGCTAGCAGAATCAACTGCCTGCCTGTAGTATTATTAGTATGAGAACACCAGCAATTGTCTTCAGGTAGCTTTAGGTGCACACTGTGCAGAGGACGCAGTACACTAACTGTAAATACTGTAGCTGCCTGCCTGTGGTATTAATAGGATCAGAAGAACACCAATTTTATTCAGGCAGTTTTAGGTGCACATTGTGCAGAGGACACAGTACACTAACTGTAAATACTGTAGCTGCCTGCCTGTGGTATTAATAGGAGCAGAACAACAGCAATTGTCTCCAGGTAGCTTTAGGTGCACACTGTGCAGAGGACACAATGCACTAACTGTAAATACTGTAGCTGCCTGCCTGTGGTATTAATAGGAGCAGAACAACAGCAATTGTCTTCAGGTAGCTTTAGGTGCACACTGTGCAGAGGACGCACTACACTAACTGTAAATGCTGTAGCTGCCTGCCTGTAGTATTAATAGGATCAGAAGAAGACCACTAATGTCAGGAAGGGCATGCCAGCACCCAAGATGGCTGCCGAAGAAGACGACCTGTTACCTCTGCCTGTCAGGAAGGGCATGCCAGCACCCAAAATGGCTGCTGAAGAAGATGACCTGTTACCTCTGCCCCTGTCAGAATTCCATTGGTGCACACACACCCTGTGACAGCTTTTTGACACCCAAACAGGCTACTTAAACTCAGTCAGTTTCCAGACTCAGTGCTGTCTGCTCTACAGCGTTCCCTGTGTATCCTGCAATTACCTACCTGACTTCTGTTCCTGTGGTGACCCGGCTTGCTTCCTGACGTTCCTGTTTCCTGCCTGCATCCGACCCTGGCTTGTCCTCTACTCTGCATCTGCCTGCTCCTTCTGCCACTTCGCTGCCAGTCTGCTGACGACCCGGCCCGTAATCTGATTCCGCTTCCGCTTCAGCCTCTGTTCCTGACGTGCCCGTTTGTGTATGACCCGGCCTGCCTGTACCTGCCTTCTCTTCAGCCTCGAGGGTGCCACCATCCCTTCTGCTGCACCTGCACTTCTGCCTGTGGGGACCAGTTGTCTACTCACTCCAGCTACCTGCCTACCACTGCTCTGGGATTCCTACAGACACCTCTACAGCCCGGCCGAGTGCTCCGATCCAACTCCAGGTTCAGTGATCCCGCCAGGCACTCGTGCGGCTCTGCATCTTGGTGCTTCCTGTCAGCTCTATCAGGGGCTCCAAGTCAGAGTTGTAAGAGAGGCCATCCTCTGCATATCAGGCTCCATCACCAGGTACGTGACAACTAATTTTCTTCAGGTAGCTTTAGGTGCACACTGTGCAGAGGACGCACTACACTAACTTGTAAATACTGCAGCTGCCTGCGGTACTGTACTAATAGGATCAGAAGAACACCACTGATTTTCTTCAGGTAGCTTTAGGTGCACACTGTGCAGAGAACGCACTACACTAACTTGTAAATACTGCAGCTGCCTGCGGTACTGTACTAATAGGATCAGAAGAACACCACTAATTTTCTTCAGGTAGCTTTAGGTGCACACTGTGCAGAGGATGCACTAAACTAACTGTAAATACTGTAGCTGCCTGTCTGTGGTATTAATAGGATCAGAAGAACACCACCAATTTTATTCAGGTAGCTTTAGGTGTACACTGTGCAGGGGACACAGTACACTAACTGTAAATACTGTAGCTGCCTGCCTGTGGTATTAATAGGATCAGAAGAACACCACCAATTTTATTCAGGTAGCTTTAGGTGCACACTGTGCAGAGGACACAGTACACTAACTGTAAATACTGTAGCTGCCTGCCTGTGGTATTAATAGAGGATCAGAAGAACACCATCAATTTTATTCAGGTATCTTTAGGTGCACACTGTGCAGAGGATACAGTGCACTAACTGTAAATACTGTAGCTGCCTGCCTGTGGTATTAATAGGAGCAGAACAACAGCAATTGTCTCCAGGTAGCTTTAGGTGCACACTGTGCAGAGGACGCACTACACTAACTGTAAATACTGTAGCTGCCTGCCTGTGGTATTAATAGGATCAGAAGAACAGCACTAATTTTCTTCAGGTAGCTTTAGATGCACACTGTGCAGGGGACGCACTACACTAAATTGTAAATACTGCAGCTGCCTGCAATACTGCACTAATAGGATCAGAAGAACACCACTAATTTTGTTTAGGTAGCTTTAGGTGCACACTGTGCAGAGGACGCACTACACTAACTTGTAAATACTACAGCTGCCTGTGGTACTGTACTAATAGGATCAGAAGAACACCACTAATTTTCTTCAGGTAGCTTTAGGAGCACACTGTGCAGAGGATGCACTACACTAACTTGTAAATACTACAGCTGCCTGTGATACTGTACTAATAGGATTAGAAGAATACCACTAATTTTCTTCAGGTAGCTTTAGGTGCACACAGTGCAGAGGACGCACTACACTAACTTGTAAATACTACAGCTGCCTGTGGTACTGTACTAATAGGATCAGAAGAACGCCACTAATTTTCTTCAGGTAGCTTTAGATGCACACTGTGGACGCACTACACTAACTGTAAATACTGTAGCTAATAGGACTAATAGAATCAGAAGAACACCAGCAATTTTCTTCAGGTAGCTGTAAATACTGTAAAAACACCTGCCTGTCAGTAGTAGGAAGAGAATAACAGAAATGGATCTGGCTAAACTGAATACAGTGTGTGTGTGTGTGTGTGTGTGTGTGTGTGTATGTATGTATGTATGTATGTATGTATATATGTGTATATATATATATATATATATATATATATATATATATATATATATATATATATATATATATATATATATATATATATATATATATATACATACACACACAACACCTAGGATGTGTATATATATATACACAATACACTGTAAGTGCAGCTAACTGACTCGCCTGCCTACTCTATCTAACTTAAATCAAATGACACTGTCTCTCTGTCTATCTCTCGCTCAACGTCGGAACACACTACACAGGGCCGCCGTGCAGGCGGCCTTATATAGTGTGGGGCGTGTACTAAACCCCCTGAGCCATAATTGGCCAAAGCCACCCTGGCTTTGGCCAATTACGGCTCTCTGTACAGACGGCGCTGTGATTGGCCAAGCATGCGGGTCATAGTACATGCTTAGCCAATCAGCCAACAATGCACTGCGATGCCGCAGTGAATTATGGGCCGTGACACGCCTCTCAAATTTGGCGCGAACAGCCCATATCATTCGGAATTCGGCGAACGACTGAACAGGCAATTTTCGAGTCGAACATGCATTCGGTTCGAACACAAAGCTCATCCCTAGTATATAAATGCAGATAGGAGCTCTTAGTTAGGAGACAACTGCCGTCCCAAAAGACCCACAGAAGGGACTCCCTATCTTATCAGCGCATATGGCTGCTCAAGAATAGGGACTGCACCTGGGAGAGGCTTGAACCCAGCTAGAAGCTGTCGACTGCAGAGGTAAAGGATGTTCGACCACCATTCACTGACCATGAGGAAAAAAAGAGAATACTGGGAGGGCACTAATTCTTTTCTTTTATAATATTCACTGGTCCTGAGGGAGGAGACAAGGCGGAGCTTGTCCAGGTATGCTGCCATGGAGGCACCAGGAAAAGAGTTTATCAGTCTCTTCACAGTAAAGGTGGGCATGGTTCGAAATTCAACCAGTTCAGCAGGGACCGGACGAATTTCAATCCATGTTTGGGCAGGCTAGTTGTACAGTAGTCGATCTACCGTTTGACTTCTATACATCCACCCTGTCTGGTTTTTCCCAAACAATCAGTGCCGCCAGCAACACTGATCAGTGTGTTCTGATGCCAGGGACAGTGCTGTCAGAACACAATAGCACAGCAGCAGTGATTCCCCCATCCACATCAAATGTGTGGATGGGGGAATCCTGATTTTTTTTTTTCCTTCAAACTTCTGGTTAAACTAAAAAAAAAAGATTAATCTATGGGAACATCAGAGTTCCGCTGAGTGCAGTTCATTTTGTGTATATACAGTATAAGTAAGGCAACACTAGGTGGCAGCAGGTGCAAATCAGTAACTACAGTAACTCGCTGTCACTTAGGAAACCATTGTACTGTTAGCCAACCATGAGTTATTAGCCTTATCCAACCTTTAAAACTAATGTAATCACTACAGGGAAAGCGGCAGACATTTTACACTTCAAGACTTCAGGAGTGTGCCTTACAGAAACACCTGGGCAAGTTTCACAGGTGGTGCCGGCGGTAAAAATTTGCTTGCTGAGTTGAATTTGCCAAGGCATATGTACGAACCCCTCCAGCTGCCATGGTAAGTTATAGGTGAGTGGTCAGGGGGTGATAAAAACATTGCTCAACCTCCTGTTTTTACTGTAGCATCATCACCCTTTGATGATGTGGAATGACTTCCACATGGGTGTGGTATTCTAACTATTTTGGTGTATGGTGATGTGGTGAGTGAAAAAAAAAAGTTTGGGTACCAGTGGCCTTAGTCTAGTTATCATTTATTGCTGAACTCAGTTCTAACAGTGAGGGTTTAGGAGTGCAGGATACCCAATAAAATCACAAAAATATAAGAGGTATTCTGGTAGTAGTAGGCACGTTTAGAGCAGCCTCCTGGTGATTTCTGGCCCTGTGAGAGCAGCGAGTTCTAAGACCCATGTAGAAGCAACCACAGTCTTCCTTGAGTTGTAGTGGATCTCTCTGTAAGATCTGCCATTTAGAGTATTTTTTTTTTCTCCATCTGTGTCCCATTGTGGAGATTTCCCTTCACTTCCTGTCCCATAGCCAAACAGGAAGTGAGGGGAAATGGCTGCATATTAAGGGAATTCCTTGGGGACCCCCAGGTCACCTGAACTAGTGTCCCCAGTGGAAGATTTCCCTTCTATTACTTTTCTGAAGACAACCCAAAATTTGGGATTTTGTTTTACTTTTACTTTCAATGATAATGCTAAACAGGACAAATAGAGAGTGTGAATCTCCCTAACGGGGGCACAGACTGTATCCAAAAAAAAAGTTTTGCCTTTATTTATAATTTAGCTCTTTGATAGCAGTCAAAGATACTTTGATGATTCCTCATAACAATGTCTAGCAAAAGCTTCTACCCAGCTCTTCTGTGACACTTTTCAGCATAAGGATTTCTCACAGACTTTTTTTCCAGGAAGCTATTTTTTGGCCACCTCCTTCCAGATATACACTCCAGCAAGATAGCAGCACATGCCCCAGGCTGAAGCAAGGCCCAAAAGAGAGAACCCTCCATACTGCTATTCTTTCCAGGCAGAGGTCCATCACATGAAGAACACACTGGAAAGGTGATGCAAATATTTATCATCCCCCCAAATCATACCACTGGCCAAGGACCTCAATGTTTGGTAGGGTCTGACAATTATTATATTATAACTCAGTGACTGTTCGTCCCATACAGATTAGTGGAAGCTCATCAGCAATAACAGACCCTGATGGGGAAAATCACAGTGGGATAGTTGGTCGCGGACACTGTTTCTACTAGTAAATATTATATAGGTATATCCCTATATAATATTTGTATATTATTTAATTCATATACTTCTTGAAACAATGTTTTTTGCTGTATGTGATTAAATGCATTTTTTGATTATTTACTAATTAATTTGCAGATATTTTCCTGATAAAACGGCCTAGTCCCCGAAACTAGTAGAAACACTGTCCGTGACCAATTATCCCACTGTGATTTTCCCCATCAGGGGAGTATTACCTTGGTGATAAATACATGGATCGTCACCTATTTTTTTAATCTATTATTGTCATTGTTGTCATGTATTATGTATTAATAAAACTTTGTATATTTTTTTACATGGTTGCTGATATATGTGAACTTACTTCATCATACTGTACCGAGATAGTCCAGCTGCCCCTTAGCTCCTTGGTGAGTACCAGGCTGGGAACCAGGCTCCCAACCTCTTTATTTCAAAATAATTTCTGGATGATGGTACAATTTTTGTTCGACCTTATCACCATTGTTTTGTGAGGCCATTCACAATTTTTAACAATCACAGACGATGAAACCAACAGGAGAACCAGCAGAGTCCAGGAAAATGCAAATAGAGCTCAGGCTGGTTACAGAGCTCCCCAAACCATACCACTGGACAAGGACTTCATGGATTGAAGGACAAGTATTTATCACTCTGTGATTGTCCTTCCACACTGATTACTGGAATCTCCTCAACAACAGACAGAGGCAATCAAGACACTGAGTTTAGGAGAACCAGCAAAGTGCAGAAAAATGTAAACAGAGCTCATGCTGGGTTTAACTAGAGAATAGAAATATTAAATGTCCTAACATCAGAAACTTTCTTTAACGTTATCTGCATACATGCCAAGTAATTTAAGCGTAATACCTAAAGAGTATCTTTAGGCAAAGCTTTTTTTTTTGTTTTTGTTTTGGATAGAGTGGGAAAGTGTAATGCCCCGTACACACAGTCGGACTTTGTTTGGACATTCCGACAACAAAATCCTAGGATTTTTTCAGACGGATGTTGGCTCAAACTTGTCTTGCATACACACGGTCACACAAAGTTGTCGGAAAATCCGATCGTTCTAAACGCGGTGACGTAAAACACGTACGTCGGGACTATAAACGGGGCAGTGGCCAATAGCTTTCATCTCTTTATTTATTCTGAGCATGCGTGGCACTTTGTCCGTCGGATTTGTGTACACACGATCGGAATTTCCGACAACGGATTTTGTTGTCGGAAAATTTTATAGCCTGCTCTCAAACTTTGTGTGTCGGAAAATCCGATGGAAAATGTGTGATGGAGCCTACACACGGTCGGAATTTCCGACAACAAGGTCCTATCACACATTTTCCGTCGGAAAATCCGATCGTGTGTACGGGGCATTAGTGTCGGTTCACACTGAGGCAGCACGACTTGCAGCGCGACTACCTCAGGCGACCTGGACACGACAGGAGCGGCGACTTGCACAACGACTTCTGTATAGAAGTCAATGCAAGTCGCTCCCAAAGTCATACAGGAACCTTTTTCTAAGTTGAAATGACTTGCGTCGCTCCGATTAGAACGGTTCCATTGTACAGAACGGGGAGCTACTTGTCAGGCGGCTATGTTGCCTCACAAGTCGTCCCAGTGTGAACCGGCACTTAGGCTCTCAAGTTTTTATTCTGATGACCATTGTCTCTGAGGAAAAGAGTAAGCAAAAATTCAAAATTGTGTGAAGCTTTTTCTAGGGAAGAGCTCAGGAATTTTCAATCCTAGTCCAAACCCATCTGATCTATCTCACAAGGTAGCTGTCTCTGTGCCCTGCCAATCATAGGCGGCTGAGACATTCCCTGCCCCGCAGCCACACATATACATACAGGGAATGCCTCACCCGCTTATGATTTGCGGGGCGCAGGGACAGCTTCCTGGCAGAAATATATATAGGGGAGGTTCAGACTAGAATCCAAATGTAGATAGGAGCTGGCTATTATGCCTGTAAATCAGGGACCGTGTACAGTGTTATTAATGTGGAGATGTCTCCCTATAGTGTTGGCTTGGACTCCATGTGTCATTTCCTTTGAGACAAAACTCACAGCAGAGCAAAGCATCGTGGGATGTGTAGTTCAGAATACTGGGGCTTCAATTCCAGCAGGACTGGTCTGAACTACCACTACCAGATTGCAACAGGAGAGGAAAACAGAATGCTGGGAGAGGATAAAAAAGTGCTGGTTTAGGCCTACATCGCTCTCTTAGAATGCCGGCTTGGATCTGCCAGCAGGAGCTCCGTGTCAGTGTGAGCTGCTGCCGAGTTGTGGCCTGCACAGCGAGGAGTCGCACAGCTGCATCAAGAGGGACCTCTGCAGACAGCAACGCTTCTCATCTACAGGGGACCAAAGACTGTTCCAGATTCTCCAACGACGACTGCATTTCAGATCCGGGTGGGCAGCGGTGGTGTGTGACAGGGTCAGACGCCATTCCCAGAGCCAAGATTCAGAGGGAGTTCCTGAAAGAGTCTTCATTATCACCTGCATCGCTGCCAGCAGCTTCTGTTACCAGTGCAGTGAGCAGGCATTTGTCCATTTAGATCATCGGTTCTCAACCTGGGGGTCGCGACCCCCTGGGGGGTCGATTGCCGATTCTCCAGGGGGTCGCGGATGCTGGCCGAGATGCTGCCTGAGATGCTGGCCGAGACGGACCCGAAGTTACTGCCGGAGTCCGTCCGTCTCGGCCAGCGAGATGTCACTTCCTGCACAGGAGAGACTGCACGGAAGTGACGTTCCGTCGCCGCCATCTTGGTACTCTCGTCCACAGTAATGCTTAGACTTAGAAGTCGGCAAGCGGACATCTTGTTACACCCACCGAAGTCCGCTTGCTGTGGATGAGTGTACCAAGAGGGAGGCAACGACACACCTGAAGAAGAACACCTGTGTCACTGTGACATCTGGTAAGTCAGACACACAGGAGAAGCTGACAAGATAACATTTTTTTCATTATGTTACTTAACATTTATATATATATAAACGTATATATATATATATATATATATATATATATATATATATATATATATATAAATGTCCCAGTTGGTTCCTCAAAAGTGTTTATTCCGTGCCAGTGCTAGATACATGTTTGGGTGCTATACACTTTGTGTATCTAGCACTGGCACGGAATAACCACTTTTGAGGAACCAACCGGGACGTTTATATATAAATAAGTGGTGGGGGCGCAAACAAACTGAAAAAATCTGAAAATAAAAACCCCCATTAAAACGCTGCAACTGTGCCTTTAAATGCAGCCACTGTGCCCATCAATTGTCGCCACTGTGCCATCAAACGCAGCCACTGTGCCCTTTAATTGTTGCCACTGTGCCAAACACAGCCACTGTGCCCATCAATTGTCGCCACTGTGCCAGCAAACGTCGCCACTGTGCAGCCACTGTGCCCATTGTCGCCACTGTGCCAGCAAACATCGCCACTGTGCAGCCACTGTGCCCATCAATTGTCGCCACTGTGCCCATCAATTGTCGCCACTGTGCCAGCAAACGCCGCCACTGTGCCAGCAAATGCAGCCACTGTACTCATCAATTGTCGCCACTGTGCCAGCAAACGCAGCCACTGTGCCCATCAATTGTTGCCACTGTGCCCATCAATTGTCGCCACTGTGCCAGCAAACGCCGCCACTGTGCCATCAAATGCAGCCACTGTGCCCATCAATTGTCGCTACTGTGCCAGCAAACGTCGCCACTGTGCAGCCACTGTGCCCATCAATTGTCGCCACTGGGCCCATCAATTGTCGCCACTCTGCCAGCAAACGCCGCCACTGTGCCATCAAATGCAGCCACTGTGCTCATCAATTGTCGCCACTGTGCCATTAAACGCAGGAACTGTGCCCTTTAATTGTTGCCACTGTGCCAAACGCAGCCACTGTGCCCATCAATTGTCGCCACTGTGCCAGCAAACGTTGCCGCTGTGCAGCCACTGTGCCCATCAATTGTCGCCACTGTGCCATCAAACACAGCCACTGTGCCCATCAATTGTCACCACTGCCAGCAACACCGCCACTGTGCCATCAAATGCAGCCATTGTGCCCATCAATTGTCACCACTGCCAGCAACACCGCCACTGTGCCATCAAATGCAGCCATTGTGCCCATCAATTGTCACCCCTGTGCCAGCAAACGCCGCCACTGTGCCATCAAATGCAGCCACTGTGCTCGTCAATTGTCACCACTGTGCCATCAAACGCAGCCACTGTGCCATCAAATGCAGCCACTGTGCCCTTTAATTGTTGCCACTGTGCCAAACGCAACCACTGCCCATAAATTGTCGCCACTGTGCCAGCAAACGTCGCCACCTGTGCCAGCAAACGCAGCCACTGTGCCCTTTAATTGTTGCCACTGTGCCAAACGCAGCCACTGTGCCCATCAATTGTCGCCACTGTGCCAGCAAACGTCCCACTGTGCAGCCACTGTGCCCATCAATTGTCAGCACTGTGCCAGCAAACGCCGCCACTGTGCCAGCAAACGCGACCAACGAAAATAATTTTACTGTTAGGGGTCCCCACAACTTGGGAAATTTTATCAAGGGGTCACGGCACTAGAAAGGTTGAGAACCACTGATTTAGATTCTTTAAGACACTGCATGTAGACCTCTTTTTTTTCAACCCAGCTTTCTGGTACTGGTGGTGCCACTGGAAGTTAGTTCACATACCCTAATGAACACTGTATGCAGACACCTAAATCCTTTTCACGTTTTTACCACCTGCAATCTCATTGGATACAATAATATTCCAGCCATATAGGAAGATTGTGGAGTAAAATAAAGATGCCACACAGATCAGCCAAATTTGCTATACTCTAATATCAAGAATTACCTATTCTTAATGCTTTAAGGCTAGCTGAAGAATTGCCGGATTCCAAGGAGTAACACTTCACCCCTTTTATCCTCTCCTAATTCTCTCAAGTGACTTGAGTTGCTTTTAGCACAAAGGGTCTGCTCCTACTTTCTCTGGAACTCTATTTAAAGGAGCCATCCAATTTAAACACAACAGTTGCATAATGTTTGTCATGTTGTACTAATGTTAATGGCCTGTGAGTTGAGGAAACAGAGGGGACATAATAAATTAAGTGTCAGTTCCCTAGCTTTCTGCTGACCTGTTCACATAGGTTTCTGTGACGGAAACAGGATCTGGCACAGTTTATGTCATTTTGTATCTCTCTTTACTGCTAAAAGGTTACCTGTTGCAAATAGTACCTAGAAAGAGTGCTACCGTGTTTCCCCGAAAATAAGACACCGTCTTATATTTATTTTTCCTCAAGAAAACACACTATGGCTTATTTTCAGGGGGTGTCTAATTGTACAGATAATCAGGAAAAGCAGAGATAGGCCAGCAAAGCTGATGTGTAAGGGCCGGCTTATTTATCAGGGATCCAGTGAGAACTGCAAAGTGGAGCTGGGATGATCTCTATGGGGTCTCTTGGCTCAGTAGCAGACTGCTTGCTAAAGTTTTTCCCCTATCCCCTGGTGGTTTGTGTGGGGTGAGAGAGACCCACAGACTGTTGCTGCTCAGTGCTGGGGAGCAGCTTTACTTCTTCCCCTGAGGATACACAATACAGAGCGTCCTGCTCCTCACGTCAGTCTGAGGAGACTTTTACTTTCACTTTCACAGACCTGACAGGCGGAACAGACCTTATTGATGAGGCTGGTCACAGGTCACATCCGAGATACAGTAGCAGCTGTCACGATGGGGCAGATGAGAAGGGCTGCCCGACTTCTTTACCACTCCGCAACACTACTGTATCACTAGGTATGTCATACGTCTTCTTTACCGCTCCGCGCCGGTACGCATAGCCACGCCTATCACTACGTCTTATTTTCGGGGTATGGCTTATATTGGGCTAATGCTTAGAAATCCTGCTACGGCTTATTTTATGGGTATGTCTTATTTTCGGGGAAACACGGTATATTGTTCAGATAAAAATACCTTTGCAATTTAGAGTGTTATGTTTTACATTTTTTTGTGTCCCTTTTACGGCAGTAAACAAACTTGAACTGTTTCACTGGTATTGTGTAAGTTTCTTATTATTGGTGGCAGTTGGTAAAAATGACTGAACCCAGGGTGTCAGAGGTGAGGGAGGATTTGCAGAGTCGGGGCAACCAGTGGGGTATAGATTCTATCAGCGGCCCTCACGAGGGTAGCGCTACACAACAATGCCTGAGCTCATCCCTAGTCTTTTCCAATCTGCATGTTTAGACATTCTCACACTCCTGCTAATTCTAAGCACGTGCTGATGGACACTTCCTCTAAGGTCATGTCTGAGAAAGCTTTTTAAACCTGCACTTTGGATTTGCCAGAAGACCTCTCCAAGAGTCTGTCCTCAGGTTTGTGTAACCGTCATCCCTGTTCTAGTTCTGATACCCATTTATGACCTCTGCCTGTTTCTCCACAGTCTGGGTTATCTGCCTGCACTGACCTTTTGCCTGTTTCTGGCTAATCCTTGTTATTTGCCTGCTTTGACCTTTTTGCCCGTTTGACCACAACAGTGCCTGCCAATTCTGTACCATGGTTTGCTTCTGCCTGTTGTCAGCTGTTGCCACTCGGAGTATTACAGGGTGCCACAACCTGGAAGCCCCAAACACACAGACCAAACATCAGCCGGTTCAACAGAAACCAGCCAACATTCGTCCCGTGTGTACAGGTGCCTGTCCGACAGAAGCTGGCTGAACGTCCGTCTTCTGTTGAAGGGGCATGACCAAAACCCATCTGCCGATCTGCATCCGATCAGCGCTCGCAGCCATTGGTTTGTTTAGAACTGATGTGTTTTGGGGGGTGGGGGCAGGGCAGCCCCCCCTGTCAGAACACAATAGCACAGTGGGGAGGTCACTGTACTAACATCATATATTTAGTATAGCGAGCTTCTCAGGTTTTTTTCATTCAGCCTGCTGGGTTGAACGATAATAAACTGATACTGTATACCTAGCCTAAAGCGCAGTTCCACTCCTTTTTTAGTCTATTAAAAGCCAGCAGCTACAAAAAGTGTAGCTGCTAACTTTTATTAACCACTTGCTTACTGGGCACTTAAACCCCCCTCCTGCCCAGACCAATTTTCAGCTTTCAGCGCTGACGCACTTTGAATGACAATTGCGCGGTCATACAACACTGTACCCAAATTCATTTTTTTTTATTTTTTTCACACAAATAGAGCTTTCTTTTGGTGGTATTTAATCACAGCTGGGGTTTTTATTTTTTGCTAAACAAACAAAAAAAGACGGAAAATTTTGAAAAAAAAAGTTTCATAGTTTGTTATAAAATTTTGCAAACAGATAATTTTTCTCCTTCATTGATATGC
Source organism: Aquarana catesbeiana (assembly GCF_042186555.1). Taxonomy (NCBI): domain Eukaryota; kingdom Metazoa; phylum Chordata; class Amphibia; order Anura; family Ranidae; genus Aquarana; species Aquarana catesbeiana. Next base: position 139,721,065 of record NC_133326.1, read on the forward strand.
GCTGTTGAGGCGGCACTGGTGGGCACTGATAGGCTGCACTGGTGGGCATTGATAGGATGCACTGATGGGCACTGATAGGCACAGATAAGGCGACACTGATAGGCACAGATAAGGTGGCACTGATGGGGACAGATAAGGCGGTACTGATGGCCATAGATAAGGCGGCACTGATGGCCACTGATAAGATGGCATTGATGGGCCCTGATGGGTGGCACTGATAGGTACCACTGTAGATGGCACTGATAGGTGACACTGATGGGCACTGGTAGGTAGCACTGATGGGCTGCACTGTTGATGAGGCACTGATTGTGGGCACTGATAGGTGACACTGTGGGCACTGATGGGTGGCACTGTGGGCACTGATGGGTGGCGCTGGTGGGCACTGGTAGGCAGCAGTGTTGTGTACTGCTAGGTGCCACTTGCAGGTGGCACAGGTGGGCACAGATGATCTGGCGGCAGCTCTCCGTGATCGGGACTGATGTCCCTCTCACAGCCACCGGTGATCAGCTTTTTCTTTCTCCCTGCGCTGTCAGCGTGAGGAGAAAAAATAGCCGATTACCGGCTCTGTTCACATCACATGATCAGCTGTCATTGGCTGACAGCTGATCAAGTGGTAAGGGGTTGGGATCGACCCGTTACTCCAATCTGTGATCCAGCGAGTCTATGAGACTGCAGGGGGTCAATAGATGTACTCCCGGCAAAGCAGGTCCGCGCTGTAGCCGTCATTTGGCTATAGCTCGGATCTGAACCAGTTAAACACACACTCACCTGTCCCACGGTCCAGTGATGCAGCCGCCCAAAGCCTCGCTTCTCTCCCTCTCTTCTCCGCGGTGCCGGCATCACAAGTGTGAGCTTTCGGCTGTGACAGCTTGTGGCTTCACAGCCGGATGCGCACTGCGCAAGCGCGAGCAGAGCTGCGCCATCCTGAACGGCCAAGCTATATTCTGGGACCTGCCCCAGAAGATTGCAGGGGGAAGGGGGAAAGGAGGAGTCGCCTAGGCAGCGCGACCGGAAGTTGGAGCTCGGTACCTGTCAAAACTAGGTACCCAATCCCCCCCACCCCAAAAAAAAATGACATGCCAAAGAACTCTGTCAAGCGGATCCCCTGCTCAGTGGGGGATCTGCCTGCTGAGCAGGCGGATGACAGGTCACAGCCCACTGATCTCCATGGGGTGGTCGGATGGAAACAGACCGCCTGTCTGTTTCCACCCGACTGCCATCTGATCCGCTAAATGATTGGGGAGCGGATCCCCATTCATCTGTTTTTGGCGGCCCACATTTCTGTTTACATCCGCCTCACCTTAGAGAACAATGGGTGGTCCGATCGGGTCTGCCTGAAAAACGGACAGGCTGAGCCAATCGATCTGTTGGTGTGAAAGGGGACTTATGGCCCGCGCACACGATCCAAAAATCGTACGAAAAATACCGCTTTCGAATCGATCATGCGATAATCTGATCGTTAGTACACAGCTTTCGAGAGCCGATCTCAACAGTTCATCCGATATTATCCAATCGGACAAGCACGAAAATGTATCTCGTACGATTCTAGATGGTACGATTTTTGTTTAAACAGTACAGTTATAATTTGAAAATACAAAACAAATACACTACAACACATTACACCACATCCGATTTTTTTTTTTTTATTCAGTCGTGCGAGAATTTTTGTAACTTTAGTAAACTCTTTATTTTCAAAAAGCGACTAGCATGCAAAGAAAAACAGATGATCTGTCCTCCGATTTTCGTATCGTGTGTATGGGTTATTAGGTTGCTGTAGACAGTTGGACATCTATGTTCAAACTGAATCCCAATTTGGGGTTCAGTAAACACCAATGGACACTATGTGCAGCCTTTAATATGGAGGCTATGTATACAGGTCTGCTGCAGACACCCCTGTAGCTGGCTTATCAATGGTGATCAGAAAGGGTTATTAAAATGTCTGATCCATTCATCTCAAGATTCTGCAGAGAATCATTTATGTCATCTATTGGCACCATCACAAAGATATTTCTCCAGATCTGTTAAGCATTAGATGCTGATGATGGTAAAGAGTATAAATATGTTTCTACTTATTATTTTTGTGAACATTCTGTGCTCCCGTTGACAGCCTTTTTCCACGGAGTTTGGTTTAGTCCTGTAGCCTTTCTCAACTGAGGCAGCATCGCCACGGCAACCACCAGACCAGTCAGCGAATGCTCCATATTTACTAAAGATCTAATTTAGTTAAATATGCTTTCAGGCTTATTCTATAAACAGAAAAAATGACTGCAGGGATGTCCCTGCTAAGTACTAACCTTGGTTGGGTTCCGATTGCCAGTGTACAACTGTCCTACCTCATATTGCTGAGTATCTCAGTACACAGAATAGAACTAAGAATACATATGCAATAAAGTCTTATTTTTTGGGGCTCACTATATTCATATTACCACCAGCAGCCGGATTTTTGGTGAGCATAGGGATTATGGGAAGTTCAAAGTAACAATGAATAAACCGAATTATATTGGTAGTAGCTGCTTCCCTTCTGGCCATTGCATATAAACAGCTGGACAGGAGCTTCGCCGTAGCGGGTGGACGTAACCATCCGTCCTCCAGACTGGCCACCCATGCACCACTGAGCTGTGCTAGGCAGGGATCACACACCCTGTGACTGCTGTATCCCTCGGATACAGTGGATCACAGGGCCAGGTACAGGATCAATGAAATTGGTACTGTACCATATGATTGCTGTGTCCAATCAAAAAACATTTGTTTGATCTCTCGCATAGTGATCATCAGTCAGAGGAGATTGCAGGTCCTCTGTAATCAGTGTCTGTAACACTTTTTCGCACAAAATCACCAGGAAAGCTGGCTTACACTGTCCTCAATCCCTAGCCCTCCAATGTAAAGTGTCAATGAACAGTGCAGCCAGCCACTTGACACCAGTCCCAGTGTAACCTGTCACATTGCCACCGGCGCAGCTAGCAATGATTTACCTTATTGCTGGCAACACCAATCAGTGTCACCAGACTTGTGCCACCAGCCAGTGTCTCTGATAGCATACCCATTTAAGGGGGCTTGTGATTGGGCAGATGTTGACGCCAAATTGCTTCTGTCCCCGTTCCACTTCTTTTAGTATATGACAAATACCCACCTGTTGTTGATGGAACCTTCTATCATGAATCTACAGTAATGTTTCATGCCCTGTCTGTCTGCTTACCTCTGGCCTGTGTATCAGCTTTATCAGTTACCTGTCTATATATATATAGATGTAGCACCCTGATGTTTAGGCAGGGCTGCTATCAAATTTAGATGCCAGGCGATAGTTGCCTTGGCCAATTGTTAGGAGATAAATTATTTCTCCCTAATACTGTAATTGCTGCACTTCTCTCCTCTGTCAGTAGGTGGCATTATAGCTGGTGACATTGGATAAGACAAAAGCAAGGACAAATTATGAATGAATGGGGTGTCTCAGGCAATAGGTAGGGATTTTCTTGGGTCCCTTGGCCTGCTGGGAGTGCCTATTTATTTGGGTGGAGTCAGGTGCAGTGTTGCCAACCGCCCGTAGATTTACGGGCAGCCCGTAAAAACAACCCGTTTTTCGGGGCGCCCGTGAATGCCCGTTACGGGCACCGGTGCCCGTAAAAATGATGGCCGCGAGCCGGCCACGCAACTGCGCATGCGCCGTTCCGAAGCCGGCCGGGCTCGGGAAAGCTCGTACGCGCTCGGCCGGGCGGCGCATGCGCAGTAACGTAATACCGCCGCCCGGCGCCATTTTCGAATCGATCGAGCGCGGCGGCAAGGCAAGCTGACAGCTGAGCTGAGCCAGGCGACGAGGCGACTCTGTCCTGTCATGCAGTGCATGACTTGGCTGGCTGCACACACAGGAGGTACGGAGAGTGAAGCTGTGGGGGGGATGGGATTGGGATCTAAAGGAGGACATTACTGGGACTGGAGCCGGGAGAAGTAATATGATGGTGAATAGAGCACATCAGTCTCTGTCCCTGGGCCCTGGCTGCATGGCATATGCAGGGGACAGAGACTGATGTGCTCTATTCACCATCATATTACTTCTCCAGTCCACATCAGATTCATCAGTGTGCTGTGTCCTCCTCCTGTACCCCTTTCACCTCTCCACAGGTCAGGGCAGAGGTGAAAGGGGTACAGGAGGAGGACACAGCACACTGATGAATCTGATGTGGACTGGAGAAGTAATATGATGGTGGACAGGGGAGGAGGCTGCTGTGAGGATGGGTCCTGTCCGCAGTCTTTGTCCACCTCCTGTATCATGTCCGCAACCTCTGTCCCCCTCCTGTAGTATGTCCGCAGCCTCTGTCCCCCTCCTGTAGTATGTCCGCAGCCTCTGTCCCCCTCCTGTAGTATGTCCGCAGCCTCTGTCCCCCTCCTGTAGTATGTCCGCAGCCTCTGTCCCCCTCCTGTAGTATGTCCGCAGCCTCTGTCCCCCTCCTGTAGTATGTCCGCAGCCTCTGTCCCCCTCCTGTAGTATGTCCGCAGCCTCTGTCCCCCTCCTGTAGTATGTCCGCAGCCTCTGTCCCCCTCCTGCAGTATGTCCGCAGCCTCTGTCCACCTCTTGTAGTATGTCCGCAGCCTCTGTCCACCTCTTGTAGTATGTCCGCAGCCTCTGTCCACCTCTTGTAGTATGTCCGCAGCCTCTGTCCACCTCTTGTAGCATGTCCGCAGCCTCTGTCCACCTCTTGTAGCATGTCCGCAGCCTCTGTCCACCTCTTGTAGCATGTCCGCAGCCTCTGTCCACCTCCTGTAGCATGTCCGCAGCCTCTGTCCACCTCCTGTAGCATGTCCGCAGCCTCTGTCCACCTCCTGTAGTATGTCCGCAACCTCTGTCCACCTCTTGTAGTATGTCCGCAGCCTCTGTCCACCTCCTGTAGTATGTCCGCAACCTCTGTCCACCTCTTGTAGTATGTCCGCAGCCTCTGTCCCCCTCCTGTAGTATGTCCGCAGCCTCTGTCCCCCTCCTGTAGTATGTCCGCAGCCTCTGTCCCCCTCCTGTAGTATGTCCGCAGCCTCTGTCCCCCTCCTGCAGTATGTCCGCAGCCTCTGTCCACCTCTTGTAGTATGTCCGCAGCCTCTGTCCACCTCTTGTAGTATGTCCGCAGCCTCTGTCCACCTCTTGTAGCATGTCCGCAGCCTCTGTCCACCTCTTGTAGCATGTCCGCAGCCTCTGTCCACCTCTTGTAGCATGTCCGCAGCCTCTGTCCACCTCCTGTAGCATGTCCGCAGCCTCTGTCCACCTCCTGTAGCATGTCCGCAGCCTCTGTCCACCTCCTGTAGTATGTCCGCAACCTCTGTCCACCTCTTGTAGTATGTCCGCAGCCTCTGTCCACCTCCTGTAGTATGTCCGCAACCTCTGTCCACCTCTTGTAGTATGTCCGCAGCCTCTGTCCACCTCCTGTAGTATGTCCGCAGCCTCTGTCCACCTCCTGTAGTATGTCCGCAGCCTCTGTCCACCTCCTGTAGTATGTCCGCAGCCTCTGTCCACCTCCTGTAGTATGTCCGCAGCCTCTGTCCACCTCCTGTAGTATGTCCGCAGCCTCTGTCCACCTCCTGTAGTATGTCCGCAGCCTCTGTCCACCTCCTGTAGTATGTCCGCAGCCTCTGACCATCTCTTGTCTCTTATCATGTCTGCAGTCTTTGAGGGGATCCTAGAAAGGATTCAAGAGTGGGAGTGCTGCCGGGATGGGGGTTACGGGAAGAGACAGACACGTGTGGACTGTGGAGAGGAGACTATAGAATAGCCACCAAGCTGGAGCCATCTGACTGAGCCCTGCTGGGTGCACCTGAGAGGAGGTCAGTGACAGTGCCGCCAGGCCAGTCTGGGGGGGGTCACTGATGTAAGGCGGAAGTGAATACAATAATGTAAGGGGGCACTGATATAAAGGTTCCCCCCCTATATTAGTAATCCCCCCCTTACCTTAGTGTATTCACACTGCGGAAGGTGGTCTCTGGTCACCATCCTGCAGACTCTGATGTAAGGGAGAACTCTCTGCTGGCTGGGTTATAGTAACCTGACCTTCATGTAAATTGAGAAATATGTTTTTTGACTTTTGTTTAACTTAAACACATTGCTAATAGCACTAGCTATGTGTTTATAGTTCAAATATTAATATTTGCAATGTTTAGCACTAAAAACAGTAATTTTAGGTACTTTTTTTGCAGTGTCAGTAAAAAATGTGGATCTGCCAGTAAATTTCATGGGTTCTTTTTGCCAGTAAAAAAATGGGCACCGTTTGTAAATTTTGACGTTCTGCCAGTAAATTTCACTTCGGGGGGTTGGCAACACTGGTCAGGTGATCTGTTCTGTGCCACCCAGGTGGCTTTCTTGGCGGACGTGTGTCATATAGGCCAGAAACCTAAGGCCTATCCCGGAGACATCTGGCTGCTAGGCTGTCTGAGGGCCTATCCATAAGCAGGAAAAGCAGTGTAGGGTTGGGACTGCGGGCTTGTAGTCCAACCAGAAGTAACGGTTCCGCTGGCAGAGGTAGAGGGGAAGCTGTCGCCACTAACAGACCATCCACCTTGTTACCGGAGACCACTCTGAGTAAGCTGAGGACAGTACCAGAGCAGACTTCTCACCAGCTGGGGACGGCGAGAAGTGGGAAAACCTCAGCAAGTGTCAAGTCAGGGACCCAGCGGGACAGCAGAGGTGACGCTTGTGGAGCATTAGTGAGTGCCAAGCCAGGGACCTAATGTGTCAGCGGGGGTGAAGCTTGAGGAGTATCTGAGTGCCAAGCCAGGGACCCAGCAGGAAAGCGGGGGGTGACGCTTGAGGAAGATACCGGGTGCTAAAGTGAAAGAGCTCAGGAGATCCAGTGGCTAGTGGATCTGAAGTCTAGTGAGAGAGACTGGAAGCTTGTTGAGTGAAGACCTACAATGAGTGATGATGGGGTAAACTAGGAACTGTTCGTGTTGCAAACAGTTGACTTCAATTGCCCTTAGTAACTGCTACAAGATTGTTGCCATAGGAGACAGCGGTCCTACCTATGCAGAAGTGGTATCTGGCTTGAGGCTTTCACCTGTATAGCTGTCTACCTATCGGGCGTCTGCCAATTACTTTTGCATCTACCTAAGGGTGTCCTGGCCCTAACCCTGTCTCCCACAGTTCTGTTTACGAGACAATAAATCTCTTTGCATTCAAAAACTGTCTGGCGCCCACCTTTCATCTTACATTACACCCACCATGCCTAACAACCCACTCTACACTGAAGGATGTCAGCTTCCCTAACTCTGGAGGTCAAAATTAGGCCTCTGGGACCCAGGACTTTGCTACATACACATATATATTTTTATATATATATTATATATATTTATATATATATATATATGCAGAGAAGGTGTGTAAAATGAGGCCTATAAAACACACGCTCAGCACCAGATCAATCCTACGGTTCTATGTGCAGTGTAAAAAAAATAAATAAACACTTAAGAATATTAAATCCCACAATATTATGTGCAGTATTAAATAAATAAATATTCAAAAGTATAAAGCAGCTGTTTAAAAGAAAGAAATGGCATAAATAGGTAGTAAAAAAAGTCCAGCAATCAAACCCTGGATCATAAAATACTAAAAACAGCGCTAAAATAAAAGCCACAAAAAAAAGTGTCACAGTAAGTGGCCAAAACACAAATGTGAGTCTCTATGTAGAAGGTAATGATGAAGACAGTTCAAGGTTTTTATAAATGTAGAATCACTGATGTCCAAGCGTGCGCACTTTCACCAGAAAGAAAACATGTTCCACCACGTGATGCACACTCCCCCAGGGGGTCAAACTCACCAGAAGCTACTATTAAAAGAGCATTGAGTGAGGTATTCAGCATCCACTTCAATAGTAAGTCCTCATCATCAGCAGGAATCACTGGTAAAGGGGCTCCATATATATTATAAAACACAAGAGTAACACCGACATAGCGTAATCCTGTTTATTCATGTAAAAATCCCCTTATACAACAGTGTGGTCTACACGACGATCCTGAAGTGACGCTTGCGCTCCACTGTCTACTACCATCTACCAGGAAGATAGTGTGGTGTCTGCAGGGAAACACACATCCCATCCTGGACGGCTAGACATGGTGACAGTGCCCTCTGGGCACTGTCCTTATTTGCTTGTTTCAATATGTTACAATGTACGTAGTTAGGATTAAAGGGAACACTGTTGTATAGGGGATTTTTACATGAATAAACAGGATTACGCTATGTTGGTGTTACTCTTGTGTTTTATGATATATATGGAGCCCCTTTACCAGTAATTCCTGCTGATGATGAGGACTTACTATTGAGGTGGATGCTGAATACCTCACTCAATGCTCTTTTAATAGTGGCTTCTGGTGAGTTTGACCCCCTGGGGGAGTGTGAATCACGTGGTGGAACATGTTTTCTTTCTGGAGAAAGGCGCACGCTTGGACATCAGTGATTCTACACTTATAAAAACCTTGAACTGTCTTCATCATTACCTTCTACATAGAGACTCACATTTGTGTTTTGGCCACTTACTGTGACACTTTTTTTTGTAGCTTTTATTTTAGCGCTGTTTTTAGTATTTTATGATCCAGGGTTTGATTGCTGGACTTTTTTACTATTTATTTATGCCATATTATATATATTGTGTTTGCCCCACAACCATCACCTCATGTTGTAGCATGATAATGCACGGCCCCATGTTGCAAGGATCTGTACCCAATTCCTGGAAGCTAAAAACATCTCAGTTCTTGCATGGCCAGCATACTCACCGGACATGTCACCCACTGAGCATGTTTGGTATGCTCTGGATCGGCATATACGACAGCGTGTTCCAGTTCCTGCCAATATCCAGCAACTTCGCACAGCCATTGAAGAGTAATGGACCAACATTCCACAGGCCACAATCAACAACCTGATAAACTCTATGCGAAGGAGATGTGCTGCACTGCGTGATGCAAATACCAGATACTGATTGGTTTTCGGACCCCCCCCCCCCCCCCCAATACAGTAAAACTGCACATTTTAGAGTGCCCTTTTATTGTGGCCAGCCTGAGGCACACCTGTGCAATAATTATGCTTTCTAATCAGCATCTTGATATGCCACACCTGTGAGGTGGATGGATTATCTCAGCAAAGGAGAAGTGCTCACTAACACAGATTATGGCAGATTTTGAACAATATTTGAGAGAAATAGGCCTTTTGTGTACATAGAAAAAGTCGTAGATCTTTGCGTTCAGCTCATGATAAAAAGGGGCAAACACAAAAGTGTTGCATTTATAATTTTGCTCAGTGTATATACAGTTGTGCTGATTAGTTTACATACCCTGGCAGAATTTATGATTTCTTGGCCATTTTTCAGAGAATATGAATGATAACATAAAGACTTTTCTTTCACTCATGGTTAGTGTTTGGCTGAAGCCATTTATGATCAATCAACTGTGTTTACTCTTTTTAAATCATAATGGCAACAGAAATTACCCAAATGACCCTGCTCAAAAGTTTACATACCCCAGTTCTTAATACTGTGTATTGCCCCTTTAACATCAATGACAGCTTGAAGCCATTTGTGGATGAGGCTCTTTATCTTTTCAGATGGTAAAGCTGCCCATTCCTCTTGGCAAAAAGCCTCCAGTTCCCGTAAATTCTTGGACTGTCTTGCATGAACTGCACGTTTGAGATCTCCTCAGAGTGGCTCAATGATACTGTGGTCAGGAGACTGAGATGGCCACTCCAGGACCTTCACTTTATTCTGCTGTAGCCAATGACAAGTCGACTTGGAATGTCCAAGTAGGTCCCATGCGCAGCTTCCTGGCTGATGAATGCAAATGTTACTCCTGTATTTTTTGATAACATACTGAATTCATCTTGTAAACAATTTTGACCAAATTTCCTGTGCCTTTATAGCTCACACATCCCCAAAGCATCAGCGATCTACTTCCGTGCCTTTCATCATAGGCCTTGTTGACTCTCCAAATGTAGCATTTATGGTTTTGGGCAAAAAGCTCAAATTTGGTCTCATCACTCCAAATAACTTTGTGCCAGAAGGTTTGAGGCTTGTCTCTGTGCTGTTTGTCGTATTCTAGGTGGATACTTTGTGGCATTTGCATAGTAATGGCTTTTTTCTGGCGACTCGACCATGCAGCCCATCTTTCTTCAAGTGCCTCCTTATTGTGCATCTTTAAACAGCCACACCACATGTTTTCATAGAGTCCTGTATTTCACCTGAAGTTATTTGTGGGTTTTTCTTTGCATCCCGAATAATTTTCCTGGCAGTTGTGGCTGAAATTTTAGTTGGTCTACCTGACCGTGGTTTGGTTTCAACAGAACTCCTCATTTTCCACTTCTTGATTAGAGTTTGAACATTGCTGATTGGCATTCTCAATTCCTTGGATATCTTTTTATATCCCTTTCCTGTTTTAGACAGTTCAACTACCTTTTCCCGCCGATCCTTTGACAATTCTTTTGCTTTCCCCTTGACTCAGAATCCAGAAACGTCAGTGCAGCACTGGATGAAAGATGCAAGGGTCTGTCAAGAGTCCAGAAACGCATTGACCTTTTATAAACACACTAATTACAGGCAAACAGATTACAGGTGAGAGTGGTTACCTTTAAAAGCCATTCAAACCCCTTTGTGTCAACCTGTGTGCATGTTATCAGGCCAAAATCACCAGGGCATGTAAACTTTTGATCAGGGTCATTTGGGTAGTTTCTGTTGCCATTATGATTTAAAAAGAGTAAACACAGTTGATTGATAATAAATGGCTTCAGCCAAACACTAACCATGAGTGAAAGAAATGTTTTTGTGTTATCATTCATATTTTCTGAAAAATGGCCAAGAAATCATAAATCCTGTCAGGGTATGTAAACTTATGAGCGCAACTGTATGTATATGTGTATATATATATATATATATATATATATATATATATATATATATATATATATATATACACACACAGTGGGGCAAATAAGTATTTAGTCAGCCACCAATTGTGCAAGTTCTCCCACTTAAAAAGGTGAGAGAGGCCTGTAATTGTCATCCATAGGTATACCTCAACTACGAGAGACAAAATGTGGAAACAAATCCAGACAATCACATTGTCTAATTTTTGAAAGAATTTATATGCAAATTGTGGTTGAAAAAAGTGTTTGGTCAATATCAAAAGTTCATCTCAATACTTTGTTATATATCCTTTGTTGGCAATGACAGAGGTCAAACGTTTTCTGTAAGTCTTCACAAGGTTGTCACACACTGTTGCTGGTATGTTGGCCCATTCCTCAATGCAGATCTCTTCTAGAGCAGTGATGTTTTGGGGCTGTCGCTGGGCAACACGGACTTTCAACTCCCTCCAAAGGTTTTCTATGGGGTTGAGATCTGGAGACTGGCTAGGCCACTCCAGGACCTTGAAATGCTTCTTACGAAGCCCTTCCTTCGTTGCCCAGGTGGTGTGTTTGGGATCATTGTCATGCTGAAAGACCCAGCCACGTTTCATCTTCAATGCCCTTGCTGATGGGAGGAGGTTTGCACTAAAAATCTCACGATACATGGCCCCATTCATTCTTTCATGTACACGGATTAGTCGTCCTGTTCCCTTTGCAGAGAAATAGCCCCAAAGCATGATGTTGCCACCCCCATGCTTCACAGTAGGTATGGTGTTCTTTGGTTGCAACTCAGCATTCTCTCTCCTCCAAACACAACGAGTTGTGTTTCTACCAAGCAGTTCTACTTTGGTTTCATCTGACCATATGACATTTTCCCAATCCTCTTCTGGATCATCCAAAAGCTTGCTAGCAAACCTCAGACGAGCCTAGACATGTACTGGCTTATGCAGGGGGACACATCTGGCACTGCAGGATCTGAGTCCCTGGCGGCGGTGTTTGTTACTGATTGTAGCCTTTGTTATGTTGGTCCGAGCTCTCTGCAGGTCATTCACTAGGTCCCCCCGTGTGGTTCTGGGATTTTTGCTCACCGTTCCTGTGATCATTTTGACCCCACGGGGTGAGATCTTGCGTGGAGCCCCAGATCGAGGGAGATTATCAGTGGTCTTGTATGTCTTCCATTTTCTAATTATTGCTCCCACAGTTGATTTCTTCACACCAAGCTGCTTGCCTATTGCAGATTCAGTCTTCCCAGCCTGGTGCAGGTCTAAAATTTGGTTTCTGGTGTCCTTCGACAGCTCTTTGGTCTTCACCATAGTGGAGTTATACTGATAACAAGTTCAAACAGGTGCCATTAATACAGGTAATGAGTGGAGGACAGAGGAGCCTTTTAAAGAAGAAGATACAGGTCTGTGAGAGCCAGAAATCTTGCTTGTTTGTAGGTGACCAAATACTTATTTTCCACCATAATTTGCAAATAAATTCTTTCAAAAGTCAGACAATGTGATTGTCTGGATTTCTTTCCACATTTTGTCTCTCATAGTTGAGGTATACCTATGATTGATGACAATTACAGGCCTCTCTCATCTTTTTAAGTGGGAGAACTTGCACAATTGGTGGCTGACTAAATACTTTTTTGCCCCACTGTGTATATATATATATATATATATATATATATATATATACCTAAAATGTTTTGCCTTTCATTTCTATTTTAAATTGAATGGGTTGTTTTTCAAGGTGAGGGTTCACCTATACATTAAAAGAGCTTAAAGCGAAGTTTACAAGGTGGTTTTAAACTAAAGACCACCCCTCCACCCCTCATTTTTCAATATATATATATTATTATTTTATTTTTTTTGCTACCTTTTAAGAAGTACAAAGGTGTACTTCCGTCCCAGCTGGGCCACGGCGAAGTACCTCGTTTCCTTTTCTGCGGCGAGCCGTCCTCCTTTTTCCCAGAACAGTGTGTGTCCCAGAAGACGAGGTTGCCATTCAGAAAGCGCCACCCGACTCATGCATGCGCAGTAGGAAACCGGCAGTGGAGCCTTTCCCTTAGTTGTAATGGCGGTGCCTGCACCCGAGCCGGTGGATCAGCCTCGGGGGGCCGACATCGCGGGCTCCTTGGACAGGTAAGTGTCCTTATTAAAAGTCAGCAGCTACAGTACTTGTAGCTGCTGACTTTTAAAGAAAACTTTTTTGAGGCTGGATTTCCGCTTTAAAGAGGAGCTCCAGTCATTGTAAAAATGAAAAGTCATCAGCTACAAAAACTGTACCTGTTGACTTTTAATAAACAGACATCTGTCTTGGAATCCAGCGGTGTGCTCCCCCGAGCCGTTTTCTCCATCCCTCTTCGTTCCAGGGCCAGCATCTTAACAGTGGGCACCTGGCTGTGACAACTTGCCGCTTCACAGCCAGGTTCCCACTGTGCATTGTGAATGGTCCCATTCTGGGGCCTGTGACGTGTCCCACAAGACTGCGGGGAGGGAGGGGGAGAACTAGGCGATCTAAATGGAAGCGGGTAGCTGTCAAAACCGGGTACCCGCTCCCCCCCACAAAAAAGTGACATTTCCTAAAGAGGAGCAAGACTGAAGGCCTTAAAGCGGAACTTTTCCTTTTGAGTGAAGCTCCACTTTAGGCCCCTTTCACATGGGGTGGACTTCGCCAGGAGTCCGCCTGCTCAGCGGGTAATCTGTTTGCTGATCCCCACTGAGCAGGTGAATAACAGGTCTGCGTCCGCTCCACTTATGCAAAGGATACACAGACACAGCCCTCTGACCAACTGTCCGTTTCCACCCGATGGCCATCCGATCCACCAGATGGATGGGGAACAGATCCCCCCATCCGTCTGTTTTTGGCGGATAGGATTGGATCAGATGTCGACGGGTGTCAAGAGACACATGTCTGTTGACACCTTCTGCTCCATACAGGGCATTGGATGGTGCGAATGTGTCCGCCTAAATACTGACAGACGGACTTGATTGGTTCGCACTTGGGAAAGGGACCTTACATTTATTTTTTTGATTACAGTTTCAGTATTAGTGTGACAACCGGATTTTTGAACAAATGGTTGTGGAAGGAATCATCTAAGTTTCCATTATTTCTTATGGGGAAATTTGCTTTGATATACGAGCGCTTTGGATTACAAGCATGTTTCTGGAATGAATTATGCTCGCAATCCATGGGTTTGACTGTATAGTTATAACTTGGTTTCTCTATTTTGTTTTTTGGGATAAGGTCAGAAGGGAGGGGAACAGAACCGTACTGGTTCTAGTTGTTTGTGTAATTGGAAAAATCGTCAATAAAAATATACTTGATTTAAAAAAAAAAAAATTACCCCCCCCCCCCCACACCCACACACCCACACCCACACCCACACCCACACCCACACACACACACACACACACACACATCTCTAGACCACAACAAGACACAACACATTTAACAGCTTACTAGAAAAAAATCAATAAGTTTGTCTCCCCAAATTCTCCACCCCTATGTGTATTTGCATGTGTGTATGTGAATTGTTTCTCTCCCAGCAATATGACCTCATGCCGGAGCTGCTGAATAGGGGTATGTGATGATTTTGCAGAATGGGTGTGGGCTCCGGGAGTGGTTACTGGTGGGGGGGATACAGAGTGGGGGAAGAGGCTGATGTCACCCTGTCATCTCTGCTCTCTTTTTTCCCAGGGCTTGCAACCAGCCTTGTTGTAACTTATGAATAAAATGTTCATTGAGGTGTGACCACAAGCGTATTGTTATTCAGCAGGAAGCAGGGATCAGAGTGAAGTCTAAGAGTTCAGGGAGGGGTTGACATGAGATGTGTGAAATCAAACTGCTACTACTTTGATGCGTTTAGTTAACCCATGAAGTGCCTTGGGGTCTCTGTAAATAGAATAATGCTATATTTAGTTATTTTCTATATAAATTCTCTTCCCCTCTGGAGAAGTTTTTTTTTTTACACACGTTAAAAATTGTAGCTTTGGAGGATGCAGAATGGGATTGTACACCCCATTAACATCCATCATACCATAAGAACATACCTAAAATATAAAATAAACACTTTCTTAATGTACCTGCATTCACAACATGTTACATTCATCACTCAATGTACTCGGTAACTGATGCTTACTGTTACTCTTTATTTTTCAATAAAATCGTTTGTATTAAAATAAATAAATAAACACACAACAAAGATTGTGGCAAAGTTTAGGCCGCAGCCCCTTTAATGGGTTTAAAACAATTTTAATTATGAAATGAACTTTAACCTTTAATACCAAACAGAAACGCTGTTAACCATTAACAGACCAACCTGCTTAGTCACTAAGACTCAAGCAGCAATATCTTATATCAACCAAATAACAGCGTACCAACCACTGTCCACCCACAAAGTGGATGACATTATCCACATAAAGAGGGGCCGCGACGAGGGGAAATAACAAAGGAGAGAGAGGGTGGGAGAGCGGGTCAAAAGATCCAAAAGGAAGGCTGAGGAGAATCCAGAGGTGAGTCCAGCTGAGAGACCTGAGGTAAATGCTGACTCCGCCCAGTGACAGGAGAGGACATCGGTAACAGGTTACACTTATTGGCTAGGTGTTTCCCGCCAAAGGATTTGTCACCAATCCAGTGCTCAGCTCAGGTAAATCTTCCTAGCAACAGCAGGCAGCTTGTCACCTGAAACACAAAACAGAAAGAACCAGCAAAGCAGCCAAAGCGAGTCATGTACTTAACAATCACCATAGCCCTCTATTAAGAGTAAAATGTATTTATAAAACATATAGGTGTTGGGGTGACACTCCCATGGGGCCACTTCCTATTTTATTCTTTCGTGGCCCTGACCTTCCTGTAGCATACGATGATGGTAGTTGATTTTTTTTTTTTTTTTGTCGTACAATATTTGCTCAACTGTTTATCAAATCTATATTTTTAGGAAAAAATATTTTTAATATATTTCAAATTATTAAGATGTCTTTATTTTTGCTTGATTCCCTGTTTACCTGGCTATTCAGCCATGGTTTTTGATAGCTGTGAACCAGAAATGGTCAGAGCTGAGCGCTTCCGGGTTGACATTAAGCAGAAGAGATCAGGCGATGAATGTTTCCCAATGTTCTCCCACTTGCCATCCTGATAGCATTTGTTGTGGTTCTAGGCTTCTGTGATGAGTAGGAAGGGCCCAGGAACCACCAAGGGAAAGGAGGGGGAGGGATGGTTGGGGGTTGCCACATAACAGGTCACATAAAAGGGATTTGTTAACTGTCTAGTACACTTTTGCAAACAGGAACAAGCTTGTGGCTTGTATAGATATGTATAAAAGTAAAAACTAATAATATATATATTAATATGTACAGTGGTGTATTTAGGTTTTGTGCTGCCCTAGGCTTGAGTAAACTCATGAACCCCCTAATTTAAATATGACCCACCCCTTCCTTCCAAGGCCACTCCCCTTCATGTTTAAGACCCCCCCCCCCTGTCATATTTGTGGGATGGGGACAGAGGGACGCCGTGGGAGGAGGACAGAGAGATGTCATGGGAGGATTGACAGAGGGACGCTGTGGGAGGAGGACAGCAGATGTTCCATGTACTAGCGCTCTGGCGGCTCTGTGCAGGGCTGGTGCAAGGATTTTTGACACCCTAGGCGAAACCTCATTTTGTTGCCCCGCCCCCGACTCCACCCCCTTTGCCCTGCACACGTATACAGTGAAGGTGGCAGGGGGGGAGATATTTGCGGCACCTCTCCACCTATTTCTTCAGCTGTGGTCTGCAGGCCTGCACCTGCGCCTCTGGACCCAGCCTGAAGACAAATAATGGTGGCACCGGCTCGCTTCCTCATGTCAGCCGTGGTCCGCAGGTATATGGACAGGCTAGGGTAGTATATAGACATGCTAGGGTAGTATACGGACATGCTAGGGTAGTATATGGACAGGCTGGCTGCTGTAAAGGACAACTCTGATGACCAGCGCCCCCTTAGAATATAGTGCAACATTCCCCCTTATATTACGATCCACAGAGTTCCCCTTTACATCACAGTCTGCAGCATCAGAGTTCACAGTGTAAGGGCAGGGCAAGGGACTGTGGTGTAAAGGAAAACTCTGATGTGGGTGGGGGGGGGTCTCTGGTCACCAGAGCCCCCCTCCTTACATCAGCATACATAATGGTAAGGAGGAACACTGATGTAAAAGGGGAGTAAGGACACTGATATAAGGGGGAACTTTTATATCAGTGTTCCCCTTATCTTAGGGTCCCTCTTACGTCAGTGTCCCCTGCAGATTATTTTCAGCAGATGGCAGGGCACTCTGTGGCATGGAGCTGTCATGCAATGACCTAAAGTTTTTGGTGCAGTCAAGGGCACTGAGGGCAGGAATGAATCCTCTTCTCCCCTCGCTCCCCCTCCTTGCAGTATATTTTAAATTTGTGGGAATAAAGGTGCCTTTACGTGCACCAGTGGCCGTCCCCCAAGCCAAGCTGAGCTAAGCCCTGCCCTTTTGTGGACTGCCCCGCCCCCTAAGCCAAGCCCTTCAGCAGACTGCCCGTCCCCTGAGCCAAGCCGTTCAGCGGACCTCCTGCCCCCTGAGCGGTGCCCTTCAGCGAACCGCCCCCTGAGCCAGGCTGAGCTAAGCCGTGCCCTTCCGTGGACCACCCCACTACCTGAGCCAAGCCTTTTAGCAGACCACCACGCCCTTCAGTGAACCACCCCGCCCCCTATGCTGAGCTAAGCTGTGCCCTTCAGCAGACTGCCCCCTGCTCGAGCCGAGATGTGGAACGAACCAAGCGGCCTGGGAAGAGGAGGGGGAGCGGGTGCATCGACAAAATAATCAGGTGTAAATGGGGAGCAGGTGTGTTAAATTTGGTGTTATCGCTCTCACTCTCTCATACTGGTCACTGGAAGTTCATGACACTTCATGGCAAAGAACTCTCTGAGGATCTGAAAAAAAGAATTGTTGCTCTACATAAAGCTGACCTAGGCTATAAGAAGATTTACAAGACCCTGAAACTGAGCTGCAGCATTGTGGCCAAGACGAAACAGCGGTTTAACAGGACAGATTCCACTCAGAACAGGCCTCGCCATGGTCGACCAAAGAAGTTGAGTGCACATGCTCAGCGTCATATCCAGAGGTTTTCTTTGGGAAATAGATGTATGAGTGCTGCCAGCATTGCTGCAGAGGTTGAAGGGGTGGGGGGTCAGCCTGTCAGTGTTCAGACCATACGCTGCACACTGCATCAAATTGGTCTGCATGGCTGTCGTCCCAGAAGGAAGCCTCTTCTAAAGATGTTGCACAAGAAAGCCTGCAAACAGTTTGCTGAAGACAAGCAGACTAAGGACATGGATTACTGGAACCATTTCCTGTGGTCTGATGAGACCAAAATAAACTTATTTGGTTCAGATGGTGTCAAGCATGTGTGGCGGCAACCAGGTGAGGAGTACAAAGACAAGTGTGCCTACAGTCAAGTATGGGAGTGTCATGGTCTGGGGTTGCATGAGTGCTGTCAGCACTGGGGAGCTACAGTTCATTGAAGGAACCATTAATGCCAACATGTACTGAGACATACTGAAGCAGCACATGATCCCCTCCCTTCGGAGACTGGGCCACAGGGCAGTATTCCGACATGATAACGACCCCAAATACACCTCCAAGATGACCACTGCCTTGCTAAAGAAGCTGAGGGTAAAGGTGATGGACTCTCCAAGCAGGTCTCCAGACCTAAACCCTATTGAGCATCTGTGGGGCATCCTCAAACGGAAGGTGGAGGAGCGCAGGGTCTCTAACATCCACCAGCTCAGTGATGTCGTCATGGAGGAGTGGAAGAGGACTCCAGTGGCAACCTATGAAGCTCTGGTGAACTCCATGCCCAAGAGAGTTAAGGCTGTGCTGGAAAATAATGATGGCCACACAAAATATTGACACTTTTGGCCCGATTTGGACATTTTCACTTAGGGGTGTTCACTTAGAGGTATGGACTGAGCCGCTGTGTTGCTGGCTCCAGCTCCGCCTCCTGAGTCTAGTCCCGGCCACTGGTTGCTGTAACCGCCTTGCATCTAGCAACCAGTGACGTCAGAGCCCGTGTTCTGCCAAGAAAGTTCAGCTCGGCGGATAAGGACCCCCCTCTACTGCGCAGGCGCTGCGCCTGCGCAGTAGGATCCGGCGTAAATAGCCGAAGTTGAATAGCTGAAAATCAGCTGTACACGGCGCCTGTAAGAGGGCCCCTTGTGGGCTCGCTTCGCTTGCCACGCTTTGGGCACGGCCTTGCTGCGCTCGGCTCTTTTTGATTCCCCCTCTAGGTCCACTTGGATGGTGGGGAAGGAACCTGGACCCAGAGCGCAGGTGCCGTGTACAGCTGATTGAAAAGTTTGAGCTTCGGCTATCTCTGGCGGCTGACAGTAGTTCGTACTGCGCAGGCGCTGCGCCTGCGCAGTACAGGGGGGGAACTTATCCGCCGAGGGTACTTTCTCAGCAAGACACCGGCATTGATGTCCCCTCCTTCCTCTCTCACACTGAATGATACACAGACGATCTGCTCCTTCTCCCCCTCCCTTCTCCTGTGTGTGTACAGGGGGAAGTGTGAGCTCCTTAGCTTCACACTTGATTTCCCTGGAGCACACACAGGAGAGGGGAGGGGGAGAAGGAGCAGATCGTCTGTGTATCATTCAGTGCGAGAGGAAGGAGGGGAGAGAGAGACATCAATGCCGGTGTCTTGTCGAATACTTCCCCCCATTGGATAGTGTCCGCCCTGTACTGCGCATGCGCAGTACGGAGGACAAACGATACGCCGAAAGTCTCCGAAGTTCAACAGCTGATCGTCAGCTCTACACGGCGCCTGCGCACTTATTCTGCCCTGAGTCCAGGTTCATGCCCCACTATCCAAGTGGACATAGAGTTAGAATAAAAAGATGCTGAGCGCAGCGAGGCCATGGCATAAGTGTGGCGAGCGAAGCGAGCCTGCGAGGGGCCCTGTTACAAAGTGTTCACTATTAAGTGCCCAAGCGCCGTGTACAGCTGATGGTCAGCTGGTCAACTTCGGAGACTTTCGGCGTTTCCTTGTCCTCCGTACTGCACAAGTGTTGCGCCTGTGCAGTACGGGGCGGACACTATCCGATAGGAGGACACTTCTCGTCAGAACACCGGCTCTCGGGCTCTTAGCTGTTCCATGCAAAGACAAACCCCCCCAGAGCATCAGTCAATTTCATAGCAGCCAGGCTAGTGTAGCCTATCAGCTGCAGGAGCCGAACTGCAGACACTGGATACCGGCTTAAAATACATTTGTCTCCGATCTGCCTGCATTGTAAAGCAGGTCGGTTCTTGAGAGGTCCCTTATGATGTCGGGAGGGAGGGAGGAAGGCACTTATCGTGAGCTTCAGCTACCTATTGGCTGATAAGGCAGCAGGGGGCGGTGCTTCTGCCTCATCAGCCAATGGGTACACACAGTGCATCGTCCTTCCCTGCAAATTCATCCCGCGGGCTTCCAGAGGCTGCAGAAGTTCCTGCAATGATCAAGGTGAGAGAGGAGAAAAGTTACTTTCACTTTCTTCTGATACATTGCCATCTTTCGCCCCCAGCTTTACTTACCTTCCCTCTGTGCACTACATGGCTCCACATTCTCCTGATAAGACTATGCAGTATGCAGTGATTAGACACTCACACACAGATCCACATCCTCTCCCCTTTCCAGTTCACTATCTGCTGTTACTTTCCACTCCCATAAATCTGCACTGAACACATCCTGCAGCCTCCAGTCTCAGATTTGGGCAAGTCCACACACTGACTGTGTGCATGACACCCTTTCATTCCCAGCTTACTTCCAACTGTTCTGCAGCCTCATACATTCTTTACAGTCCTTAAATATATTTCTTTCTTTCAGCCGGCAGGCTAGTATAGTACTAGAGTGAGACTTATGCCCTGTACACACGGTCGGACATTGATCGGACATTCTGACAACAAAATCCATGGATTTTTTCCGACGTATGTTGGCTCACACTTGTCTTGCATACACACGGTCACACAAAGTTGTTGGAAAATCCGATCGTTCTGAACGTGGTGACGTAAAACACGTACGTCGGGACTATAAACGGGGCAGTAGCCAATAGCTTTCCTCTCTTAATTTATTCTGAGCATGCGTGGCACTTTGTGTGTCGGATTTGTGTACACACGATCGGAATTTCCGACAACAGATTTTGTTGTCGGAAAATTTTATAGCAAGCTCTCAAACTTTGTGTGTCGGAAGATCCTATGGAAAATGTGTGATGGAGCCTACACACGGTTGGAATTTCCGACAACCAGGTCCTATCACAAATTTTCCATCGGAAAATCCTATCGTGTGTACAGGGCATTAGACTGCAGATGTTGCTACAATATACTGCTGTTACTACTTTTGACAAGAGTAGTAAAAGTATACAGTGCAAACACTGTCTGCAGCCATGAAAGATACAGCCACAGCACCTGTGATCATCATTATCATGCTGATGATCACACTGTACAGCCTATATACAGTACAGTCACATGAAGTACAGTGTAATCATCAGCATGATAATGATGATCTCAGGTGCTGTGGCTGTATCTTTTATGGCTGCAGACAGTGTTTGCACTGTATACTTTTACTCCGGGCTTTTTTTCAGCTGAAATGTAGCACTCCTGAAATCTGGACTCTGTACATAGCACACCCAGGACTCTGTAGGTAGCACACCCTGTACTCTGCACGTAGCACACCCTGGACCCTGTACTCTGCATGTAGCACACCTTGGACCCTGTACTCTGCACGTAGCACACCTTGGACCCTGTACTCTGCACGTAGCACACCCTGGACCCTGTACTCTGCACGTAGCACACCTTGGACCCTGTACTCTGCACATAGCACACTTTGGACCCTGTAGTCTGCACGTAGCACACCTTGGACCCTGTACTCTGCACGTAGCACACCTTGGACCCTGTACGCTGCACGTAGCACACCCTGAATTCTGTACTCTGCACGTAGCACACCCTGAATTCTGTACTCTGCACGTAGCACACCCTGAATTCTGTACTCTGCACGTAGCACACCCTGAACTCAGTACTCTGCACGTAGCACACCCTGAATTCTGTACTCTGCACGTAGCACACCCTGAACTCAGTACTCTGCACGTAGCACACCCTGGACCCTGTACTCTGCACCTAGCACACCCTGAACTCAGTACTCTGAACGTAGCACACCCTGGGTATGCGTATAGAATTGCATTTTATAGTTGGCCCCCCTACTTTTGTCCCTGTCCCCCCCATGTGCCCACCCTTAAATATGAAAGCTGGAGACGCCACTGCTTCCTATTATTATTCTTATTTTTTAATACACTGTTCAGTGCATGTCTTGTGTAGGATTGTGCAAAAAAAGAGTAATAAAGCATCCTACATAAACTTCCAACCAAGGTTAATTAAAGCCAAATTAATGCACTTGCAACAACACAGTTAAAGAGGAACTGCAGTCTGCTCACATAATTTGTAATAAAAACACCTTTGCCATGCTGAAGCTTCCCTTCAACCACTTTGGATATTATTTTATATATACTGTGTTTCTGTACTTGCCAAATATGCTGCAGAAATCTCCCTCCACTGAGTCTGGCTGCAATCATTTTAACTGTGAGCAGACGAAGCTGCTGCCTGTTCACTTCCTGGATTTACACAGACACACAGAGGCACACCTCCAGTTCTGCAGCTCTCATTGGCCCTCTTATGACTCACCCCCCCCCCCCCCCCTTCCTGGCAAACTCTCAGGAGAGTGAGAGAGAGAGCTGTGCATGATGTCACAGGCCTAGGCTTCTTTCCAGACAAGAAACAGGAAGTGAGCTGTATAAGGTATTTACTGGCAGAAAAAAAATGTTTTACTATCCACAGTTAAAACAACTAGGGCAGAAGATTTAATTGATGGAAAGATGAAAAAATGCCTGAAGTTCTGCTATAAAGTGTTACTAAACTCACAACAGTAAAATCAGTCTGTATATGCAGTAGAATGCATGTTATACTCACTGTTAGGGATGAGCTTCGTGTTCGAGTCGAACCCATGTTCGACTCGAACATTGTCTGTTCGATCGTTCGCCGAATTGCGAACGATATGGGCCGTGACGCGCCACTCGAATTTGGCGCAAACTAAAGCTACAGCTTTAGCTACAGGATAACTAAAGCTACCCTGTACTCTGCACGTAGCACACCCTGGACCCTGTACTCTGCACGTAGCACACCTTGGACCCTGTACTCTGCACGTAGCACACCCTGCATCCTGTACTCTGCACGTAACACACCTTGGACCCTGTACTCTGCACGTAACACACCTTGGACCCTGTACTCTGCACGTAGCACACCTTGGACCCTGTACATCGTCTGTTCGATCGTTCGCTGAATTGCGAACGATATGGGCCGTTCACGCCAAATTCGAGTGGAGCGTCACGGCCCAGGTGGTTTTGGCCAATTATGGCTCAGGGGGTTCAGTACACGCCCCACACTATATAAGGCCGCCTGCATGTCGGCCCTGTGTAGTGTGTTCCGGCGTTGATAGACAGAGACAGAGAGACAGTGTCATTTGATTTAGTTAGATAGATTAGGCAGGACAGTCAGTCAGTTAGCTGCACTTACAGTGTGTTGTGTATATATGCATTCCAGGTGTTGTATGTGTATATATATATATATATATATATATATATATATATATATATATACACACACTGTATTCAGTTTAGCTAGATCCGTTCCTGTTATTATCTTCCTACTGACAGGCAGGCAGGTGTTACAGTATTTGAAGAAAATTGCTGGTGTTCTTCTGATCCTATTAGTCCTATTAGCTACAGTATTTACAGTTAGTGTAGTGTGTCCTCTGCACAGTGTGCACCTAAAGCTACCTGTAGAAGATTGGTGGTGTTTTTCTGATCCTATCACTACCGCAGGCAGCTACATTATTTTTTAGTGTAGTGCGACCTCTGCACAGTGTTAAGCTAAAGCTACAAGTTAGTGTAGTGCGACCTCTGCACAGTGTTCAGCTAAAGCTACAAGTTAGTCTAGTGCGACCTCTGCACAGTGTTCAGCTAAAGCTACAAGTAAGTGTAGTGCGACCTCTGCACAGTGTTCAGCTAAAGCTACAAGTTAGTGCAGTGCGACCTCTGCACAGTGTTCAGCTAAAGCTCCAAGTTAGTGTAGTGCGACCTCTGCACAGTGTTCAGCTAAAGCTACAAGTTAGTGTAGTGCGACCTCGGCATAGTGTTCAGCTAAAGCTTCCTGTAGAATGTTGGTGTTGTTTTCCTGATCCCATCACTACCGCAGGCAGCTACATTATTTAAACGTTAGTGTAGTGCGTCCTCTGCACATTGTTCAGCTAAAGCTACCTGTAGAAGGTTGGTGTTGTTTTCCTGATCCTATCACTACCACAGGCAGCTACATTATTTACACGTTCGTGTAGTGCGTCCTCTACACAGTGTTCAGCTAAAGCTACAAGTTAGTGTAGTGCGTCCTCTGCACAGTGTTCAGCTAAAGCTACAAGTTAGTGTAGTGCGACCTCTGCACAGTGTTCAGCTAAAGCTACAAGTTAGTGTAGTGCGACCTCTGCACAGTGTTCAGCTAAAGCTAACTGTAGAAGATTGGTGGTGTTCTCATACTAATAATACTACAGGCAGGCAGTTGATTTTGCTAGCTGCAGTATCATATATATATATATATATATATATATATATATATATATATATATATATATATATATATATATCCCAGCTTTGTGCAGTTACATCTCACTGCAGGCCATTAGTATGTCTGGAAGGCCAACAAGGAGAGGCAGACAGTCACAAGCCAATAAAAGAGGGCAAGCAGGCTCTGTGTCTAGAGGCAACAGTGCTGGTCGTGGACACGGTGCATCCTAATCAGTACGTGGCCGTGGGACACGCTTGGCCTTTTTTTCGGCAGCTGGCTGTGTTGAGCCGCAACATGCGGAAGACTTGGTCGAGTGGATGACCAAGCCGTCATCATTCTCCTCATCCTCTCTCACCCATGCTCAGGGTACTTTGTCTGGCAAAGCAGCTGCCAACACGGCCTCTTCCCTTGGCTCAATGGCATCATTGACTCCTTGCCTAGCCCCACCATGTCCTCCTGAGGAGTCCCTCGAACTATTTGACCACAGTGTTGGGTACATACTCCAGGAGGATGCCCAGCGTTTAGAAGGCTCTGATGATGATACTGAGCTAGATGAGGGCAGTAACGTGAGCCCGGACAGAGGGAGTGCCCAAGAAGGACAGCAATCTGGCAGTCATGTTCCCCCAGCTGCAGCATACTGCCAGGTTTGCTCCAGTGATGAGGAGGGAGGGGATGATGAGGTCACTGACTCAACGTGGGTGCCTATTAGGAGAGAGGAGGAGGAGGAGGAGGCACAACACTGACGAGGCAGGATGCCCTCCAGGGGCCAGCCTAAGGGCAGCACACGGACTGCATCACACCTCAGAGCTCCGCATGTGCAGGGTGCTGCTGTCTCTGCGCGTTATTCCAAAAGTTCTTTGGTGTGGGCCTTTTTTGAGACGAGTGCATCAGATCCCACCGCTGCTATTTGCAAGATATGTCTCAAGCGTATCTCGCGTGGCCAAAACAACTCCCACTTGGGCACCACATGCTTGACCAGACATATGTTGACCTGCCATGCAGTTCGTTGGCAAGCGTACCTAAAAGACCCACACCAAAAAACAAAGAGGACCTCTCCTTGCTCCTCATCAGCTGGCATCTCCAACCCCACTATACCTTCAGTCCTCTCTGAGACCTACACTGAGAGGAATGAAGGTGTAGAATTAGGTGTGTCACAGCCAAGTACTTGCGGGCAATCTGCTATCGGTACACCAACGTCAGATTGTACCAGGCAAATTTTCCTGCCCCAGCTGCTGCACCGCAAAAAGAAGTTCGCTCCCAGCCATCCACATGTCCAGCGGTTGAATGCTAGCTTGGCAAAATTGCTAGCACTTCAACTGCTACCTTTTCAGTTGGTAGACTCTGCCCCCTTCCGTGAGTTTGTGGAATGTGCGGTTCCTCAGTGGCAGGTTCCCAAACGCCACTTTTTTTCACGGAAGGCGATTCCGGCTCTCTACCGGCATGTGGAATGCAATGTCTTGGCCTCGCTGGACAGGGTGGTCAGCGGTAAGGTGCATATTACCGCTGACTCATGGTCCAGCAGGCATGGACAGGGACTTTACCTAAGTTTCACGGCGCATTGGGTGGCTCTTCTGGCAGCTGGGAAGGATGCAGGACAAGGTGCAGTAGTGTTGGAGGTTGTTCCGCCACCACGCCTCCAAAATGCCACTACTAGTGATTCTGACACACCTCTCTCCTCCACCCCCTCCTCTTCTTCTTCCTCTATGGCCTCTTTCTGTGCTTTGTCCTCGGAAACAGCAGTGCTCCGTAGGCGTTCAAGGGGCTACGCAAGTACGCAGGCCAAAAGATGCCATGCGGTGCTTGAGCTGGTGTGCTTGGGGAGCCACACTGGGGCAGAGGTTCTGTCAGCTCTGCAGGGGCAGGTTCAGAGGTGGTTGACGCCACGCCAACTTAAGGCCGGAATGGTGGTTTGCGACAATGGCACCAACCTCCTCTCCGCCCTTCGACAGTTTGGCTCACGTCCTTAACTTGGTGGTGCAGCGGTTCTTGGGCAGGTACCCGGGCTTACAGGATGTCCTGAGGCAGGCCAGGAAAGTCTGTGTGCATTTCCGCCGGTCATATAATGCCAGTGCTCGGCTGGCAGACCTCCAAAAGGAATTTAACCTGCCCAAGAACCGCCTAATCTGTGACATGCCCACCAGGTGGAACTCAACGTTGGCCATGCTGCAGCGGCTGCACGTGCAGCAGACGGCCATCAATGAGTACCTGTGCGACTATGGCACCAGGACAGGGTCAGGGGAGCTTGTTTTTTTTTCCCCACGCCAGTGGGCCATGATCAGGGATGCATGCTCTGTCCTGTCACCATTTGAGGAGGCCACAAGGATGGTGAGCAGTGACAGTGCATGCATCAGTGACA
The DNA here is from genome assembly GCF_042186555.1 of Aquarana catesbeiana. NCBI lineage: Eukaryota > Metazoa > Chordata > Amphibia > Anura > Ranidae > Aquarana > Aquarana catesbeiana. The sequence goes on from NC_133326.1 coordinate 139,747,901, forward strand.
CTGCCCCCCTTGTCCACCTGTTGGAGCACACGCTGTGTGGAATAATGGACAGGGCACTTGGGGCAGGAAGAGGAGGACTTCCTTAGCTGTCAAGGCCCCCTTTATCCAGACAATGTTCCTGCGTGCCCGCCGATCACACAGGAAGAGGATGTGGAGGAGGATTGTGTCACTATGGGGGTGGAGCCTGGCACTCAGCATCAGCAGCAGTCTTTAAGGGATCATTTACAGTCCCAAGAAACACATGGACTTGTACGTGGCTGGGAGGAGGTGGCTGCGGATCATGTCGTCCTTAGTGACCCAGAGGACTCCGGACCGAATGCCTCAGCAAACCTACGCTGCATGGCCTCCCTGATCCTGCAAAGCCTGTGGAAGGATCCTTGTATTCGTGGTATCAAGGAGAAGGAACAATACTGGCTGGCAACCCTCCTTGATCCACGTTACAAGGGTAAGGTTGCGGACTTTATCTTGCCATCGCAGAGGGAGCAGAGGATGAAACATCTTCGGGAGGCCTTGCAGAAAGGTCTGTGCAATTCGTTCCTAGAGACTGGGAGGTTACAAACTCCTGTTTCTGGACAACGTGCTGCTGAGGCTTCGGTCAGTCAAAGAAGGAGCGGTGGAGAAGGTGGCCGTCTGACCGATGCGTTCAGACAATTTTTTAGTCCGCAGCCCCAAGGTATGATCGGTTCCAGCAACCATCGCCGGCATCTGTTTTACATGGTGCAGGAATACCTAGGGGCAAGATCTGACTTGGACACCTTTCCCACCGAAAATCCTCTGGGTTACTGGGTCTTGAGGATGGATCACTGGCCAGAGCTTGCACAGTATGCAATTGAGCTACTGGCCTGTCCTGCATCCAGCGTTCTTTCGGAACGCACATTCAGTGCTGCTGGAAGCTTTGTAACTGATCACAGGGTGCGTCTGTCCACCGACTCGGTCGATCGACTGACCTTCATAAAAATGAATCAGTCTTGGATCACCACCAGCTACCAAGCACCTGATGCTGATGTAACCGAATAATTTTTTTTGAAATGTCAGATCCCTTCAAAGACTGCTTATGCGGATGCTGACTATCCTGTTATGCTGAGTAATTATCCTCTTCCTCCTCAATGATCATGCTGATAGCTTGTAAGAACATTTTTGGTTCTGGGTGCTGCCACCAGTGCCTAAGGCCCAATTTTTCAGCCCCTGTTTAACAGGGGCGTGTAATTACAATTTTTGATGCAATTCTTTGCAGCAGGGCTAGTTCCTGCGCTCCAACTAGAGTATCTGGGAGGGGTTGCAGTGTTGTGGCACCAGCACCAGTGCCTAAGGCCCAATTTTTCAGCCCCTGTTCAACAGGGGCGTGTAATTACAATTTTTGATGTTCCTGCGCTCCAACTAGAGTATCTGTGAGGGGTTGCAGTGTTGTGGCACCAGCACCAGTGCCTAAGGCCCAATTTTTCAGCCCCTGTTCAACAGGGACATGTAATTAGAATTCTTGATGTAATATTTCACAGCAGGGCTAGTTTCTGCACCCACCAAGAGTAACTGTGAGGACTTACAGTGTTGTGGCACCAGCACCACCACCACCAAAGGCCCAATTTTTCTGCCCCTGTTCAACAGGGGCATATAATTACAATTCTTGATCTAATATTTCACAGCAGGGCCCTGTGAGGGCTTACAGTGTTGTGGCCACAACAACACCTAAGGCCCAAATTTCTGCTGAGTATAGGGCAGGCCCCTACTTTCAAACATTCAACTTACAAACGACTCCTACTTGCAAACGGAAGGAGACAACAGGAAGTGAGATGAAATCTACACCTAGGAAGGGAAATTCTCTCCTGTAAGAGTTAATATGGGAAAAACTTTTCTCCTTTACACTGATGCTTTATCACCAATCCTTGTTTCACTAAAAACCCCAAATTTTCAAAAAACATTTGTCATTGGGACAAAAAGTGAGGTGAAATCTTCTGAAGAGGAGCACAGACAGCAAAACAAATGTCACAAGGGTAATAACCCTTCCCTATGTTTTCCAAAAAGCTTAAAATAGATTTTTTGGCTAGAGCTAAACACGTTAAAAATCTACCAGTTCAAAATTACAAACAGATTCTACTTAACAACAAACCTACAGTCCCTGTCTTGTTTGCACCGCCTGTATACTGCTGTTCAGAGTATATAGGGCCTGGGGACCCCACATCTTTCCTTTTTTAATTTGGGTGCGGGGTTCCCCTTAATATCCATACAAGACCCAAAGGGCCTGGTAATGGACTGGGGGGTACCCATGCCGTTTGTCTCACTGATATTCATCCATATTGCCAGGACTCGACATTACATTAAAGCCGCAAGCAGTTTTAAATGACTTTTATTCCTTTAAAAATGTCATTTTGTGCAGGGACTGTTCTAAGCACGGGAAACACACGCCACTTTACAGGCATATTTAAAGGAATAGTTCACTTTTTTTTTTACTTTAAGCATCATTAAAATCACTGCTCCCGAAAAAACGGCCATTTTTAAAACTTTTTTTTGCATTGATACGTGTCCCCTGGGGCAGGACCCGGGTCCCCAAACCCTTTTTAGGACAATACCATGCAAATTAGCCTTTAAAATGAGCACTTTTGATTTAGAACGTTCGAGTCCCATAGACGTCAATGGGGTTCTAACGTTCGTGTGAATTTTCGGTCCGTTCGCAGGTTCTGGTGCGAACCGAACCGGGGGGGGGATGTTCGGCTCATCCCTACTCACTGTGGAACTTTCCACAGTCCCCAATCCACCTCCTGATAGTACAGAGCCTTGGGGACATTGTTTTATGTGTATTGCTAGAGAGTTTTTTTTTTTTTTTTTGGGGGGGTGCATGTGATCAACAGAGGGTCAAGCAGCACTGTCCAGACAAAGAATCAGGAGTCATGCAGCCTCATAGGACAGTCAGGGGAGAATGAAAACTCCTCCTACAAGCTTTAATCAGACACTGGTATTAGTCACAAGACTGCTATATACTGCTGATCAAAAAAGTTATTTAGCAGTTTATATTTACTAAAATAATTGCATTTCCATGTTTTTTGTACTGTGGGAGACCAGATATAGTGAGTGCAGGGTCCTGGGTTTAGTAACACTTTATGTACAGTCAGGTCCATAAATATTGGGACACAATTCTAATCTCTTTGGCTCTATACACCACCACAATGGATTTGAAATGAAACGAACAAGATGTGCTTTTTTTTTTTTTTTTAATTATTTATTTATAACAGGAACGAGGCCCACATGGGCCGACATGGTATACAGTAGTACAGAGGGTAATATAATTGTACATTAATACATCAAAGTATATAATAACATGTCTGATTGACCAAGAACTTTGATCACAGAATAAATCGTGTTAGACATAGTTTCCTACCTTTGAGACGTCTCAAGTGTTCATGATGTTTGTCTGGGTGCCTCTACTTTAATTAGTCTGTGTTGTTAACAGACACAGTTAACAACAAGATGTGCTTTAACTGCAGACTTTCAGCTTTAATTTGAGGGTATTTACATCCAAATTAGGTGAACGGTGTAGGAATTACAACAGTTTGTATATGTGCCTCCCACTTTTTAAGGGACCAAAAGTAATGGGACAGATTAACAATCATCCATCAAACTTTCACTTTCACTTTTTAATACTTGGTTGCATATCCTTTGCAGTCAATTACAGCCTGAAGTCTGGAACGCATAGACATCACCAGACGCTGGGTTTCATCCCTGGTGATGCTCTGCCAGGCCCCTACTGCAACTGTCTTCAGTTCCTGCTTGTTCTTGGGGAATTTTCCCTTCAGTTTTGTCTTCAGCAAGTGAAATGCATGCTCAATCGGATTCAGGTCAGGTGATTGACCTGCATACCATTGCATAACATTCCACTTCTTTCCCTTAAAAAACTCTGTGGTTGCTTCAGGTCATTGTCCATCTGCACTGTGAAGCGCCGTCCAATGAGTACTGAAGCATTTTGCTGAATATGAGCAGATAATATTGCCCGAAACACTTCAGAATTCATCCTGCTGCTTTTGTCAGCAGTCACCTCATCAATAAATACAAGAGAACCAGTTCCATTGGCAGCCATACATGCCCACGCCATGACACTACCACCACCATGCTTCACTGATGAGGTGGTATGCTTTGGCTCATGAGCAGTTCCTTTCCTTCTCCATACTCTTCTCTTCCCATCACTCTGGCACAAGTTGATCTTGGTCTCATATGTCCATAGGATGTTGTTCCAGAACTGTGAAGTCTTTTTTAGATGTTGTTTGGCAATATCTAATCTGGCCTTCCTGTTTTTGAGGCTCACCAATGGTTTACATCTTGTGGTGAACCCTCTGTATTCACTCTGGTGAAGTCTTCTCTTGATTGTTGACTTTGGCACACATACACCTACCTCCTGGAGAGTGTTCTTGATCTGGCCAACTGTTGTGAAGGGTGTTTTCTTCACCAGGGAAAGAATTCTTCGGTCATCCAACACAGTTGTTTTCCATGGTCTTCCGGGTCTTTTGGTGTTGCTGAGCTCACTGATGCGTTATTTCTTTTTAAGCATGTTCCAAACAGTTGATTTGGCCACACCTAATGTTTTTGCTATCTCTCTGATGGGTTTGTTTTGTTTTTTCAGCCTAATGATGGCTTGCTTCACTGATAGTGACAGCTCTTTGGATCTTATATTGAGAGTTGACAGCAACAGATTCTAAATGCAAATAGCACACTTGAAATAAACTCCTGGACCTTTTATCTGCTCCTTGTAAATGGGATAATAAGGGAATAACACACACCTGGCCATAGAACAGCTGAGCAGCCAATTGTCCCATTACTTTTGTTTCATTTCAAATCCATTGTGGTGGTTTATAGAGCCAAAAAAAGATTAGAATTGTGTCGATGTCCCAATATTTATAGACCCGACTGTATTTTCCCAGTTAGTTTTATTTGTACTAACAGTTAAATTGTCAGAAGGTTTTGGGGGTCTACCCCAGTGGTGTCCCTTTTAAGTCTGTGCGGGGCGCCGGACACACAGGTGCTATGGGAAGCATGACGTGTTTCCAAACACGTGATTGCGACTAAGAAGCTTAATTGGCGTCCTTTAGAGCAGGGGTCATCAACCCCCGGGCCGTGGCCCTTCTGCGGCCGGACGGCAAGAGACACCTGGGCGAGCGGGCGGACAAGCAGAGATGATATGATCTCTCTCCGCCCCCCCCCCCCCTCCCCCGCATCACCGCTCTTCCGCCCTCACAGCCAGTGTTCTATCTCAGTGTCGGAGGTGCGGTGGGGAGCAGAGACATGACATCATCTCTCACTGTCTGCCCTGCATCACTGCTCTCCTGCGGCTTCTCGCTGTGAGAAAACTGGAATACCTTGGTCAGCGACGCAGCTTCCCCCCCGACAGCTAATCAGGAATGGCCAAGGGCGGAGCCAGACAGTGACAGCCGAATGAGTCCCGGACCTTCCCTCTGCCAGGTGAGACCGGCTGCAGCATGAGGAGGGAGACACCCTGCTACAGAGGGGCGATCCCACAGAGATGTGATGTCATCAGTGACAGGTGAGCTGTTTGTGGGAGTACAGGTGGGGTGTGCTGGAACTTGTAGTTCACCCCCTCAGCTGTCTGCCTCACATACCACAAGGGGCGCTCCACTCACTCTGCATCTGGTGACAGGCAGCTTTGCAAGTGACAATCCACATCTTGTGGCAGGTGATGTGGCAAGTGACAATCCACATTTTGTAGCAGGCAGCGTGACAGGTGGCGTGGCAAGTGACAATCCACATTTTGTGGCAGGCAACGTGACAGGTGGCGTGGCAAGTGACAATCCACATCTAGTGGCAGGCAGCGTGGCAAGTGACAATCCACATCTTGTGGCAGGCAGCGTGGCAAGTGACTATACACATCTTGTGGCAGGCAGCATGGCAAGTGACTATACACATCTTGTGGCAGGCAGCGTGGCAAGAGACATTCCGCATCAGCCTGACACCATATCAAGCACAGTGCCGTGATGATTGAAGCGCCAACAGCAGGCATTGCCCGCGAAAAATCGTTTACCCCACGTGACTGCACCCCCCCATCCCCCCCCCCCTCCCCCGGTCCTTGACACAATTTTCTTCCACGCAGCCGGTCCCTGGTGCCAAAAAGGTTGGGGATCACTGCTTTAGAGTGTCTTCGGGATGCAGATCAATGCACTCCAAACACTTCCACTTATATTATGCTTGCTGTGCTTAGTATGCTACTAAGCTCCTGATTGGTGTGGTCCATAGGACGTAGGCGGTGCTTTCATCGGACCCACAATGTCACATCCGGTTTCACGAGTGGATGGAGCACAAGGCCTGAGCAGGCCTGGAGGAGTCGGCCGGTAAGCATCCACGGCCAGGGTATATTCAGTGCTGCTAGGGAAGGGTGGATCCAATGGGCTGATGTCTGTGCTTAGCTGGTGCTGGATTGGACAAGGTGTCATCCTGGGACTCAGGACTGGTGCAGTGGGCTATTGCTGCTGCATCACTGGGGAGTGGGGGACACTCATAATGGGCACAGGCACAGCAGGTGTACAAACCTGACCAGGAACTCAGCACAGGGATGATGGTGGGAAGTAAATCCCTCATAATGGGCACAGTGAGGATGCATTGATGGGCACAGTGAGGCTGCAATTGATGGGCACAGTGAGGCTGCAATTGATGGGCACAGTGAAGCTGCAATTGATGGGCACAGTGAGGCTGCAATTGATGGGCACAGTGAGGCTGCAATTGATTGGCACAGCAAGGCTGCAACTGACGGACAAAGTGAGGATGCAATTGATGGGCACAGTGAGATTGCAATTGACGGGCACAGTGAGGCTGCAATTGATGGGCACAGAGAGGCTGAAATTGATTGGTACAGTCAGTGAGGCTGCAATTGATGGGCAAAGTGAGGGTGCAATTGATGTGCACAGTGAGGCTGCAATTGACGGGCACAGTAAGGCTGCAATTGATGGGCACAGTAAGGCTGCAATTGATGGGCACAGTAAGGCCGCAATTGATGGGCACAGTAAAGCTGCAATTGATGGACACAATGAGGATGCAATTGATGGGCACAGTGAGGCTGCAATTGATGGGCACAGTGAGGCTGCAACTGACAGGCACAGTGAGGCTTCAATTGACAGGCACAGAGAGGCTGCAATTGACCAAAACAGTGAGGATGCAATTAACGGGCACAGTGAGATTGCAATTGTTGGGCACAGAGAGGCTGCATTTGACGGGCACAGTGAGGCTGAAATTGATGTGCCCAGTGAGGCTGCAATTTAAATGGCTATTTACAGTCCTGCATTACTATCAGTTACATTTTTCAGTTTGTTTGCACCCCCCAAAAAATTCTGAGCACCGGCCGACAACTGATCTATCCACTTTTTCTTGGTTCAAGCAGTACTGACACACTGTGTACCAGTGTGTGTCACATGTAACTATTAAACATCCAACTATCTTGGCAATATATAGTATATACAGCAGTGGTGAACCGTCCATGCGGGGCGCAGGGGCGCTGCCCCCCTAATCTATGCACTCAGCCCCAATCTACATGCAGGGCGCCAGACACATGGATTCCAATTGGGTTTTTTTTTTTTTTTTTTTTTTTAGAAGCACACGATTAGAGCTTGAGGCTCTAATTGGCTTCAAAAAAGGGTGGGCTCCGGGTACAGTGAGCCCACCCAGTTGTGTGACAATAGTGAATTATTATTCACTATTGTCTTCCTGATTCTCCTCCCAGCTAATCAGAAAGCGAGTCCTGAGACCCGTCACCCGATCGGCCAAGGGGAGAAGCGATCCTATTGGCTGACTAGGAGGAGGAGGGAGGAGACGCACATCGGAAGCTGCTGTGATGCCGTAGAGGAGGAGATGCAGGGAAGCTGTCGCCCCCGAAAGAAGCGCTGCCTGCGACCTAGATGGGGTAAGTGCGGGGCTGGTGACAGACTGACTGGGGGGTGATATTCCGGTTGACAAGACCGACCGGGGGAAGGGGTGGTGGTTGTGGGTGTATTGCTTGCAGTCCCCCCTAAAAAATATACCACCAGCCGCCACTGATATACAGTATATAATATACAGTATAGTAAAGCTGCGCGATTCTGGCCAAAATGAGAATCACAATTTTTTTGATCAGAATAAAAAGATCACAATTCTCTCACAATTCTTGCAACATAAAATCTTTCATATTATACAAAAAAAAAAAATTGGGCTAACTTTACTGGTTAGTTTTTTTGTTTGTTTTTTTTAATTCATTTAATTCATTTTTTCCAAAAAAAATTACATTTGAAAGACCGCTGTGCAAATACAGTGTGACATAAAATATTGCAATAACCATTTTATTCTCTAGGGTCTCTACTAAAAATATATATATAATGTTTGGGGGTTCTAAGTCATTTTCTAGCAAAAAAAAAAATTATTTTAACTTGAAACCAACAAGTGTCAGAAAAAGGTTTAGTGTTTAAGTGGTTAAACTTTCCTCATTTACACTTGAAGTCTCTTCCTTTGACAAATTGTTACAATGTTTATACTTAAGTTTCACTGCTAAGAGCCCATTCACAGAGGGGCAACACGACTTCCAGCGCAACTTTGGGAGGCAACTCAATTGACGGGGCACAGTGGCTGCAATTGATGGCACAGTGGCTGTATTTGATGGGGCACAGTGGCAGCAATTGACGGGGCACAGTGGCTTCATTTGACGGGGCACAGTGGCTTCATTTGACGGGGCACAGTGGCTTCATTTGACGGGGTACAGTGGCTGCATTTGACGGGGTACAGTGGCTGCATTTGACGGGCACAGTGGCTGCATTTGACGGGCACAGTGGCTGCATTTGACGGGCACAGTGGCTTCATTTGACGGGCACAGTGGCTGTATTTAATGGGGCACAGTGGCTGTATTTTATGGTACAGTGCCTTCATTTGATGGGCCACAGTGGCTTCATTTGATGGGGCACAGTGGCTTCATTTGACGGGGCACAGTGGCTTCATTTGACGGGGCACAGTGGCTCCATTTGACGGAGCACAGTGGCTTCATTTGATGGAGCACAGTGACTTCACTTGACTGCCCCTTGGCTAATTTAAATAAATAAACTTAGGCTTTAAGGGGGCAAGGGCAGGTAGGTCAGTGTGTGTCAGGTAGGTCAGTGTGTGTCAGTCAGGTAGGTCAGTGTATAGGTAGGTCAGTGTGTGTCAGGTAGATCAGTGTGTGTCAGTCAGGTAGGTTAGTGTGTGTCAGTCAGATAGGTCAGTGTATGTCAGGTAGGTCAGTGTGTGTCAAATAGGTAGGTCAGTGTGGGTCAGTGTATGTCAGATAGGTAGGTCAGTGTACGTCAGCCAGGTAGGTCAGTGTATGACGGATAGGTAGGTCAGTGTATGTCAGTCAGATAGGTCAGTGTATGTCAGATAGGTAGGTCAGCGTGTGTCAGGTAGGTCAGTGTATGTCAGGTAGGTCAGTGTGTGTCAGGTAGATCAGTGTGTGTCAGTGTATGTCAGATAGGTAGGTCAGTGCATGTCAGGTAGGTCAGTGTATGTCAGATAGTTAGGTCAGTGTTTGTCAGGTAGGTCAGTTTGTGTCAGATAGGTAGGTCAGTGTGTGTCAGGTAGGTCAGTGTGTGTCAGCCAGATAGGTAGGTCAGTGTGTGTCAGATAGGTAGGTCAGTGTGTGTCAGCCAGATAGATAGGTCAGTGTGTGTCAGATAGGTAGGTCAGTGTGTGTCAGCCAGATAGGTCAGTGTATGTCAGATAGGTAGGTCAGTGCATGTCAGGTAGGTCAGTGTGTGTCAGGTAGATCAGTGTGTGTCAGGCATGTCAGGTAGGTCAGTGTGTGTCAGCCAGATAGGTCAGTGTACGTCAGATAGGTAGGTCAGTGCATGTCAGGTAGGTCAGTGTATGTCAGGTAGGTCAGTGTATGTCAGGTAGGTCAGTGTATGTCAGATAGGTAGGTCAGTGTATGTCATGTAGGTCAGTGTATGTCATGTAGGTCAGTGTATGTCATATAGGTCAGTGTATGTCAGGTAGGTCAGTGTATGTCAGCCAGATAGGTCAGTGTATGTCAGATAGGTAGGTCAGTGCGTGTCAGGTAGGGAACACCCCCCTCCCATCGGGAACCCGGCGCCTTTGTCGCTGCCGCTTCCGGGTCGGGGGTTATCCTTTGATGTGGCTTCCCGGCAGGGGGGGGGACCCGGCAACCACCAGGCGGCTCCTCCCCCGTTCTTCCCCATCAGGCACCCGGGCTAGTACCGGGTGCTACATTGGGGATCCTTCCTCCTTGCCGGCGGAGTTCCGGAACACTCTCGGACGTTCCCTGTTCACTGCGCATGCGCGGGGCCCCATGCATGCAACGTGACGCGGGAGCATCACAGAATTGCGACGAGAGTGACATCATTTCGGAGCCGTTCGGCTTTTCCCGAACGCCGGGGAGGCCACACTAGGCTGCTCGGATGTCGGCCATGCCGCCTGTGATGGTTGATGGGCCGTCAGTGCTCACCTGTGGTGAATCATGTTGAGGCACACACTCCCCCAATAAGTGGTATATATATGGGTGGTAGCAACCATATACTCCTAGTTTCTTTCTGTCTGGTGGATTAGAAGCACACGCAGCTCCTGCACTGTAAGTATATTTCTTAGCAATGTGTCTTTGCACCATTTTTGCCCAATATAGCTATGGTTTATGATGAAATCAATTACTTTTATTTTTACTTATCTACTTATAGTGATATTTCTTTTATACGTATTTCATTCCAGACTGGTCGACTCGGATTGGATATTGATCCACTGAGCCCAACACAGCTTGCAGCCAATCCCGGGTTGGGTCACAAGTCACAGTCTATTTATATGGGGCAATATGGTGCAGCCACATGTGCTATCTAATACCCTCTAAGGTAATGTTTGGATTCACGTTTTTTCTTTTCACTCCCTGGATCCAATTTGTGTTCTCTCTCACTTGTTTTGCTCACTGTTGGTTTTTCCAAATAATTTTTTACTTATGTCACCATCTTTCTCACACAGCACAAACCCATTGCACAGTTTTTCTTCACTCTCACACCATTCATCCTATGCTCATCACTTTTTCACTTTCCTTCCATTTCCCCCTTTTTTTTTTCCCATCTTCTTTCCCTTGTTCCTTCACATTCCTCTTACCACTAATTTCACACATGGTATAAATTGAGCTGGCCTGTATTACCATCTTTACTTTCTATGTAATCACTCCACCTAAATGGTTCTCCCCCCCCCCTTTTCTACCTATTCATATATTTGGCATACATATATATATCTTCTGAACGCTTTGAGGCTTTCTCTACTTATATACATATGATACATTTGGAGACTTTTGTCTCCTAGTGTTCAATTGTCCACCCATTAATCTTATTAATTTGTTTTATATATAATGGGCGTTCCACTTAGTTTGTCTTTGAATTTCATCACAGGTGTGGCCTGCCTTTCGGCCGGCCCTCTGACCTAGCAGGTGGTGCTTGGTAGTGTGACCTCTCGTAAGTTGCATTACTGGATTACTGCCCCGGTTTTGGCTGCTGTGGAGGTGCCTTGGGACTGAGGGAAAAGTAATTTTTAAAAGGGATCTCCATGTGGGAGGCTTCTTTCTTTTCTTGCTGGACATACATTGTTGGGGAACTATATTAAAGTACTTCCCACTGGAGCTCATTGTTTTAACTTTCATGTCATGTCATTTTTGTAAAAATAAATACGTCTATTTTTTCATACATTATTGACTCAATCTGTTATTGTTCTGCCTAAAAACCCCACCCCGGGGAGACTCCTTTCTTTTGTTCCACCCCCCTCCATACAACCCCGCCGCCCCATCCCCCCACCCCCCCGGGTGCCAGGCTCTGACCTGGTCTTTTTGCCACCTAGCAACTCCCCTGGTGCACAGTAAACAAAGGCATATGCATTGGCAGGTCATCTTGTAGAGCAATGTAATGACCAATGCAAACACACTGGACCTTATGGCCAACAATGGGAGTCTGCAATTGCCAGGTGCCTGGACTGACACCCGGCTCAGCCTCTCAGTGAGTCTCTGATAGACTGAGCTGCCCCCCACCCCTCCACAGCTCAGCGATCCAGTGAGCGAGGAGGGGGCAGAGCGGAGAGCTGCTGATTGACAGTCTGCAGCTCTCTGCTCGGGGAACTGTGAGAACCGAGCCAACGGCAATGTTCGATCGCTCGGTTCTCAGTGCCAATGCTGCATCCACCTATTAAACTGAAAAAAAAAAATCCTTTACTTCTCTTTTAAATAGAAGAAGGAAAGCTAGGTAGGATATGTAGGCAAGAAAAAGCAAGTAAAAGGCCAAGCAACAAATTTTGCATTTGTTTTGGTTATGCTATGTGAACGGGAACATGAAACAGATATAAAGTTGGTGCTATCCCAATCTGGCTGAAAAAGTGGAAATACATTTTATTCCTATGGGTGTTCGGGTGTCACTGGATATGTACAAACACATTAAGGTTTTAGCTTTATTATTGTCCATTTTTTTACATTCCACTAAGTCCATGCATTTTACACCTATTTTATTTTCTGCTAAGCCCCAGGCAGCAAATACCTGTAAATACAAAGCAGCATTCTCCCATCCACAGGGATGTCACTGGTAGACAGAGGTCACATGCATCAAAGGCCAAATCTAATAGTCTTTAGGTGGTTACTGTTTGGCCTCCTTCATGCAGGCGATTACATACACTGGATTCCAACCTAAGTATCAGCAGATTCTTATAGCTGGACTGACAGGTGTATGTGAACAACGGCAGCCACTCAGCCTGTATGAAGTAATAACAGGCTGAAAGGAGCCGTCGCTGTTTGCATGTATCTGCACACATCTTTCTGCATCCAGCGGCTATCATCAGTCCCTAATAGCTACAGCCGCTGTCAACTTGATGCGGTGAATGCTGTTCATTCACAGCTTGTTCACAAGCATGATCATTGTTCCCGCACTGAATCTTGGAAAGCCTGACACTAAGCTCCCAGGAGACAGTGCGGCGCCGGGGAAAGACAATAAACATGCTTACTCCCATGGGAGGAGAGACAGGAAGTGCCACAATAAAGTACAATATAAAGGTAATTGCAGCGATAAAAAAAATTTTTGTGCGGCATTTGAACATCTATGCAATTAACTGAAGGGGGTAAGATTAAGTTAAAAATTTGAGTGGAACCCCTCTTTAAAGAGGTTGTAAACCTCCCTTTACACTTTCTACCTATAGGTAAGCCTACAATAAGGCTTACCTATAGGTACTGTAAATATCTCCTAAACATGTGCCGTTTAGGAGATATTTACAGTATACTGTGCCAATGATGTCACCCATGCCGTTTCTTCAGTAGCGAGTGCGGCACATGCGCTGGAGTGACGTCATGCTGCTCTGGCCAGTCACAGAGCCCGGAGTCCGCGGCCCCGGAAGGAAGAGGGGCGAACATGGATGCGACCTGCAGCGGGTACGGCGTAGGCTTCGTATGCAGGTAAGTGTCACATAATGTGCTAGTATGCAATGCATACTAGCACATTATGTCTTTACTTTGCAGGGGAGGGAGAAGAAGAAAATGTTAGCAAGGATTTACTTCCTCTTTAAATATTTTAGGTGCAAAACTATTACAGAAATAGGCGTGACTAAATATGGACTCGTTATTCTATTTTGAATGGGCTGCCAATGTACAAAATCAGAGACAGTTGGGAGCTATGATTGAGAGATGAGTTCATTACTATGCCACTTCTCTATTCACTGTCCAGCCGCAGGTACAATGCTTTGCAGGCTCCTTAGGGACAATATAATAAATGCACATTTTTAGCTGCAAAATATGTGCATTTATTTTTTTTTTAATATAGGTGAACTTACCCTTTAATTCTGCATCCATTGATCCATTGTTTCAGGGAATTACAATCATCATTTTTTTTAATGCTTTTGAAGTATACCTAAACTCAAGAACAAAACTTTAAAGCTAAACTCTAAGCAATTAAAAAAGACAAAGTAATACCTGAATGTGACCTGGTAATAGCCTCCTGCTGCCCCTGTACAGCAAAGCTTGAGTGTTAGAAGAAGAAGCAGTACAAGGAGCAAATCAGTTTGTGTGCTGTCAAGCAGCATTTAATGGATATGATCAGAGTAACTGAGACATACAGTACCTCCCAGACAGGAATGAGGGACATCTATCTATATATTATTAGCAAAAGTGTGTAGGCATAGAACACACCCCCTGCCACACCCCCTATAGGAGAAAAAAAAAGACTGGTTAAACCCACAAGTGTTATTTTTTTAAACACTACTATTCGTTTATATTGGCTTTTGAAATTTTGAAATTTAGAAATTGGATGAAAGGTTTAGCACTACAAACCATTTGTATCAGATAAATAGTGCATTTTACATACAACTATACATACAGTATCTCACAAAAGTGAGTACACACTCCCACATGTTTGTAAATATTTTACTATATCTTTTCATGTGACAACACTGAAGAAATTGTACAGCTTGTATAATAACTTATATTTGCTGTCCCCTCAAAATAACTCAACACACAGCCATTAATGTCTAAACCGCTGGCAACAAAAGTGAGTACACCCCTAAGGGAAAATGTCCAAATTGGGCCCAATTAGCCATTTTCCCTCTCCGGTGTCATGTGACTCATTAGTGTTACAAGGTCTCAGGTGTGAATAGGGAGCAGGTGTGTTAAATTTGGTGTTATCGCTCTCACTCTCTCATACTGGTCACTGGAAGTTCATGAGACTTCATGGCAAGGAACTCTCTGAGGATCTGAAAAAAAGAATTGTTGCTCTGCATAAAGCTGACCTAGGCTATTTGGTTCAGATGGTGTCACGCGTGTGTGACGGCAACCAGGTGAGGGTACAAAGACAAGTGTGTCTTGCCTACAGTCAAGCATGGTGGTGGAAGTGTCATGGTCTGGGGCAGCATGAGATCTGCTGGCACTGGAGAGCTACAGTTCATTGAGGGAACCATGAATCCCAACATGTACTGTGACATACTGAAGCAGAGCATGATCCCCTCTCTTTGGAGACTGGGCCACAGGACAGTATTCCAACATGATAATGACCCCAAACACACCTTCAAGACAACCCCTGCCTTGCTAAAGAAGCTGAGGCTAAAGGGCCAAGCATGTCTCTAGACCTAAACCCTATTGAGCATCTGTGCGGCATCCTTAAAAATATATATAAAATATATATATATGTAGCACTAACTCACGGTGGAGCTGCTAGTTTAAGCGGGTCTGTTACTTTCACCTTGCTTCCCTTGGTTTTACTGGCACCGGTCTAGGGGTTCCATTGAGTTTACTTCTGGACGACACACGCACTAACACTGGAGTACGTTTTCAATGCTTTATTGAACAGACAAACTTTAGGAAGTAGCAGGAAAGAGGCGGAAAAGGAAACTCTCAGGAGAAACTCAAATATCTTCTTGCAAAATCTTAGCGACAAATGTCCCAGTAGAATTCAGATAATTATGTGGAATGCGCTCCCCTCATGGGACACACTCTTTGCTTGTCTGGATAGGCCTCTCTCACCGGTCTAGCAGCCAGTACGCAGCACGAATCTAAAGTCTCTGCCACAGACTAGTTTGGGGGGGGTAAATCTGCACAATCCTCTGCCACAGGATGTATCAGATTCTCTGCAGTGAACAGTCAGTCACAGTGCCTGAACCTTTAAGCCGAACCGGCAACACTATGCTGTATGGTTACTTCTTTTGGATACGTCCTCCAGCCGAGTCACCAGGCCCCTCCATAGATCAGCACGCTGCGTGATCTCTCCAAGACGGGTCCTCCCCTGGGATCTACCCTGGGGCTACACACGAACACCTGTCCTACAGACGGTGAGTACGGCACGTCAGCACGCCCGACGTACGTTTCGTCACACTTCTGACGTCGTCTGGGTCTGCCCCAGACAACGTCAGAAGTGTGACGAAACGTACGTCGGGCGTGCTGACGTGCCGTACTCACCGTCTGTAGGACGGGTGTTCGTGTGTAGCCGGCCGGCTTCTTATGCCTATTTATACTCAACACATTGTAAGTGTACTTTTAATTTTTTAAATAAATATCCATCCAGGATTACACTATGTTGCTCTTCCTCTCTCTTTTTTGGGGCATTGTCTGTGAGAACAACTCCTAGATAGGAGTTTAGCATCTCCCGCATCCAGGTTCCCTTTTTATGGAGGCTAGTGGTCCAGTCACAGTCTAAGGAGCGGTTTAGTGGTGTCTCCATCTCAAGAAAGGCCCCGACCGGGTTAAGGTCACAAGCTTTCTTAAGCTTGCCTGTTGGTAAGCGCGTATTTTACTCATATCACAGTGGTGCGGTGAAGGTTATCCAGTCTCATTCGCTAATATTTCTGGAAGAGACCCAAGCTGGGGTTCTTCATCCGTTTCACCTTTGAAGATTGTCACTGTTAGAACTGTACTGATTCAATTGATCAGATTATGGACTTTATGCATCATTTATCACTATTGTGACATTTATTTATCACATTTTGGTTTACAGCGCTGCTTCTTCTATGTCACAGTACATGTTGGTATTCATGGTTCCCTCAATGAACTGTAGCTCCCCAGTGCTGGCAGGACCCATGTAGCCCCAGACCATGACACTCCCACCACCATTCTTGAACGTAGGTATGACACATTTTTCTTTGTACTCCTCACCTGGTTGCTGCCACACACGCTTGACACCATCTGAACCAAATAAGTTTATCTTGGTTTCATCAGACCACAGGACATGGTTCAAGTAATCCATGTCCTTTAGTCTGCTTGTCTTCAGCAAACTGTTTACGGGCTTTCTTGTGCATCATCTTTAGAAGAGGCTTCCTTCTGTGATGACAGCCATGCAGACCAGTTTGATGCAGTGTGCGGCGTATGGTCTGAGCACTGATAGGCTGACCCCCCACCCCTTCAACCTCTGCAGCAATGCTGGCAGCACTCATACATCTATTTTCCAAAGACAACCTCTGGATATGACGCTAAGCACGTTCACTCAACTTCTTTGGTCGACCATGCCGAGGCCTGTCCTGAGTGGAACCTGTCCTGTTAAACCGCTGTATGGTCTTGGCCACCGTGCTGCAGCTTAGTTTCAGGGTCTTGGCAATCTTCTTATAGCCTAGGCCATCTTTATGTAGAGCAACAATTCTTTTTTTCAGATCCTCAGAGAGTTCTTTGTCATGAAGTGTCATGAACTTCCAGCGACCAGTATGAGAGAGTGTGAGCGATAATACCAAATTTAACACACCTGCTCCCCATTCACACCTGAGACCTTGTAACACTAACGAGTCACATGACCCCAGGGAGGGAAAATGGCTAATTGGGCCCAATTTGGACATTTTCACTTAGGGGTGTACTCACATTTGTTACCAGTGATTTAGACATTATTGTCCGTGTTGAGTTATTTTGAGGGGACAGCAAATTTACACTGTTATTCAAGCTGTACACGCACTACTTTACATCGTAGCAAAGTGTCATTTCTTCAGTGTTGTCACATGAAAAGTTATAATAAAATATTTACAAAAATGTGAGGGGTGTACTCACTTTTGTGAGATACTGTGTATATATATATATATATATATATATATATATATATATATATATATATATATTGTATTTATACGACCAAAATGAGGGACAAATGAGGAGGAAGGAGAAACCGAGGGTATTTGCTCCAAATCAGTGACGGTCCCTGGGAATCAGGGACATTTGGGAGCTATGATTGAGAGATGAGTTCATTACTATGCTGCTTCTCTATTCATTGTCCAGTCACAGGCTGAGGTGGGACAAGGATCACCTGGGCTCAGAGGAAGTAGGCTGAAAGATACTGGCCATCAGACTGAGGACATCTAGTGAGCAAAATAAAGTAAAGATCTCTGAATTGAAGCAAAAGCTGATTTTGTTAATGTATCTTTTAATGGGGTATTCATTGTTGTTATCTTGTTATGTTTGCCCTTGTTATGTTTGCCCTTGTTATGTGGGACTATATTATATCTGAGCACCACAAACCATAAAACACTATTTATTTTTTTAATATTTAAAACAAACTCTTCCACCCATCCATGTCTCCGTGTTTTATTTTACACCCACCTAGCATTTCTAGCCACAGCCATCTTGAGTAAGGGCAGATGAATTATGTAGCATTTACTTCCTGGAATCCATCTGTCCTTAGTACAGGTATGCAGGTAGGAGGATGTGCTTAGCTGAGAAAAACCCCTCCTCCCCCCGAAGACTCCTGGGACGTATGACATCATTTGCCTAGGCCTGGAAACCAGGAAGTAACTGAAGAAATGTAAAAATATATAAAACAAGTAAATATGATATACTTTCCTATCTATTTACGAACACTAGCAGCATAAGGATGAAAAATAGTCACTGTTGATTGAGAGTGAAGTTCTGATTTAAGCTGGTCATAGACGGAACAAAATTCATCTGGTTCAGTAGGGACCAGCTAAATTTTGATCCATGTGTGGCAGAAGTATAGTTGCCAACAGTCCCGATTTTCCCAGGACAATCCCGATTTTGGGACCCTCGCCCCGATTTAATCTTGTCCTGATTGTTTTCCCGAATTTTTGGGTTTGTCCCGAGAAAATCGTGAATGTTTTTGTCAAAAAACGGCAATGGCTCCACAAAAATGGCCGCTGTCGCCTCCACGAGTCAGTCACAGAGTTGTTTCCCCTTGTGTTCAGTGCAGGGGAGAGGGACAGCCAATCGGCTTCTCTCTTCAGTGTACAAATAGAAAATTCTATTGTACACTGAAGCCTATTGGCTACAGGGATTGATGACCCCTCCCCCCTCTCCACTGAACACAAGGAAATGTTCAGTCGCCGCCGCTGCCGCCAACCCTCCGCTCTTCCCCGTGTATGACAGTGTCCGAGAGCGGCACTGATGGAAGGAGCGGGGCTCGCTGGCTGAGGACAGTGCACTAATGGTCCTGGCTCCCCCCTTACAATGA
The DNA here is from genome assembly GCF_042186555.1 of Aquarana catesbeiana. Classification (NCBI taxonomy): domain Eukaryota; kingdom Metazoa; phylum Chordata; class Amphibia; order Anura; family Ranidae; genus Aquarana; species Aquarana catesbeiana. The sequence goes on from NC_133326.1 coordinate 139,766,788, forward strand.
GCAGTTATACAGTCACACTGATGGAAAGACTGGAGCTCCGCTGGCTGGGGACAGTACACTGATGGTCCTGGCTCCCCCTTGCACCCTGTCCCCCATGTCACCACCATACCTGCTTCCCTCTCCCCCCCGTGTCACCACCATACCTGCACCCCCCTCTCCCCCCATGTCACCACCATACCTGTTTCCCCCCTCCCCCTGTGTCACCACCATACCTGCTTCCCCCCTCCCCCCGTGTCACCACCATACCTGCTTCCCCCCTTTCCCCCGTGTCACCACCATACCTGCTTCCCCCTCCCCCCATATCACCACCATACCTGCCCCCCCTCCCCCTGCAAGGGCTGGGACAGTGATAATAATGGGAGATTTTAACTACCCAGAAATTGACTGGAGTAATGGCACTGCTGGGACAGTTAAAGGGCAAAAATTTATAAACCTAGTACAGGACAATTTTATGGTCCAGTTTATTGAGGCCCCAACTAGGAATGAAGCTCTGTTGGACCTGGTAATCTCAAACCATGCAGAGCTTATTACTAATGTGCAGATAAAGGAACACCTGGGTAGCAGTGACCATAACATGATTTCATTTGATGTTAGCTGTAAACAAGAAATACATAAGGGAAAGATAAAAACACTTAACTTCAAGAGAGCAAATTTTCCAAGGATGAGGGCTGCTCTCGAGGACTTAGACTGGGAGGGAATATTGGCAGCGATAAACACAGAACAGAAATGGGAATTCTTCAAAAAGACTGTTTGGGACCTCACTGCAAAGTATATTCCCATGGGCAATAAGTTTAAAAGGCTAAAAAGAAAACCTATGTGGCTCACGGTCAAAGTTAGAAAAGCTATAAACAATAAGAAAAGAGCTTTTAAAAAATATAAAAATGAAGGAACACTAGTGTCATTTAAATGCTACAAAGAATTTAACAGAATATGTAAAAAGGAAATCAAGGGTGCAAAAATTCAAAATGAACGACAGATCGCAAAAAATAGTAGGACAAACCCCAAAAAATTCTTCAAATATATTAATAGTAAAAAGGTCAGATCTGAGCATGTAGGCCCTTTACAAAATAATCTAGAGTGGGTGACTGGGGACAAGGAGAAGGCTAATTTATTAAATACTTTCTTCAGCTCTGTGTATACAAAAGAGCATGGGGGAGCTCATGTCCATAATGGGGGTGGTATTGACACAGCCCCCAATGAGCCACAATGGCTCAAAAGGGATATGGTCCAGAAATATTTAGACAGAATAAAGGTGGATAAAGCACCTGGACCTGATGGCATCCACCCACGGATCCTAAAAGAATTGAGCTCTGTAATTTCAAAGCCATTGTATCTAATTTTTAGGGACTCATTAATGACGGGAATAGTACCGCTGGATTGGCGCAGGGCGAACGTGGTGCCTATATTTAAAAAGGGATCAAAGTCTTTACCAAGTAACTATAGACCTGTTAGTTTAACTTCTATAGTCGGGAAGATACTGGAGCGTTTAATAAAAGACCACATAGACGAGTTCTTGCTGGAAAAAAACATTTTAAGCAACAGACAGCATGGATTCATGAAAGACAGAAGTTGTCAGACAAACCTGATTTCTTTTTATGAAGAGGTAAGTAAAACCTTGGACAGAGGGGTGGCTGTGGACGTGGTTTATTTGGATTTTGCAAAAGCGTTTGATACAGTTCCGCACACACGGCTCATGTGTAAGTTAAAGTCTACAGGCTTGGAAATATCAGTTTGTAAATGGATAGAAAACTGGCTAAAAGACAGAATTCAGAGAGTAGTGGTTAATGATTCTTACTCTGAATGGTCTAAGCCGTTATCAGTGGTGTACCCCAAGGTTCAGTGCTGGGACCCTTACTCTTTAATATCTTTATAAATGATATTGGGTCTGGGATCAAAAGTAACATTTCTGTCTTTGCAGATGACACCAAGCTATGCAGTGGAATAACGTCCTTACAGGATGTCTCCAATTTACAAGCCGACCTCAATGCACTGTCTAATTGGGCGACTATGTGGCAGATGAGGTTTAATGTTGAGAAATGTAAAGTTATGCACTTGGGGGCTAAGAATATGCATGCATCATACATGCTAGGGGGAGTACAACTGGGGGAATCTGTAGTGTAGAAGGATCTGGGGGTTTTGGTAGATCATAAGCTCAATAATAGCATGCAATGCCAAGCTGCGGTTTCCAAAGCGAGCAAAGTTCTTTCTTGTATTAAGAGAGGTATGGACTCCAGAGAGAGAGATATCATTTTGCCCCTGTTCAAATCATTAGTAAGACCTCATCTGGAATATGCAGTTCAGTTTTGGACACCAGTTCTCAAAAAGGATATCGTGGAACTGGAGAAAGTGCAGAGAAGGGCAACCAAACTGATAAGAGGCATGGGGGAGCTCAGCTATGAGGAAAGATTAGAGGAACTGAATTTGTTCACTCTTGAGAAGAGGAGAATAAGGGGGGATATGATCAACATGTTTAAATATATAAGGGGTCCATATAGTGAACTTGGTGTTGAGTTATTCACTTTACGGTCAACACAGAGGACAAGGGGGCACTCTTTACGACTGGAGGAAAAGAGATTTCATCTCCAAATACGGAAAGGTTTCTTCACAGTAAGAGCTGTGAAAATGTGGAATAGACTCCCTCCAGAGGTGGTTCTGGCCAGCTCAGTAGATTGCTTTAAGAAAGGCCTGGATACTTTCCTAAATGTACATAATATAACTGGGTACTGACATTTATAGGTAAAGTTGATCCAGGGAAAATCCGATTGCCTCTCTGGGATCAGGAAGGAATTTTTTCCCCTGCTGTAGCAAATTGGAGCATGCTCTGCTGGGGTTTTTTGCCTTCCTCTGGATCAACTGTGGGTATAGTATTGGGTATATTGGATTGTACGTTTTTTGTTTTTTTTTGTGGTTGGACTGGATGGATTTGTGTCTTTTTTCAACCTGACTAACTATGTAACTATGTAACTATGTCATCACCATACCTGTTCCTCCCATGTCGCCACTATACCTGCACCCCCTCCCCCCATATCACCACCATACCGGCCCCCCCTCCCCCATGTCATCACCATACCTGTTCCCCCCATGTCGCCACTATACCTGCACCCCCTCCCCCCATATCACCACCATACCTGCAGCCCCCTCTCCCCCATGTCACCACTATACCTGCCTCCCGCTCCCATGTCATCACCATACCTGTTCCCCCTCATGTCACCACCATACCTGCACCCCCTCCCCCATGTCAACACCATGCCTGCACCCGCCTGCACCCGCCTCCCCCCCCATGACAACACCATGCCTGCATCCCCCTCCCCCCATGCCTGCACCCCCTCCCCCAAGTCATCACCATGCCTGCACCCCCTCCGGCCTAGTCACCACCATGCCTGCACCCCCTCTGGCCTAGTCACCACCATGCCTGCACCCCCTCCGGCCTAGTCACCACCATGCCTGCACCCCCCAGGTCACCATCATGCCTGCACCCCCAAATCACCACCCTGTCTCCACCCTTCCCCAAGTCAGCCTGTAACACCCCAAGTCACCATGCTTCCACCCACACACCTCTCTCCCCTTGTCACCACTCTTGAGGAGATGTAGCTAGACTGTAGCCAACACTCCATCTGCAGCCAACACTCCGCTGGGGGCACTGATTTGAGGCACTCCGCTGGGGACACCTGATGTAAGAGGCACTCCGCTGGGGACACCTGATGTAAGAAGTACTGTACTGGGGACACCTGATGTAAGAGGCACTCCACTGGGGACACATGATGTAAGGAGGCACTCCGCTGGGAATGCCTGAAGGAAGGAGGCTCTCTGCTGGGGCACCTGATGCAAGGACGGACTCTGCTGTGGGCACCTGATGTAAGGATGAACTCTGCTGGGGGCACCTGATGTAAGGACAGACTTTGCTGGGGGCACCTGATGTAAGGACAGACTCTGTTGGGGGAACCTGATGGCATCTGGTGGCAGGTGACGTAGCAGGTGACACGCTCAGTGGTCCCACTGATTCTGCATTATGGTGAGTTGAATGATTTCATTCTATATTACAATGTAATAATAGAAATAATGCACTTCAATCATCCTGACAACACCATAACAACTATGGTGCCGGGATGATTGAAGCGCCAATACCATGTGTTTGGAGTATCTTTATCTGCTGATGGTTAAACTCTGGAATACACATTTCTATTGTGGTGTAGGATCTGGGTCTGCTGTCCCTCCATTCCTCTCCCTCTACCCCCCTTTCCCCCTTTCCGTCTGCATCCCTCATTCATCTCAGACTCTAACCACACCCCATTTTAGCCATGCCCATGTAAGCCATGCCCATGTAAGCCACGCCCATTATTTCACGTAAACCACACCCATTGTTTTTGTTTTTCCTTTTCCCTATGCCAGGCCTACTAACGCATGCCCCGCCCCCTAATTATAGGCTGACTCCACCTTCAGTCAAAATTTTTACAATGTTGGCAACTATGCAGAAATGGATCTAACAATCGACTTTTGTCAAATGGGCTTGTTGAAAAACTTTTCTGGATCAGCGGCTGCAGCCACTAATCAGTGTATTCTTACAAAAGAGAGTCCCCACTGTCAGAAACTGATGTCTCAGCAAGAAGGATTACTCTGTGTATGGGAGAATCCCTTCATCATTTTTCGTTCAGCCCTTCAGCCAAACTTATCATCCGATGTGTTGCAGCCACTTTTTGGCCAGTCATTTTCCACTCTTCTCAGATGATTTTGAAATGGACTTTTCTTGAGCTGGGTGGTGCTGACCAGGCCAGTTCATCAGGAATTGACCAAAATGTGTGCTGCGTATGGCTAGTTTAAGGCTAAGAACATTTTCTGCAAGTTTCCAAACATCTTTTTGATCCTGTCAATAATCCTTGTACCCTCCTGTGGATTGAACTTAGATCATAAAGTGGTATTAAACCCAAGACCAAAAATTTAATTGTGACAGACCCAACAGGGACAGGGGCTTTTGTATGCTCGGATAAGAGTCTGGTATGGATTTGGGGGGGTTTGGGGGAACCCCACGTCATTTAAAAAAAAAAAAAAAAGTGTTTTTTTTCTTTATTTGTTTTCAATAGCCGGGTGCTGGCAATTGCAACCGCAAGTCAATTTAAATGTGATTTCACTCGTCTTATATTCTTTAGAAATTTCATGTTTGCTGCAGCATGTTCTATATATGCTACAGATGCGCCACTTTACAGCCAGACTAAGGGGACCACCCAAGCACTATATTTAAAGAATTTTTTTGTATTTATTGTTGCACTTTAAGCATCATTAAAATCACTGCTCCTGAAAGAACTATTGTTTTAAAAAATTTTTTTTTGCATTGATACATGTTTCCCAGGGCAGTACCCAAACCCCCATACCCCTTTTATGGCCAATTACTTGTATATAAGCATTCAAAATGGGCACTTTTGCTTTTTCCCTTTTCGGATCCCATAGATTTCGATGGGGTTCGCCGTTCGCGTTAGAACTTTTCCCCTGTGCGGGAGTTATGCTGCAAACAGGTCTCTACTGTTTAACCACTTCCCTACCGCGCATAGTCATATGATGGCGACAGGAACCCTTTGTCCCTCCGGGCCGCCATCATATGACGTCTTTTAATTCCTGAGCCTCTAGGGGGTGCGTGCGCGCCCGCCGCGTCACTAGGCACCCGATGCGCATACCCGGTGGCTGCGATGTCCGCCGGGCACCCGCGATTGCCCATGAACACACAAATCCACGTCCTGTCAGAGAAGAGGAGACCGATGGTGTGTTCTCAGTACAGAGGAACATTGATCGGTCTCCTCCCCTTGTGAGTCCCCTCCCCCTACAGTTAGAATCACTCCCTAGGATACACATTTAACCCCTTCCTTGCCCCCTAGTGTTAACCCCTTCCCTGCTAGTCACATTTACACAGTAATCAGTGCATTTTTATAGCCCTGATTGCTGTATAAATGTGAATGGTCCCAAAAATAGTGTCAAAAGTGTCCGAAGTGTCCGCCACAATATCGCAGTCATGATAAAAAAAAAAAAAAAATCGCAGATCTCCGCCATTAGTAGTAAAAAGAAAAAAAAAAAAAAATAACAATAAAAATGCCATAAATGTATCCCCTATTTTGTAGACCCTATAACTTTTGCGCAAACCAATCAATATACGTTTATTGAGGTTTTTTTTACCAAAAATATGTAGAAGAATACATATTGGCTTAAACTGAGCAAAACATTTGTTTTTGTTTGTTTTAATGGGATATTTATTATAGAAAAAAGTAAAAAATATTGTGTTTTTTTAAAAATTGAAGCTCTTTTTTGTTTATAGCGCAAAAAATAAAAACTGCAGAGGTGATCAAATACCACCAAAAGAAAGCTCTATTTGTGGGGGAAAAAATTATCAAAATTTCATATGGGTACAGTGTTGCATGAGTGCGCAATTGCCATTCAAAGTGTAACAGCGCTGAAAGCTGAAAATTGGTCTGGGCAGGAAGGGGGTGAAAATGCCCTGTATTGAAGTGGTTAATGAGATCTGTTCCTAGAATAGGGGTGGTCACTCCCTGACTAATCAAGGCTTGTCTAGGGGCCCAGCTGTTGATTAGCTTACTGTTAATTAGATCACTGTTTAATTAGGTTATTGTTAGTTGCTAGCTGTTCATTAGATGTACTGATGATATTACTGTTTCAAGTTTGCATTGTTTAGGACAGTGTTTCTCAACCTTTTTTCAGTTACAGCACCCTGTAAAATTCTGCACAATCACAAATAGTTTTACGTAACACGGCATCATCCACACACATAGGACGCCCAACATTAGAGGTGATTTATTCATACAACGCGCACTGGTACTGACTAGTTGTCAGGGCTGGGCTCAGCCCTTCCTTCTCTGAGCTGGCCGCTCAGCTGTCAGCTAATTGCCATCTCCCATCGCTCCACAGTGACTCACCTGTTGATGATATTCTGCCTACTTAAGTCCTGCCTACTTAAGCCATCCAGTCTAGATGATCTCTGCCTTCGCCTTGGTCAACATCACAGACTTGCTTGGCTGACATTCCTTCTGGCTTCAGATCCTGCTTGCTGTTCCACTATGCTGTTCTCTGGCTTCCTGACTTTCTGGCTTGCCTGACTATCTGTTCTGGTTACAGAAATTTGTTTTGACTACGTTTGTTCTATTTACTTTTATTATTAAACAAGTGTGATTTAACTGTACTTCTATCTTGGTCTGTTTCATGGTTTCTGACACTAGTATTCAAGCGTTAGTCTTTCCCCTTATTTTCTCTTCTTCACTTGGCTAACATGACCCCAGTGCTGATAGAGAGGTACAAACAAGGAAGTCCTCAGGCATCTGATATCTGCCTTATCAACCTATAAAGTCATTGGTTGTTAGGACACCAGCAGCTGACCTGCATGGCACCCAAGGTTGTAGTGCTGCACAATAAAAACCTGTAGCATTGTGTAACAAAAAAGCAAGCTTGATCCACCCACTGGTTTGTTGACATTTTTTGGGCAATTGGGGGCAATTTTCTAGGCATTCTTCCGAGGCATCCTGGTTGAAAAAGGCTGATATATTGCAACAAAAGAAATTCATTTTACCTCTGAATAAGCATTGGCTTGCCCGGAATGTGGCAATTCTCCTGGAGAACAGAGTTTTTTATCTATGACCTTGTACACTTTTCCCAAAGTTTTTTTGGACAATTTGGGGAATTTTTTACGCATTTTGTCAAGGCACCCCTGAAGAACCCAGAAGGCACCCTGGCTGAAGAAGGCTGGTTTAAAAAATTGTGATCAAGGTCTGATTTTGTGTGGTATAAATTCTGTGTGAATAAATGGTTCCAGTTTGCACCTAAGCTAGTATCGTCTAGTTCTTTGGTGCAATTCTCACCTATAATACCTGGTTCCAGAGTGGAGGAAGCTGTATCTTGGCAGAAGCACCCAGGTGGGGTGCCAAGCAGTTCGTCACATTTGGGTGGCAGCAGCAGTTCCTCCCTCAAGCAGCCCAAAAGCCCCTGTCCTGGTTGGGTCTGCCACAGTAATATATTGCAGCTTACCAATTATTAGATGTAGTGGCTGGATTTGTTTTCATTTTTTAGGCTTTTTCCCCACTGTTTTCACTGGAGGAATGAGTACAGGAGGCACAGCAGACAGTATCACTGTCAGTCGGGGGGGGGGGGGGTGTTTTAATGTGTTAGCAGACTTAGGTACACTAACACATTGAAGCCAAACTCCAGCTAGCCCTCTAAAATCCGTTACAGCAAACTGTTTTTTTTTTTCTTTTGGGGGTAAAGGTTTTACATTAATAAATAAATGCTGATCATTTTAAGCACCCCGGCCAGTGTTAAATTGTTTTCCTCGTCCCTATAACTGCAAGAGAACAGACTAAGGCCTCTTTCACATGGGACGGATCCATGATGATCCACCCCGTGAACATCCGCTTGCTCAGCGGGGATCGCTCCGCCAATCCCCGCTGAGCAGGCAGATGACAGGTCTGTCTCTGCACACTGTGCAGTGACGGACCTGTCAGAGTGCCGCTCTCCCCTATGGGGGATTGGATGACGACGGTCCGTAGAGTCCATCATCACCCGATCCGAAAATGGATGGAAAAGTAGGTTTTTTCCTCCGTTACACTTTTTCGGATCGGAGCGGGTCGGATGTCAGCGGTGACATGTCACCGCTGACATTCGACGCTCCATAGAGGTCTATGGAGGGTCCGTTCAGGTCCGCCTAAAAAACTGACAGGTGGACCTGAACGGATCGTTCGTGTGAAAGAGGCCTTAGTGGTTGGATCACCAGATGAAAATAGAAGAATGCCAAAAAAGGAAACAAATCAGCCAACACATCTAAAGAATTGGTAAGCTGCAATATAATAAATGTTTGGTTTTGGGTTTAAAGTGGTTGTTAAGCCACTCTAACATGTATACACCATCAGCACTGCCTCCTATTGTTGTATCCCCCTCTGTGTTTGAATTATAAAAACAAATGCTGTAAATACCCAATTTCACTGCTGAGATCGTGATCACATGACTGGCTAGCTTTCTCCTTTTCTCCTCTGAGAGATGCAGCAGGCGAGGCTGAGAGTCCTCTGCTTATGTCAGTCTGGATGGGAGGAGGAGAGAGCTGGCTGGTCATGTGATCGCAATCTCGGCTCTTAAATTAGATATTTATAGCATTTATATTTATAAATCATTTAGAGAGGGGGACACTCCAATAGGAGGCAGTTCTGATGGTGTATACAGGTTAGTGTTATAAGAGCAGCAGGAAGGGGGAGGGATGGCTCACACACAGACAGAGAGGGGAGGGGGGAGGAGGACACAGGAGCAGAGAGGAGAGCAGATAGCAGGCTGCTGATGACAGAGGCGCGTAAACTGACCACGGTGTCTGGTCTCAGCAGCCATGACACACCGTGGTCAGTTTACAGAGGGGTGGGGAGGAACTGTCAGGATCAGCCAGGTTTTTTTTTAGGTGTTACAGGGGACCAAATGACACAGGACAAGCACTGTGTCATAGAACATGCTTTAAAGTAGGATTTTTTTTTTTTTTGGGGGGGGGGGGGGGTTAACAAATGCTTTAATTCTACTTTAAACAAGTAGTGATGCATTATTGGGCATGTGTGATGAGATGTAGATTGCCCTGAACAACACTGAAGAAATGACACTTTGCTACAATGTAAAGTAGTGAGTGTACAGTTTGTATAACAGTGTAAATTTGCCGTCCCCTCAAAATAACTCAACACACAGCCATTAATGTCTAAACCGCTGGCAAAAAAAGTGAGTACACCCCTAAGTGAAAACGTCCAAATTGGGCCCAAAATGTCAATATTTTGTGTGGCCACCATTATTTTCCAGCACTGCCTTAACCCTCTTGGGCATGGAGTTCACCAGAGCTTCATAGGTTGCCACTGGAGTCCTCTTCCACTCCTCCATGCTGACATCACGGAGCTGGTGGATGTTAGAGACCTTGCGCTCCTCCACCTTCCGTTTGAGGATGCCTCACAAATGCTCAATAGGGATTAAGTCTGGAGACATGCTTGGCCAGTCCATCACCTTTACCCTCAGCTTCTTTAGAAAGGCAGTGGTCATCTTGGAGGTGTGTTTGGGGTCGTTATCATGTTGGAATACTGCCCTGCGGCCCAGTCTCCGAAGGGAGGTGATCATGCTCTGCTGCAGTATGTCACGGTACATGTTGGTATTCATGGTTCCCTCAATGAACTGTAGCTCCCCAGTGCCGGCAGCACTCATGCAGCCCTAGACCATGACACTCCCACCACCATGCTTGACTATAGGCAAGACACACTTGTCTTTGTACTCCTTACCTGGTTGCCGACACACACGCTTGACACAAGCTAAACCAAATAAGTTTATCTTGGTCTCATCAGACCACAGGACATGGTTTCAGTAATCCTTGTCCTTAGTCTGTTTGTCTTCAGCAAACTGTTTCGGGCTTTCTTGTGAATCATCTTTAGAAGAGGCTTCCTTCTGGGATTACAGCCATGCAGACCAATTTTATGCAGTGTGCGGCGTATGGTCTGAACACTGACAGGCTGAACCCCACCCCTTCAACCTCTGCAGCAATGCTGGCAGCACTCATACATCTATTTCCCAAAGACAACCTTTGGATATGACACTGAGCACATGCACTCAACTTCTTTGGTCGACCATGGTGAGTCCTGTTCTGAGTGGAACCTGTCCCGGAATACCGCTGTATGGTCTTGGCCACCATGCTGCAGCTCAGTTTCAGGGTCTTGGCAATCTTCTTATAGCCTAGGCCATTTTTATGTAGGGCAACAATTCTTTTTTTCAGATTCTCAGAGAGTTCTTTGAGAGTTCTTTGCCATGAGGTGCCATGTTGAACTTCCAGTGACCAGTATGAGAGAGTGAGAGTGATAACACCAAGTTACACACCTGCACCCCATTCACACCTGAGACCTTGTAACACTAATCAGCCCATGACACCGGGGAGGGAAAATGGCTAATTGGGCCCAATTTGGACATTTTCACTTAGGGGTGTACTTACTTTTGTTGCCAGCGGTTTAGACATAAATGGCTGTGTGTTGAGTTATTTTGAGGGGACAGCAAATTTACACTGTTATACAAGCTGTACACTCACTACTTTACATTGTAGCAAAGTGTCATTTATTCAGTGTTGTCACATGAAAAGATATAATAAAATATTTACAAAAATGTGTACGGTGTACTCACTTTTGTGAGATACTGTGTGTGTATGTGTATATATATATATATATATACACACACACATACATACACACTGTATTACCAAAAGTATTGGGACACCTGCGTTTACACAATGAACTTTAATGGCATCCCAGTCTTAGTCCGTAGGGTTCAATATTGAGTTGGCCCACCATTTCCAGCTATAACAGCTTCAATTGTTCTGGGAAGGCTGTCCACAATTCTTAGGAGTGTGTCTATGAGAATGTTTGACCATTCTTTCAGATGCGCATTTGTGAGGTCAGGCACTGATGTGGACGAGAAGGCCTGGCTCACAGTCTCCACTCTAATTCAACCCAAAGGTGTTCTATCGGGTTGAGGTCAGGACTCTGTGCAGGCCAGTCAAGTTCCCCCACCCCAAACTCGCTCATCCATGTCTTTATGGACCTTCCTTTGTGCACTGGTCCAAATCATTTGGTGGAGGGGGGATTATGATGTGGGGTTGTTTTTCAGGGGTTGAGCTTGGCCCCTTAGTTCCAGTGAAGGGAACTCTTAAGGCGTCAGCATATCAAGACATTTTGGATGATTTCATGCTTCCAATTTTGTGGAAACAATTTGAGGATGGCCCCTTCCTGTTTCAACATGACTACGCACCAGTGCACAAAAGTAAGGTTCATAAAGACTTGGATGAGCAAGTTTGGGGTGGAGGAACTTGACTGGCTTCCACAGAGTCCTGACCTCAACCCGATAGATCACCTTTAGGATGAATTAGAGTGGAGCCTACGAGCCAGGCCTACTCGTCCACATCAGTGCCTAACCTCACAAATGTGCTTCAGGAAGAATGGTCAAACATTCCCATAGACACACTTCTAAATATTGTGTACAGACTTCCCAGAAGAGTTGAAGCTGTTATAGCTGCAAAGGGTGGGCCAATTCAATATTGAACCATACAGATAAAGACTGGGATGCTTCACTCCTGATGTTTTTGAGCACCTGGGCATAGGTCCAGCGTTAATTTTGACATCAACTTTCGATTTAGTTTTAGTCATAGTCTTTTGACTAAAATGCCATTTTAGTTTTATTTTAGTCATCTGAATTGTTTTAGTCGTATTTTCGTCAACTAAAATCCCCTATATAGGGTTTAGTTAACTAAAATCTAATGGGTTTAGTTAAATTGTAATGCATTTTTTTAAGCATTTCTCTAGAATTGCCAAACTCTATATACTCCTGGAGTACAAATACTGCAGCTGTTGACTTTTAATAATCGGACACTTACCTGTCCCAGGGTACAGCAATGCCGGTGTACAAAGCACCGCTCATCTCCCCCTCCTCTCTGCGGCGCTGGCATCGTAACTGTGGACGCCCGGCTGTGGCTTCACAGCCTCGCACCCACTGCGCATGCGTGAGCCGCGCCCCGTGACTGGCCAGGCAATCATCTGGGACCTGTGACGTGTCTCACATGATTGCCGAGAGGGAGGGGGAGAGGGGATCTCCCTTCCGGTACTGCGGTGCACCAGGAGGAAGTGGGGGCTGGGACCCTCTAAAAAGAGGGTCCCAGCTCCCCCCCTCCCCAAAAAAATGACATGCCAAATGTGGCATGTCAGGGGGTCATCTCCCTTAAAGCGGAAGTTCCATTTTTGGGTGGAACTCCGCTTTAAGGGTGAACATGCACTACAGACACAGATTTAGCCGTTGTCATATATATAACATCTTTATAAATAAAAACAAGTTTCATAGACAAAAAGAAATATTGCTTCTTGACAACTTTAAAATATTTTTTTTTAAAGACCCAAAAAACTGTAAACTCTATTTGCTGTAATGCCATTGCACATATTTTCTGAATATATTACCAACATTAAATATTAAGAAAAAAATAAGAAAAGCCATTGATTTGTTTTGTTTCAGTAGCTTAGTAGATGCCCCCTACTTATTCTTATGTAGTAGTGCAATATTCATTTTGGGATGAAATTTCAATTTGGTTTTAGTCACAGGGGTCAATTCACTAACCTTTACCGCATGTGATAACACAGTCACGTGACTCGTTTGCATACATTATTGCATGTGGTAAATAAAGTGCACAAAAAAAAAAAACAATTATGCGGTATTTAACACAAAATTAAAAATGTGTCGGTAAATATCATCAAAAACCATGCGTACCAGGCAAAAAAAAAAACGGTGTGGGGGCCCCCCAAAATCCATACCAGACTCTTATCCAAGCATGCAGCCTGGCAGGCCAGGAATGGACAAGCGAGCGCCCCCACCCCTCCTGAACTATACCAGGCCACAAGCCCTCAACGTGGGGGGGAGGGCTTGTGGCGTCGTGATTGACGATGGATCTACTGTACATCGGGAGACATTTTTTTTTTAATAAAAGCATTGTCAAAAACTTTTATACTGTGTTTTTGTTCTATGTGCCCCATACTCATTTACATGAGGGGGGGAGGGATCTGGGGGCCTGGTATGCATTGGGGGGGGGGGGGGCCCATGCTATTTTTTTTTCAAAATTTTTAATTGCCAGCATGTTTTTTTAACAGCTGATGAGTCATCCGTTGTTAAGCATGCGGGAGCCAGCTTCCTGGCCTGCTCCTTAGCAACCAGCTCAATGCGATAAATTACCGCATGTAAAAAATGCGGTAATTACCGCTGAATCGAAAAAACACTGCACTCTTAGTGAATTGCACTTTCAAAACTCATTTAACACAAGAACTATTAAACCGCATTTTAATTGGCCTTTGGCCAATCATGGCTCAGGGGGACTAAGTCCACGCCCCACACTATACAAGGTTGCTTACACAGCGCCTTTATAGTGTGTTATAGTGGACGGAGATAGAGAGATTGAGCTAGATTAGGCAGGCAGGTTAGTTAGTGGCAGCAGGGCTGTCTTTAATTTTGATTGGGCCCTGGGCAAACATTTTCTTGGGCCCCCCCCTCCATTCTGAGACATACAAAAAATAGCAGGTAGACACAAAAGCAGTTTACTGCAGCAGATCACGCAGCAATTGCAATTGTTTGCCAGAGGTTACAGCCTATCTTTACTGCTCACTGGCTGGTTGCTAGAGGTTACAACATATAATTTCTGCTAGCCGATTGGTTGCTAGAGGTTAATGCACATTATTAGCACCCACTGATTGGATGCTAGGGGTTACAGCACATCATTACCACTTACTGATTGGTTGCTAGAGGTTAATGCACATCATTACCTCTCACTGAGTAGTGGAGCAATCCCAAATAATTGAGCAAGTAAAGGGGCACATTAATACACTATACACATACTACAGGAGAGTGTCAGAGAGTGCAGACATACTGCAGGAGATTACCAGAGACTGTGGAAATACTGCAGGAGACAATCAGAGACTGCGGACATACTGCAGGAGATTACCAGAGACTGCAGACATACTGCAGGAGAAAATCAGAGACTGTGGACATACTGCAGGAGATTACCAGAGACTGTGGACATACTGCAGCAGATTATCAGAGACTGCGGACATACTGCAGGAGATTACCAGAGACTGTGGACATACTGCAGGAGATTACCAGAGAATGTGGACATACTGCAGCAGATTATCAGAGACTGCGTACATACTGCAGGAGATTACCAGAGACTGTGGACATACTGCAGCAAATTATCAGAGACTGCGGACATACTGCAGGAGATTACCAGAGACTGCGGACATACTGCAGGAGACAATTAAAGACTACGGACATACTACAGGAGACAATCAGAGACTGCAGACATTATACAGGTGATGGTCAGAGAACTTTCAGCAATGCACAGCTTTACAGTTGAATAACACAGCTCAGGGTTTAAGTAGTCAGGCATTTTATGGGTGTAAGGACATACCTGCCCAGCCAAACAAACTAAATACATTCAGGTTTGTGGGCGGGGCTTCCACTCTCTGCTCTCACTACAACAGCCGGGAGCTCCACTAACGCTTTGTTGGGGGGCCCGCATCACCCGTGATTTGGGGCCCCGATGACAGCTTTGCAGAATGCACAGAGGACACAGGAGGCTGTATTCCCGTGCTAACCAGCTGAGAGGGGGCAGGGCCGGGAGCTCCACTGACGCTCTGACCCCACCCCCCATGCGGCCTGTATGCTCTGAATAGAGCGGCTGTAGTGAGAGCCAGTGATGGGAGTGGGAGCGTCAGTGGAGCTCCCGGCCCCGCCCCCAGACCTCTGTATCCCCTGCCAGTATAGAGGGGCGGGGCCAGGAGCTCCACTGACGCTCCAATTACGATCACTGTTCTCACTACAGCCGCTCTGTTCCGAGCATACAGGCTGCACGGGGATGGGGTCAGAGCTCCCGGCCCCGCCCCTCTCTGCTAGCTAGCGCAGGAATACAGCCTCCCGTGTCCTCTGTGCACTCTGCAAAGCTGTCATCGGGGCCCAAATTCACAGGTAGCGCGGGCCCCCTAACAAAGATTGAGCAGGGCAAGTGCCCAGTTTGCCCTGCGCTAAAGACGGCCCTAAGTGGCAGTGTATTTGATAGAGATATATACACACATACAGTCAGACTAGTATATATATCTCAATCAAATTCACTACCTGTACTGACTGAATATAGAGTTTACACTGTATATATAAGCTACGCTGAATGCAGAGTGTAATTTTATATATATATATATATATATATATATATATATATATATATATATATATTTATATATTTATTTATTGTGGAGAGGTGACCCCAAGTGTTTATTAGCACCTTCAGCCTGGTTTTTGCAAAGACAGACATGATGATTGCACATCTGTGGACTGGGATTATATTCCCTCTCAGGAAGAGAGCTCAAGGCTCACTCTTGGAAACAGCTCCACCCTACAGGCAGGTGGCCTGGTGTAGGAGTCAGGGGGGCTTTCAGGTGGAGACGGCTCTATGAAAGAGAGACAGGCGGTCTCTAGGAGTCTGAGCGTGAATGTCTGCAGGAGGCAGATGTGGCCCGCAACCAAGCAGCACGCAGCTGAGCAAGTAAGCTCCAGGAGGGAGTTTGACTAAGAATGAGTGAGCCTGGAGGCTGAAGTTTTCTGTTATACAATGATGGTGGAACCCCTTGCGAGGGAAGACTTTCTGTGAAGTTTGTTTCGTTTAAATAAAATTGGGCTGCCACGACCTTAAAAAATACAGTCTGGACTGACCGGTGTTCCTGAAAACGCATACAGCACTTGAGCATAATCACCCCAGATCATTACAAAATATACATAAATACATACATATATACACAGTGCCTTACAAAAGTATTCACCCCCTTGGCATTTTTTGTGTTTAGTTGCCTCACAACCTGTAATTAACATGGATTGTTTGAGGATTTGCATCATTTAATTTACAGAACATGCCCACAACTTTGAAGATGTTTTTATTGTAAAGCAAACAACAAATAGGACAAAATAACAGAAAAGATCAATGTGCATAACTATTCACCCCCCTAAAGTCAATACTTTGTAGAGCCAGGGGCGGATCCAGAGTCTATTCTCGGGAGGGGCACTGGCAGAAAAAAAGGTGTTGCTTACAGGGCCAGATTAAGAGCAACATGGGCCTGGTGCTAAGGATTTTGGTGGGCCTTTCTATGGAAATAAATAAAATGAAAATACAAACAATTTTTTGTTAAATTTAAATTAAAGAGAGAGAGGGGTGTGAGACAGTGGTTGAGAGAGGAGGGGGGGGGGGTGTGATAGCGAGATGGGGGGGGGTTGAAAGAGAGGGGATGAGAGGGAGGGGGAAAGAGAGAGAAAGGGGGTGAATAAGAGAGAGAGAGGGGGTGAGAGAGAGGGGACGAGAGAGAGGGGTGAGAAAAAGGGGAATAGAAAGAGGGTGAAAGAGAGAGGGTGGTAGGGGGTGAAGGGGGTGAGAGAGAGAACAGGGCGAAAGAGAGGGGATGAGAGAAAGAGGGGGTGAGGGGGGTGGGATTGAGTGGGTGAGTCTGTGGGAGGCACAGCATAGTACATTACATGGTTGGCACAACACATTACATGGTGGATACATGGATACAGCACATTTAATGGTGGGCAAAGCACATTACACAGTTGGCACTGCCCAATACAGCACATTACAAGGTAGGCACAGTTCATTATATGGTGGGCACAGCACATGACATGGTTGGTACTACACAACACAGCACATTGCATGATGGGCACAACACAGCACATGCACACGGTGGGCACAGGACCTTATATGATGGGCAAAGCACATGACATGGTGTCACAACACAGCACATGACATGGTGGGCACTGCATGGCACAGCACATTACATGGTGGATACAGCGCATTACATGGTGGGCATTGCATGGCACAGCACATGACGTGGTGGGCACAGCGCATTACATGGTGGGCACTGAATGGCACAGCACATTACATGATGGGCACAAAACATTACATGGTGGGCACTGCATGGCATAGCACATTTCATTGTGGACAATGCAACTGCACATTACATGTTAGGAACTGCACATGACATGGTGGGCACTGCTGAACAGCACAGCACATTACACAGTGGGCACAACACACTACATGCTGGGCACAACACATGGCAGGGTGGGCACAGCACATGACATGGTGGGAACTGCACATGACATGGTGGGCACTGCATGGCACAGCGCATTACATGGTGGGATCACTGCATGGCACAGCACATGACATGGTGGACACTGCAAATTACATAGCGGGCATTGCAAGGCACAGCACATGACATGGTGGGCACTGCACATTACATGGCGGACAATGAATGGCACAGCCCATGACATGGTGGGCATTGCACATGACATGGTGGGCACTGGATGGCACATCACATGACATGGTGTGCACTGCACATTACATGGCGGGCACAGTGCATGACATGGCGGGCACTGCATGGCCCATGACATGGTGGGCACTGCACATTACATGGTGGGCACTGAATGGCACATCACATGACATGGTGGGCACTGCACATTACATGGTGGACACTGCAAGGCACAGCACATGACATGGTGGGCACTGCATGGCACAGCACATGACATGGTGGGCACTGCATGGCACATCACATGACATGGTGGGCACTGCACGGCACATCACATGACATGGTGGGCACTGCACATTACATGGTGGACACTGCAAGGCACAGCACATGACATGGTGGGCACTGCATGGCACAGCACATGACATGGTGGGCACTGCATGGCACAGCACATGACATGGTGGGCACTGCACATTACATGGTAGACACTGCAAGGCACAGCACATGACATGGTGGGCACTTCACATTACATGGTGGGCACTGCAAGGCACAGCACAACATAGGGGGCACTGCACATCACATGAAGGGCAATGCAATGCACAGAACATGACATGGTCGGCACAGCACATTACATGGGGGCACTGCAATGCACATGACATTACATGGTGGGCACAGCACATTACATGGGGGCACTGCAATGCACAGCACATGACATGGTGGGCACAAGAGAGCACATTACATGGGGGGAAGCTGGCAGTCTGTCCCCTAGCACAATAATTACACAATACCTCCATAACAAATGTACTGACCTTATCATAACAGCATGTAAGATGTCCTTCCTCCCGGGCTCCTGCTGGTTAGGAGAGCATCAGCGCCCCTCCCCCAGACAGCTCCCAGACACAGAGGATCTGTGTCAGTGTAACAGATGCTGTGATAGGAGTCAGGCATTGGTAGGCATGCTGTTTGCAAAGTGGCATGCAAAGTGCATACAATCCTCTCACCTGCTACAGCCAAGGAAGTTCCCTTCCCTCACTCACTCGCGCCACGCTGGAGCTGTCCCTGGAGAAGATAGAGGGAGGAGGTGGGTGGAGCCAACATTCACACACTAGGCGTGGAGGAGGAAGAAGTTAAATCCTCCGCTCCTCCGCTCCACTCTGAAAGCTGGGACCTCCCTCTCCTCCTCCTTGGCTCTGACATGACATCACTGGTTGCTACACGCCAGGCGGGCAGGCGTTAGCAACCAGTGAGAGTCCAGGCCAGAATCATGGCCGTTCAACAACACCGGCGCTGCTGCTGATTCTAAACATTGAGAGAGACACTCAGCAGTCAGTAATATTTCTCGGGGGGAGCATTTGCCCCGTTGCCCCCCCCCTGGATCCGCCCCTGTGTAGAGCCACCTTTTGCGGCTATCACAGCTACAAGTCCCTTTGGATAAGTCTCTATGATCTTGTCACATCTTATCTCTGGGATTTTTGCCCATTCCTCCTTGCAAACCTGCTCCAGCTCCTTCAAGTTGGATGGTTTGTGCTTGTGAACAGCAATCTTTAAGTCTGACCACAGATTTTCTGTTGGATTGAGGTCTGGGCTTTGACTAGGCCATTCCAACACATTTGTTTGGGGTCATTGTCCTGCTGGAAGGTGAACCTCCGTCCTAGCCTCAAATCACACACAGAGTGGTACAGGTTATCCTCAAGATTATCCCTGAATTTAGCACCATCCATCTTTCCCTTAACTCTGACCAGTTTCCCAGTCCCGACTGCTGAAAAACATCCCCACAGCATGATGCTGCCACCACGTTTCACTGTGGGGATGGTATTCTTTGGGTGATGTGATGTGTTGGGCTTGCGCCAGACATAGCGTTTTCTTTGATGGCCAAAAAGTTCGATTTTAGTCTCATGAGACCAGAGCACCTTCCTCCATATATTTTGGGAGTCTCCCACATGCCTTTTCACAAACTAAAAACGTGCCATTTTGTTTTTTGCTGAAAGTAATGGCTTTCTTCTGGCAACTCTGCCATAAAGCCCAACTCTATGGAGCGTACGGCTTATTGTCATCCTATGTACAGATACTCCAGTCTCTGCTGTGGAACTCTGCAGCTCCTCCAGGGTTACCTTAGGTCTCTGTGCTGCCTCTCTGATTAATGCCCTCCTTGCCCGGTCTGTGAGTTTTGGTGTGCGGCAGGTTTGCTGTTGTGCCATGCTCTTTCCATTTGGTTACGATAGATTTGATGGTGTTCCTAGGGATCATCAAAGATTGGGATATTTTTAATAACCTAACCCTGACTTGTACTTCTCAACAATATTGTCCCTTACTTGTTTGGAGAGTTCCTTGGTCTTCATGGCAGTGTTTGGTTAGTGGTGCCTCTTGCTTAGGTGTTGCAGCCTCTGGGGCCTTTCAAAAAGGTGTGTATATGTAATGACAGATCATGTGACACTTAGATTGCACACAGGTGAACATCATTTCACTAATTATGTGACTTCTGTAGGTAATTGGTTGCACCAGAGCTTTTTATGGCCTTCATAACAAAGGGGGTGAATACATACGCACATGCCAATTATCAGTTTTTTATTTCTGAAAAATAGTTTTATGTATATATTTTTCTAATTTTACTTCACCAACTTAGACTATTGTGTTCTGATCCATCACATCCATCAGGTAAAAGGCCAAGGGGGTGAATACTTTTGCAAGGCACTATATATATATATATATATATATATATATATATATATATATATATACTCTGCATTCAGCGTTGCCTATATATACAGTGCATTCAGCGGTGTACACAGTATATAATACAATGTGTACAGTTTCAAATACACTTCAGGCGGTGTACACAGTATATAATACAATGTAGTGCGGTGTTAAAAATAAAAATATCCATCATGTCCGGAAGACCTCCAAGGAGAGGCAGACGCTCACAGGCCACTAAAAGAGGGCAAGCAGCCTCTAAAAAAATGTATTAGACAGCAGGGACCAACACCCAACAAGAGTAACTGTGGGGGGTTACAGTGTTCTGCCACCACCAACACCTAAGGCCCAATTTTTCAGCAGAGTGTAGTCCGTAAAGTATATATACTGCAGCTCAGAGTATATAGTGCACTCAGTGTACTATATATATAATACAGTGCAGGGTATATAGTACAGTGTACAATATATAATATAGTGTATTGAAGTGGTTAAGGGGAGCCCTATGACAGAATTAAGAAAAAACGGCATGGGTTCCCCCCGTCCATACCAGGCCCGTTGGGTCTGGTATGGATTTTGGGGGGCGGGGACCCCACGTCATTTTTTTTTTTTTTAAATTGGCGTGGAGTTCATCTTAATATCCATACCAACCCCGAAGAGCCTGGTATGGACTGGGGGAAACCCACGCTGTTTTTTTCAATGATTTTCATCTATATTGCCGGTGTTCTGCTGAGAAAGTTCCCCTCGGCGGATAAGGACCCCCCTCTACTGCGCAGGCACAGCGCTTGCACAGTAGGAACAACAAGGGAGCTGCCGAAATAAGCCGAAGCTGAACACCGGAGTCAGCTGTACACGGTGCCTGTGTGCGAAGACTATTTTAATAAAAAAGAGTTTGTAACAGGCCCCTCGCCACGCTTCAGGCACGGCCTCGCTGCGCTTGGCATATTATTGTTCTAACTCTATGTCCACTTGGATGGTGGGGCTTTAACGTGGACATAGGGTAGAATGTAGTGCGCAGGCGCCGTGTACAGCTGACTCCGGTGTTCAGCTTCGGCTCTTTTCTGCAGTACTTTTCTAAACATGGGGAAAATGCGCTACTTTACAGGCAGACTAAGGAGACCCCCTGGATGATATTTAAAGGAATATTTCATTTTTATTGTTTCACTTTAAGCATTAAAAAAAAATCACTGCTCCTGAAAAAACGTCTGTTTTTAAAACTTTTTCTTTAATGCATTGATACATGTCCCGTGGGACAGGACACGGGTCCGCAAACACTTTTTTATGACAATAACTTGCATATAAGCCTTTACAATGAGCACTTTTGATTTCTCATGTTCGTGTCCCATAGACTTTAACGGGGGGTTCGCACAAATTTTTTGTCTGTTCGCATGTTCTGGTGGGAACCGGGGGAGGGGGGTGTTCGGCTGGTCCCTAATAAAGAGGAAAAGGAGACAGAAGGATCGCTTTAAGTAGAAAATGTCTTTCCTGATATTCCTTTACATAAAGCAGAACATCGGTCAGGATAAATGAAAATCGCATCACATATTTATCTTCATTATAAACTGCAGAATCATTTGATGATTTTTATTGTAAAATGAATAGATTTTTCTGATTGTGTGCAATGATTAATATGGGAGGAGAGATAGAGCTGAGCACTGCTCCAGAATAGTCCGTGCAGGTTGGGTGTCCTCCCCATACACACACCGATCTCACCTACCACGACCAACTGCTAGGATTACTGCCGATCACGTTCTCCCGATCGGTGCACACACCGGGGAGCTGATAACTCCGCCGACACCCCGCCATAGATACACAATCTGCAACCCCATAGGCTGAGAGGGAGACAGAGCCCGGAGGGGGAGTATGGGGGAGGGGAGAGCGGACGGCTTCACTGATCATGGAAATCATTGCTGCTGAGCGCTGAGCCTGGAGACAGAGAGGACGCCGAGCACCTACCGCCACCATGGACCGGTATGTCATCGGGGGGATCTACACTGCAGTGTCCGCTCCATCCTCCTATTTACACTCCCACCATATACATGGATGTGTGATGTATGCGTGCAGTATATATAGATGTGTGATGTATGCATGCAGTGTATATATAGATGTGTGTGTGTGTGATGTATGCATGCAGTGTATATAGGTGTGTGTGTGTGTGATGTATGCATGCAGTGTATATATAGATGTGTGTGTGATGTATGCATGCAGTGTATATAGGTGTGTGTGATGTATGCATGCAGTGTATATATAGATGTGTGTGTGTGTGATGTATGCATGCAGTGTATATATAGATGTGTGATGTATGCATGCAGTGTATATATAGATGTGTGATGTATGCATGCAGTGTATATATAGATGTGTGATGTATGCATGCAATGTATATAGATGTGTGATGTATGCATGCAGTATATATAGATGTGTGATGTATGCATGCAGTATATATAGATGTGTGATGTATGTATGCATGCAGTATATATAGATGTGTGATGTATGCATGCAGTATATATATAGATGTGTGTGTGATGTATGTATGATGCATGCAATGTATATAGAAGTGTGATGTATGTATGCAGTATATATAGATGTGTGTGATGTATGCATGCAGTGTGTGTATAATTAATAAATATATATATATATATATATATATTGTGTGTGTGCGTTTATGTATATATAGGTGTGTGATGTATGCGTGCAGTATATATAGATGTGTGTGTGATGTATGCGTGCAGTATATATAGATGTGTGTGTGTGTGTGTGTGTGTGTGATGTATGCGTGCAGTATATATAGATGTGTGTGATGTATGCGTGCAGTATATATAGATGTAAGTATGTATGTATATAGGTGTGCGTGATGTATGCATGCAGCATATATAGGTGTGTGTGTGTGTGTGTGTGTATATATATATATATATATATATATATATATATATAATTTTTTTTTTTTGTGTTTGCAGTATATAGATGTATGTGCTATACTACACACTACTCTATGTATGTATAATATATGTAAAGAATGTAGATGCATGTGTAATGTATATGTGCCACAGTACACTGTGTTGATGCTCTAATCTATGTAATATATTAATACACAATAAATATATAATGTAATCCGTATGTGCAGTACTTCTAGTGCACAGTGTGCTGATGCGCTATGTAATGTATGTGCCATTGCACACTGTACTGATGCTGTATGTATGTAATGATTGGTGTGTCCATACTTCTACTGCACACTGTGCTGCCCTTCAGGGGGTGATTGCTGGCTGCCTCTCATTAACCCTTCCCATGCCGGATCTGCTATTATTGGGTGCATTCACCCCAGCTGCTGTCATTACTGTCAGTCCTTTTATTATGTGTGTTGGCTACATTTGTGAACTGCAGCTGCATAGCAGAACACTCACGCAGGAGTCCTTGGAGCATGATCATACGCTTGACACATTTGTATGGTATAATCATGGAAATTGCTGGTGTGAAGTGCTACGACACAGATCCCAGCATTCTCAGTGCTATTAGAAGAGACAGTAAACTGGTATTTACCCTTTCAGATCACCAAGGATTGGGTAATTACTAGGGGTAATGATACAGTATTGGCAGTGCAGCTAGTCTGAGTGCCCTGCTGGACAGAGGAGGACTGGTTTCCTACATTGTGTCACCAAATATTACTTTTGGTAAAATGAGTGAACATCACTAGGAAGTGTGCTTCTGAGTAAGGATGAGCTCCGGCGTGTTCGCACAGCCCACGTGCAGAGCCCGCCAGGAAGTCGGCACTGCGCTGCGCTAATCACAGGCAGTGAGACATTTCCCGATCTCTGCAGCCGCGCATCGGGACAATGTCGCAACGACGTCCAGGTCAGTGGGAGCGTCATGGACCAGGACGACGTCCAGGTCAGTGGGAGCGTCATGGACCAGGACGACGTCCAGGTCAGTGGGAGCGTCATGGACCAGGACGACGTCCAGGTCAGTGGGAGCGTCATGGACCAGGACGACGTCCAGGTCAGTGGGAGCGTCTTGGACCAGGACGACGTCCAGGTCAGTGGGAGCGTCTTGGACCAGGACGACGTCCAGGTCAGTGGGAGCGTCTTGGACCAGGACGACGTCCAGGTCAGTGGGAGCGTCTTGGACCAGGACGACGTCCAGGTCAGTGGGAGCGTCTTGGACCAGGACGACGTCCAGGTCAGTGGGAGCGTCTTGGACCAGGACGACGTCCAGGTCAGTGGGAGCGTCTTGGACCAGGACGACGTCCAGGTCAGTGGGAGCGTCTTGGACCAGGACGACGTCCAGGTCAGTGGGAGCGTCTTGGACCAGGACGACGTCCAGGTCAGTGGGAGCGTCTTGGACCAGGACGACGTCCAGGTCAGTGGGAGCGTCTTGGACCAGGACGACGTCCAGGTCAGTGGGAGCGTCTTGGACCAGGACGACGTCCAGGTCAGTGGGAGCGTCTTGGACCAGGACGACGTCCAGGTCAGTGGGAGCGTCTTGGACCAGGACGACGTCCAGGTCAGTGGGAGCGTCTTGGACCAGGACGACGTCCAGGTCAGTGGGAGCGTCTTGGACCAGGACGACGTCCAGGTCAGTGGGAGCGTCTTGGACCAGGACGACGTCCAGGTCAGTGGGAGCGTCTTGGACCAGGACGACGTCCAGGGCCCTTCCACCTATCCATTCTTGCAACAGAATGGGGGCAGGAGGGGGGGAATAGGAGAGTTACCAACCTCTCAGTTAAAATCGCCACCATTATGCTGCCAATTGTATTAATAAGAAAGAAATCTAGGCCAGCACAGACCGTTATCAGATGCCCTAAGAAGAGGAGGTGACTGTGTTAGGCCTCATGCACACGAGACGCCGGTGCAAACTCTGCTGAACACATGTTTTTAAAAGCTGAAACCGGCATTTAGAAACCCCTGTTTAGCCGCGTTTTATCGCGTTTGCGTCTAGAAGCGTCTGCAGACCAGAGAATGACATTTTGCAACCCAACTTTGGGGCCCCATATCTCGGGGTCACTTAGTGCTAGGAACCCCAAATTGGCTAACACAGTGGAACTAGCACTACAACATATCCAAATTTGGGGTTCCTAGCACCAAGTGGCCCTGAGATACGGGGCCCCAAAGTCAGTGGGAGCGTCATGGACCAGGACGACGTCCAGGTCAGTGGGAGCGTCATGGACCAGGACGACGTCCAGGTCAGTGGGAGCGTCATGGACCAGGACGACGTCCAGGTCAGTGGGAGCGTCATGGACCAGGACGACGTCCAGGTCAGTGGGAGCGTCATGGACCAGGACGACGTCCAGGTCAGTGGGAGCGTCATGGACCAGGACGACGTCCAGGTCAGTGGGAGCGTCATGGACCAGGACGACGTCCAGGTCAGTGGGAGCGTCATGGACCAGGACGACGTCCAGGTCAGTGGGAGCGTCATGGACCAGGACGACGTCCAGGTCAGTGGGAGCGTCATGGACCAGGACGACGTCCAGGTCAGTGGGAGCGTCATGGACCAGGACGACGTCCAGGTCAGTGGGAGCGTCATGGACCAGGACGACGTCCAGGTCAGTGGGAGCGTCTTGGACCAGGACGACGTCCAGGTCAGTGGGAGCGTCTTGGACCAGGACGACGTCCAGGTCAGTGGGAGCGTCTTGGACCAGGACGACGTCCAGGTCAGTGGGAGCGTCTTGGACCAGGACGACGTCCAGGTCAGTGGGAGCGTCTTGGACCAGGACGACGTCCAGGTCAGTGGGAGCGTCTTGGACCAGGACGACGTCCAGGTCAGTGGGAGCGTCTTGGACCAGGACGACGTCCAGGGCCCTTCCACCTATCCATTCTTGCAACAGAATGGGGGCAGGAGGGGGGGAATAGGAGAGTTACCAACCTCTCAGTTAAAATCGCCACCATTATGCTGCCAATTGTATTAATAAGAAAGAAATCTAGGCCAGCACAGACCGTTATCAGATGCCCTAAGAAGAGGAGGTGACTGTGTTAGGCCTCATGCACACGAGACGCCGGTGCAAACTCTGCTGAACACATGTTTTTAAAAGCTGAAACCGGCATTTAGAAACTCCTGTTTAGCCGCGTTTTATCGCGTTTGCGTCTAGAAGCGTCTGCAGACCAGAGAATGACATTTTGCAACCCAACTTTGGGGCCCCATATCTCGGAGTCACTTAGTGCTAGGAACCCCAAATTGGCTAACACAGTGGAACTAGCACTACAACATATCCAAATTTGGGGTTCCTAGCACCAAGTGGCCCTGAGATACGGGGCCCCAAAGTCAGGTCGCAAAATATCAATCACTTTTCTGCAGCAGAGAATGACATTTTGTGACCAGAATTTGGGGCCCCGTATCTCAGGGCCACTTGGTGCTAGGAACCCCAATTAGATATGTTGTAGTGCTAGTTCCACCGTGTTTGCACACCAAATATGGGGTTCCTAGCACCAAGTGGCTCCGAGATATGGGGCCCCAAATTCGGGTCATAAAATGTTCCTGTTAAAAACACTTATAAACGCAAACGCGGTACCCATGTTTAGCCGCGTTTTGAACTTGGAAAACTTTTGCGTCTGAACCCATTTCTTTGCTTCTGGAAAAACGAGGTTAAACGCATCTGCTTAAAAACACCAAAAAACAAGACTGTGTACATGGACGCATAGGATAACATTGAATGGGTTCAGGGACCTTTGAAAAAAGTGTCCAACTGCCTCTGAACGCGAGTTTAACAGAGTCTCGTGTGCATGAGGCCTTAGGGAACGGACTCTTCCTAGAGTAGTCAGATTTTCTAGCAGATTTGAAGGCACATTGCAAGCTAGTGACAGGGCCTCTTTGACATGTTTTACTTTTCTGTGTACTATTTTTTTGACAACCATGTGCACTGTGTCAACGACCTTTAGAAAACTCAGTTAGTCTACTTACAAATGCAATTTGCAGCCCCAGCTGTGGAAAACATCTTTCATTGAATGCACATGGGTGTGGTGGGGTTTATTGCTAAAACTGCTGGCTGTCATCTCCTGGGCTTGTGATCTGCTACAATGTACTTTTACAGGGTGTTCTTTGTAAAAGTGACACCACAATGACATAAAAATCAGTGACATCTCTCCCATCATATACCTTTCATGGTAGCGACAGGTCACTGCAATACTGACTATAGTGAACAGTGCAGCACTATTATAGGTTACCTGATGCTGTGGAGGTGCATGGTTGGGATAAAAGATAGGATGGACAACTCAAATTTTGAAAATTCATCTTGCAAGAGCAGGAGAAAAAAAAATCAATCAAGTCCCCATCCACTCTAATCGCACGGATAGTGGAATCTTCATTTTATTTACGCTGCCAAGTCACCTGCAGCTGCTGGTGTTGCCAAAAAGTGACCATGTATCTTAGGATGCACTGTATACCCAATAATTTACCACCTGGCTCAGTAGATTTTGAAATCAACAATTGTCAAGCCAGTTTGGGCTTACAGGGCCCATGTGCAGCTCGACTTTTAACTGATTCAGCAGGAATCGTATAAAATTCTAACTGGAGCATGTCACCCCCTTACCTGATTCATCCCCAACTATGTAGAAAATGTGTTCACCTAAATGGCCTACATCTATAGCAAGGGTGTTATTTAACTTAGGTCAGAGCTGCATAGTTTTCTTTTGTCTGCAGGCACCCTTTACCTGCATAGGCAGTTGGTAAATGTGAACTATCTTAATGAAATTGCATTTTGTGACTTTTCAATAAGGTTTGCACAAATAAAAAAGAGAAAATAGCGTGTGCATTGGCACTGTAATCAGGATGCACACCGACTTCTATGTCTTACGCAGCTGCTGGTGTTAACAGATGCTAAATGAAATAATAATTAAAATGAACTTCTCTCCCTATAAATATCCAGGTCCCAACAGATACACTATATTATCAAAAGTATTGGGACTTCTGCCTTTCCACGCACATGAACTTTAATGGCATCCCAGCCTTATGCCCCATACACACGGTCGGATTTTCCGATGGAAAATGTCCGATCGGAGCGTGTTGTCGGAAATTCCGACCGTGTGTGGGCTCCATCGGACATTTTCCATCGGATTTTCCGACACACAAAGTTGGAGAGCAGGAGATAAAATTTTCCGACAACAAAATCCGTTGTCGGAAATTCCGATTGTGTGTACACAAATCCGACGGACAAAGTGCCATGCATGCTCAGAATAAATAAAGAGATGAAAGCTATTGGCCACTGCCCCGTTTATAGTCCCGACATACGTGTTTTACGTTACCGCGTTTAGAACGATCGGATTTTCCGACAACTTTGTGTGACCGTGTGTATGCAAGACAAGTTTGAGCCAACATCCGTCAGAAAAAAATCCTAGGATTTTGTTGTCGGAATGTCCGAACAAAGTCCGAGTCTGCAGGGTTCAATACTGAATTGGCCCACCCTTTGCAGCTATAACAGCTGCAACTCTTCTGGGAATGCTGCCCACAAAATTTAGGGGCGTGTCTATGGGAATGTTTGACCATTCTTCCAGAAGCGCATTTGTGAGGTCAGACACTGATGTGGACGAGAAGGACTGACTCGGTCTCTGCTCTAATTCATCCCAAAGGTGTTCTATCTGGTTGAGGTCAGGACTCTGTGTTGGCAAGTCAAGTTTCTCCACCCCCAAACTCGCTCATCCATGACTTTATGGACCTTGCTTTGTGCACTGGTGTGCAGTCATGTTGGAACACAAAGGCGCCATCCCCAAACTGTTTCCACAAAGTTGGGAGCATGAAATCATCCAAAATGTCTTGGTATGTTGACTCCTTAAGAGTTCCCTTCACTGGAACTAAGGGGCCAAGATCAACCCCCAAAAAACAACCCCACACCATAATCCTCCCTCCACCAAATGATTTGGACCAGTGCACAAAGCAAGGTCTATAAATACATGGAAGAGCGAGTTTGAGGTGGAGGAACTTGACTGGCCAACACATAGTCCTCACCTCAACCCGACAGAACACCTTTTGGGATGAATTAGAGCGGAGACTACGAGCCAGGCCTTCTTGGCCAACATCAGTGACTGACCTCACAAATGCGCTTTTGGAAGAATGGTCAAACATTCCCATAGACACACTACTAAACCTTGTGGACAGCCTTCCTTGTGAAGCTGTTATAGCTGCAAAGGGTGGGCCAACTCGATATTGAACCCTACGGACTAAAACTGGGATGTCATTAAAGCTCAGGTGTGTGTAAAGGCAGGTTTCCCAATACTTTTGACAATACAGTGTATATCGAACGCTTTGGATGACGTGTACTGATTTCTATAGGGCCAAACACTCCTGTAAGCAAGCACAGTGGTAGTCAGGATCTTTTCTAATGCAGATCTGTACAGGTGGTGCTGTAGTATTCATTCTCATCCACACAAACGCAACTTATTTTAACGTTACACTAACTATATACTGTATGTACAGCATATGAAGACAGATTCATGTTTCCTGTGTGTGATGACCACAGGGGAAAAGCTATTCTAAACTGAACAGCGAGCTTTGACTTTCTGCAATACGGAATATCACACTTCGGTGGTATCTGTGTATTCAGGAGGCCTTTTTAGTTATTTCTTGAGGTAAATATCTAGGATCGTGTTTTATTTTTTTTTTTACCAATTTCTTGTTAAATAAAATATATGCATCCAGTTCCACTTACATAAGCCTTAACTTTTAGGGAAAAAAATCTAGTAGTGGTGTGTGTGTGTGTGAGGGCCTGAAGTGGTTACAGAGGAAAGATTCCTGTCAGGAAGTTGGTGAAATATTGTATAATTCACACTGGAGTCGGAGCACATTTTCCACCAATGTTCCAATTCGCTTATCCCCGCCATAAAGAAAGTTTCATCTTTAGATACATTTTTCCACAGCTTACTTCTTGGTTGTTTCTGGCAGAAAGCAGTGAAGACGTGCTTCAGCCGCAATCGCAAGAATGCTCCAGATTTGGCTGAATCTGCTTGAAACTGACACAGACTCCTGGGAGTTGCTATGCTTTTGGTCAGCTGTCAAACGTTTACGTATCCGCCATAGCGGTTAGGGTCCTTTTGCACGGGTGATTACTGCGATTTGCTGCAGCTGGAATTGACTGATGTTTGCAAATAGCTGCAGTCACTAAGCCTGTGCAGTGCAATGACAGGCTGTCGGTGACTGCAGCTGTAGTACATGACTGCCAGCGGTTACCTGGGGTGATTGTTGCTGGGTGCATTATATGTGGCCATCGACAGTCTGTCATTAGATTGTACAGGCTACGCGTCTGTCAAGTGGGAATCCGTAGATTCTTTTAGCTGGAAATCGGTGTGTGTAACCACCTGTGTGAATGGACCCTAATGCCGCATACACACGGCCGTACATTCCGACCGTGTGTATGCCCCATCGGACTTTTTCTGTCGGCATTTCCGACGGACTCAGATATAGAACATGTTCTAAATCTCTCCATCGGAAATGCCGACGGAGTTTGGACCGTTCAAGTTCAGCCATGTGTACGTGGCATTAGGCCGCAGTCAGATGTGAAAAGGTTTGATAGCATAGAGTGAGCGCTGCAGCCTCATACACTAGGCGAAAAATCAATCGAAAATCTGTTATTCGGACAGTTTGTTAGTTTATCGTCCAGTTAAAGGGCACAAATCTAAAATCGGTTGTGATGTTTTCTGAGCCAAAAAATCAAAGGAACATTTTGAAAAACTTCTTCTGAACGGACAATAAATTCAAAGGATAATGTGTTTCTTGTTTGCACTAGGCATATGTGACAAAACAAACTAAAAACTGATTCATTTATGTCCATTGAACGATTTATCGACCAAAATTTGGTCATTACATGATGGCAAAATCGTTTGCTCTCACGACCGTGCGTTCGTTTTTCAAAAAGCGCGTTTGAACAATTTTTTGACAGGTGTATGGCTAGCATAAAGCTGCGGCCGGTTTGAGCTCATTAACGTGTCCGTTGCATTTAAGGAGGAAATGGGACTTTAAAATGAAGCGGTTGAAATGCGGAGGTGATAAAATTATAAAGTTTTATTCATAATAGGATAGGTAATTTAGTATATTACATATATAAGCACAAGATATGGACATGGTGGTACAAGAGTATAAAAAAACGCATAAATATTAATTCATAATAATTAGGGTTGTCCCGTATCGGCACCGATACCGAGCATTTGCCCAAGTACTTGTACTCGGGCAAATGCTCCCGATGCTTCCCCCGATACCTGGAATACAGCTGTGATCGGCGCGTGGGGGAGTTACAAGATTCTCCCCCAGCGGCTTTCAGCTGCTTTAGTGACATACAGCGGTGATCGCTCACCGCTGACTGTCACTGCATCCTCCTCCATGCCCCCTCCTTTCCTCTGTCCCCCTCCGCTGTCCCCCTCTGTTTCTCTTTCCTCTTCTGTCCCCCTCCGCTGTCCCCTCCGTTCCTCTTTCATTATCTGTGCCTCTCCGCTGTCCCCTCCGTTG
The DNA here is from genome assembly GCF_042186555.1 of Aquarana catesbeiana. NCBI lineage: Eukaryota > Metazoa > Chordata > Amphibia > Anura > Ranidae > Aquarana > Aquarana catesbeiana. The sequence goes on from NC_133326.1 coordinate 139,798,734, forward strand.
TCCCCTCCGTTCCCCTCTCCTTCTCTCTCCCCCTCCGTTCCACCATCCCCCTCCTCCTTCCTTTGTGAATAGACAGAGTCAGCTGACTCTGTCCATTCACATAACTGAAACATTGTAATCTCCTGTGATTACAATGTGTCAGTTTATAAATGGAGAGGAGCCGCTGTCTTCTCTCCATTCATTCTCAGTGCAGCTGAGGCTGCAGAGAAAGGGACTGGGGAATCTCTATCCTCGGTCTCTTTCTCTGTCTTAAGGGGGAGATATCAGGGGTCTGTTAAGACCCCTGATATCTCACCAAAGCCCCCCAACAGGGCTGATTTAAAAAAAACAAAAAAAAACACATCTTGCAATAAAGAATAAAAAAAATGATTGTAAAAAATAAAAATTGTAAATAAAAAAAAAAACAAAAAAAAAAAAAACACACATACAACGTTCACCCCCCCCCCCCCCCCCCAAAAAAAAGCACTGTTAAAAAAAAAAAAAAAAAAAAAAAAAAACACTGTCACGTGACATTAAAAAAAAAGTATCAGTAATCGGTATCGGCGAGTACTTGAAAAAAATAGTATCGGTACTTGTACTCGGTCCTAAAAAAGTGGTATCGGGACAACCCTAATAATAATCAATGGATGGTATGTAACAGCAATATGGCCTAAAAAAAGCCAAACACAGCATGCCCGGCACCTATGTTGATAATCGCATAATAGTAATCTATAATTATTGGGTTCATATTAATGACATCATCGAAGCATAATATATGTCTCTGTAGCATCATGTAGCTCAACGTGTTTCGTGGATATGTTTCCACTCGTCAGAAGCAGATGCGACAGATTCCTGTAAATATAACAAATATGGTGAACCACGCTCTGTTTAAAGGTAGAAAATAATATTAAAGTTAACCCAGTACACTCGCCAACCCCCGCAGGGTGGCAAGAAACGTGACAGATCCTCCTCCCTGGAGCCTCCTAGTTTGGAGCAGGAATGGGTTGAGTCTGCTTCTGAGCAATCTGGACAAGAAGCTATCCAGTTGATGTCTGCCTCTCAGTCGCAGAGGCTTTTCATCCTGACTCTTACCGAAATGGTTCGTTTTGCCTCTTGCAGAGGTTACTGAGCCCCCTGGTCCTCTTTGGGATCCCTGAGGCCTCTTCAGGCCGCACAGGCTTTCCCCTTACACCCTCTGTTGGAACAGGCAGTGTATGCTGATTGGGAACATCCTGACAGGATTTTTGTTCCTCCTAAAGAGGTTTTTCCTTTTATATCCCATGGATGAAAAGTGGAGCATGCCAGTCGTAGATGCAGCAGTCTCTTCCTTAAACAAGAACTTAACTTGTCTGGTAGATAACGCACAGGGTTTGAAAGACCCCGTTGACAAGAAATTGGAGTCGTTAATAAAGTGGAGGTTTGCTAAAAAAAATAATAGCAAAAGCTAGCAGCTACAAATACTGCAGCTGCTGACTTTTAATATATGGACACTTACCTGTCCAGGGAGCCCGCGTTGTCGGCAGCCGAAGCGATCCGTCCTTCAGCTCTTGGCTGCTGCCGCCGCCATCCTCGGTAAGGGAATAAGGAAGTGAAGCCATGCGGCTTCACTTCCTGGTTCTCTACTGCGCATACGTGAGTCGCGCTGCGCGTCCTCTCAGGTCCCTGCTGTATTCTGTGTCACACAGAATACAGTGGGGGAGGACGGGGTAGGCGGCGGAAGTGGTGTAGGTCACCGCAATCACCGCGGTGATCTATGCCAGGAAGTGGGAGCAAATACCTGTATTAGACAGGTATCTGCTCCCTCCTCCCCCCTGAAAGGTGCCAAATGTGACACCGGAGGGGGGGAGGCCTCCAAAAAGTGGAAGGCCTCCAAAAGTGGAAGTGGAACTTTAAAGACTTCCTTTTCTTTTGCCAGTTCAACTATTCAGCCAGCTGTTGCGGCAATTGGTTTCTGCCAGTCCATAAAGGATCAGCGCAGACAGCCTGACAGGCCTAACCAGGAGGATGATCTGGCTTAAAATAAGACAGATATTCCTCGAGCACTGTGTTTTGCTGTTGACGCCTTAAAGCAGAAGTCCGTGATTTAAAAAAAATCCCCCATTAGTAATTAGTACACCCCACCCCACGCGTGCGCACACACACACGCAAAACACTAAACCGTTATTACAAATAAACAAATGCAGCGTTATGTGATATATCGCTCATTCAGGTGAAAAAATATATATAATTTCTGTGGGGATGCGCAAGTGAATGTTGGAGCAACTTGAATTCCCAAACAAAGAATATAAATGGTAAAAAATATATAAATTAACTACCTGTTGTCAAGCAAGTGCACAGTGAAAGAAATATAAAAAAAATTGAAGTAAACCTCAAAATATCAAAAATTCTAAATTACAGCAAATCCACAGTGAAAATAAATATAATTTTATATACACAGTGGGGCAAAAAAGTATTTAGTCAGCCATCAATTGTGCAAGTTCTCCCACTTAAAAAGATGAGAGAGGCCTGTAATTGTCATCATAGGTATACCTCAACTATGAGAGACAAAATGTGGAAACAAATCCAGATAATCACATTGTCTGATTTTTGAAAGAATTTATTTGCAAATTATGGTGGAAAATAAGTATTTGGTCAATATCAAAAGTTCATCTCAATACTTTGTTATATATCCTTTGTTGGCAATGACAGAGGTCAAACGTTTTCTGTAAGTCTTCACAAGATTGCTACACACTGTTGCTGGTATGTTGGCCCATTCCTCCATGCAGATCTCCTCTAGAGGAGTGATGTTTTGGGGCTGTTGCTGGGCAACACGGACTTTCAACTCCCTCCAAAGGTTTTCTATGGGGTTGAGATCTGGAGACTGGCTAGGCCACTCCAGGACCTTGAAATGCTTCTTACAAAGCCACTCCTTCATTGCCCGGGTGGTGTGTTTGGGATCATTGTCATGCTGAAAGACCCAGTCACGTTTCATCTTCAATACCCTTGCTGATGGGAGGAGGGTTGCACTCAAAATCTCACGATACATGGCCCCATTCATTCTTTCATGTACACGGATCAGTCATCCTGTTCCCTTTGCAGAGAAACAGCCCCAAAGCATGATGTTGCCACCCCCATGCTTCACAGTAGGTATGGTGTTCTTTCCTTGCAACTCAGCATTCTCTCTCCTCCCAAACACGACGAGTTGTGTTTCTACCAAACAGTTCTACTTTGGTTTCATCTGACCATATGACATTCTCCCAATCCTCTTCTGGATCATCCAAATGCTCTCTAGCAAACCTCAGACGAGCCCAGACATGTACTGGCTTAATCAGGGGGACATGTCTGGCACTGCAGGATCTGAGTCCCTGGCGGCGTAGTGTGTTACTGATAGTAGCCTTTGTTACGTTGGTCCCGGCTCTCTGCAGGTCATTCACTAGGTCCCCCCCCCCGTGTGGTTCTGGGATTTTTGCTCACCGTTCTTGCGTGGGGCCCCAGATCGAGGGAGATTATCAGTGGTCTTGTATGATTTCAATTTTCTAATTATTGCTCCCACAGTTGATTTCTTCACACCAAGCTACTTGCCTATTGTAGATTCAGTCTCCCCAGCCTGGTGTAGGTCTACAATTTTGTTTCTGGTGTCCTTCGACAGCTCTTTGGTCTTCACCATAGTGGAGTTCGGAGTGTGACTGTTTTGAGGTTGTGGACAGGTGTCTTTTAGGGCCGGTTCACACGGGGCGACTTGTCAGGCGACCTAGCCGCCTGGCAAGTCGCCTCCCGTTCTGTACAATGGAACCGTTCTAATCGGAGCGACTTGCGTCGCTCCGACTTAGAAGAAAGGTTCCTGTACTACTTTGGGGGCGACTTGCATAGACTTCTATACAGAAGTCGTCTTGCAAGTCGCCGCGGCAGTCGTGTGCAGGTCGCCTCGGTGAGGCGACCTGCAAGTCGTGCCGCTTCTAATGTGAACCGGCGCTTATACTGATAACAAGTTCAAACAGGTGCCATTAATACAGGTAATGAGTGGAGGACAGAGGAGCCTTTGAAAGAAGATACAGGTCTGTGAGAGCCAGAAATCTTGCTTGTTTGTAGGTGACCAAATACTTATTTTCCACCACAATTTGCAAATAAATTCTTTCAAATATCAGACAATGTGATTGTCTGTCTGGATTTGTTTCCACATTTTGTCTCTCATAGTTGAGGTATACCTATGATGACAGTTACAGGCCTCTCTCATCTTTTTAAGTGGGAGAACTTGCACAATTGATGGCTGACTAAATACTTTTTTGCCCCACTTTATGTGTGTGTGTGTATATATATATATATATATATATATATATATATATATATATATATATATATATATATATATATATATATATATATATATATATATATATATATATATATATATATATATAATATTAAGCAGCAGCTGAACCACCTCTGGGCTCTAAGAGGCAGGATTGTATGGTACCCTCAATTTAAAATATAAAAGAGGCCAGATTGTCTGTCTATATTTAAACGATAATGCACTATCTGGCATCTTTTGAATTTTAAATTGAGGATACCATCTTTGGATTACACCTGGGGGGGGGGGGGCTGCTGCACTTTGTGGACATTTAGAGAGCAATGGCTCAGGACACGTGGGTCGCCTCAACTATATCCCGCGGTTACAAGTGGGTTCCCCCTCAGAGCTTTCTAAGATCCAGCGTTCCCTCGGATCCTCCAAAAAGAAGCTTATTGTTTCAGGCACTACATCATTTAGTGCATCAAAGAGTGATTGATTGTGCAGGTTCCTGTATCCGAAAAGGGCGCAGGGTTTTACTCAAACCTGTTTATGGTTCAAAAACCAAACGGGGACACAAGGCCCATTTTGGATCTAAGATCCCTGAACCAGTATCTACTAATCCAGTCATTTCGGATGCAGTCTGTCCGCTCAGTAGTAGCCTCACTCCAGATGGGAGATTTGCTAGCCTCCATCAATATAAAAGACGCTTATTTACACATACCTATCTGTCAGCCTCATCAGAGGTTCCTGCAATTTGCAGTAGAGGAACCTCATTTTCAGTTTGTGGCTCTACCCTTCGGGCTTGCCACAGCTCCCCTCACAGTAGCACCAGTACTGGGTCTCTTAAGGGCCCAAGGGATCTTGGTGCTCGGTTATCTGGATGACCTCCTGCTCAGAGATCACTCACTACAAGCTCTAGAACAGAGCATAACTTGCACAGTGCGGTATTTGGAAAGCTTAGACTGGATCATAATTACCGAAAAGTCAGCCTTGAGACCAGCTCAAAGTCTGAAGTACTTAGATCTGATCTTAGATACGGTCCAAGCAAGGGTATTTCTGCCACTCGTAAGGATCTCTGCCCTGAAGGATCAGATGCGTCAGATAAGGGGCACCAGACAACCCTACATTCGGCTCTGTATGAGTCTTCTAGGAAGAATGGTGTCCTCCTTCAAGGTAGTGCCCTATGTCCAGTTACATTCCAGGCCTATACAACAAGACATCTTGTTGGCTTGGAACAGAAGAGGACAATCCCTGGATTATCCAATGTTCTTATCTCCTCAGGCACACTTAAGCCTAAACTGGTGGTTGCAGGATCAGAACCTGCGAAAGGGAAGATCCTCTCTCCCATTAACTTGGAGAGTACTAACCACAGATGACGGTCTCTCAGGTTGGGGAGCGACCCTAGAGGGGCTCACAGCTCAGGAAAAATGGTCAAGGACAGAACAGATCCTGCCCATCAACATCCTGGAGTTACAGGCAGTACGTCTGTCCCTACGGTCCTGGACAGTAGAGCTTCAGGACTGCCCTATCAGGGTTCGGTCCGACAATGCCACTGCAGTGGCCTATATAAACCACTAAAGCGGTACCAGGAGTCATTCAGCTCTAAAGGAGGTCAACCACATACTAGCCTGGGCAGAGGGACATGTGCCAATTCTATTGCCAGTCCATACCCCGGGAGTAGAGAACTGGAAGGCAGATTATCTCAGCCGCCAGCAGATCTGCCCAGGGGAATGGTCTCTACACCCAGGGGTGTTTCAGGAAACTTGCCAGTGTTGGATGGCCAGAGGTCGACCTATTGGCATCCAGGTTCAACAACAAGCTACAGCAGTTTGTGTCTCGAACAAGGCATCCTCTGGCAATCAGAGCAGATGCTCTTGTAGTTCCACTGAGCCAGTACTCCCTGGTTTATGCTTTCCCCCGGTCCTTCTCCTTCCACATTTGTTGTGCAGGATTCGGAGAGTGTGGGTTCCAGTCATTCTGGTGGCACCAGCCTGGCCCAGAAGGCCCTGGTTCCCAAAGATTGTGAGACTGACAATAGACGGGCCATGGACGCTTCTACATCGCCCTGATCTACTGTCTCAAGGTCCTATATTCCACCCCAATTTACAGTCTCTAAATTTGACGGCATGGCTATTGAAGCCAGGGTGTTGAAGGACCATGGCATCTTGGGACCAGTGGTGTCTACCCTAGTGAATGCTAGAAAAGCTGTCACTAGGAAGATCTATCATAAGGTCTGGAAAACTTATATTGCTTGGTGTGAAGCCAGAAAATAGCATCCTCGGAAATGCATGATTGGGAGAATTCTCTCTTTTCTACAGTCAGCTGTGGAAATCAGATTGGCTTTGAGTACAATCAGAGGTCAGATTTTGGCCCTGTCAGTATTCTTCCAAAGGCTTTTAGCCTCCCATTCGCTGGTCCGAACCTTTAGGCAGGGGGCAACTTGTTTGCTTCCCCCCATTAGGTGAACTATGTGTCCTTGGGACTTGAACTTGGTGCTGTCTGTGTTAATTACAGAAACAACCATTTGAGCCTATCAAGGAAATTCCATTAGACATGCTGTCACGCAAGCTAGCCTTCCTGGGTGTCGGAGTTGGTGGACCTTTTGTGCAGGGAACCATACTTGATCCTTCATCACGACAGGGTCGTGTTATGACCTGTTCCATATTTTTTCCAAAAGTGGTGTCAGCCTTTCATTTAAATCAGGACATTATTTTGCCTTTTTTTTTTTTTTTTTCTCTCCGCCTCGTTAGGCGGAAGAGAGACGACTGCTTTCATTAGACTTTGTTTGGGCAGTCAAGGTTTATTTGTCTAGATCTGCAGAGATCCGAGGATCAGACTTGTGTTTTTTTTTTTTGTTTTACCAAAAGGACCCAAGAAGGGGCAGGCAGCTTTCAAAGCTTCCATTGCCAGTTGGGTCCATCAATTGGTCACGCAGGCCTACGGTCTGAAACATGAGGTATCATTCTACCAGGGGTGTAGGAACCTCCTGGGCTTTTTGCCATCAGGTATCTGTGGCTCAGATTTGGAAGGCTGCCACCTGGTCTTCAGTGAATACGTTCACAAAATTTTATCAAGTGGATGTTCGAGCAGACGAAGATTCGTCTTTCGGCGGCAGTGTACTACAGGCTGCCGTATAAGGTCTGATGGCTATTGTTTGGCAGGTTGTCTCCCTTCCCTCAAGGCTATTGCTCTGTGACATCCCAGTAGGTAATGTATTTTAGCCTAACTCTGTGTCCCATGATGTATGAAAAAGAAAATTAGGAATTTTTCATCATCCTTACCTGTAAAATCCTTTTTTTTGAGTACATCATGACACACCGAAGCCCCCCCCCCTTTTTTTTTGATTCAGTCCTTGCTACAAAACTGATATACTTCCTGTATGGGAGTGGTTATATAGGGGATAACTTCCTGTCTAAGACTTTGTATACCAGTGTCCATTTACCTAGAGATGGTGTATAACCCAGTAGTAATGAATATTAGCCTAACTCTGTGTCCCATGATGTACTCAAAGAAAAGGATTTTACAGGCAAGTTTGATGAAAAAATCTTTTTTTTTTTTTTTTTCTGCCAGTAAATACCCTATACAGCCCACGTCCTGTTTCTTGTCTGGTAAAAAGCCTAGGCTTATGACATCATGCACAGCTTTCTTTCACTCTCGTGAAAGTTTGCCAGGAAGGGAGGGGGGGTGAGGCATACGAGGGCCAATGAGAGCTGCAGGGCTAGAGGTGTGCCTCTGTGTAAATCCAGGAAGTGAACAGGCAGCAGCTTCAGCTGCCCACAGTTAAAATGGATGCAGCCAGACTCGGTGGAGGGAGATTTCTGCAGCATATTTGGCATGTAGAGAATCACAGTATATACAAAATAATATGCAAAGTGGTTGGAGGGAAGCTTCAGAATGGCAAAGATATTTTTATTACAAATTATTTGAGCAGACTGCAGTTCCTCTTTCAGAGCCCATTCACACAGGGGCAACTTTGGATCCGACTTCAAGTCGCCTCAAGTCGTGCTACATGAAAAAATCAATGTAAGTGAATGAATCTGTCTTAATGCACACTACTGCAGTCGCTCTGACTTCAGAAAAGGTTCCTGTACTACTTTAATCCGACTTGAAGGCAACTTGTACCCATTGATTTCAATGGAAGTTGCCTCCAAGTCTGATCACTGTTCATACTGAGGCAACTTTACAGGAAGCAGAAAGGAAACAGAAAGTAATTTCCTCCACTAAACAGCCAGCCCCCTCCTTCTCACACACAGCTGATAAGCTTTGATTGGCCACTTGTAAAGTTCCCTGTCCTGCAGGCGACTTCAAGTTGTGTTGTAAGTTGCCCTAAGTCGTGCTGTGATTCATACTCAAGTCGTGACCAAGTTGCCTCCCAAAGTCGCGCTGGAAGTCGTGTTGCCCCTGTGTGAATGGGCTCTCAGTATGTCTATTACAATATTATGTGGCAAATGATTGCTAATTTCCTGAGACTGACTGTTTTACCCCCATAAACCGAAAAAAAGAATCAGATTTATTAAAACTGAAGCTAGAGGAACAATGTATCTTTATAGTCAGGGTAGAAAGTTTGTATTAGTACTCCTCCCTACAGGACATTTTAGCCATGAGACAACTATTTTTGTCCTAATTTATATTATGTGTGATGTTGGCAGGGTTGGTGACAGCTAAACATAGACTATTTATGCCATTCCCAATCAGCCACATGATATATATCTATCTCCAATGTGATATTCAACTTCTGCTGGGGGGGCTGAAATTGAATATCGCATTCAACTGTATCATTGCTGTATTCTCCTAGTTCGATTTTTCCAGGGGGGGCATTTTCACCCCAGAAGCTGCGTTGCAATGGGTGCGCTGTGGAGTACACAGTACGGATATGCTCATTACAGCGAATCGCACTGCAACTTAATCACATAATTCCATCTCTGTTTAATCACCACAATACATTGCTATATGTTGCAGTGATAAACTTAAAGTATAACTAAATGCAAAACTTGAATTTTTAGTTTTGGATAGAGTGGAGAGGAATTAGAACTCATTTTTATTGCAGTCTGTGCCCCCCGTTAAGGCGTCCATTTGTCTTGTTTACCATTATCAGTGAAAGTGAAAGAAAAATCCCACATTATGGGTTGTCCCCAGAAAAAAGGGAAATCTTCCAGAGAGGACACTAGTTCTGGTGACCTGGGGGATCCCCAAAAACACCCTTAATTTTCTGGTATTTCCTCTCACTTCCTGTTTGGCTATGGGACAGGAAGTGAAGGGAAATCACCCCAATGGGAAAAGATAGCGGAAAAAATCTGACAGGGGTTGTAACCCTCCCTTACTCTATCTAATCTGAAAATAACATTTTTGCCCATAGTTCTTCTTTAAGAGTTGCATGACAAGGGAAATCACATTATATTCAATGGTGTCCATTCTCATCAGTGTGACTCAGCACAGTGCAACTTTAGAAAAGGTTCTTGTGCTACTTTGGTGTGATTTATAGACCAATTAGCCCCATAGAATATGCAAAGTTGCATCAAACAATCCCACTGAAAATGGCGTCAGTCGCTATGCAGGAGTGTGAACCGAGCCTTAGAAGCTAAACAATGGTTTATTTAAAAAGGAGTATTCTGGCAGAAGAGGCAATTATCTTTTCGTGACTGTGCTGTAAATATTTGCCAATATTTTGTAGTAAAGATATACCTGCTGAGATCTACCCATTATGGGAAATTCTCGGTTTCAGCTATCTTTGCAGAGTGTCACAGGAACCCTGCATGTTTGATTTTTCCTGGACTGTTGACAGGCTAGGTTGGCACAGTTGCACTGCAGCGGTCCACCCATGGCTGTGCACTACATTACCAAAAATAGTGCGTAAACATTTTTTTGTGCATTAGGCAAGGCAGCCCTATTAAAATGAAGGGGGCGACTTTTATGCACATTAAAGTGGTTCTAAAGCCTGAACATTTTTTACCTTAAAGTGGACGTAAACCCGTTTCCTTTGGCACATATATCTGCAGTGTTTTCTTATCTCTCTTCAAAGCCCTAAGTCCCGTGGCTTTTTCCTGCTCCGTTCTTCTGTTCTAAGCATGAAAACTTCTGACAAGCTCTGTCAACTGATAAAACCAGCCTGAAATTTGTGTCAGGGTGGGTGCTATAAATTACCAGAGAGCTGGTCTATTCACAGCACAGCTCTGCAAGTCTCTGCCTATGTGGAGGGGGTTGTGTGCCTTTCCTTCAGTCAGCTGTCTCACAGTGTATGGTAAGAATCCACACCCACAGGTGAATCAGAAAAAAAAATTCTAACAAAACATGCACTTTCTAAACATTATATAAAGCAGAAGACAGCAGATAGGCATGTAAATCTTATGTAGGGAAATTTGTTTAATCTCTGTGTATCATCTGAGACTGTTCACTTCTCTGGGTATATGTGAGGGTTTACATCCACTTTAATGTATTTTCTGCATTAGGGTAAAAATGTTCCAGTATACTTACCTGAGCCCTCACTGTGTCTGTTTGTAGCGACTCTTCCTGCTCTCACCGGCTTTTGAGGCCATTGGCTCCCACTTGTATCAAACCCTGTGACAGGGGAGCAGGGGGTGGGGCTGAGCCATGCTGTCTGTGCCTATGGATGCAGGCAGTGTGGCTCGGAATCAAGCCCGCAGACGTGCTACCATAGGAAGTGGCTTCCTTTGGTGGCACACCAAGAAGAGGAGGAGCCGAGATCGCCGGTGGGGACCTGGGAATATGAGGATTGGAGCTGCTCTGTGCAATTCATAGAGCAGGTAAGTTTATCATGTTTCACAAGAAAGACAAGGAAAAAGCGCTGCTAAGTGTAATAAGACCAAGGAATTTGTTAAACCCAATATAGGGCCACTCACATTAAAGTGGTTGTAAAGGTAAAAAATTTGGGGGGAATATGTGATCTATATATCGTGAATATAGATGTTGTTTGAGCCAAAGTGATTTACAAACCGAGTATTGGTAACTGTAAGTGCAAACACACAAGTCCATATATAACAGGAGATATAAAGGGCTGAGCAACTTAGTCCATAGAGGACAGGCTGGAAGTTCAAGGGTTAAGTGGTAACCGGTAATGTAATGGTTAAAGTAGGCTGGTAGGCTAGGTGGCTGCTGTCCTCAGAGAGCTGGCTCTGTGATGGATGAGAGAGGGGTAGAGAAGGAAGTGCCACCTGAGTGTAGTATTAACAAATGATGTTTAATGACACCAGGATAAAACACACTTACAGGATGAAAACATATATAAAAGGCTCATCTGTATAGGTATGTGGTCCTCGGTGTTCCCTCTGATCCTGTGGTGGTGACGCTGCAGGGATGCTGAGCTGCAGAAGGTGGATTACCAGCCGGGAGCTCCTTCTGTGGCCATCAGGAAGAGACTAGGGGCCGGCATGGAGCGTGCGTGATGTCACAGGTCGTCCGTCCGCTTCCGGGTTCGGTATCCAGGGGAGGGATCGTCCAGGGAGGAGGGCTAGCAGGGAGGTTGAGAGAAGGCTACGCGCTCTGAGCCACTGCTCCTTCAACAGGGCCTAATAGGGAGGTGTCTGCAATGTGCTTTTATATGGCAGTGCTGTGGGACAACAGGTCCCAGTGTCTGCAATAGAAAGCACAGCGCCAACTGCGGGTGGGAGGGGAACTACAAGGTAACATAATATACACAGAGACAAAAAGGAGGTTATATAATAGTGAGTGGCATGGAAACATGGGGAAAAGTGCATGGTAGTAAACATGGAGACAATAATATTAACAATAGTAAAAATGGGATTAACAATGGGGCAAAAAATGGAGGTAAGTATAAAAAAAAAAAAAAAAAAAAAAAAAAATTATATATATATATATATATATATATATATATATATATATATATATATATATATATATATATATATATATATATATATATATATATATAATGATACAAAAGAACCAGAAAATGCAACGGTAAAGATAAAATAAAAAATAAATAAATAGGAGGACGGTTGGGGCCTGGGGATAGACTACGGTAATGATGGAAGTCCGCGTCTTTAGTAATGATGGAACCCATGGACAACTTCTGTCAAATAAATTCCTAGACAAAGGATACCCCACCCCACTTATAGACACGACCTTCCTTCATTACCATAGTCTATTCCTAGGCCCCAACCGTCCTCCTACCACTGGTAAACAACCTACCCGCTTCATCACACAATTTCATGACAAATACAAGAAAATGGAGAAGATCCTGGCTTCACACTGGCCTATTCTGTTGGAAGACCCTCATCTCAGAACCACAGTCGATACCAAAGTGGCATATAGAAAATCCAGAAACATTAAGAGTAAAATTGCACCCAGTAGAATTAAGCCTACCCAACCCATCTCATCACCGCTCACCCTGATACCCCTCAGAGGGATGTATCAATGCAAAAAACCCCTCTGCTTAACCTGCCAGTTCATACAACACGGTCAGAAAACCACTGTCAAAGGAAAAAACTATACCCTAAAAGAATTCTACAACTGTTCAACTGACTTCGTTATATACTGCCTCACCTGCCCCTGTGGCCTATATGTCGGCAGAAACATCAGAGCCCTAAGGGCACGTTTTGGGGAGCACCCGGCGCTTTATCGAAAAAGGCAGTGACCACCACAGCATCCCTAAACACTTCCTGACTCACCACGGCCGATCTACAGCTGGCCTCAGTGTGTGGGTCATTGAATCAATCCCGGCCACATACCCTGCCGCTGAGCGGTATAAACGTCTTTGCCAGCAAGAAACTTACTGGATCTACTCTTTGGGCACTTTAGCACCTGGGGGGTTGAACGAGGATATTGAGGTGCACACACTACTTTAAGCCACCCCGTTTCCTCATGAGACCACCCCTACAGATGTAGCCTTGCTACAATATATATATCTTTAAGAACCCTGCACAGATACGTGCTTCGCTGTTCCTTGTGTTTTCCCAATACGCATGCTCTATCAATGTCCACTTCTTATACCGTAATTTTTTCACCAAATTTTTTTTTTGCCTTTCTCTACCTATTTATTTATTTTCTATTTCTATTTTTTTTATTAATATTTTTATTATAATATTTTTGTTCTCACTTTCATATTTATTTTATATATATATATATATATATATATATATATATATATATATATATATATATATATATATATATATATATATATATATATTATACATTTTTTTTTTTTTTTTTTTATCTTTACCGTTGCATTTTCTGGTTCTTTTGTATCATCACCATGGGAATTATTATTATGTTTCGCTTTTATACTTAACAGTTGGCGCTGTGCTTTCTTTTGACAGACGCTGGGACCTGTTGTCCCACAGCACTGCCATATAAAAGCACATTGCAGACACCTCCCTATTAGGCCTATTGAAGGAGCAGTGGCTCCAAGCGCATAGCCTTCTCTCAACCTCCCTGCTAGCCCTCCTCCCTGGACGATCCCACCCCTGGATACTGAACCCGGAAGCGGATGGACGACCTGTGACATCATGCACGCTCCACGCTGGCCCCTAGTCTCTTCCTGATGGCCACAGAAGGAGCTCCCGGCTGGTAATCCACCTTCTGCAGCCCAGCATCCCTGCAGCGTCACCACCACAGGATCAGAGGGAACACCGAGGACCACATACCTATACAGATGAGCCTTTTATATGTTTTTATCCTGTAAGTGTGTTTTTACCTGGTGTCATTAAACATCATTTGTTAATACTACACTCAGGTGGCGCTTCCTTCTCTACCCCTCTCTGAGCCAAAGTGATTTAATTACCTTTTAGAGAAATATGATTTTTCTCCACTTCCTCCTTTCTTCTGTGTACTGCATCCTAAACTTCTGGGTTTTCGAGCGCGTTCGCTTCAACTACGTCACGGCTCCAAAGAAACTACAGTTCCCTTGAGGCTTAGCGGCATTGCGCATGCACACTGCCGCTTTTTCGCCGTGTGACAGAATGAGAACAAGCCTAGTTCTCATTTCTAGTTCTGCCTTGGTTGAACACACGCTGCCCAGTTAACACGCCCATTCCCGCCTCCCCAGCACGCCCATAGTATAAACAAAGACGAGTTACTATTAAAAAAACCGAATTAATATATTTAATTATTTATTCCAACTTTCACTGCAGCAAATAAGGGAGCGGAGTTAAGGGGGGGCTGTGCTGCTGAGATCGTCATTCAATAACAAGGCACGGAAGGCGGAGCTACAGCATCTTAGGCACGCCCGCGGCTCCCCTGCCTCCCGTGCCTGTGAACGTACACAGCGTCTCCCCACAGGGATGTAATCACAAAGATGTAGACTACAATCACTTTAAGGCCTTGTTCAGACAAGGCATGCTACAGCTTACATGGGCTTGTTTACCTACTGGTGGATGCATCGGTGCGCCATGCCAATAAACATGTCCTATAGGATGTGAGAAAACTCCATGGCTCAACCCTGCATAATCAATTTACTTCTGCTAGAACGACTTTAGCTGATCAAAGCCATCACTATCAGTCTGTTGTCGCGCGGACATGGCATTTTTGTCTTGCTCACTCGATGTCTTAGATAGTTTTGTTGAATCTGCCATCGATTTTTCAGTTTTGTCACACCGTCTATGACCACCATCAGAGTTGTGTGCACCCAAAAAGAGTAGAAGCTGTGGTATCAAAGGTATGCTAGCTAGCAACTCACTTGTTCCCATAACAACCCATCGGAATCCTTATTTTTTTTTAATTTTGGTTGTTTTTTTTTTTTAACCCTGCACTAAACAATGACATTTGGATGCAGCTGGTTGCTATGGGCAATAAGACATTCCATGCATATTTTCGCACAGAGGGGATTTTTTTGCGTTTGGGGCAGACAACCTTTGAACAAACGTCCATTGAGGTATGTTGATGCTCATTCATGCTAGGTAAAAAAAAAAAAAAAAGTGCACACGAACACATGTGAAAACGCATCCAGCATTGCTTATTACCATAATAGATGTGAATCAGCCCCGTAATGGTTACAAGGGTTGGAGAACGCAGGTATGCTGAAGGCTGTTTAGGAAGAACGTCAGTGCAGAAAGGCTTTGGGCTTTTTATTCGTTCAGAAAAAGACAATTCTAATCGCTGTTCTAATAGAACCCTCCACCTTTTTAGTGTGTTGTGTTTTTTTTTTTTTTTTTTTTTTCGTTCTTGCGCTTTTCATAAAATGAATTGAAATGAGAATGAATCATAACCCAGACCGAGAAATACAGCCCACACAGCCATTTGTTTTGTGTTATATTGCATGTAACAGGTAGGCAGCATGACTCCATACATGAGGCATGCTTTCCCCCACAGCGCAGCATATGTCATGTACATAACAAATGGGCTTGTTTTTTTATTTATGATTTCAAACGTTCGACGCAGTTGTCTTGAAGCTCACACCCGTCATCAGTGTGCTGAGATCATTCCTTCACATGGTTCAATTCATTACAAGCAAGAATAAAATGATAAGGATTATGTTGAGGGGCAATTCAAAGTAGCAGAACGACTTACAGCACAGCATAGAGACGAAGCAATTGATTCCAGCAGCTGTGGCATCTGACAGGGCAGGAATGGCTGGGCTTTGGCACAGAAGATCCCCATACAGATGTGAGTATGCACACAAAGGGTACATAAGTAAGGGCTCATTCACACGTGCATCTATACTGCCATCTCTGTTCCACAGGCGGTGAGGAGGCTACGGTATATGTCGCCTCCTCGCCACATGCTTTACCTTTTTAAAAGCTGCACCCTAGGAAACCCTCTCTTGCAGTGGGACTGTGCCTGCACTGCAATGGTTTCCTGCTTGTTTAGGTCTAGGGTAGAGGTTTTCAACTTTTGAAGCCCCCGTTAGCCCATATGTGGCCCCTGACATCACCAAAAGGCCACATGTAATGTTAAATATATGTAATGCTTGAGAGGACTGTCAGAAACTGCAGACCTAATAGAGGAAATGAGGATCAGAGAGTGTGGACATGCTACATTTTTGATTGTGGACAGGCTCCAGAGGACATTATGAAACTGGGAATATAAGGCTAGTAGGGATCGATGCCCCACAGCCTCTTCTCCCCCATGCTCCTTAAAAAATAAAATAAATAATAAATACCTAAACACCCTAACACAAAATGTAGCAGTAGTATTATTATGATTATATTTTATAAGGTTAGACATTAATTATTATTAATGTATTATTACATATTATTCATTTATTTTACTTTATGATGATTTTTAGTTACTTGTGTATTTATTTTACATGTATTTATTCATATATTATTACTATTTTATTTTTTACATTTGAGCAGAAAAAAGCGCGAATGGCGTGTTTCCATTCGTTTCTGTGGGGATACAAACGTGCCAAAAATGCCCAAATGAGCGACAAAGAAAGCTCCAGAACTTGTTTGAGCTTCAGTCGTTTGGCTTCAGGTGTTTTGGAGCGAAGATGTAAACAATCTCCTTGATTTTTTTTTTTTTTTTTTTTTTCCCCCTCCAGTGTTTTGGAGCTTCAAGCTACAAAACGCTCAGGCTGCCCCCCCTGTCAGAACACAATAGAAAAGCAGGGGAGATCACTGTACTAACATCGGATTTTTGATACAGCGGCTTTGCCTGGAGTTGTGAGGTGGTGTGTTTTTTGTGTTTTTGTCTTTTTGTGTTTTTTTTTTTATTTTAACTTGCTGGGTTGTACAAAAAAAACTAGTAGTGTGTAATAGGCTTAACCACTTCAATACCAGGTACCTGCGCACTTTCACCTGCCCTGGACAATTTTCAGCTTGCAGCACTGTTGCACTTTGACAATTGCACGGTCACGCAACACTATACCCAAATGAAATTTTTATCGTTTTCTTCCCACAAATAGGGCTTTCTTTTGGTGGTATTTGATTACCAGTGGGGTTTTTATAACCTGCTAAAAAAGGGCCAAATTTTTGAAAAAAAACAAAACTGATGGGCACTGATAGGCGGCACTGATGGGCACTGTTTGCTGCCCACCCCCCCCCCCCCCCCAACATATTGAGCACTGGCTGGAACAGTGTTGCTTGTGGACACACAGACAGTGTTTTCTTTTTTTTTTTTTTTGTCTGCCTCTAATCACCTATGTGTGCATGGACACAGGCTGACATGCAAGGGCGTTTTAGAAAGGGGAAAAAAAAAGGCAGACGCCCCTAAGAGCAAAAAAACATTCAGATTGCATGGGGCCTAACGGTGATAAGAACAAGCACAACTCCACCTAAGTGACTGTCCCACATACATCTACTGCAGCAGGGCAGCCGCTGTGTGCTGGATCACGTATCTGGTACGTGATTAGCACTTGTATGGCAGTGTTTCTCAACTTCTTTTCAGTCAAGGCACCCTTTAAAATTCTGCACAAGGCACTCCATTCTAAAATGTAAAAAATGTAACTAATAGTTTTACATATTGCAGAAACATCCACACGCATAGGACACTCAACATTAAAGGTAATGTCCTTGGTTGTTGGAACGCTGTGGCTTTGTGTAACTAAAAAGGCAGGCTCAATTCATACTTTTTTTTTTTTTTTAGGAATTTTGCCAAGGCACCCTGGTTGAAAAAGGCTGATGTATAGTATTTGCACTCATCACTGTATTAGTGTCACTATTGATATTGGTGTCAGTGTACCCCCCCCCCCCCAACCAGCATCAGCTAGTGTCAAATTGCCTCCCACACAAAGACATGCAGCAGAATATATTTTGGCTGAAATGCATGAAGAAATTTTAATTAATTTATTTATTTTTATTGGATTTTTTTTTTCCATAATTTTTCTTTTCTTTTTTTTATTTATCGTACATCACGGGACACAGAGCCATAGTAATAACTATATGGGTATATAGGCCACCTTTAGGTGATGGACACTGGCACGCCCTAAGACAGGAAGTTCAATCCCTATATAACCCCTCCGATTACTGGGAGTACCTCAGTTTTTTCGCCATTGTCTTAGGTGTTGGTCACGAGTAAAGATGTGCTATGCAGAGGCTCCACTGGACTATTCCTGGCTGGAGCAAGCCTTTGCAACCGGATCCATCCAAAGTGCCATTGAGGCCAAAGTGGTTGGTACCCTGGCCTCGTGGACGGAAGAAACAAGCTTTTGCCTGTAACACTTCTCTTTTGAGAGCTGGTCCCTGGGATTCAGTGCTTTGGTCAGATTGCAGTGCCATAAACATTACTGACAGGGTGCTATACAGGTCCAGGGCAGTGGAACTCCGATAAAAAGGGACCCCAGTCCTTGAAGGTTTTTTGACGGAGCCCAACGTGATGGGCGAAGATTGGGTCTGTTTGGTTGTATCACAGAATCCTGCGGTGGGATAAGGTAAGTGGAGATTTTTAAGGAATTTAAAAAAAAATGTATTTCCTTTTGGATTTCTCCTATACAGTTGTTGTCATGCCTAAAGTCACCACTGGGGGCTGTAAAGAGCACATACCTGTTTCCATGCTTTCAGATCATGCCTCTGTGTCAGCAGAAGCTGCATGGCTTCCTCCAGCCATCCATCCTGGCCACCGGTAAGAGTTTGGGGGGGGAGGGGGGATTTGGCTGAAATTTCTCTATCTGGGAATGCTTTCTTCTCCCCTCTACAAGAGCAGGCGGGGGGGGGGGGGGGGGGCTGTATGGTCTGCCGGTTTGATGCTCCGCTCCTCCCTCCACTGCCCTCAGCAGTGGCGGCTCTCCTCTTCCCCATACTCTCCTCCTCCACCCGCCCCCCCCCCCCCCGCCGATCGGATCAGAGGCCCGCGTGTGGGCAGGAATCACTTTTTTTTTTAAGGGGGGGGGCGTAGTGAGGAAGTAAGTGGGCGGGGCTTAGCTCGGCGTTGGCGCGGGGCCGTCGCAGCGCAGGGCGGATTAGCTTATATAAAAAGCTCCATTGCCAGTCTCATTTGGACTAACGAAGGGACACGGAGGCAGACCTGGGCATGTGAGTGTGAGACACAGACATTCCCCAAGGCACATTTACTCCGCATCAGGCTGAGCATATAATGGCAGTAACAATTACTGAACTTTTGCTCAGCTGTGGGTGCATTTTTTCCTTGTAAAGTACCTCTGTATTTGTGCTTATGACTATACATTCCAGAAGGGGACATACAAATTCCTCAAAGAGGTATCACCTTCAGGCTCTGAGGACCCTAGTCTCACCCCAACAATGCCATCCCCCCCTGAAGATCCAGAGGTAGCTGATCATAGTTACATAGTAAGGTTGAATAAAGACACCAGTCCATCCAGTTCAACCTGAATGAGTGTGGGTGCATGTCTACAATTGTCCCTGAACATTGTGTCTCATTAAGATGCTCATCTATTATATTATTTATTTAAGATATATACCCATATAGCGTGGTCAATTTACGCAGCGCTCCACACATACATCGCACACTCACACTAGCCTCAAGGAGCCCACAATCCAAGGTCCCCAACTCACATTCATATACTAGGGCCAATTTTGGACAGAAGCCAATCAATCTACCAGCATGTCTTTGATCAGGGTGAGCCATTGGGTTTAAGTGTTGCAACTGTTTTCAACACTTCAGCCCTTGTCTACATTATTAAGGATGTTTTCTCCTCAGCTTCGGTGGGGCTGGAGGAAAGATTGATTGCTTTAATCACATCTTCCCAGCATAGGAGAAAACCCGATAGGTCCCCTGCTACTGCCCAGGACCCTCAAGCAGAGGATCGGTGGGCAGGGGAGGATGAGGCCCCCTCAGGGGACCGTGAGGAGGCTGACTCCTCTTCCAAAGAATCAATTGTGGAAGAGCCTTTTTCAGCTTCACAATCTGAAAAATTGCTGGTACAATCACTGACAGAAATGGTTCGCTCCACATTTAAGCTACCCTTAAATGAGTCAGCTGGAAAACCCACTTCTTCTTTGGATTCCCTAAAGCCTCCTCAAGCTATGCATGCTTTTTCTGTCCATCCTTTGCTGAAACAGCTCATGTATTCTGAGTGGGATCACCCAGATAAACATTTTCTCTCTTCTAAAAAGTTCTCTACACTTTATCCTGTGGAGGAAAAATTTACAAAAAAGTGGAATATACCAGCAATTGATGCGACTATTTCCTCTGTGAATAAAAGTTTAACTTGTCCGGTAGATAATGCTCAAGTGCTTTAGAAAAAAGTGTGAAAGAGTTCCCTATGGGGTTTTGTATTGCAGCAAACAATTCAAAATAAATTGTAAAAGGGTATATTTTATTACAAAATAATTTTCTACAAAATAGTAAATGTCAGTCAAAGCATGAGCTTTAAAAACCAGGGTGCAGATGAAAAGGGAGAGAGGAGGGGGGGAGAACAAGGGAGGCGGGCCCAACAGGAAGGGGGCACCAAACGGGTGTCACCAACAGGTCCCTGGATTCCCAAGGTGAGACAGGTGCTCAAGGTCATCCCTGATCAACGGGCATGGGATTTAGCCGAGCTACCAGGGGCATTATGTTTTTCTATCGACGCTATCAGAGATTTTATCCTTCAGGCTTCACGCCTGATGCTTGTACTTGTGCATATGCATAGGATCTTATGGTTGAAAAATTGGTCAGCCGAAGCGCCATGCAAAAAACTCCTGGCTGGTTTTCCTTTTCACAGTGAACGGCTGTTTGGTGAGGATTTGGATAAATACATCCAGAAGATTTCAAGTGGAAAAAGTACCCTATTTGCCAATTAAGAAAAGGAATAAGCGTCCTTCATTTAAACAGGCTCCTTCTTCAGGGTCAGGGGCATCGCCTCTAGGCAGTCACGACAGCCTCTGCCATCAGGTTCAAGGGGTAAATTTCAGGGTCAACCCCAGGGACAGAAGAAGTCCTGGGGAAGGAAACCTACAAAGCAGAATGCTAAGGCCTCTTTAGGAAGGGGCATCCCCGCTTGCGCGCGCGCGGGGGGCGGGGGGGGGGGACTTCTGCAGTTCTCAAGGGTCTGGCAGGAAGAATTTCGGGACTGATGGGGGCTCTCCACAGTAGCTCTGGGTTACAAGCTAGAGTTCCAGGAGTTTGTCTCCTCGTTTTCTGAGGTCAAACGTCCCCAAAGATCCAGAGAAAAAGAAGTCTTTCAAGCATTAGTCCAGCTTTTGTCTCAGAGTGATCATGGAGGTTCCCATGGAAGAGCAGGTGTTGGGGTTTTATTCAAATCTCTTCATGGTGCCAAAACCAAATAGGGATGTCAGACCCATTCTAGATCTCAGGGATCTGAACCGATTCCTAAATATCCACTCGTTTCACATGGTTCAATCAGGTCAGTAGTCTCCATCCTGCAAGGAGGAGAGCTTCTTGCGTCAATCGACCTCAAGGATGCATACCTGCATGTGCCTATTTTCCCCGCTCATCAGAAATTTCTACGTTTCGAGGTAGAAAAACTCAATTTTCAGTTCATAGCTTTGCCCTAAGGTCTAGCCACTGCACCCCGGGTGTTCACAAAAGTTCTGGCCAGACTAGGGGGTCAAGGTATAACAGTTATTACATACCTAGATGACCTGCTTTTGATAGACCAATCAGTAGCCGGCTTAGACAAAAGTGTGGTCACCACAGTCAATTACCTGAAAAGCCTAGGTTGGGTTCTCAGCCTAGAGAAATCTTCCTTAAAACCATTAAGAAGGCTAGAATACTTGGGTCTCATCATAGATACAGACCAGAAAAGAGTATTTTTGCCACAAGCAAAGATCAGCGCCATAAAGGAGCTGGTCCGGGTCATCAGAGCAGAGAAGGACCCTCCTATTCGCCGTTGCATAAGGTTGTTGGGGAAGATGGTGGCTTCGTTCGAAGCCGTTCCTTATGCTCAGTTCCATTCGAGACTGCTGCAAAACAGTATCCTATCCGCTTGGAACAAAAAATGTCCAAGCCTTAGACCTCCCAATGCATCTATCTCCAAGGGTGCGCCAGAGCCTCAGTTGGTGGTGGTCATCCAAGAATCTGCAGAAGGGAAAACCCTTCTTACCAGTCACATGGAAAGTGGTAACAACAGATGCCAGCCTTTCAGGTTGGGGAGCAGTCCTGGAGGAGGCAACTGCCCAGGGGAAGTCGTCCAAATCCAAAAGGACCTTGCCCATCAAGATTCTAGAGATTGGGCAGCACATTTGGCCCTGAGGGCCTGGACATTCAGATTGCAGAATTGTCCTGTCAGGATCCAATCTGACAATGGCAGGGCAATGGCCTATATCAATCACCAGGGGGGCACAAGAAGTCTTGCGGCCCAGAGAGAGGTGACCCATTTCCTAACTTGGGCAGAAAATCATGTTCCTTGCCTATCGGCGGTCTTCATTCCAGGAATAGAAAATTGGCAGCCGGACTACTTGAGTCGCCAGCAGTTGTTCCCGGGGGAATGGTCCCTTCACCCCGATAGCTTCCTGGCAATATGCCAGAGATGGGGGATCCCGGACGTAGACCTATTTGCATCCAGGTTCAACAAAAAGATCGGCATCTTTGTGTCAAGAACAAGGGATCCTCTAGCATGCTGGACAGATGCCTTGGTGACCCCGTGGGATCAGTTTTTGATTTATGCATTCCCTCCTATTCTGCTGCTTCCATGACTTCTCGGCAGGATCAAGCAGGAAAGGAAGTCGGTGGTTCTTGTGGCCCAGGAGATCTTGGTATGCAGAGATGGTAAAGATGGCAGTAGGGGACCCATGGACCCCTCCACCATGTCCGGACCTGCTCTCGCAGGGTCCGGTATTCCATCCTACCTTGCAAGCGCTAAATTTAACAGTTTGGCTATTAAACCCACATTCTGAGGAAGCATGGGCTGTCAGGATCAGTTGTATCTACCTTGAATAATGCAAGGAAGCCGGCCTCCAGAGTCCATATATTATAGAGTCTGGAAGGCATATGTTTCCTGGTGTGAATCCAGGGGTTGGCATCCCAGAAAGTATGCCATAGGTAGAATCCTTGCTTTTCTGCAAATGGGGTTAGAAATGAAGCTGGCCTTGAGTACTATCAAAGGCCAGGCCCCGGCCTTATCGGTATTGTTTCAACGACCACTTGATTCGCATTCTGTGGTCCGTAACTTTTTACAGGGGGTAATGCGGCTTAATCTACCGGTTAAGCCACCCCTAAACCCTTGGGACTTGAATTTAGTTCTGTCTGTATTACAGAAACAGCCTTTTTGAGCCAATACGTCATATTCCCTTGGTCCTTTTGACAAGGAAGCTAGTTTTTCTGGTAGCCATATCTTCTGTAAGAAGGGTATCGGAGTTGGCTGCTCTTTCTTGTAAAGAGCCATATTTAATTATTCACAAGGATAGGGTAGTATTGCATCTTCATCCTAACTTTCTACCGAAGGTAGTGTCAGGTTTACATCTAAATCAGGATATAGTTCTACCTTCATTTTTTCCAGAACCCTGCTCTATGGAGGAAAATTTGCTACATTCGCTGGATGTAGTGAGAGCAGTCTAAGTCTACTTGACAGTGACTGCTCAGATTCGAAAAAAATAAATGTTTTGTTTGTGCTGCCTGAAGGTCCTAGGAAAGGACAGGCGGCAGCGAAGCCTACTATATCTAAGTGGATTCGGCAAGTAATTATTCAAGCTTATGGTTCGAAGAGGAAGATTCCACCTTTTCAAATCAAGGTGCACTCTACCAGGGCTGTTGGTGCTTCGTGGTCAGTGCATCACCAGGCCTCCATGGCTCAAATGTGCAAGGCCGCAACTTGGTCTTCAGTCCATACATTCACTAGATTCCATCAGGTGCATGTAAAAAGGCATGA
Organism: Aquarana catesbeiana; assembly: GCF_042186555.1. NCBI lineage: Eukaryota > Metazoa > Chordata > Amphibia > Anura > Ranidae > Aquarana > Aquarana catesbeiana. The sequence continues at coordinate 139,822,622 of NC_133326.1, forward strand.
GGATATTGCCTTTGGGCACAGTGTACTGCAGGCTGCAGTATAGGTCCTTAAGTCTGACGGCACCCTGTTTTTTGTTTGTGTCTCCCGCCCCTCAGGTAGCATTGCGCTGGGACATCCCATATAGTTATTACTATGGCTCTGTGTCCCGTGATGTACGATAAAGAAAATAGAATTTTTATAACAGCTTACCTGTAAAATCCTTTTCTTGGAGTACATCACGGGACACTGAGGCCCCTCCCCTCTTTGGTTACACGTGTATTGCTTGGCTACAAAACTGAGGTACTCCTTGTAATGGGAGAGGTTATATAGGGAGTGAACTTCCTGTCTTAGGGCGTGCCAGTGTCCATCACCTAAAGGTGGCCTATATACCCATATAGTTATTACTATGGCTATGACTATGTGTCCCGTGATGTACTCCAAAAAATTGATTTTACAGGTGAGCTGTTATAAAAATCCTGTGGTTTTTTTTTTTTTTTTTTTTTTTTTTTCCATAATTTTTATTGTTTTCTGGATAATTTGTACAAACGAGGTTATCACACAGATTGTGTCAAATAGCACTTATATTGAAAGAATGGTGAATACAGTATGTGTGGTTCATCTGATAATAATTTGTACTCTTACGTAATAGTAATTGTTAAGCATGGATGGACAGTTGGACCATTTTCAGTTTTGAGCAGAAAGTAAAGAATATTGTTTTATATTTTAGCCTTTTTTTCTTTTTATATAATAAATAAAAAAACTCAGCGGTAATCAAATACCGCCAAAAGAAAGCTCTATTTGTGTGGAAAAAAATGCTATAAATTAAATTTTCGTACAGTGTTGCATGACCTCGGAATTGTCAGTTAAAGTAACACAGTGATGAGCAGTAAAACATGGCCTGTCATGAAGGGGGTAAAACCTCCCAGAGGGCAAGTGGTTAAGCCAGCCATTCATGGATCGAAATTGGGCCGGTTCAGCAGGGAGCAGCTGAGATTCGATCCATATATGGACAGGCTGGTTGTACCCAAGTTGATCGACTTGGGTAACAGGACAAGCCTGTCTGATTTTCCTTGTGATTACTGCCGGTGGCTATATCTGCCAGCCGTAATCATTGTGCTCTGCCGTCTGGGAATGCTCTCAAAGCCCCCCACACCAGAAGAACACTATAGTGCTGTGGGAGGCATTTCCCCATCAGCACTGACTCAAGTGGTTTTGGTGCAAGGAAAGATAATCAAATAATCTATGGGCTGCTTAAAAATTATGCATATTTGTAGACCTCACAGGAAATGGTAAGAATCAAACCCACATATTAGGAAATGCTTAATTTTGGAAACATCCAGAGGCATTTTCCTTTATCGTCTTACTGAGTACCATTGATGTGTGCCGGCATTTTATTGCTTCTTGTTTTGATGATTAGAGGATAGGAAGTACATTGTTGTATATTTAAAGGCAAGTAGGACTGGCTGGCACAGCACACTTACACCAGACAAAGCAAATAAGCTGATTTAAAAAACAAAAAACTATCAATTATAGTATTAACTGCAGTACAATAACAGGCTCCACACATCAAACAAGCACCATTTATTACTGCAAAATGCTCATAAATGTTGTCTTTTGCATTGTTGTTCATGAAAATATAGGTAAAGAAATGAACATCCCATGTAAAGATGTCTGTCTAAAATATGTCCTTTAATAATAGGCATGGGAAATAAAAATGTCAGTAGATCTATGTGCAGCAGAGAGAATGCACATTCTGCTCAGACACATCCCAGCCTAGCAGAAATCCAGTGACCTGGTCACAGACTCTTGTGTGTGATAACATTGGAATTCTGCTCTGATCCCCCCAGGGTGCCCACTGATAGCACCTGCAGCCCACTGCTGCAATAATACAAGAGTTAGATAAGGACAGCAATGTCTGACTTCATATCCAATGTTGTTATGACAAATGTATTTCTATATGTTTTATAGTATAGAATTTGCATTGATTCAGATAGACTGAAAACTATTCGACGGTGACTTTTTGTTTAGTTGTTTAATAAATGTCCCTAAGTAATGGGTAGTCAGCCAGGTGATGACAAATCTTGAATGTACAATATACCAAAAAGTGCAGCCCTAAAAAAGTGAAATAGCAATATATTCCCAAAATATTAGGTGAACAAAAATCTCATCTTCACCAAAAAGTCCAAAATCACTCCAGCGCTCAGACAGAGATGCTCCCAATGGTATTAGAACACGTACAGTGCCTTGCAAAAGTATTCACCCCCCTTGGCATTTTTTTGTGTTTTGTTGCCTCACAACCTGGAATTAACATGGATTGTTTGAGGATATACATCATTTAATTTACAGAACATGCCCACAACTTTGAAGGTGTGTTGGGTTTTTTTTTTTTTTTTTTTATATTGTGAGGCAAACAACAAATAGGACAAAATAACAGAAAAAGTCATTGTGCATAACTATTCACCCCCCTAAAGTCAATAGCTCCAAGTCGCTTTGGATAAGTCTCTATGAGCTTGTCACATCTTACCACAGGAATTTTTGCCCATTACTCCCTGCAAAACTGCTCCAGCTCCTTCAAGTTGGATGATTTGCACTTGTGAACAGCAATCTTTTTAAGTCTAACCACAGATTTTTTTTTATTGGATTGAGGTCTAGGCTTTGACTAGGCCATTCCAACACATTTACATGTTTCCCCTTAAACCACTCAAGTGTTGCTTTAGCAGTGTGTTTAGGGTCATTGTCCTGCTGGAAGGTGAACCTTCATCCTAGCCTCAAATCACACACAGAGTGGTACAGGTTTTGCTCAAGAATATCCCTGTATTTAACACCATCCATCATTCTCTCAACTTTGACCAGTTTCCCAGTCCTGACTGCTAAAAAACATCCCCACAGCATGATGCTGCCACCACCATGTTTCACTGTGGGAATGGTGTTCTTTGGGTGATGTGATGTGTTGGGTTTGCGCCAGACATAGCGTTTTCTTTGATGGCCAAAAAGTTTCCCACATGCCTTTTCACAAACTCAAAACGTGCCATTTTGTTTTTTGCTGAAAGTAATGGCTTTCTTCTGGCCACTCTGCCATAAAGCCCAACTCTATGGAGCGTACGGCTTATTGTCGTCCTATGTACAGATACTCCAGTCTCTGCTGTGGAACTCTGCAGCTCCTCCAGGGTTACCTTAGGTCTCTGTGGTGCCTCTCTGATTAATGCCCTCCTTACCTGGTGTGTGAGTTTTGGTGTGCGGCCGTCTCTTGGCAGGTTTGCTGTTGTGCCATGTTCTTTCCATTTGATTATGATAGATTTGATGGTGCTCCTGGGAATCATCAAAGATTTGGATATTTTTTTTATAAACTAACCTTGACTTGTACTTCTCAACAACATTGTCCCTTACTTGTTTGGAGAGTTCCTTGGTCTTCATGGCAGTGTTTGGTTAATGGTGCCTCTTGCTTAGGTGTTGCAGCCTCTGGGGCCTTTCAAAAAGGTGTGTATATGTAATGACAGATCATGTGACACTTAGATTGCACACAGGTGGACATTATTTCACTAATTATGTGACTTCTGAAGGTAATTAAAGAGCTTTTTATGGGCTTCATAAAAAAGGGGGGTGAATACATACACACGACAATGATCAGTTTTTTATTTATGAAAAATAGTTTTATGTACATATTTTTCTAATTTTACTTCATCAACTTAGACTATTGTGCTCTGACACATCACATATCATTCAAATTAAAAAAACATTGAACTAAAGGCTGTAATGTAGGTAAAAAGCCAAGGGGGGGTGAATACTTTTGCAAGGCACTGTAATGCTTCTTCCGATGCAGCCCTCCTCAGACAAGGGAATTGTCAAACAACTGCAAACATTCACAAAGGAAGGCGCAAATGCCTTGTACACTGCCACCATACAAGTTTATTAAATACCAAGACCGAATGGATACTCGCAAACATAGAAAACAGCAGGCATATCAAATGATGTCATCCATCCATCTCACAGTTGGAAGGCTGACATGTGTTTCAGGGGACATGCCCCCTTTCTCAGAGCTAAACCAACCTCATACAATGTCACAACTTAATTGATCACACATAAGAAGCAGCCCTGGCCTTAACGAGCAAGTGGGTGGGGCTTATGTTTTGGCTTTGTAAATCTTAGCTCGACCCACTTGCTGGTTGAGGAGGGGGCTGCTTCTGATGTGGGACTATTTAAGTTGTGACATTATATGAGGTTGGTTTAACGCTGAGGAAGGGGGCATGTCCCCTGAAAAGCCTTCCAACCGTGTGATTTATTGGCTGGAGTTATATTAATATCTGATATTGATATATATATATATTTGATATACTTGCTGTTTTCTATGTTTGTGAGTATCCATTCGTACTTGGTATTTAATATTTATTTCCTAAATAAATATTTTTTGACACTATCAAAATACTTTACTAAAATCCTTTGAAAAATTAAAAGTCCACCACACAGGGGATTTTTTCTTTTCTCTTTAGATAACAATAAGGACACAAACAGATCACATACACTGCTTACCAGACTACTCTGACCCTCAGGTATTGTGGGAACAATCCCAAACTCCCAAGACAAGCTGCGTGCCTCCAAAGTTAGACGACAGCCCATGTGACACTTGTGCTCTGAGCCGGCAGCTCTGAATCCTGTTCATACAGGGAATTTTGGGTTTGTTTCTTTTTTAACACTGCAATTTTTGGTTTATAATCTGTCCCTATAATACTTACCTGTCAAAGAAGACTTCTAGAAATCTGCCATTCTGCAATTGCCTTTTTAGCTCTCGGGTAGCAAGTCATCTGCTCAGCTTCATTGCCAAGGATATGACGTCCGAGGGTCTAGTAAATGATCCAGGTCGGTGTGGGTCAGTGCACTTGGAGCTTCTTGAACAGGAAAGCATTTTAAAGCGGGGGTCCACCTATCTATGCTTCTTTTTTTTTTTTTTGAGTTCATTCACAAACTTTTCTTCTCAGCATTACATACTCACATATTGTGTGTAATATGTCCGCCTGTGTCAGATTTCGTCGGAAAGAATAACTTATATTATTCACTGCAGGCGGTTTCCATCTTCATTGTGGGCATTTGAAGCCCACAAGCATTTATTTCCTGGATGTGGTGAATGCTGTGCTCCCAGCATTCACCGCTCGTTCCCGCACATGCTCAGTGGCATCCTGGGAAGCCTGAGACTAGCTCCCAAGAGTCTGGGAGAGGCTAGAAACACGCCTACTCCCACGGGAGGAGAACCAGGAAGTGCAAAGAAGAATAGAAAAATAAAAGGTAATTACGGCGATTTAAATTTTTTTAAACGGCATGTCAGCATCTAGGCAAGGAAGAGAATACATACAGATATTGTTCAAAATTTGGGTGGAACTCCGCTTTAAGGACACATTCTTTTTATAGTTACGTGAGCAAAATTCACCCCGTCTATGGCTAACGTTAGGTAACTGTTGGGCATTTAGACCTTTACTACTCAGCATGGCACTTTGGGTCCAAAGATGTCTCAAACAATAATGGGGTTTAACCCTAATAGAGAACAATGACCCTTGAGATATGGTACGTACAATAATTACTGCATAGTATGATGCTGGTGTTTGGTGTCTGTGAAGTTTTTTCAGTCTCTGATCTCAGTAGAGATTTTAAGAGCCCTACTCATGAGTTTTCCTTGTCTTAAAATGAACTTTAAAGCACCAGTGCACAAAGCAAGGTCTATAAAGACATGGATGAGTGCGTTTGGGGTTGGAGGAACTTGACTGGCCTGCACAGTCCTGACCTCAACCTAACAGAACACCTTTGGGATGAATTAGAGCAGAGACTGCGAGCCAGGCCTTCTCATCCAGCATCAGTGCCTGACCTCACAAATGAGCTTCTGGAAGAATAGTCAAACATTCCCATAGACAGACTCCTAAACCTTGTGGACAGCCTTCCGAGAAGAGTTGCAGCGGTTATAGCTGCAAAGGGTGGGCCAACTCAATATTGAACCCTACGGATTAGTAAAGTTCATGTGCATGTGAAAACAGGTGTCCCAATACTTTTGGTAATATAGGGTATGTCACTGCTCTCCGTATACATCAGTGCCTAAGGGTAGTGGTTGGAGATAAGGTCTTATCTACTGACTTTTTTTTTTTTAATTCTTTATATAAAAGGGGCTGAGTCCATTAAAACATCAAATTCTACAGAATACATCTACAATGTCTTTTAGTATCAATACATTCTAGGGTAGCTTTATATTCCACAAATGATTGTCATTTATAAATATTTGGGTGTTTGGATCAGCAATTTCATTTTGATCTATCAAATAACTGAAGGACACAGTAATATTTCAGTAGTGAAATTAGGTTTTTTGGATTAACAGAAAATGCACAATATGCATCAAAACGAAATTAGACAGGTGCATAAATTTGGGCACCCCTGTCATTTTGTTGATTTGAATACCTGTAACTACATAGCACTGATTAATTGGAACACACAATTGGTTTGGTGAGCTCATTAAGCCTTGAACTTCATAGACAGGTGCATCCAATCATGAGAAAAGGTATTTAAGGTGGCCAATTGCAAGTTGTTCTCCTTGACTCTCCTCTGAAGAGTGGAAACATGGGGGCCTCAAAACAACTCTCAAATGACCTGAAAACAAAGATTGTTCTACATCAGGGATATGCAATTAGCGGACCTCCAGCTGTTGCAGAACTACAAGTCCCATGAGGCACAGCAAGACTCTGACAGCCACAAGCATGACACCCAGAGGCAAAGGCATGATGGGACTTGTAGTTTTGCAACAGCTGGAGGTCCGCTAATTGCATATCCCTGTTCTACATTAGGGGAAGGCTACAAAAAATTATCGCAGAGATATAAGTGGTCAGTGTCCACTGTGAGGAACATAGTGAGGAAATGGAAGACCACAGGCCAGAAGTGGCAGGCCACATAAAATATTGGAGAGGCGAAGGATGGTGAGAATGGTCAAAAACAGCTCACGGACGACCTACAACATCAACTTGCTGCAGATGATGTCACTGTGCATCCTTCAACAATTCAGTGCACTTTGCACAGGGAGAAGCTGTATGGGAGAGTGATGCGAAAGAAGCCTTTTCTACACACACGCCACAAACGGAGTTGCTTGAGGTATGCAAACGCACATTTGGACAAGCCAGCTTCATTTTGGAATAAGGTGCTGTGGACTGATGAAACAAAGATTGAGTTATTTGGTCATAACAAGGGGTGTTATGCATGGCGGCAGAAGCGCAGCATTCCAAGAAAAACACTTGCTACCCACAGTAAAATTTGGTGGAGCTTCCATCATGCTGTGGGACTGTGTGGCCAGTGCCGGTACTGGGAATCTGGTTAAAATCGAGCGTCGCATGGATTCCACTCAATATCAGTAGATTCTTGAGAATAATGTTGAGGAATCGGTCACAAAGTTGAAGTTACACCGGAGCTGGATATTTCAACAAGACGACACAAAACACTGCTCAAAATCTACTCAGACATGTATGCAGAGGAACAAGTACAATGTTCTGGAATGTCCATCCCAGTCCCCAGACCTGAATATCATTGAACATCTGTGGGGTGATTTGAAGCAGGCTGTCCATGCTCGGCAACCATCAAACCTAACTGAAGGTGTTTTGTAAGGAGGAGTGGTCCAAAATACATTCATCCAGAATCCAGACACTCATTACAGGCTATAGGAAGTGTCTATAGGCTGTTATTTCTGCTAAAGGAGGCTCTACTTAATATTGATGTGATTTTTCTGTTGGGGTGACCAAATCTATGCACCTGTCTAATTTCATTTTGATGCATATTGCGCATCTTCTGTTAACCCAATAAACCTCATTTCACTACTGAAATATTACTGTGTCCTTCAGTTATTTGATAGATCAAAATGAAACTGCTGATTCAAACACCCAAATATTTATAAATGACAATCATGGAAATTGTCAGGGGTTCCTAAACTTTTGCATACAACTGTGTGTGTATATGTGTGTGTATATATATGTATGTATATGTATGTGTGTATATATATCTCCATCCTCAACAAAACTACTTCTTATCTTCATAATTTTATGAAGTAACTTCCACCAATACCTCAGGTTTTGTCTTGATGGACTCTTCAGTAGGGATGAGCCCGATGTTCACCGAATAGCGAACAATTTGGGGTGTTCACGGCAAATTCGAAAGCCGTGGAACACCCTTTAAAAGTCTATGAGAGAAATCAAAAGTGCTCATTTTAAAGCATGGTATTGTCACCCAGGTACGTAAACAGGTGGCCCCACTCCTCTCTGACGCCATGGGGGAGCCATTGGGAAGTCCTCGTGCGTCAGAGGGGGCGGGATCACCCGGGTACGTCACCGTGTGGCCCCGCCCTCACTTAAAAGAACTGTCATCCGCGCTGAAGCGTTATAAAGCAGGTGCCTCCCATGGAGGCGGATCTTTTTTATTTTATTTTTTCGGTCCATCGGCGGAGCCATAAAAGAAGATGAATGGACTTTGTGGGACATTTTTATTTTTTAATAAAGGACTTGTCAAAAGGTGTTTTGTTTTTTTTTTTTTTTTTTTTGTTTTTTTTTTTTAGCATTTTTACACTTTTTTGTGAAACGGGACAGGTACAATGTACCCATTACCATTTCAAATGGGGGGGCCGGGATCTGGGGGTCCCCTTGCTAAAGGGGGCTTCTAGATTCCGATAAGCCCCCCCCCGCCCGCAGACCGCCACAACCACCGGGCAAGGGTTGTGGGGATGAGTCCCTTGTCCCCATCAACATTGGGGACAAGGTGCTTTGGTAGCTACCCCAAAGCACCCTCCCCATGTTGAGGGCATGTGGCCTGGTACGGTTCAGGAGGGGGGGCGCTCTCTTGTCCCGCCCTCTTTTCCTGTGGCCTGCCAGGTTGCGTGCTCGGATAAGGGTCTGGTATGGATTTTTGGGGGGACCCCCACGCCATTTTAAAAAAAAAATGTTGGCGCGGGGTTCCCCTTAAAATCCATACCTTCAGGTCTGGTATTGGTTTTGAGGGGGACCCCTACGCCATTTAAAAAAGAAAATTTGGCGTAGGGTTCCCCTTAATATCCATACCAGACCTGAAGGGCCTGGTATGGAATTTTGGGGGACCCCCACGCATTTTTTTTTTTTTTTTTTTTTTTTTTACATTTTGGTTCGGGGTTCCCCTTAATATTCATACCAGACCCAAAGGGCCTGGTAATGGACTGGGGGGGGAATCCCATGCCATTTTTTTTTTTTTTTTTTTTCCAATTACTTTTATCTGTATTGCCGGGACCCGACAATTCATAATAGCCACGAGTACTTTTAAATGACTTTTTTTTCCTTTTAGAAATGTCATTTTGTGCAGGGACTGTTCTAAACATGGGAAAAATGCGCCACTTTACAGGCATACTATAGATACCCCCCAGGTACGAAATTTAAAGGAATATTTCTCTTTTATCGTTTCACTTTAAGCATTAGTAAAATCACTGCTCCCAAAAAAATGGCCGTGTTTTTTTTTTTTTTTTTTGTTTTTTTTTTTTAAACTTTTTTTTGCATTGATACATGTCCCCTGGGGCAGGACCCAGGTCCGCAAACACTTTTTATGACAATAACTTGCATATTAACCCTTAAAATTAGCACTTTTGATTTTTCACGTTTGTGTCCCATAGACTTTAAAGATGTTCACGTGTTCGAATGAATTTTTTGCCTGTTCGCATATTCTGCTGCGAACCGAACCGGGGGTTGTTCGGCTCATCCCTACTCTTCAGTGCACCTTTTCATTTTTTTATTTAAGAAAAAACAAAACGGAGAGAAAAAAAAAAAAGCGGGGGGGAGGAGGATGGACGACCCTCGTGTATTAACCACTTCAGCCCCGGAAGGATTTACCCCCTTCCTGACCAGAGCACTTTTTACAATTTGGCACTGCGTCACTTTAACTGCTAATTGCGCGGTCATGCAATGCTGTACCCAAACTAAATTTGCGTCCTTTTCTTCCCACAAATAGAGCTTTCTTTTGATGGTATTTGATCACCTCTGCCATTTTTATTTTTTGCGCTATAAACGGAAAAAGACCGAAAATTTTTGAAAAAAAAAAATATTTTCTACTTTTTGTTATAAAAAAAATCCAATAAACTCAATTTTAGTCATACATTTAGGCCAAAATGTTTTCAGCCACATGTCTTTGGTAAAAAAAAATGTCAATAAGTGTATATTTATTGGTTTGCGCAAAAGTTATAGCGCCTACAAACTAGGGTACATTTTCTGGAATTTACACAGCCTTTAATTTATGACTGCCTATGTAATTTCTTGAGGTGCTAAAGTGGCAGAGCAGTACAAAACCTCCCCAAATGACCCCATTTTGGAAAATAGACACCCCAAGGAAATTGCTGAGAGGCATGTTGAGCCCATTGAATATTATTATTTTTTGTCCCAAGTGATTGAATAATGACAAAAAAAAAAAATGTACAAACAGTTGTCACTAAATGATATATTGCTCACACAGGCCTCACTACCTATCACAGTTTTGAAGGCCATAAAATGCCCAGATGGCACAACCCCCCCCCCCCCCCAAATGACCCCATTTTGGAAAGTAGACACCCCAAGCTATTTGCTGAGGGGCATGTTGAGTCCATGGAATGTTTTATATTTTGACACAAGTTGCACAAAGTTGCCACTAAATGATATATTGCTCACACAGGCCATGGGCATATGTGGAATTGCACCCCAAAATACATTTAGCTGCTTCTCCTGAGTATGGGGATACCACATGTGTGGGACTTTTTGGGAGCCTAGCCGCGTACGGGGCTCCGAAAACCAATCACCGCCTTCAGGCTTTCTAAGGGCGTAAATTTTTGATTTCACTCTTCACTGCCTATCACAGTTTCGGAGGCCATGGAATGCCAAGGTGGCACAAACCCCCCCAAAATTACCTCATTTTGGAAAGTAGACACCCCAAGCTATTTGATGAGAGGCATTGTGAGTATTTTGCAGCTCTAATTTGCTTTTGAAAATGAAGAAAGACAAGAAAAAACATTTTTTTTTCTTTTTTCAATTTTCAAAACTTTGTGACAAAAAGTGAGGTCTGCAAAATACTCACTATACCTCTCAGCAAATAGCTTGGGGTGTCTACTTTCCAAAACAGGGTCATTTGGGGGAGTTTTGTGCCACCTGGGCATTCCATGGCCTCCGAAACTGTGATAGGCTGTGAAGAGTGAAATCAAAAATTTACGCCCTTAGAAAGCCTGAAGGCGGTGCTTGGTTTTCAGGGTCCCGTACGCGGCTAGGCTCCCAAAAAGTCTCACGTGGTATCCCCATACTCAGGAGAAGCAACAGAATGTATTTTGGGGTGTAATTTCACATATTCCCATTGGCATGTTTGAGCAATATATCATTTAGTGACAACTTTGTGCAAAAAAAAAATGTGTCTTTTTCCCGCAACTTGTGTCACAATATAAAAAATTCCATGGACTCGACATGCCTCTCAGCAAATAGCTTGGGGTGTCTACTTTCCAAAATGGGGTCATTTGGGGGGGGGTTTGAACTGTCCTGGCATTTTATGCACAACATTTAGAAGCTTATGTCACACATCACCCACTCTTCTAACCACTTGAAGACAAAGCCCTTTCTGACACTCATTGTTTACATGAAAAAAAATTTTTTTTTTTAAAGAAAATTACTTTGAACCCCCAAACGTTATATATTTTTTTTTAAAGTAAATGCCCTACAGATGAAAATGGTGGGTGTTTCATTTTTTTTTTTTTTTTTTTCACACAGTATTTGCACAGCGATTTTTCAAACGCATTTTTTTGGGAAAAAACACACTTTTTTAAATTTTAATGCACTAAAACAAACTATATTGCCCAAATGTTTGATGAGATAAAAAAGATGATCTTAGGCCGAGTACATGGATACCAAACATGACATGCTTTAAAATTGCGCACAAACGTGCAGTGGCAACAAACCAAATACATTTTTAAAAGCCTTTACAGGTTACCACTTTAGATTTACAGAGGAAGTCTACTGCTAAAATTACTGCCCTCGATCTTACCTTCGCGGTGATACCTCACATGCATGGTGCAATTGCTGTTTACATTTGACGCCAGACCGACGCTTGTGTTCGCCTTTGCGCAAGAGCAGGTGAGGACAGGGGTGCTTTTTTTTTTTTTTTTGCTTTTTTATCTTATTTTTAAACTGTTCCTTTCATTTTTTTTTTTTTTTTTTTTCTTTTTTTTCTTGTTATCTCAGGGAATGTAAATATCCCCTATGATAGCAATAGGTAGTGACAGGTACTCCTTTTTTTTTTTTTTTTTTTTTTTTTTTTTTTTTTTTTTTGAAAAAATTGGGGTCTATTAGACCCTAGATCTCTCCTCTGCCCTCAAAGCATCTGACCACACCAAGATCGGTGTGATAAAATGCCTTCCCAATTTCCCAATGGCGCTGTTTACATCCGGCGAAATCTAAGTCATGAAATGCTCGTAGCTTCCGGTTTCTTAGGCCATAGAGATGTTTGGAGCCACTCTGGTCTCTGATCGGCTCTATGGTCAGCTGTCTGAATCACCAGCTGCATTCTCAGGTTCCCTGTTGGGATAGGAGAGCCAGAGAAAAACATGGAAGACGGTGGGGGGGCATTCCCTCCCACTGCTTGTAAAAGCAGTCTAGAGGCTAATTAGCCACTAGGATTGCTTTTATATGAAAGCTGACCACTGGCTGAAAAGAATGATACCAAGATGATACCTAAACCTGCAGGCATCATTCTGGAATAACCACTCAAAGTCCAGCAACATACCAGTACGTTGCTGGTCCTTGTTGGGCATATATTGTAATCTTCTTTTTTTTTTTTTTTTTATGCAGCCTGTGGGCTGAACGAAAAAAAGAGATTGATTGGTGGGTATGCCCGCCATTAGAATACCTCCCTTCATCCACCCACTTCTAATGATGGGCATACATGCACCATTTATATATGCCGAAGCAGGGGGGCATCCTCCCGCAATAGGTAGGAGCAAATCGCTCCCCCGCCCCTGCTGCCCCCATGCTTCGGCATATATCACCTGTAACTTTTGTAACTGTAACCGTTTCCAGGTTCGGGTCTCTCAAAAGGCAATGGCATCTTGGGAGACCCTGTGAAAGTGTGTCCTAGTCTGTGCAATGCTGTACTCTACGCTAATACTCAACTAGTGTATGGTAGCGTTCAAAACATTCACCAATGCAAAGACCAGGATTGTCAGGACAGGAGGGACAATAATAGCGGGTGTCACGCCTATATCCGCGCTTGCTGCAGACACAACATCTTTTTTGGGGGGGGTTTGTTGGGTAGGGGTACTCGGGAGGACATAAAGAAAATGCCTCTCATGCAGCCAACTGCATTTGGTTGGGGATGTGAATGGGGAAGTACGGGTGCTGCAGAGGTGGTGGGTTCCCAATTAGGTTTGGCGAATGCAGCAGGAAGGGCACTATGGGCACGACGGGCCTGTGTTTTGTCTTCTTGGTGGCAGCGGGACACTACTTGTGCTTGCCACCTCACCAGCTTGAACTGCACTTATGGGACTCGCCACGTCACCAAGTGTTAATGCAGTGCTGGTTTGACTACGACCAGGGTGTACTAGGCCGCTGATGCTTGCCAGTTCACCAAAACGTTACCAAAAAACTGTTAGCGATCGCAGGGATCAGGCCTGACTCTGCGAACGCTGCAGTTATGCGTTTAGTGTTTTGTAAGTGACAGTGATCGATCGATACTGCACTTGGGTGGGCTGGGCGGAGGGACAAAACGCAGTATCTGGGCTGATCCCGCTAACACTGCGTTTTTGGGAACCCTAAACTGCTGGGGATGCTAGTATAGATCTGTTTGGATCAGATATTGATCCGTTCAGATACTATACCACTAAGGGCGGTGTACGGTGCGTGCGTGGGTGTTAGCGCTACTGGCACTAACCTGACGCTGCCTGGGGCTGGTGCTTGCCAGTTCACCAAAATGCTACCAAAAAAACTGTTAGCGATCGCAGGGATCAGGCCTGACTCTGCGAACGCTGCAGTTATGCGTTTAGTGTTTTGTAAGTGACAATGATCGATCGATACTGCACTTGGGTGGGCTGGGCTGGGCCGGGCGGAGGGGCAAAACGCAGGTGCTAGCAGGTATCTGGGCTGATCCCGCTAACACTGCGTTTTTGGGAACCCTAAACCGCTGGGGACGCTAGTATAGATCTGATCAGATTCAGATATTGATCCGTTCAGATACTATACCACTAAGGGAGGTGTATGCTGCGTGCGTGGGTGTTAGCGGTACTGGCGCTAACTTGACGCTGCCTGGGGCGATGCAGACCCTATCTGACCCTAAAACCTAAGTTATATCACCGCCGGGCGATCAGGGGGCTAAACCTTTATTCGGTAATAAACTGCGGGTGCCCTGACACTATAAAAAATTAACTAACCAGCATCACCCGTAACAGTTATACGTTGATCACTGGTGAAAGGGTTAACTAGGGGGCAAACAAGGGGTTAAAACATTTATTAGGTAGTATATGGGGGTCCCTGTCGCTATAAAACGCTGACGGCGAACCTATATACTTACCTCCCTAACTAGCGTAACCAGTGACACTAATACAGTGATCAGAAAAACGATCGCTCAGTGACACTGGCGATGGGGGGTGATCAAGGGGTTAAAACTTTATTAGGGGGGGTTAGGGGGGTACCCTAGACCTAAAGGGGGCTAACACTAACTGCCCTAACACACCAACTGTCACAAACTGACACCAATGCAGTAATCAGAAAAAAAAAAAAAAAAAACCTGCTTGGTGTCAGTGTGACCGGGGGGGTGATTGGGGGGTGATCAGGGTGGGATCGGGGGGTGTAATGTGTGCCTGGCATGTTCTACTGTGTGTTTTACACTCGGATGTCTTCTCTCCTCGGCGCCGGAACGGAAAATACCGAGCCGAGGAGAGATGACATCACTTCCTCTGCCTCTGTTTACTATGCAGAGGAAGATTCTCATTGGCTGGGAGCGATCGCGAGGGGGGGGGGGCACGAATGGATGGCCTCCCCCTCACGTCTGATCGCTCCCAGACAGAAGCCGACCGCCTTGGGCACCGGGGGGGGGTACGTGATTCTGCCTGCCCGTGCCATTCTGCCAACGTATATTGTCGTGAGGCGGTCGGCAACTGGTTAATGAAGACGAGTGTGGGGGGGCCTCATTCCCCCAAGCTACTCTCAATCGATCTCTTCCCCTCTTCTGAGTATACAAATAGATCCCAAGCTGACCATGTTTTAGTGTATTGCTTTTTTCTGTCGTGGGCCGAGAACACTAAGTCCTCCATGGCACCGATACTTCTAACCCTGTTAAACCACATAGCAATAGAAGGAGATTTAGAGTCCCTCCAACAGAGCGTAATACAGGCTTTGGCTGCATTAACCAAATGACATAGCACAGCTTTTCTATATATCTGTGGTGAAGCAAAAAAAAAAAAGCAGGATCTTTTTGAGATATTAGACAGTACTGGCAGGAGGTACAGAGAATCTTTGGACAAGACGAGAATATGTAAAATAAAGTCCCCTGTTCCTCTCTGCATCGCCAGCAGCGATCTGAGGTCTCTGGAAAAAATTTGCAAAACCTTGACGGGGTATAATACCATTGCGCCAATAATTTATAGTTAGATTCCTGGATTCGCATACAGATAGATGAGTTCAACGAGAGATGGATAATATTCTGACGCTTAGCTGGAGTAAAGGTCTTACTGAGATCTCTTTCCCATTTACTAAGGCCTGGGATCACAAAATCATCTGAGGGAGCAATTAACAGAGCATATATCTTGGAAATTGTCCGAAAAAGTGGTTCCTTTTCATCACAATATGATTCAAATGTTGTTTGACGTTGATATTTCGTCGGTGATCCTAAGGATCCAAAAAAATGGCGTAACTGCAACGCCTGGTGGAAATTTATTTAATTGACAGACAAATCATACATACCTCCACTGTGCAGCTCGCTTTGCACAGAGTGGCCCGAACTTGGTCTTCTGGGGGTCCCCAGGTGGCTCTCGCGGCTCCTCGCACATCAGATAACCCCCTAGGAGAAGCGCTCTCCCGGAGGGGTTACCTTGCGGTCACGCTTCCCGGGTCCAGCATTCGGCATCCATAGCCGACGAATGTATGACTCGGCCCCGCCCCCTGGCGCCCGCGTCATTGGATTTGATTGAAAGCAGTGGGAGCCAATGGCTGCGCTGCTATCAATCTATCCAATCAAGAGCCAAGAACCCCAGGCAGAGAGACAGCGCGTCCCCGCCGGGTCAAGTTTCAGGGCTCAGGTAAGTAAAACCGAGGGGGTGCTGGGGGGCCGGTCACTGGCAGGTGTTTTTTTTTCACCTTTAATGCATAGGATGCATTAGGATGAAAAAACACGAAGGTTTACAACCCCTTTAAATTCTGTAAGTTTGCACCAATCGATCATTCTGCCAAGGTGGGCAGCTTGGTAGTATTTAAATGCATCTGGGACAGCTACTCCGCCAAAGCACTTGGGTATCGTCAGGAGGCATCTACTAATCCTTGGTCTTATCTACTGACTTTTACAAGTAGTCTAAATTTGCATATTATTATTAATGCTTATTAGTCAGCTTAAGCCAGCCATAGATGGATTGAATCTCAGTCAATTTCACTATATTGCTGAGGATCAATATTATTATACAGGATATATATAGTGCCAAGATTTTGCGCATCGCTTTACAACACGAGGGCAGATAGTACAATTACAATACAATTCAATATGGGAGGAATTGGAGGGCCCTGCTCCTTAGAGCTTACAATCTAGGAGGGAGGGTCGAGTGATACAAAAGGTAATAGCTGTGGGGAATAAGCTAATGGAGAAAATAACAGTACAGTTGTTGGGCGGGGGCAGAATAGGCTTCCCTGAAGAGAAAGGCTTTCAGTGATTATCTCATGGAGGAGATCGACAGGTTGGGGTAGGGAGTTCCAGAATTTTTGAAAAGTCCTGGAGGCAAGCATGGAAGGAGGTGACAAGGGAGCTAGAGAGCAGGAGGTCTTGGGAGGAACGAAGAGAATGATTAGGTTGGTATTTTGAGACTAGGTTAATGATGGTGGTGGGAGCCAAGTTGTGGGTGGCTGTGTAAGTTGTTAATAATTTGAATGTGGTCATAATGTTTTCCCATTGTGTCTTTCAGTTTTTATTGGCAGAGAAGAATGAGTGCTCGGTGACATGCTGTTTTTCTGGTAGAGATTATGAAAACAAGACACATCATGGTTTTAACGTATTGGACTTCGATAAATATCTTTTTGACATGTTTACGCTTGAGCCTCCAGGAGACAACACCAACTGAAATCCTCCCATTGTTTACTGAAGAGTTTTTTGTACCACATCCTGCCTCGTCCGTCGGTCATTTGCCAGAGGCAGAGGATGTTTCAACTCAGACACCAGCATGGCTTCTGGATAATGAGGTACAAGTTTTGGATCAAAGTCAAACTGAAAGGAATCTATCATCTGATCTAAACCATGAGCAGTCCATTTTAGGATCAGAGCAACTACACACTGATATTTCATTACTTAACAAGACTTGGATAGAAAATGAAACTGTACAGTCAATCACTCCGACTTACAATCTAACAGATGAGCATCTGACAGAGGTAGCAATTGAAGAACCTCCAACTGTGCCACTTGTCATTGACTCTCAATTATCAACATCTCACTGGCCTGAAATCTCTTCTGCGTTCTCTACATCAGACTTTTCTACGGCCGCTATCTTTCCTCTTGATCCTATTTATGAGGCAGAATCCAGCTTGGATGAAAGTTCCCACTATCTACTAAAAGAATCAGATGTTCTGTCCACAATAGCTTTAAGCAGTTCCTCTTATCCAGATGCCGTATCTGATGTCTCTTTACAGCCATATATCTGGGACATATCAGAAAAAACTGACATTGATCTGCAAACACATGAAGAGGAGAATATCACAGAAACACAATATTTTGTGACACACGAAAAGGATGACCGAGATGAATTTCCAGCCACTGAAGATGCCCCACTTGTTACCTCTGAGATACTTCCTACAAAAATCATTGAAGATTCCACAATACAACACAGAAAAGAGACAGATGAAGAAGAATTATTCGGTTTAGCCGTGGCTGAAAACATCACAGGTAAGAGCACCTGTAGAAAGTATGTATATAACACAGTAGGAAAGAAGGGGTTATTTAGAAGAAGAGATGGGTAAATAGCTACAACATGGAGAAATTCAAAGCTCAAAGTGTACCTAAACCCCAGAACAAAAAAATATTTTTTTTTGATGTGGAGGCTGCATTCGTTTTTTTATTCATACTTTTTATGCTTTGTTTTAATCTACTAATTCTGCCAATAACTTCCTGTCCTAGAGTGACAACTCTACTAGACATCGTTTCCTAGGACAGGACGTGTAATTCAACATCCTGGCAGAACAAATTCCTACTTACACCTTGCTTGTGTCGATGGAGGAATCTGAACCTGAAATTGTATCTGTTTATGGCCAGCTTAATCCTCCATCTAGCTCAGTGGTCTCCAAACTGTGGCTCTTGCTTTCCTTTATCTAGCCGTTGAAGCATTTTTCCTCCCACTAACAGTGGGGCATAATTCCTGTTACTGACATAAACAGTGAGGCACTATTGCTTCCATTGACACCAATGATTGGGCACTATTCTTCCTACAGACGCTAATGATGGGGCACTATTTTTTCCACTGACACCAATGATGGGGCACGATTCCTTCCACTGACACCAATGATGGGGCACGATTCCTTCCACTGACACTAATGATGGGGCACGATTCCTTCCACTGACACCAATGATGGAGCACGATTCCTTCCACTGACACCAATGATGGGGCACGATTCCTTCCACTGACACCAATGATGGGGGACTATTCCTTCCACTGACGCCAATGATGGGGCACTATTCCTTGCACTGACACCAATGATGGGGCGGTATTCCTCCCCCTATTGTCGAAGATGCACTGTTTACTTCCACTGGCGCCAGGACAATTTTAACTCCCAATAGCCACAGTCCAGCCCCCCTAAAGTCTGAAGAACAGTAAACTAGCCCTTTGTTTAGAAAGTTTGGAGACCCCTGATCTAGCTTATTTCCCACTATCGTGTAGTTGTAAATAGAGGTCGACCGATATGGGTTTTTCTCTGGCTGATGCCGATACCGATATTTAGAAATTGGGGCGGCCGATGGCCGATATGTGGCCGATATTTTAGGTCGATTTAAAAAAAAAAAAAAAAAAAAAACACCTCACCCACTCCTCCCTGCTTGCTCCTGTCACTCTACCCCACACTTGATGTCCTCAGTACAGATGGCACTGGTTGGCTGTGGCAGGTGGCAATGGTTGGCACTGGCAGGTGGCGCTGGCACATGACACTGGCAGGTGGCACTGATTGGCAGGTGGCACTGGCAGGCACGAGGTGGCACTGGCAGGTGGCACTGATTGGCAGTGGCACTGGTTGGCACTGGCAGGTGGCACTAGTTTGGAACTGGCAGGTGGCACTATTGGCACTGGCCAGGTGGCACTGATTGGCGGTGGCACTGGCAGGCACGAGGTGGCACTGGCAGGTGGCACTGATTGGCAGTGGCACTGGTTGGCACTGGCAGGCAGTGGCAGGTGGCACTAGTTTGGAACTGGCAGGTGGCACTATTGGCACTGGCCAGGTGGCACTGATTGGAGGTGGCACTGGCAGGCACTGGCATTGGCAGGTGGCACTGGTTGGCAGTGGCACCGGCAGGTGGCACTAGTTGGCACTGGCAGGTGGTACTGATTGGCACTGGCAGGTGGCACTGACAGGTTTCACACTGAGCCGAGTCTAAACTGTGTGTAAAACTAACAGAGGAGCTGTCAGAATTGAGCTTAATGTCGGGGTGGGCGGGACCCGGCCGGGGTGGGCGGGACCCAGCAGCTATCAAACAGCAGCCAATGATTGGGCTGCTTAAGAAAAGGGGCGGGGCCACATACACATAGCGGCCCACCCAGATCCCATCCTATTGGCTGTTTGATAGCGGCTGGGCCCCGCCCACCCCCAACATCAACCTCAATTCTGACAGATCCCCTCTCTCTCTCCTTTGTGTTACCTGTCAGTTTCACACACTCAGCGGCTCTGGCAAGCATCAAGCGCCGCGCTGAGTGTAGAGAGGGGAGGAGGAACGGCGGCCAGTGTTAAATATCGGCCTAATTTAGATAATAATCGGCCCATGCCGATTTATCAAAAATGGCCAAATAACGGCTGATATATCGGTCGACCTCTAGTTGTAAACTGCATAAAGTTATTACCCATGGTTGAATATATTAGCTTGGCTTTCCATGCTAATGTCATAGCTCTGATAAATGGGATTTCTATCAGCATGGGTAAACTAGATACTGTATTTTCACATGCATCATTAATACAGAAGAGTGTTATGTTATTATGATCTATCATATGAATAATGAAGAGGTGGTGCATCTCTTTGTTGCTCCACTGAAAGATGTCAGGTTTGCACCCACTTTTCCCATAGGTACGTGATAACTGTAGGCAAGTGCAGTCTACTTTCTCCACTGCAGGTGGCATTCAACCACAGCAGTATTGCATAGGGAGAGGAAGTCAGGAGAAACATGGTTCCTTTATGGTTTCCTGGGGTCACTCAGGGAGCTATCCGATTGGATGTTTCCACCCCCTGTGACTCTGGCGTCCATCTTGGGTCAGGCAGAATCTATTGAGGCTTGGCGTGCATTTTGCATGTGGGTAGTGTAGGGACAGGTCAACCATATGCCAGGGACAGTATTAACGGTAGGGAGAGGTTTCAGATAAGTAGGGAAAGAGCAGGGACATGCTAACCCTCCTGGAAACTTCCCCGTTTGGGCGCAGCCTGGGTAGGCTGCAGTCCATCGCTCCAGACAGATTCTGTCGGTGCAACTGAGACCTGCTGCTACGCTGATCACTGAGTGCTTACTGCTGCCGCACAACGCTGGCCACTGGTACCAAACTTCACCTGACTAGCCAATACCAATGAAGAACAATGGCTTCTCCACATTGCTAGATCAAGGGGTCTGAAGTACATTCTGCTTTTTTATTAAAAGGGGAAGACCCATTGAAATCCCCTAAAATATCATTCTAGAAAGCCATACATAATCCTAAAGTGGACCTGTGGTCACAATAAGACCTTCCCCACTACCCTACCCTCCTAATTCACTTACTATAAAAGGTAGAAGAAGGCATAAAACTAACTTGGCATAGAAAACACTGCTTCAGGATGCCATAGTGGCAAGTCACATGACCAAATTCTAAGCCAGTACTGATATGGGAAGCAGCCAGTAAGAATCTGTGTCTCTTGTTTAATCTTTCCCTTCATTAGATGTCATGTGACCAGTGTGCCAGTATGTTGTCATGTAACTGACTGTTGTGAGTTTAAAAGCCAACTCCACCTATATGACCATGTTTCCTGTCACACCCATATTTATGGAACGTGATCAGAGACCACAGCCCCCCACCCTCATACAGACCCCACACTTGCAGAATCTGGGGGTTCTTATCCCTTCCTGGCTTCTGTGAGATCTGGACTCGGCTAGGCTGCGTGTGGCTCCACCCACAAAGTCGCATAATTCATTCACAGGAAACTGAAAGAAAAACGACTTTGGCAGTGACTTCACCACATTTGTAGTTCATTGATCCTTCTTCCAGCTTCATAGCTGAAAGTCTGTACCTCGGTATGGACCTAAGCTGTAGAGAGTCTGCAGGAGCCAAAGCATTGCACTTGCAGTCCACTGATCACAGTTGCAATGCTTTGCTGGCTCAGATGCAATAAAATAATGAATGTACATTTTTGCTTTTCATTTTTTTTTTTTTTTTTTTTTTAGACCCCTTTTAGACCCCTTTCATGCGGGACGGGTACCATTTTGTTCAACAGGGGAGCTGTCCGCTGATCAGAGCAGAGCTAGCGGATGCAAGCTCCGTGCCCGCTCAGTTTCTGCAGAGTGGACACGAACAGATCCACTCTGCTCTATGGGGGGCTGGGTGTAAACAGACTCCGCTGCTCGTTTACACCCAACTGCCCTCTGGTCCAGTCTGCCTAGACAGTAGAGGATGGATTTCTTTCTGTTTGTTTTTACGGTACTGGATCAGATCAGAGGTAGGTGGGTGTAAAAGGACATGGTCCATAGGGGTGAATGGACTGTCCAATCAGGTCCACCTGAAAAACTGGCAGGCGGACCTGATCGGAATAGTCTTGTGGAAAGGAGCTTTTAAAGTGATTGTAAAACCTTACACATACCCAGTGAAGTGACTGGCCTCAGGTGATACACAGAGATGAAACAAATCCTCCTACATACATTGTACCTGTTTATATGCAGCCTTCTCTTCTCTACATCTGTTCAAAGTTAACAATTTATAAAGCTTATCTGAGCTGTCAGAAAAAAGGGGGTGGAGATCTGAAGTCTGCAGAGCTCAGTGAGGAGAGCTCTGAGCTGATTTGGAGGGGAGGGACACACCCCCCTTCACACAGGAACAGAGCTGAGGCTGTCAATCAGCTATAGCTCCCTCCCCTGTCACCTTTTTTTTCTCTTGGTGTCAGGAAAACTTGTCAGCAGTGATTTGTGCTGGGAGCAGAGGAAAGAAGCAGCAGACAGAAATGACACTTAGGCAGGCCATACACGGTGAATCGGCTGAGATTTGAACCCTGTATGGGCAGGCTGAATGTACCTAGTTGATCAATTGATCAACACTTGGGTACAACCAGCATGCCATGTTTTACCTACGATTTATCGATAGCGGCTGCTGTTGACACTATCATAAAATCACTGTCTTCTCCCAGCGTGGACTGCTCCCCCCACCCCCTGCTGGGAACAGACAATGGCCCAGCAGGAGGGATTCCTGCATTACCCCTGACTGTGTTGATGGGGGAATCAAACATATTTTTTTTTTTTTTTTTACCTGCAACCCATGGTTACAGAAAAGACATTTGCTCCATGTATGGCTGGCCATAGTGCTCTGGATTGAGACAAGTACACACTATAGAGTGATATGCTTTCTTCATATTTCATGTCTAAGGTTTACAACCACTTTAATGTCTTCTGCTGTCTTTTGTGGGTTTTTCTTTTGTAATGTAGTGTTTTTTTTGTTTTTGTTTTTTTTTGTTTTTTTTTTTAACTATGGTTCTGTTTCAGGTTAAAAGAAAAATATCACTAGTTTGCTGTTCAGATTTGGCAGTAAACCAACTTTTGTATATAGACTGTAGACCATTTTACAAGCACGTTACATATGACATAAACTCCCAGCAGCAAAAGGATCAAAAATAACGTTTTTATTTATTTATTTTAGACCACGTCCGATGATGGCTAGTTGGCCAAGAACTCCAGTGTCCCCCTGGGCAACGTGCCTACTAGGAAATCCTTCCTGTATTTACACAACCTGCTTGCTTTACACACACAGATGGTTTTGTGCGCAGTGTGTGAATGGAGGTGGGGGAGGCTGTGCATTGCGTGGTATGAGTGGGGGAGGCTACAAAATGTGCACTTTATATAAACACAACCTCTGCAGGTGTATACAGAGGATCTGGCGATGGGGGATGCTGGCCCTTCACCTCTGCACAACTCAAGTCTAGACAGATGTATGTGGAAAGGGTTTCTGCCTTCTGTATGGCTATGCATTAAATAGACCATACGCTCATACAAAATGAATTGATTTGTGCCTTTGCCCCATGTATGTTCAGTGTAGGAGGGCTGTTTATCTTAGAGCAAAGTCAAACAGACTCCTAGCGTTTTCTATCTTTTTTTTTTTTTTTTTCATGATGGGTCAACCTTGCATGACCTCCTGGAAAAATAGCTCTTCTGTAACTAATTATAGTTTCTTGTCCATAGACTGCAGATACTTCAAATAAAATCTGTTCGTTCGGAACGTTTGTCGCAGTGGGGGATATTAAAAGATCTCCTAATGGCAGGAAAGCTGTTCTCTTACCTTGTAGCGGTTAACATTCACACGCAAAAGCTCTCTTATTGGTATTCTGCTCAGGTAGTGACAAATTACCCACAATCCCTCATGCTTGCAGCGCTTGCGTCACTGACAATTCTGCAGATGCTTGTTTACCTCTGTAACCTGCGTCGTAGATTATTACATTACCTTTGTCATTACCAGGAATATATCTTGGATGTTTGCTACATAGATAGAAAAAGGACACAAATCCATCTAAATATTCAACATCATTTTGTATGCAGCAGTTCATATATTAGGGGTTTGACTTCAGAATTTATTGCTGAGCTTGAGGGAGACATCTGGACATTCTACTAGCTGGAAAAAATGTGGTCTATTTGATACAGGGCCACATAATAGTATCCGATCATCAGCTGCATGCAAGATGCTAAT
Organism: Aquarana catesbeiana; assembly: GCF_042186555.1. NCBI lineage: Eukaryota > Metazoa > Chordata > Amphibia > Anura > Ranidae > Aquarana > Aquarana catesbeiana. The sequence continues at coordinate 139,846,918 of NC_133326.1, forward strand.
AAATTAATGAGATCTCGTGTGAACTGATCTGTCACAGTGATCCTTCATTTCACCCATACTTCACAATAGAGACCTGTATTTACCTGTTTTTATTCTGTTTAATGCTAGCAGTTCTGTATTTGTAACCCAAATCAGAATCCTTAAAGGCATTGTACACTTTGAAATGTTTTGGTTGATTTAAAGTGATTGTAAGGGTTTTTTTTTTTTAAATAATTTAAAATGACAAACATGTCCATACTTACCTGCACTGTGCAATAGATCCTCCTCTTCTCAGGTACCCCGCCAGCACTCCTGGCTCCTCTTCCTGGTGCCTCGAATCGGAGGCCGATTCCCATGGGGGCACTTGTGCAAGCTCTCTCCCAAGACCCGCTGCTGCATCCATTGACACAGACAGCGGGACTTGCCCCCCCCCCCCCCCCCCCCCCGCTCCGTTGGCACTGGAGTTGAATGACAGAAGTGTGAGGCAATGGCTTCGGCTGCTATTGATCTGCCCAGGGAGAAGGGACAAAGCCAGGAGAGCTGCAGCAAAAAAAAAGTGGGCAGTGAGGGGGGGGAAGTCTGACACAGAAGGGATTTTTACCTTAATGCAGAGAATGCATTAAGGCAATGGTCTCCAAACTGCAGTCCTGGGGTCAGATGCGGCCCTTTGCTTGCTTTTATCTGGCCCTTTAAAGGTGCTAATTTTATTTACTAACACTAATGACGCTAATTCCTCCCAATGACCCCAATAATGGGGCCCAATGACACCAATGATTGGGCACAATTCCACAGTCCGGCCCCCCTAAAGTCTAAAGGATAGTAAACCAGGCCTTTATTTAGAAAGTTTGGAGACCCCTGCATTAAGGTAAAAAAAACAAAAACCTTGAGGATTCAGAACCACTTTAACTGGGTATTAGTGTAGTTATTGCTTGCCTTACCTTGCATTGATGGGCTCACATATTGTGGCTGCAGTTTGTAGCTTGTGTCGTGGCTGATCAGTTCCCCTGTCCATGTGTTCATTCGCCTAGCTTATTCCTATTCACTAAATATACAGGCAACTTCCTGTTCCGGGTCACATTCTGTGCCTTACCATTTCTTTGTGTTGCATCACAAGACTGATGGAAGACTGCATGGCGATCTCTCTTTTAGTTGCTCTGCCTGCTTGGTTTGTGCCACATTTAATTACTATTTAGCTAATATTACAATAAAGATGTGTGCTTTGACCTTTGCATTGAGAGTCAAGGTCTCTTTCACACAAAGGGTCCGATCAGGTCTGCCTGTCGGTTTTTCAGACGGACCTGATCAGAACCTCCATTCATCCCTAGACCGGTGGGTGTAAATGGACTCGTGTCCGTTTTCACCCGCCTCCCATTTGTTCCGGTCCACTAAAAAACAAACAGAAGGGCATCCATCCCCCTCCATCTAGGCGGATCGGATTAGTGGGCAGTCTCCACTGTCCGTTTATACCCACCGGTCCATAGAGCACAGTGGGCTTAATCCGTGGCCACGCTGCATAAACTGACCAGACATGGACCTCTCATCTGCCCGCTTTGCTCTGATCAGCAGGGGATTGGCGGACAGATTCCCTGCTGAACTCAATGGAGTCCGTCCCATGAAAAGGTCCTTATCCTCGAGGGGACGGTGGTGGATATTTGCCTGGAGTGCACTGTTGCCCTGATTTTTGGATAGTTTGGATTTTTCAGTCTTTTGGTTTTGCTCCATTTAGATATGATTATAGTGCAGTGTATATTTTAGCATTTGATTTATAGTTTATAATCATAGTTTTATGTTTGTTTTAGTATTTACACATTTATGTGTTGTGATAGGAATATTTAAACTTTTTCTTTTTGTTTCTTTTTCTGGTGTTTTTATGTGTTGAATTGAGAACTCACAAAGTAGTTTGGCACTAAGGCCTGGTTCATGCTGGTTTGATTTCAGGTGCAACTTGGGTCGCATAGAATGACATGACAATAGTAGTTGCATTCATTTCAATAGTGCCTGTTCACATCAATGCAATGCAACTTGCAACTGTGCTATTTTGTTGTAATTCTGTGCCCAATAGAGTTAAAGCAGTGTTCGGACCTCCCTCTCCAAAAATTAAGTCAGCAGCTACACATACTGTAGCTGCTGATTTTTAATATTAGGACACCTAACTGTCCTGGAATCCAGCGATGTCGGCACCGCAGCCGATGTTTCAATTGGCTGTCAGGTGCTGCCGCCGCCATTGCCAGTAAAGGAACCCAGCACACGGCCAGGTCCCAACTGCGCATGCGCGAAGTGTGCTGTGCTCTCTTACTGGCCCGGCAGCAGGGGAAGGAGGAGGGGGCAGGACTTCTGATGTACCTTGCCACGGTGAGGTCCGATGAAGGTGAAGACAAGGTACCTGTCAGAAAACGGGTACCCACTCCCCCCTCCGAAAGGTGCCAAATGTGGCACTGGAGGACGGGAGGAGACTGATAAGCAGAAGTTCCACTTTTGGGTGGAATTCCGCTTTACATAGTATCTTTACATGTATCTTTTTTTTGATGCGATTCCGGTGCATTTTCCCCCTTCTCCAGGAATCGCAGTAGTATGGAAATCACGTCAAAAATGTAACAAAAATTCATCCAAACTGCAAGTCATACTTCAGTTGCACTACATAATTGCATTGGAAATTGGATGAAATCGCAGTTGCACTAGTGTGAACCGGGTCTAATTCACATACAAACATATCATTTAACCTTCCGTAAAGTAAACCCCAATGGATAGACCTGTGTGCTCAATTTCTCTACACTGTGCATCCTGAGGTGCACGTCCTTTATCCAGGATGTGACCAGGTCTACCTGGACTACTTGTGCTCCGTCAGACTCGATGATGGCAATAAAGCTGAAGCTGCAGGTAGGTGTAGTTATGTAGTCCACAATAGGAGCTCACTACAGACATCTCCAGCTCCTCATTCTAATAGAACAATCAATTGGACGGGATTTTTTTTTTTTATTCGGGTATTTCCACATAATAGGGTCAGGTTGTGCAGTGTCTGTCTGCTTTCCTACTGTGCTCTTCCAAATACATTAAAGGGATAAATAACTGCTGTGCTTAATCTAACAAACCAAAGTTATCTAAATTTACAGCAGCCAGCACAATATTGCAGAAAAAATAATAAAGAAATATTTATATATGGTGCAGCGCTTGTGCAAATAAAGTCCACAGGATAATAATTCCAAACAGAGTCCAATACACTTTACAGGTTGGTTGACAGAAGGTGACATAAAAAAAGTGAGGAAACCACCACCGGCATCCGATCACACAGCCGCTTACCCGCACTAGTGGACCCCCATTACAATGGCCACTTAGACGTTTGGATTACACAAGGAACCCTTCACGCTCCACCGATCCGAAACCAGGGATAGCAGGCAGATATGCAGCAATAGCAAAATCAGCATATCTGCCTGCTATCCCTGGTTTCGGATCTGGAGAGTGAAGGGTTCCTTGTGTAATCCAAACGTCTAAGTGCCCATTGTAATGGGGGTCCACTAGTGAGGGTAAGCGGCTGTGTGATCGGGTGCCGATGGTGGTTTCCTCGCTTTTTTTTTTTTGTCACCTTCTGTCAACCAACCTGTGAAGTGTATTGGACCCCGTCTGTTTGGAATTATTATCCTGTGGACTTTATTTTCACAAGCGCTGCACCATATATAAATGAATCTTCCAAATACATTAAAGCAGAGTTCTCACTGCTTAAACATTTATTTATTTATTTATTTATTTTTAGGTTTATTTAGTACACTCATGTTTGTGAGATTAATCGGCGCTCGATTGCCAATTTGATATAGGAATATATCTTATATTCCTGTTTTACTGGAAGTTTCCATAGTGCTTGTGGGCATGTGAAGCCCACAAGCACTATCTTCCGGGCTCTGGTGCAGCATGCACCACCCGTTCTCGCGCATGTGCCGCACACTTCTGACGTTGCCATCACAACGGGCGGCGCCGTCGGAAGTGCCCGCCCCCGTTGTGATGGCAACAAAGCCCTCAGCGCTGCCCAGTGACTCCTGGGAAATGATGACAAGCATCTCCCAGGAGCACTAGCGAGCACGGGCACCGAAGGAAATGACGTCAGACGCCAGGGAGAGGAAGAGGCAGATTACGAGGGACCCCCTGGCAACAGTCATGAAAAGGTGAGTAAAAAAAAAAAATTGTTTCTAAATGTTAATTGTTTTTAATGCAGCTGAATAATGAAAAATAATTTTAGGAGTGGAACTCCACTTTAACATGCATGCTTGAGCATTAGGAGATGTGACAGATTCGATTGTTTAAAGAAAGATCATAGAAATGTTCCTTCAAAGCCATTACCATCTCAAGTCATTGGGGTTGATCTACTAAAGGAAATCTAATCATCACTTTGCAAATGCAGTAGCGTTCTGCAAGGGAATTTACAACAAAGCTTAGTGAATCCAATCATTAGCAAGCAACAATGCTGTTTTTTTTTTTTTTTTTTTCATTGTATGTGATTTGAGTATTCTTTGCAAAGTGAAGTTTCACCTCATTTAATAAGTTCTGGGGAAAAATTCCCTTGCAGAGTGGAAATGAACAGTGTATCTGTCTTTAGTAAATCAACTCTTGTGTCTGTCTGTCTGCAATTCTATGTCTATTCTTGTAGATACATACAGGAGCCATTCGGGAACGATTGTGAATTTCAGCTGCAGTATGGTGTGTTCAATTTTTTTTCTTTTCTTCCCTTCTGAATGCAGTCACTGTACATGTGAAGCATTTTATTTCTAGCTTGCTTTAGTGCATTTTCTTTCATTTGGAACATCGCTAAAGGAGCTAGAGAGAATGGAACAAACTGCATCACTCTGCGGGTCCATGCACGCTAGGAGCAGAAAAAAATGCCAAAACCTCTGGCAGAAAAAGCGGCAGTAAAATGCTCATAGAAGCTCGTATTGAACAAGACTTTAGAAGAGTTTATGAGCATTTGCTTTTATAAGCGTTTTTCCACAAACATTCTGCTCTGTTCATTTTTTACTATAATCAATGTACACTTGAAGACGCTGAATGCACCTAAATGCTGCGTTTCGGGGCATTTAGCATTTTTTCTGGCAGGAAACTCTCTGTAAAAAATACACTTGTGATTTGGTTTTCTTCTGCTTCTAAACTCTCCTCTTAAAATATGCCTCTAAATGCCCAAATGTGCACAGATCTGTAGGTTAACATCAAGCTGCTTCTACAGGCAGGAGAAAAAAAATGCAACCCTCCTGTAGAAGTGCTGTTTTTTTTTTTTTTTTAAAGCCCAGTGTGCAGGGACTCTGAATGACCCATTGAACATATGTACACACTATAAAGTTTCTGCGGGGTGTGTTTGCGGGCATGGCAGACCTTTCATTTCAATGGGCTGCCGTGCCTGCGTTTCCCTCAGAAAAAGGTGCCATGCAATTTCCCTGCGGTTCCTGCACCCACACAAACACTGTGATTTTACATACAAATGAATGGTTTTTCACACACCGGCGGGTTTTCACTGTGTGTGGTTTCAGGTGCGGGAAATGCTGCGATTGCCACACACGCATAGGTGTGGACCAAGCCTTAAGTAGGATTTTTTTCCCCTCACTTACCTGATGCTTAGTTGGCCACACTTCAAAAACTCACCCACACAGAGGATCCAGAATTGTCCTTCGGAGGTCCTCTTCTCTGCAACCGCGGGCACCATTTTCATCTGTGATGTCATCGGGAGGCTGTGCCGGAGTTCTGCTGAAAACTCCAACCCGCTAAAATCTCCAACCACGTCACTTCTGGTGACTCTCAAGCAGGAATAATTGGAGATTTCGACAAGTTGGCTGTTTTCACAGAACACCGGCAGCGCATACACTACGGTACACGAGGAGTTGGCTGTTTTGACAGAACATGGCGAAGGAGTAAAAAAATGCCTTGGAGGCGGCCTCCTTGTTGGTTACTAGCGGACTAACAATGTCCACTCATTATATTGTGTACCGTAGTTAATATGTTGCTGGTGTTCTGTGAAAACAGCCAACTCATCGAAATCTCCAATTATTGTTGCTGGAGAGTCACGGCACATATCCCAGGGGGCTCCAGGGGCACTGATGTCATTCGTCTGGGCACACTGAAATTAAATTAAAAAAAAAAAAAAGGACTCTATAAATGTGCAGTGGGGGGGGGGTGAGCAGTCAAGTCATTGGAATGGGTGAAGATCCACTTTAAAGCGGAACTTCAGTCATTTTTTTTCATCTTTCCATCTATTAAATCTTCTGGCCTTGTTGTTTTAATTTTGGATAGTAAAACATTTTTTTTTCTGCCAGTAAATGCCTTATATAGCTCACTTCCTGTTTCTTGTCTGGTAAAAAGCCTAGGCGTATGATGACATGCGCAGCTCTCACTATCGTGAGAGTTTGCCAGGAAGGGTGGGGGATGAGTCATAAGAGGGCCAATGTGAGCTGGAGAGCTGGAGGTGTGCCTCTGTGTAAACCCAGGAAGTGAACAGGCAGCAGCTTCAGCTGCCCACCGTTAAAATGACTGCAGCCAGACTCAGTGGAGGGAGATTTCTGCAGCATATTTGGCAAATACAGAATCACAGTATATATATAAAATAATATGCAAAGTGGTTGGAGGGAAGCTTCAGAATGGCAAAGATGTTTTTATTACAAATTATGTGAGCAGACTGCAGTTAAATAGCATTAACCTTGCTGAGTTGGAATTTTTCAACTGGATGTTTCCAATTCATTCAACCTCCAGTAAAACATGCACCCAGATAACCTAGCCATCTCCTATCACAACAGCACCCCATTGCCTATGAATAGTCATTTCTGCCACCTTTGGGACAAAGTTCAAAACTGAAGAACGTGGGAAATCTAGTAAAAATCTCCCATTTTGTACATTATAATTTCCATAAGAAGCACAAAAAAAAATAATATGCATATTTAGTGCATAGTTCTCCTATTGGGGCTGACTTCTAAAACATGGAAGAAGATAAACTTGAAGTGTTGCCCATGATAAACAGTGACATTTCCATTGAAAAGCACATACACTGGCCCACTCTATGACAATGATTGCTGAGAAAGGGCCCAGGTAATGCAACATGTAAGCACGGTTTGCTGAATAGGGCAGATTGGATTAAAGTCATTGTCAGCTACCCTAATATAGTCTTACAATTAAATTACGGTAGATGGTTAGCAAACCAAATATAATTTTTAAAATGATGTTTTCAGATCTTTAACAAAGATTGATTCGGTGATTTAGCTACAGAAGGGACCAAATCTTGGTTCATCTGTCACTGTCACCACAGTGTGACACACCCCATAGGGACCTATGACCCTTCGATCAGCCAGCTGACAATGACACAGGCACAAGGGACCTCATTGCATGCTATAGAGATAAACAAAAGGGTTAGGACAGGTAATGTGGACACCATTATCTGCAGATGGGTATTATGGGTATTATAGACATACTTGATTTGATTGTAGCCGTATTAGTGCAATTGTGACAGAGAAAATTGAGTACTGTCCGTGATACTTTTTTAAAAATTAAAAATTTTTAATTAAATTTAATTAAAAATTTGTGAATCAGTACTGCTTGGACCTTGAAGAAGGGGACATACCCCGAAAGCTTGTCCTGAAAAATTGTATGTTAGTGCAAATAAAAAAAGTATCAGACAGTAATCAATTTTCTCTGTAAGCAGACATGAAAGAACTTCAATGTTTTGCAGTCTGGGGTGAAGGGCTCAGGGATCTCCTCAGTGCCTAGGTGATATTATATGCCCTGTAGGGCCAGCTAGGAATTGTCTGCATAGTTTCCTGATGGCGGTTCAAAGAATGAAACTCAATTACCTGAGAACAAATACAAAAGAATTTACTACCAGAAAGAATAAATAAACAGGAGAGGGGGAAGCAGACCTGTGAATGTAGTGGGATTAAGGGTGTGTGCTAATTATAATGTACAGAGATGTTAAAAGCCGGTGAAGTTATGTGGGTGTTCCTGGACTTCACTACTGATCTGCATCCTTAAAATCATTTAATTTGTTTACTTTTACTTAAAATCCCAGGACTTTCATGTGATCCTGTGATCATTTCCTGCCCTCTTGGATGTGCTGGAGTTCTTGCAAAGAACTAAAAAATGATCACAACGCCCACTAAATAGCTCTTTATCAAGCTGCTGAGTTCCTGAGCATAGCTACTAATTTTTCTATAAAAGTTGCAAGCTATTCACACCAGATGCAGTTGGATGCAATTTGACTGCATTCCCAATGCATAGACAGTAAAAAATCCAGGTTATCCAATGGGCATAGTTCCCACCATTACAGTGCAGTGATAAAAACGTTAAATCAAAGACTAATCCAAACAAGGACATAATACAGGGGGGGGGGGGGCAGAAGTGCACAGTACAGGGGGGGGGATCAGGAGGGCACATTACCAGGATCAGGAGGGCACAGTACAGATTCCAGGATGCTGCCCTGGACACGGCCATCCTGGGACAGCTTTGTATAACGGGGGACTGTCCCGGCAAATCCGGGACAGTTGGCAAGTATGATTTTTATGCAAGATTATGATGGGGCCCCCATACACATGGGCACTGCCCAGAGGTGCCCATGCAATAAGATGGCCCTGCACACACGGCACATCCATCATTAGAGGTCATTGATCTTTTTCACAGCAAATGTCTTAAACATTTTTTCTTTTCCCAGAATTCAGCTTTAAGTGAAACTAGGATTGTGTCATGTGGTCGGTTTAGATATAAATACCATTTTGTTAAGTTATTTGAAAAAATATAAAGGGACTATAGTAACCAATAAATTAAAAGTAAAACAAAATCTAAAAACCATGCACGTCCAGATGTTAAACATATTAACACCTATTAAATGTAATGTGCAGTTATTAGCTAACGTTTCTTTTCCTATGTGGAATTGATATTCAAACAGCAACTTTAATCAGGATTGGCCTGGGTATTACTAGTGGAAAATCATTCTGGAAATCGGGAGCGCACAGCTGTGGCTGTGGTGACGTGGGTTACGCCTGGAGAAATGTGAATCTCTGATTAGGAAGATAGGGGATGTGCTTCAAGCATCTAGTATTTACTATAGCCTACTGAATCAGACAGGGATATGGCTCTCATTTCCCTTCTTTATAGCAGATCTGAAAAATATCTCCTCTCTTCCTGCTCTGCAGTGTCTCATTCCCTGCTTTTCCCTTTCTTTTGTGTCTGCTTTCCTTCTGTTCAACAGTTCTGCTTCCACCCTTATGCACTCCGTCCTTATGTCTATGCCAAGTATTTAATAGATTCCACTGCAAGGGCCAAGTAAAGGAGCACATTGACAAATTGTATGTTATCCAACAGTTAAGCAATAGCAGTATATATGATGCTTTGAACACACAGTGGTTTTCTTGAGTTTGAAAACATTCAATTAGACTGCTTTTCCACACCCTCAGATAGCTAGTATGTTGAGCACAAGTGAGCACAAGACGGCACAAGTGAGAGCTGCGCAGTTCCAGGCGTTCGCTCCTCGTAGGGAATTATCCTCATTTTCCCCCATTTCTTCCACGGTCATTGTCTGATATTAACCACTTCAATAATGGCCACTTTCACCCCCTTCCTGCCCAGGCTAATTTTCAGCTTTCAGTGCTGTTGTTGTGTCCACATAATACCAAGGCTTCTGTGAATGGGTGGGAGGAGGGGAGGGGTGGACACAGAAGCTGCAGTGACTCACCTGTTGATGATGCAGAGCTCAGAAGGATCAGCGTCATGTTATACTTACCTTCTCTGTGCAGTGGCTTTGCACAGAGCAGCCCAAATCCTCCTTCTCGGGTCCCTCTTCAGTGCTCCTGGCCCCTCCCTCCTGTTGAGTTCCCCACACAACAAGCAGCTTGCTATGGGGGCACCTAAGCCGACCTGCAGCTCCCTGTGTCTATTCAAACATGGAGCCGCTGCCCGCCCCACCCCCTCTCTCTCTCATTGGCATCACTGACACAACCAGGCTTGCCTGGCATGGTGGGAAAGGAGTCCAGCTCTGAAGTCAGGAAAGTCCTTCCTTCCACTGGTTTGGAAGGTTCCCACAATGGATGACAGCTTGTCTTGGTCATCCGAGGAAGATTGTTTTCTCAATTAATATCCTGGAGCTCAGAGTGCTTTGATTGTTCCTCCAATGCTGGACCTCTTGACTTGCAAGGTCTCTTGACTCGGATTCAGTTGGACAATGCCATAGCAGTGACATACATCAACCATCAAGGAGGCACCATAAGTCTAGCAGCTCAAATGAAAGCTAACCAGATTCCAGCTTGTGCGGAACTTCTAGTTCTAACCCTGTCCGCTGTGTACATTCCGGTTGTAGACAGTTGGCAGATGGATCTCCTCAGTTGTTGAAGTTTGAACTCCCAAGAGTGGTTGGTCTTTTCACTGTAAGGTGTTTCAAAACCTCTGTTGCATGTGGGGGTGAAGGTAAAATGTACAGAGTGCCCTGTGTAGAGTTCACGATTGCGCTACATACATACAGGGACAGTGCTACCACTAGGCGAACTAGGCAGCCACCTAGGGCGCACTGCTGCCTAGGGCGCAGCCATGGCCAGTTGCTGTTGGGTCCAAACCCCCCCCCCAGCAATCAGAACTGTCCCTGAATGTATGGAGGCTGACCGCATCCACCGCTGTCTGCTGTTCTCAGCATCAGGGTTTGGTTGCTAAGAACTTATCCAGTCCTAGTGCCCAGGCTTCCAGCTTCCACCTGTCCTGTAGCCGACTGATGCAATGAAAAGGAATGGATCCGGATGTAGGCTGGGGTCTTCACAATACTCCGCCCCCCCCTTCCACTACCCCAACTATTCTCTTAAACCACTTCACTCTCCTTATCCCACTGCTCTTCCTTTCTAACTTTGGGGACCCTGCTGAAAGGGAATGGGCTCTAGGGACCCTGATGCAAGGTCATTTTAGGGACTCTGACATAAGGGGGGCTCTGGGGACCTTGATGTAAGGGGGGCTCTGGCGACCCTGACGTAAGGGGGGGTGACTTTGGGGATCCTAATAAAAGGGGGACTCTGTAAGGGTAAACTCTGGGGTCCTTGATTTAAGGAGAGGTGACTCTTGGTACCCTGATGTATAAGGGGGGGGGGCGGACTTTTGGAACCCTAATAAAAGGGGTAAACTCTGATGTAAGGGAGAAACCCGGGGGGGGCAAAATTTCTGATGGATGCCCTGTTCACCACACACTGCGCTGGCGTGCTGCGTACCACTGCAGGTTCGGATGATGTTGGCTAGAGGTGAAAAGCCGTCTCCTGCAAACTTCAGCCAATGAGTTGCTGCGCACAACATCACTTCCTCCCAGCTCCCCAGTCAGTCTGGCAAGGAGGTGAGAACACATCTTTGTACAGGCTGTATTTGCAGCCTTTAATATTTTTTTTTTTTTTGGGGGGGTGCAAGTAGGTGGTCTTGCCTAGGATGCAAATTAGTCTAGCACTGGCCCTGCATACATGCAGCGTTCAGAGGTGTGCTGTGTACAGAGTGCAGTATTGATGAGTGAGCTACATACAGAGTGCAGGGTTTAGGGGTGTGCTATGCACAGTGTGCAGGATTCAGCTCTTTCACAGGCTGTCCACATCCCCACCCCCCTCTTGGTGCGAGGGACACATGAAATGGCCTGGCAGGCTGGATTTAGCGCACGAGCCTTGTGTTTGACACATGTGCTCTAGCCTTTGCACTCTGACTCCATGGGATCAGTTCATTAACCCCATTAACTGAAATGGGTTGCGTTTGATAGCGGTACTGCCCGTGGCTGCTGCATGTCCTTGTTCTGGGGCGCCCCTTGGCCGCACATTTGAACGAGCGCTTAAAAAGCCATCTGGTGATTCACCCCGCCATTGTTCACTATACACAGCTGCTTTTAAGAAGCTGTAGTTATTTAATGTAATAACGATAATATTACTCTCCTTTATCTTTTTACGTAAGAAATTACATTTTCTATTCTTGCTGAGGGCCCTTTGCCTTGAATGTTCGGTGAGTGCTTTACATGTCACAAACAATGGAGTACTCTATTTTTTTTTTAATTATTTGCATGCATGAACATCCAGATTTCAGGACAAGCTTTTGGGGTGTACCCCCTTTTTCAAGGTTCCAGCAGTACTAATATACAACTCTTTAGCATAATTTTAATAAGACAATCTTGAAATTCGGCTCATTTATGTGAAGCTGCTCGATAGGAAGCAGGAAGGAGCCTTGTCTCTTTGGTGAACTTTTTGTGTCTGGCTTATCACAGCACTCTGTAAGAGATGAGATGAACTGTTACTGTCATGTATTATGGGATGCTGTCAGCTGTCTGGGTGGCCTGGAAATAAAACAGGCTGTCTGTTTAAATCAAGATTGTTTTATTCTTCATGCATCCAGCTTACTGCGCAATAACAGCAGAACGCTGGGCCACATTGGATTTATGTATACATTATTCCACAACCTTACAGACACAAAGAAAATCACATACTGGCTCAATCAATGTCATCGTTGGGTTTAAGATTAGTTCAACCACTCCCTACACCATAAATACTAGTACTATAACACGTAATAATGTATATGTAATTTACTAAATATTTAGATTTTAAGCCACAGATCTCTCTTCTTCCACTGTACCCAGGGCTGCATTCAGACATCACATTGAACACCCAAACAATGACTTCTTTACAGCTCTGCCTCTTTTCTTTATTTTAGTAAAATTGGAAGTACAGTTGTGCTTATAAGTTTACATACCCTGGCAGAATTTGATTTCTTGGACATTTTTCAGAGAATATGAATGATAACACAAAAACTTTTCTTTCACTCATGGTTAGTGTTTGGCTGAAACCATTTATTATCAATCAACTGTGTTACTCTTTTTAAAATATAATTGCAACAGAAACTACCCAAATTACCCTGATCAAAAGTTTACATACCCTAGTTCTTAATACCAAGTATTGCCCCCTTTAACATCATTGACAGCTTGAAGTCTTTTGTAGTATTTGTGGATGAGGCTCCTTATCTTCTCAGATGGTAAAGCTGCCCATTCCTCTTGGTAAAAAGCCTCCAGTTCCTGTAAATTCTTGGGCTGTCTTGCATGAACTGCGTGTTTGAGATCTCCCCAGAGTGGCTCAATGATATCGAGGTCAGGAGACTGAGATGGCCACTCCAGAACCTTCACTTTATTCTGCTGTAGCCAATGACAGGTCGACTTGGCCTTGTGTTTTGGATCATTGTCCTGTTGGAATGTCCAAGTACATCCCATGTGCAGCTTCCTGGCTGCTAAATGCAAATGTTCCTCCAGTGTTTTTTGATAACATACTGCATTCATCTTCCCAACAATTTTGACCAAATTTCCTGTGCCTTTGTAGCTCACACATCCCCAGAACATCAGCGATCCACCTCTGTACCTTTCTTCATAGGCCTTGTTGACTCCTCTCCAAATGTAGTGTTTATGGTTGTGGCCAAAAATCCCAATTTTGGTCTCATCACTCCAAATTACTTTGTGCCAGAAGGTTGGAGGCTTGTCTCTGTGCTGTGTGGCGTATTGTAAGCGGGATACTTTGTGGCATTTGCATAGCAATGGCTTTCTTCTGGCAACTCGACCATGCAGCCCATCTTTCTTCAAGTGCCTCCTTATTGTGCATCTTGAAACAGCCACACCACATGTTTTCAGAGAGTTCTGTATTTCTCCTGAAGTTAATTGTGGGTTTTTCTTTGCTCCCCGAACAATTTTCCTGGCAGCTGTGGCTGAAATTTTAGTTGGTCTACCTGACTGTGGTTTGGTTTCAACAGAACCCCTCATTTTCCACTTCTTGATTAGAGTTTGAACACTGCTGATTGGCATTCTCAATTCCTTTTTTTTTTTTTATCCCTTTCCTGTTTATGCAGTTCAACTACCTTTTCCTGCAGATCTTTTGACAATTCTTTTGCTTTCCCCATGACTCAGAATCCAGAAACGTCAGTGCAGCACTGGATGAAAGATGCAAGGGTCTGTCAGGAGTCCAGAAACTCATTGACCTTTTATACACACACACACACACTAATTTCAAGCAACCAGATCACAGGTGAGGATGGTTACCTTTTAATAGCCATTCAAACTCCTTTGTGTCAACTTGTGTGCATGTTATCAGGCCAAAATCACCAGGGTATGTAAACTTTTGATCAGGGTCATTTGGGTAGTTTCTGTTGCCATTATGATTTAAAAAGAGTAAACACAGTTGATTGATAATAAATGGTTTCAGCCAAACACTAACCATGAGTGAAAGAAATGTTTGTGTTATCATTCATATTCTCTGAAAAAAGGCCAAGAAATCATAAATTCTGCCGGGGTATGTAAACTTATGAGCACAACTGTATGTGCAACTGGAAGCAGCATGCATGTTGGCATTATAGTAATACCTTGGATTGCGAGCATAATTTGTTCCAGAAGCATGCTTGTAATCCAAAGCACTCGTATATATTTCTTCCCCCGAAGAAATAATGGAAACTCAGATGAATTGTTCCACAAACGCTGCTGTTGTATGCAGTACTGTATGTGGCCAGAGGTGCAGGGCACTGATGGCTCCCAGCGCTTCCTGGAGAACTAGGAGACACTCGGGAACTGACACTTTCGGGTACTCTGATGCACGTTACGCCCGCCACACCCAGCTGGAAGTGTCTCCGAGCGTCTCCGAGTTCTCCACGAAGCTCTGGGAGCCACCAGCGCCCCCGGACCTCTGGCCACATGCAGTACTGCATACACCAGCAGCTTTACTACATGGATTGTACTGCTTGTATATCAAGTCAGCGCTCGCATATCCAAGTCAAGATTTAAAAAAAAATGTTGCTCGTCTTCAAAAACGCTCGTATACCGCGTTACTCGCAATCCAAGGTATTACTGTATATGTAGACCTACATTTCAGTTGTACAATCAGGAGAGATGGCTTCACAATGATTAAACTGTAATGAACTTTCTAAGTCCTTTCAACATCCCCTGCACCTTCTTGTCCCAGCAGTTACCATAGTGAATTAAGCCAATATTCAGTCAGAAGAGGTAACAAAATCAGGAAAACCTGTTTTGTAGATTTTAAGGTGGGGTAATAGTCACTGGCTTATTGTGGTAAATACAGCTTTGTTTGTACATTCATTGTTCTAACTATAGGACTACAAGATGAAAAGAAAATCCGCAGGAAATGTAAAAAAACGAGAGAGGGTGGCTGTATAGCTGGTCAAAGCAGCTGGTCAAACTAAACTGTATCTGATCACCACAAACTAAAAATACAATTTATTCATTTTTAATATTTAAAGTAAACTCGCCCATCCAGCCATGTCTTTATGCTTTATTTTATTGAGAAATCACTTTGAAAGACGCTTCCCCTAACATTTATATCCACGGCCATCCTGAGTAAACGTGGGTGATTCACGTAGCATTTACTTTCTGGAATCCAGTTTTCAACTCCTGTCCTCGGGACCCACTAACAGGCCAGGTTTGCAAGATAACTGAAATACATCACAGGTTTGATAAAGATGATCTGGAATCCGCAGATACTCTATGCACTCCACAATGCCCCCTATCTGAATCCATAGTTACATAGTAGGTGAGGTTGAAAAAAGACACAAGTCCATCAAGTCCAACCTATGTGTGTGATTATGTGTCAGTATTACATTGTATATCCCTGTATGTTGCGGTCATTCAGGTGATTATCTAATAGTTTCTTGAAACTATCGATGCTCCCCGCTGAGACCACCGCCTGTGGAAGGGAATTCCACATCCTTGCTGCTCTTACAGTAAAGAACCCTCTACGTAGTTTAAGGTTAAACCTCTTTTCTTCTAATTGTAATGAGTGGCTACGAGTTTTGTTAAACTCTCTTCTGCGAAAAAGTTTTATCCCTATTGTGGGGTCACCAGTACAGTATTTGTAAATTGAAATCATATCCCCTCTCAAGCGTCTCTTCTCCAGAGAGAATAAGTTCGGTGCTCGCAACCTTTCCTCATAACTAAGATCCTCCAGACCCTTTATTAGCTTTGTTGCCCTTCTTTGTACTCGCTCCATTTCCAGTACATCCTTCCTGAGGACTGGTGCCCAGAACTGGACAGTATACTCCAGGTGCGGCCGGACCAGAGTCTTGTAGAGCGGGAGAATTACCGTTTTATCTCTTGCGTTGATCCCCCTTTTAATGCATGCCAATATTCTGTTTGCTTTATTAGCCGCAGCTTGGCATTGCATGCTATTGCTGAGCCTATCATCTACTAGGACCCCCAGGTCCTTTTCCATCCTAGATTCCCCCAGAGGTTCTCCCCCCTGTGTATAAATTGCATTCATATTTTTGCCACCCAAATGCATTATTTTACATTTTTCTACATTGAACCTCAATTGCCATATAGTCGCCCACCCCATTAATTTGTTCAGGTCTTTTTGCAAGGTTTCCACATCCTGCGGAGAAGTTATTGCCCTGCTTAACTTAGTATCGTCTGCAAATACAGAGATTGAACTGTTTATCCCATCCTCCAGGTTGTTTATAAACAAATTAAATAGGATTGGTCCCAGCACAGAACCCTGGGGAACCCCACTACCCACCCCTGACCATTCTGAGTACTCCCCATTTATCACCACCCTCTGAACTTGCCCTTGTAGCCAGTTTTCAATCCATGTACTCACCCTATGGTCCATGCCAACGGACCTTATTTTGTACAGTAAATGTTTATGGGGAACTATGTCAAATGCTTTTGCAAAATCCAGATACACCACGTCTACGGGCCTTCCTTTATCTAGATGGCAACTCACCTCCTCATAGAAGGTTAATAGATTGGTTTGGCAAGAACGATTCTTCATGAATCCATGCTGATTACTGCTAATGATATCATTCTTATTACTAAAATCTTGTATATAGTCCCTTATCATCCCCTCCAAGAGTTTACATACTATTGATGTTAGGTTAACTGGTCTGTAATTCCCAGGGATGTATTTTGGGCCCTTTTTAAATATTGGTGCTACATTGGCTTTTCTCCAATCAGCTGGTACCATTCCAGTCAGTAGACTGTCTGTAAAAATTAGGAACAACGGTCTGGCAATCACTTGACTGAGTTCCCCAAGTACCCTCGGATGCAAGCCATCTGGTCCCGGTGATTTATTAATGTTAATGATCCCTATTCATATATTTAAGAGATGTAACACCATTTACCATGCTTTAATATGGAGGAAACAGGTTCCAAGAATAAAATTAGAGACTTTACAAGAGGCAAAGGATTCGGGGGACTGGCGGTGCCAAACCCATTTCTTTACTTTATAGCAGCTCAGCTACAACATTTAACAGGCTGGCTCTGCCCTGAATCCTCTGACCCCATTTGAAATATTGTGTGCACTCAGGTGTCGGGCGATGAACTTGTGGAATGCATAGAGGCAGGTGAACTGGGAGCACTGACTCAATACCCCACGCTACTGCTTATAGATAAAGTATGGAACAAAAAACAACATTTGCAGTACACGGGTTACACAAATTGGTCACTTATCTGGAATAACAGAAATTACCCAGAATTGAACAAATTGGAAAACTTCTCCAACTGGTTAATAAGAGGAGTGAAATATATCCCACAACTATATTGTGGGGGTATATTACGCAATTTCCAATCACTTCGCGCAGAATTTAATTTACCAAATACCTAATTTTTCCAATACCTGCAACTTAGGCATGCTATAGCGACACAGGCTACAACATCCACTTGGGAACTATCCAGGTCCCCAGTGATTACACAACTAATCTTATCATCACGGAAGGGACACATTTCCTCTCTATACAGCTCTCTTCTCTGTCATGTGTCTAAAGCGATGACTTTGAACTGTAGATCTGGGTGGGAAGCGGACATAGAGTGTATCTCGGATGAGGAATGGACTACCATATTAGATAATGTACTTAAAGTATCACTGTCCTCCTCTCAAAAACGTGTTAAATTATTTATTATTCACCGCACCTATCGCACACCTGAGAGGCTACACAAATGGCACAAAAGAGATGATCCGCTATGTCCTCGATGCCTTGTAGGTAATGGTACACTTATCCATATGCTATGGAAATGCCCGAAACTGCATAGGTATTGGGCAGCAGTGATTTAACACCATTAATAGCATATGGAATCTTAGCCTCACTACAAACCCTAAACTTTGTCTGCTGGGTTGGTTAGATGAGGAACAATACACACCCCATACATATACTGCCATTCTTAGAACTTTATTTCTGGCTAGGAAACTTATTGCTAGAAAATGGCCCCCACACACACAGAATGGGTTACGTCCGTTAATGATTCTCTTATTAGAGAACAACTTACAAACATCAAGGAAGTCCACAAAAATGTGAAACTATTTGGGATCCCTGGTTAGATACTCCAGGACTGGCGCCACTACGCCTGGTTCAAAATAGAATCCTAGGAGGTAGAACGACATCATCAACCACAACAAATTAGCTTATAGTATTGAGAGGAAGTCCATGATAGAGAAGTATTGCAAGAATATTAGGACCTGCAAAAGTTTAAATGTTTAGGTTATGTTTTACCCAATGGGTACTGTTCGCTATAAAGTATATTTACCACTCCCCGCTGGTTAGGGGCTAGCGGTACCCCACTCTACTCAACGGCCCCCCTTTTTGGGACCGGGAGAGGAGAGGGATAGCATTCTATTAATAGGACACATATGTTATTTAATAAGACTGAAGAAATACAATCACAAATGCCTTATTATACAAACATATCTTTTATTTCTGATATGAAGTTACAATGCATATTATATGAGTAAAATAATGTACAGGCCCGTATGGTCAGATAATTTTGTTTACTATGTGTCCTAACAAAATTGTGGAAAGATTTTTGTATATTTTTGTTCAGATAATTTTTATTGAATAGAAAAGACAAGATTTAAAAAAAAGAAATACATCACAGGTGATATCATTTGATGCTCAGTTTGGGGAGATTACCCCCCTGCCAAAACACTCCGTTCAGCGCACTCAGCCATTGGCTGAGAGCACTGATCGGAAGCCAGTCAGCAGACCTTTTTCGGTTAGAAGCCTTGGACAGATTGGACCGTCTACCACACACACGGTCTGAATGTCAGCTGGTTTCTACTGAACCAGCCCATGCTGGCCAACATTCAGCCTGAGTGTACTGGGTTTTAGCAAATGGCTAGTCATGGGAATAATCCTGAAATGAAGAAATTCTCGATCAAGAGAAGACTTGCCTGCTTATGCGATAGAATTATGGTAGACCGCTCTCCCCAGTGGCATAATTGTGGAGTGTTTTATATTTGAGGTCTTGACTGCTACTTGGGGTTTATTTTTAACTTGATAAAATGATCCCCATGTACTTCACATTAAAGGAGTTGTGTGGTCAAAGTATACACTTTTATTTTATAACCTCAGCATTATAATATCAATACAATCAATAGCTTTATTTTACAACTCAATAAAAGCTTACTTGAAGAATCACCTCTCATGTTGAGTGTTGCCTGTCTGCTGGCCATCTCTTTCCACATCTTCCTGGATTCCCTGCATGCTTTGGGGCTTCTCTGCTGTTTACTATCAATTTCTAAGGACTACGTATCCCATGGTACCTTGCTGCCTGCAAGCATTTTTTCCTGTACTGACTCCTCCTCCTCCCAGCACCTCTGTAGTTCAGAAGGAGGGCACTGTGAAATGTAAGACACCGCAGTGCCTACTAACAGGACATAGTGATTATGTATCACAGAATTCAAGGTAAATGTGTGGGGAGATCCACAAAGTAAGTAACAAACATGAAAATAATTGACCTTAATTGGAGTAGACTAAAATAACTGAAATACAATGTGGAAATGAATATATGAGTTTATATTTTGATCATGGATACACTTGGGCTAATTTTTTACCCCGGGCAAACAGTTAAATGTTCAGCTGAGTTTTTTTCTGCTTTTGATGGTCCACATAGAAGTGCGATATTTCAGAATGTTTTCATCAGCCTGGTGCTAATGAAGTGGACTCTGTTCTGTGCTTTAACAGATTAGCACGTTTTTGTTTTGTTTTGTTTTTTTTTTTTTTGGTTGTTTGGTGCCCTGGACAGGTAAGTGTCCTTGTTTTAAAAGTCAGCAGCTGCAGTATTTGTAGCTGCTGACTTTAAAAACAAAAAATCACCTGAGCTCCGCTTTAATGTATAGCATGCATCAAGGTAAAAGAAAAAACCTTGTACCTTTTTACAACCATTTTAACAGGCATCATATGAACATTTGCTACTAGCAAAAGGCAGTCTGGTAATTAGAACATACCAGGCACATTCATAACATTTACTGATTTTATTTGAGCCCGGAAATTGGACATTGTCTTGGTTGATAATAAGATTTTCCTACTCTCACTAGAAGAAAATTGAATTATTATTTTCCTGTCTTTCGCTGAAGCATTGTACATGTTTGAATACCTGGAGACTGGTACAAGGTGTTTTCATGTCTTTGGGGTTTTGGTTTGCAGAGGTGGGGGAGGCGAGATCTGTCATGAGTTGTCATAAGCTTCACTGTAGGCTTGAATGACAGATCTCCATCTGCTACCACCTGGGCTGCCTATGTACTTACACCTTTTCTTCAAGTCCTGTGCACAAACGTGAAATACATTTTAACTGCAGATGTCAGTTTTTCAATCTGATTTTTGTCTGTTTGGAACTGGAACATTTTGTTTTGCCTGACATTTAAAATTGGAATTACTAGATGGTAAGAGCATTTTGTAAAAAGAGCAGTCTTCATGTGGGAAATCTAGACAATTCAGCAGTATCTTAGAACGTAAACAGCGGTTTTAATATAAAACGTGGCAGAATGGGGGAGGATTGTCAGTAAAGACCCTCTGGGATTTTTTAATGTTTGATACAAACTACTTGAAAACCAGGAGGCTTTCTCTTAAGTCTTCATTAGTCAGAGTGTTTGCTCAGGAAAAATGTGGATTTATCTCTAGAGCCAAGTATCCCACTCTTTTAACCTTATGAGAACCATAGAAGTAATAAGACATAATCGCTAATGAAGATTTCAGTAATTCTAGTAGGAAGAAAAAGGAAAAATATTAGTAAGCATTGTGTATTTGGAAGTACAAGTGTTTGACATTTATTGGGTTTTGTTTCAGACTTTGGTGATCCCATCAAAGCTTTATACTCTACACCACAAGTCAACTGATCTTTCAGTTCAAAGACAATTGATGTTACCTTGCAGTAAAACGAACAGAGTACAGAACAAATCCCAGGTACCAAGGCGCCTGCACAGAAAGCCTTTTACCTTTTACAGAACTTAATATATTTGCAAAGATAAAGGAAACCTTTAGGCTTAATGTACATGGGACGTTTTTACAACCTCTCCTGAACGATTTAACTTGACAGATAGTAACCCACATTTAAAACATCCATTTTGCCACGTTTACATGCCACGATTAGCCGCGTTTGCGTTTAGAAGAGTTTGAAAAAAAATGTTTTGTTTATTTTTCAAAATAGCCAAAAATGAAAAATCCCTGTAAACGAAACGCGGCTAAACGCCAGTTACTGTGTTTGGCGTTTGAAATGCCTCTAAACACAGCTTCTGAACGCATTTTTTTGGGGTTCCAAAAAAAGCCTCTAAACGCAACTGCCTAGAAATAACCCTGTGTACATGTACTGATAGGGTAACATAGAGGAGAGTTCAGAAGCAGTTGAAACAAATGACCAACTGCTCCCAAATGTCAGTTTGCCAGCAGCAGTGTACATGAGGCCTTACTTAGAGAAATAAGGAGGCTGCCACTGCTGACCCCCGTCTAGAAGTGCTTTTTGCGTGGCTGTTGCTGGTCACTTCTTAGAATTCCCTGTGTTCGATTGAGTTATGTGCCCCAGTGTATGTGCTTTATAAAAAAAAATATGCAGCTTCATAACTTATTTCAGAGTGCTGCTTGGGGCGCTCACGTGACCTCCCGCCACTCTCCTTCCCATGATATGAGAACTACAGCGGGAGGGGCTGAGAATCCCCCGTTAATGTCAGCCAGGAGGAGAGTGGTGGGTGGTCATCAGGGCCGTCATTAAAATTGATTGGACCCTGGGCAAACATTTTCTTGCCCCCCCCCCCCCCCCCCCATACAATTTCGATCTCCACCTGCTCTGAGACATATAATAAATAGCAGCTAGACTTAAAATCAGTTTACTGTATCAGATCAGGCAGCGATTGTGATTTGTTGCCAGTAAGCATTACTGCTTACTGGCTGGTTGCTAGAGGTTACAGCACACATTAGGGCTCACTAATTAGCTGCTAGATGTTACAGCACATGATTTCTGCTTGTTGATTGGTTGCTAGAGATTACTGTACAGTAATACTGCTCACTGATTGGTTGCTAGAGGTTACAGCACATCACTGCCTCACTGCAGGGGGACATGATCTACATATGAATGCCGCCTTTATTTACATGTCTATGCCGCCGGATGCAGCTATTTACATGTAAACACAGGGTCTGCAGGTGAGTCATCTGTACACAACAATAGGGCAGAGCTGGGCAGCATTAGTAGCAGCATTTCACACTAAGATATCAGGACACAGCAAGGGACCTAAGCTTCAAGGGACAAGGGAATTTAAACTGGGATAGTTGGCAAGTATGAGGCAGCTGCTTTTGGCCCCACAACAATGACAGCGCCCAGGGCAGCCCCTTTTTGCCCTGCCTTAAAGATGGCCCTGGCAGTCATGTGAAATTGCGCACTGAAATAAGGTATGAAGCTGCATATTTTTTTATAAAGCACATACACTGGGGCACATAACTTAATCGAATACAGGGGATTTTAGGAAGAAAACAGGAGGGAAGGGGCAGAGCAGATCAGCACTGAGACTAGCTGACGGGCAGGGAGGGAGAGAGAGGAGAGCAAGATGACAGAGGCATGTACACTGACCACGGTACCATGGATTAGCAATAATGATAAACATGGTCAGTTTACAGAGGGGAGGGCAGCACCAGGCAGGATTAACCAGGTATTTTAGATGATGGAAAGGGACACATTACACCGCACAAGCACATGCTTTAAAGGAACAGGATCAACCACACTAGAGGTTGACCGATACGGGTTATTCTCTGGCCGATGCCGATATTTAGAAATCGCGGTGGCCGATGGCCGATATATGATGTCGATTTATTTTGGGCCGATATGTTAGGCCGTTTTTTTTTGTTTTTTTTTTTTGTTTTTGTTTTTTTCCTTCATCTCATAAAATCTAACAGACCCCTTTCACAATGGGGCGTTTTTCCAGGCGCTTTTGGGATAAAAATAGTGCCTGTAAAGTGTCTGCAAAACGGCTCTCCTGCAGTCTCAGTGTGAAAGCCCAAGTGCTTTCACACTGCGGTGATGCGCTGGCAGGATGTTAAAGTCCTGCAAGCAGCATCTTTGGAGCGGTGTACACTGCTCCTCCACCACTCCTGCCCATTGAAATGAATGCGAAGCGCCTGCAAAGCGATTCGTCAGCGATGCTTCACAGGCGCATTCAACCCCTTCCTCGGGCGCTAGCTGGGTTATAAGCACCCCGCTAGCAGCCGAATAGCGACGGTAAAGCGCTGCTAAAACTAGCAGCGTTTTACCATCAACGCCTGCCCGCTCCAGTGTGACAGCAGCCTAAAGTAATAAGTGACACAGGAAATTTCTTACATTTAAACAGGTAATCAAAACTTTTGGACGAAAAAAAATGGGCTAACTTTGCTGCTTAGTTTTTTTTTTTTTTTTTTTTTTATAATTCATTAGTGTATTTTTTCCAAAAAAAAATTGCGTTTGAAAGACCACTGCGCAAATACCACGTGACATAAAATATTGCAGCAACCGCTATTTTATTCCCTAGGGTCTCTGCTAAAAAAATATATATAATTTTTGGGGGTTCTAAGTGAATTACTAGCAGAAAATACAGGATTTTTACTTGTAAGCAACAAATGTCAGACAAGATTTAGTCTTTAACCACTTCAATACAGGGCACTTAGACACCTTCCTGCCCAGACCAATTTTCAGCTTTCAGTGCTGTTGCAGTTTGAATGACAATTGCGCGGTCATACAACACTGTACCCAAACTAAATTTTTATTATTTTGTTCCCACAAATAGAGCTTTCTTTTGGTGGTATTTGATCACCTCTGCGGTTTTTATTTTTTGCTAAACAAAAAAAGACCGAAAATTTTGAAAAAAATAAAAGTTTTGCTTTTGTTTCTGTTAAAAATTGTAAATAAGTAAGTTTTCTCTTTCACTGATGGGCACTAAGGCTGCACATACAGGCACTGATACGGTGGCACCAATGAGGTGGCACTGATATGCGGCACTGATATGCGGCACTGATATGCAGCACTGATATGCAGCACTGATGGGCATTGATAGGCGGCACTGATGGGCGACACTGATGGGCACTGATAGGGTGGCACTGATAGGCGGCACTGCTGGGCACTGATACGTGGCACTGATGGGCATCCCTGGTGGCACTGGCAGTGGTAGGCATTGGAGTGGGCACAGATTGGCAGCTGCCTGGGCACATAGTGGCATTTCCCTGGGGTCTAGGGGCATACCTGGTGGTCCAGTCTGGATGGCTTCCCTGGTGGTCCTGGGTAGGATCTGAGGGGGGACTGTGCTGATAAACAATCAGCACAGACCCCCCCTGTCAGGAGAGCAGCCGATCGGCTCTCCTCTACTCGCATCTGTCAGACGCGAGTGAGGAAAAGCCGATCGCCGGCTCTTTCTATTTACATCGTGATCAGCTGTGATTGGACACGGCTGATCACGTGGTAAAGAGTCTCCGTCAGAGACTCTTTACCTAGATCGGTGTTGCAGGGTGTCAAACTGACACCCCGCAACAACGATCGCCGCGATCCGCGCCCCCGGGGGCGTGCAGCGGCTTGATATTCCTGATCACGTCATATGACGTCCGGTCAGGAATATCAAACCACTTTGCCGCCGTCATTTGGTAATAGGGTGGGCGGCAAGTGGTTAAATGGTTAAACTGAGAACTCCTCCACACAGAGTTCAGTTCATTTAAGTAGAAACATTGTATCTTTTTAGTTTCTTTTATCAGACTTGGCAGGCTGCCCAGAGAGGAGAGAAGTCACTCCACAGAACACTTCAGGCAACTTGCATTGACTTCTATTACAGAAGTCATTTGCAAGTCCCGCTGAAGTTATAATCAGCACAATCGTCCGATGCCGATTAATTAAAAAACGCCAAATATCGTCCGATATATCGGTCGACCTCTAGTACACACTATCCATTTTTTTACATTCAACCCAGCAGGCTGAACGATAAAAAAAAAAACTGGGGAGCTTGAGAGGAGTTCGCTGTACTAACTATCCAATGGTAGTACAGTGATCTCCCCGCTGAGCTAATGTGTTCTGATAGGGAGATTCCCCCGCCAGATCATACCAGTCAGCGTTCAAAGCCACCCCACCCTGATCTCCAGTGTGCTTATTACCATGGGTGTCGGTGTCCATGTAGCCAGTGTAGTGCTCTGGGGATTCAAAAATATTGTTCTTCCTCTCCTTCCCTCTGTAGGGTTTCCAGTGCAGATCAGAGCAATTCCAATTGGTCAGAGGTCACATGGTCACATGCCAGCAGTGATAAATCAGGATCACTCTGATCCGTCTTGGAAGCCCTACCAAAAAAAGAAGTAGAGGAGCGGGGATTTCATATCCCCGGATTGCTACATCAACTGCAGGGGCACTGACAGCTCATCATACATGGAGGTAAGTATAGCGGGGGCTTGGAGAGAGTGGTCTTGGTTCACATTTTCATTTATTCTGAAAACTTTAAATTTATAAAGTACCAATGACATTGGATCAGGATGCTGACTACAGTACTAGCATTTTTAGGAGAGGTCAGCAATGGCAGCCTACGTATCTCTCAGCAAAGGTTTCCTGTACGTACTGCTAACTATTCCATTTATTAGCTGTTTTAGGTTTAAAGTGACACTAAACAATATCCTTATCCTCCAAACATGATCCATACACATCCACTATATTAATGGTCCTGTAATCTATTTATCATTAAATCGTTTTTTACTGTGTTTTTCTGCCTCTTTGTAACATCCCCTGTGAGCTCCTGAACCTCCCATTTTCCCTTCACTTCCGTTTGTTTGGAACAAGCAGTGCACATTAGTTGCGGTCATGTTCACTGCCCTATGGACACTACACATCCCAAAGTCAGTGGTCCCTGGTCCATCTTGAAAGAGAGCAAAGAGAGAGTGGCTACGTTCCTTCATACATTGGGACCACAGCGAACGAATGTAGCCTCTTCTAATAGGAATTCGGATTGCAGCGGGAAAAAAAGGAATTTGGGGCAGGCTGAGAGCAATAGAAGGTACTTTTTGAGTCAAGAATATATACTTGAACAGATTTTTTTCAAAATAAGAGTTTAGTGTCATAGTGTCATGCACACAGGGATGAAAATCAAAAATGTACATGTAAATATCTCTTTTGGAATTTCTGACAACTTTTTTTTTTTTTTTTTTTTTTTTTTTTTCAGATTTAAGCTTGATTTCACTTGGCCCTACATCACCAGCAGACACTTCTTCCTGGGACTGTTACCATTCTGGTTCTGAAAAATGTGATTTCGGCATGACACAGAGACCAAGCCCTCGTGAACCAGATCCTACTCTCTATGGATACTTGCTTCTTTCTTCACCTCCATTTTTTATTACCTTGCATGCTGATTGGAATACATCTGTGACTGACTGGGGCATTGCTTGGGAAGCCTTGGTATATGGGTCTGTTGGACTCTACGGGACAGTGGCACTGCTTGCTCTGATCTCCATCATTTGTCTTGTGTTTAGATGTCCATCTGGTAGCTTTTATTTTGCAGTGTTACACCTATTGTTGATATCCTTAGGCAGCAGCCGTGCCTTTTCTCTCTTTTATGATGCTTATGGCCACCAAGATCGTCTTCCAGCATTCACAGCCTTGCTTTTACATGAACTAGCTTTTCCCTGCATGACATCAAGTTTCAGTATAGTTTTCTTGTTGCTGTGTTCAAGGTGTCGCCTCCAACACTCCTCACCACTCTTTCCACGACTCTGTATTTTCGCCTCAGCAGCTTTTCTCCACTTTATCACTGCTGGAGGAGCAGTTGTAGTTGTTGATGTGTTCCAGCAATACCAATTTCTTTTTTTGGTTTCACGAGGAGTCTATGTAGTTTTAACAGTACTTCTGTCCTTATCTTTCTTTATCTTTTGTTGCATTGCGAGAACCCAGAACACCCAAATCTATGACCTCAAAAGTTCTGCACCTCCTGCAGAGTATTCTAGTGGATGTCCTTTCGCAAATTTGAAAGACTGGAGCCGAGCAACTTATATTGTTCTCTTATCTGCCTGTTTTGGTATTTTGAATGCTGGTCTTCAGCTATACGCAATGCTTTACGCCATGGGTTATGGTGGAGGTATTGTTTTTGGCCCTTGGCCTTGGTGGGCATTTCAGTTAAGCTCAAGTCTCTGTGAAGTGGGCATCTGTTTACCCCTTGCACTTATAGGTGGATACCCAATTTTTTGTGCCAATGAAATAGGAAGGACAAACTGTTGGACACAACTATTTCATCTTTCCCCTGGCCATGTGGCAATGAAGGCACCTATGTTACAAAACTCTAAATGGGCATCTTCCCAACATGAAAAATTGCTAATATGTGACACCATTGTTAGGAGCGAGTCTGAATTCTTTCCACTTTACACACTGGTTGAGAAACGCTTAAGTAATGGAGAAGACCTGAGTTTAATTTACCACAGCAACAAAAGCCTTGAGGTTCAAGGTTTAAGCATTCAGGGTTCCAAAACCCCTTCATTTATCAGTGTACAAGTAGACAGTGACTCTACAGTTGATTTTCGGCCTCCATCTCCAATAGATCTACGACGCAGCATTGATGAAGCACTCTTCAGCGAGTCTCTGATACCCAAAAGTCTCTTCCATGGTACTGCACTGTCTAGTAGCTTATCTCTCACTGTCAAAAGTGCCACACAAATGGAAGACTGTGTATTTAAAGAGAAGGCCTCTGACAGGGGTCTCTATCGAACTTCGTCCTGTGTGGAAATAGAGACGGGTCTGCCTATTATTCAGGCCATTCCCACTGCCACCAGACCTGATACTCCAACTTCATCTTCACCAGGTGTATGGAGGGGAGAGCAGAGCACTGCTAGTTCTCTTTGTAAAATGTCAATGGATGGATCATCTTTAGTGCTCTGTTCCAGTCCAGAAGCTGCTGTGGCCTCCACTTCTTGCTATAAAGAAAAGCAAGAAACGGGCTGGCAGTCAAAAGCTGAATATCATACACTGTCTCCCCCTTCACAGGAGTCGCTGGAAGTTGCTTCTCATCATGGAAGTACTTTGAGAGATGACTTAATAGAAGTTTTTGGACAAATAGATGCTCTGAGTGTTTGCAGTGAAACTATTGATTTGTAAATTAAATTTAAAAAAAAGTTTATTATTAGAGATGAGAGCTACAAAAATGAGACTTTAAAGCGCCCTATGGGTGCTTGCTTGGACTGTCCAATTGGACATCTCACATATGACGCACATATATTGGGCAGATGTGGTTATCATTGAATTAAAAGTATTATTGATGCTAGTGATTAAATATGGAAATGTATTTAGATTGAACCCTGCATATTTTATATATATATATATTCTATCATTAAAATTTACCATCTTTCCTTTTAAAATAGTAGTAATCCTAAAGTAACTTCTTTATTACCTAGGTATGAAGTCTGAAACTGGATAAAGGCAAAGCCATATTGTTGCAATTTGGTGAATGTTTGTGACACATATCTGGCTGGCATGCATATGGTTACTAAAGGGAACCTTTGGGGATCAGCAGGCAGGTAGAAAACAAACCTGCCAGTTGAAGAATTTTTTTTTATGCAGCAGTCCTTCATCCCTCCGCTAATAAATATAGCAACAGCTTGCTGTTTTAAGGCCAAGTGTACACAGGTGCTATGCAGAGCATCTGTTTATTTAGCTTCCAGTTCTCTTTGGCCTAGGGGAATTGGGAATTGGAGTGAAGCAGTTACAGCCTGGTGTCAGTTCCAGGATAAAGGCACAAGCCCTTTTAATGTGTGTGTCTTCCACTGAAAGCATGTGCCTGTATACCCTTAAAATGTATCTAAACCCAAATATAAAAACTTATATACTGTATATTGCAGCTTGCCTGTTCTTTAGATGTGGTGGCTGCATTAGTTTTCCTTTTTTTTTTTTTTTTGAATTTTTTTTTTTTTGGCTAAGAACATTTTCCGCAAATAGAAAATAGCTGTTGATTGACAGAAATGCATTTTCTTGTGCGCTTAAAAAAACACTAACATCCTGATAGTAGCTGTAAATGTGTTTTTTTTTTTTTTTTAATTTTATACTTGGCTGTTCTGTGCATTGGTTTTGCACAGAGCGACTCCAAACCTCCTCTTTTGGGGTCTCTTGCCGGCGATCTTGGCTCTTCCTCTTCTCTGAGTGCCCCCATTGTAAGTTGCCTGCTATGGGGGCACTAATGCGGGCTCAATCCCAAACTGGGCTCTGAGCGTCCATAGACACACATAGCACAGCTTGGCTCCGTCCCTCCCCCCCGCTTCCTCCTCACAGCATTTGGCAACCAGCAGCAGGAGCCCATGGAGATTGGGTTCAAGTAGGTGTGTAAAGGTGGGGGGATAGGGGAGTAGCTTTTGAAAGTGTACTCCTTTTTATTTTTTAACCTCAATGCAGATAATGCATCAAAGTTTAAAAAAAAAAAATGTTGGCTTTATAACTACTTTTAACCACTTACGGACCGCCCGCCGTCATTATACGGCGGCTGTTTGAAGGAGGATATCGTTGCTATGGCAGCAGCTAGCTGCCGTAACTCCGGTATCCCTGTCTTCAGCGGGTGGTCCGCTATAAGGTAAAAGTGGTCTCTGTGGCGGATTCACCGCAAGAGGGGCCCCCCCTCTGCCGCGATCCGGTGCCCTCTGGGTATGGAGATGAGTGTGTGAAGATGGCCCCCACCCGTCCCATCCGCCCATAGCTCTTAAAGGGCCATTTTTTAAATATTTTTTTTTAAATTACAATTTTTTTTTTAATTGCATTTTAGTCTAAATATGAGATCTGAGGTCTGAGGTCTTTTTGATCCCAGATCTCATATTTAAGAGGTCCTGTCATGCTTTTTTTTATTACAAGGGACTTTACATTCCTTGTAATAGGAATAAAAGTGAGATTTTTTTTTTTTTTTTAAACCGTGTAAAAATAAAAGGTGAAATAAAAAAAAAATTTTAAATGCGCCCCGTCCCGACGAGTTCACGTGCAGAAGTGAACGCATGCGTGAGTAGCGCTCGCATAAGAAAACGGTGTTCAAACCACACATGTGAGGTATCGCCGCGATCGGTAGAGTAAGAGCAATAATTCTAGCCATAGACCTCCTCTGTAACTTAAACATGCAACCTGCAGAATTTTTTAAACGTCGCCTATGGAGATTTTTAAGGGTAAAAGTTTGTCACCATTCCATGAGCGGGCGCAATTTTGAAGCGTGACATGTTGGGTATCAATTTACTTGCCGTAACATTATCTTTCACAATATAAAAAAAAATTGAGCTAACTTTACTGTTGTCTTATTTTTTTAATTCAAAAAAGTGTATTTTTTACAATACAATGGGCAAAATAGTATAGACATTAAGGAACAGGAAACGTGTTAGCAAGATTACTAGGTGAAAAAAAGGAAAAATTAAAACGAATGCAGACACCACATCTAAGGACCTATGGGGTTGATTTACTAAAGGCAAATAAACTGTGCACTCTACAAGTGCAGTTGCTCCAGAGCTTAGTAAAAGAGGGAGAGCTCTGCTGATTTCCATCATCCAATCTTATGCAAGCAAAAATTTTTTTTTTTTTCCCTCGCATATGAATGGGCATTGTTTGTAAAGTGAAGCTTTAGCTTATTTACTAAGCTCTAGAGCAACTGCACTCGCAAAAGTGCACTGTCTTTTTGCCTTTAGTAAGTCAACCCCTCTAAGCTGCAAAATATAAAATTGTGTTAGGATTTAGATAAGCTTTACATTTTTTGTTTTTGGGTTTAGATACACTTTAAAGATGGTAGACAGCCCATGGATCATGATTTGGCTGTAGATCATCGAAGGGACCTTGTTAAAGGGGTTGTAAACCCTCGAGGTTTTCACATCCATGCGTTCTATGCATGGAGGTGAAAAAACACCTGTAATGCTGCAGCACCCCCCCCCCCCCCCCGAGCCCCCTTTTTACTTACCTGTACCCCCTCTATCTCGTGCCGGGGAAGAAGCACACCAGCAAAAGCCAACGTCTAGGGTCCTGATTGGATGGATTGATAGCAGTACAGCCATTGGCTCCCGTTGCTGTCAATCAAATCCAATGATGCAGGGGCGGGGCCAAGTCCTGCTCTCTGTGTGAATAGATGCAGAAGCAGGACACGGGAGCGCGCCTGCATGGGTGTCCACGAGAGCTATTGTATTCAATTATCTGAATCATATTCCAGCCATTGTATTGAGGCCAATTTGGCCAATAATTTTCCACACAGTTCAGTCAATTTTTAAATTGACTTCTGTTAAGGAGGTGGTGCTTGCAGGCCACACATGGCTGGTTTATATTTTAGCCATTTATGAAGGAATCTACCAAAACTGTTTATGGGGACTTTAATGTGAGCATCAGCCTCTGTAGAATAATCGCTATGGTCTTTCCGATCACATACTACTATTTACTGCATGAACAGATTTACCCCTCTAGGGAAGGGAGAGATGCCACATTTCATCTCTCTTTATATGACCTGTAGCATGTTTGAATTTTCCTTTCTCTTAGGGCCTTGTGTACCCCCAAAACAATAAGGGGCCCATTTTTTTAAAGCAGCAGTATGGCTACCACATCCATACTGCTGCTTTAAGAAAAAGAAAAAACTATGGCACAAATGTAAATTGCAGCGAAATGTAAATCACAGCATTAGGCCACATGCACACTAGGTATTTAGCCCGTGTGCAGCCAATCCCTTTTAGCATGCCCAGGAGGCACAGCTGCAGTGTCCAGCCATGCTGCCTGACCAAGTCTGACAGGTCGAAAACTGCTGCACCTGAACTGGGCTGGACATTGTACCAAGTGGTATCAAAGAGGATCTTTAGTCTTAAAGAAAAAATTCAAATACTGTAGCTGCTGACTTTTTTTAAAAAAAGGAGACTTACCTGTCCAGGGATCCAGTGCTGTCCTCACCCAGACCTGTTCTTAGCAGGTCTTTGGGTCCCTGGCACCAGAATGTTTACTAAGGAAAGATGGCTGTGACATCTGTGGCTTCAGCTGTGCTGTATGAATGTTCCCGCAGCCTCCTGGGACCTGTGAAATGTTCCAGAAGGTTGTGGGCGGGAGGAGAGCAGAAGAACTTCTTCCACTCGGATAGCCTAGGCAGTCAGAGCGAACGTGGGAGTGGGTACCTGCTAAAACTAGGAAGAGGAAGGTGTAAGGAGGTGTTTAAATTGGAACTTCCATTCCATATTAAAGTGGTTGTAAACCCACTTTTTTTTTTTTTTTTTGAACCAATACCTGCAAGGCAAAGGCATAATGAACTAGTATGCATAGCATACTAGCTCATTATGTAATACTCACCTGAGATCGAAGTCCTTGCTGCGGGGCCCGTACACCAGTCCGGCGGTTACTTCCGGGTATCGCGGCTCCGGTGCTGTGATTAGCCGGAGCCGCGATGACGTCACTCCCGCGCATGTACGTGGGAGCCGTCGGTAATGGCACAGTCTCACTGAAGCAACGACACATACGTGTTGTTGTTGCTTCAGTGTGCATGTGCCGATAACATCGGCACATGCAAATACAGGGGATATCTCCTTAACCATGCAGGTTTGGGAGATATCCGGGGTAGCTACAGGTAAGCCTAATTATAGGCTTACCTGTAGTAAAAAGTGGTCTGTAAGGGTTTACAACCCACTTTAATGTGTAGGGTTGAATGTGCCCAGGGATGAATGCCCGGAACACAAGAATTTTGCATTCTGAGCATTCATCCTTGGGTGCAAACGGCCCTACATGCTAGTACCACTCGGTACAGCATCTAGCAGCTTTCTCAGACTTTTACAGGCTGCTGGCAGCAAGGCTGGATTGTGCATCGGTGTTGTCCACTCGCATGTAAATGCTGGAATCTGGGGCAGGGGATAGACACCCAATGTGCATGAGGTACTTTGGGACCCCAAAACAAGTGAAGCCAAATTCAAGCAGAGAACCACTCCATAGGACGCTGGCTCTGTTCCGTGGCCTGCATTTTATTAATGACTTGTAAAATGTGGAGTAAACAGGGATATCTACTGTCCATTTTAAATAGAGACCTTAAGCAGGACATACATGGAGTGAATTTCTTTCCTGTAACAGACAGGGGTTGATTTACTAAAGGCAAATAGACTGTACTTTGCAAGGTGCAGTTGCTTCAGAGCTTAGTAAAGGAACAGAAGCTGACTTTTTATCATCCAATCATGTGCAAGCAATAATGTTTTTTTATTTTCCTTGCACGTGATTGGTTATGCTTTGCAAAGTGAATGTTTACCTCATTTACTTTGCTCTGGAACAACTGCATTTTGCAAAGTGCACAGAGACAGGGGAATCCCCCCTGCTGAGCCATTGTATTCTCCCGGCAGGGAAGCTGGGGAAGCCATCCCTGGCGAGAGAAGTCAGTGATTATTGCTAGTGGCTATACTAGCCGCTAGCGATAATCGCATGCAAAATCCAGCAGGGTGGTACATTCAGCCTGCCCATTGCTCAGGTTGGTACATTCAGCCTGCCCATACTGTACATGGTTCCAATCCCAGCCGGTTCCTGCTGAACTGGCCGAGATTCTATGGCCAGCCTGAGGCTATGTTCACAATAGCCCATTTTCTGAAAAGTGATATGCAGTAGATGGCTTTTCAGAGTGTGGCTAAGCACCCGCTGTCAGGCAATTTAGGAGGCAATCCTAGCACCTCCTGAATGTCTGTGTTTTGGGGACTAATGCTCTGCAACCACAAGCCAAGCATTTAGCTTGCAGTTGCAACGCAGCTCCATTAACATGAATGGCCAAGGTGTAAGACTTTATAAAACAAAAACGCAGCACTAAATCTCCTCCTAAATTTTATATCTTGTATATGAATCACACATTAAAATAAATAAAAACATAAAATCAAAATGTGATACATAAATGATCAAACATGTACCGTCATGCATATGTCATAACGCATGTATAAATAACTTGCAATAATGAAGTAATCAATGCTTATGTAAACAATAAAAAAGTGGATAAGGGTATCACAAATCATTAAATGTCCAAAAATGTAAATACATCAAAAGGTGAACAAGAAAAATCCCAAATATGCATTTATTATAGCACCAACAGTCTACATCTTAGCGCAGAAAAGAAAATCAGGATCTTCGTTTCTCCAAGTGAACCATGGTGCCAACGCTGAAAACAAAAAGCGCTTACCAGAATTCTATGACCCCTGAGTACACATCGGTCATTGCAGGCATGACAAATAAACATTCCATCACAACTCCTTCCAGGCACTCCAAGCATTAACTCTCCGATTCACAGTATCTATAACTATATTCACACAGAGAAAAGGCCAACAATAGTTGAGTCTGCAAACAACCGTGCCAGTCAGGGTTGGTGGGGGCCGGGTGTCCCTCTCACTGTTGATAGCAACAGTGTGCATATGGCAATTGCTTATGGCTGCTCTGATTTTGCACAGAGTGGCCCCGAACCTCTTCAGGGGTCCCCCATTGGCGCTGTAGAAAACCACTTGCTATGGGGCCAGATGTGCTGGCTTGATCCTAAGCCAGGCTGTGTGCATCCATAGACACACATAGCACAATGCAGCTCAGTCCTGCCCCCTACTCACATGATTTGATTGACAGCAGCAGCAGTCAATGGCTCCTGCTGCTCTCAACCAAGAATGTGAGGCCTGATTCACACCTGTTAATTTTTAGTGCTTTTTGCATTATTCAGATTTGCACTATAGTCCATTTAACTTGGTTTCCTATGGAACACGTTCTGTAGTGTGAATCGTGCCTGAGAGAGGGGAGAAGAGCTGCTGCAGACGGGACAGTGCTGGATGAAGAATAGACTCAGGTAAGTGTTCAGAGAGGGGGAGCTGCTATTATAAGGTTTTTTAAGAATGCATTAAAGTAAAATGATATTTTTTTTTGCCATTTAATGACATAATTTAAAATTAAGCTATCCTTGTTGTCATTAAAGTGGTTGCGAATCTTTACATATACCCAGTGAAGTGACTGGCCTGTGTGATGGACCGAGATGAAACAAATCCTCCTACATAAGTTGTACATGTTTATGTGCAGTCTTCTCTTTACTACATCTGTTCAAAGTCAAGACGTTCCACTTCAATCAAATCATTCTGTTTCAGTTATATACTGAAATCCTTAATATTATTGGTGGCTGTGGATGGTTTTAAAACCTATATTAATAACAAAAAAATGGGCTAATATGAATTATCAAAGCCTCTAAAATAACTGCTCTTTAACTGCCAAATTCATTAGTTACTTATCCTTTTCTGGAAAATGACAGTTGGAAAATAAGAAAAAAAGTTGGTTTAAATACAGGAAGTTTTTATTAGATAATTTCCCATTTTGTGATGGATGGAACACTTTTATACTTCAGTCAACATCACTAGTAACACGTATAGCTACACATATTTACATCTATTTCAAAACCTATTTCAAAGCATAACTAAACCCATTGATTTAGAGCGGCTGTAAATCCTCGCATATACCCAGTGAGGTGGCTTCAGGTGATACAGAGTTGAAAACAAATCCTCTTACATAAATTGTACCTGTTTATCTGCAGTATTCTCGTATCTACATCCGTTTAAAGTGCTGAATTTATAAAGCTTGTCTAAAAGTTAAAAAAAAGGTGCGGAGAGCTTAAATCGCACTGCAGCGCACAGTGAGGAGAATTCTGAGAGGAGGGAGGGGACACACCCCTCTACACAGAACACAGGAACAGAGTTGAGGCTGTCAATTAGCTGGAGGTCCCTCCTCTGTCACCTTTTTTTTTCTTGGTGTCAGGAAAACTTGCCAAAAGTGATTAATGCCGATAGCAGAGGAATGAAGCAGCAGATGGAAATTAAACTTGGTGCTCCCGATTGGGACAAGTACACACTATAGAGGGATATGCTTGGCTCATATTTCATGTCTGAGGTTTACAACCACTTGCGGACCACCCGCCATCATTATACGGTGGCTCTTTGAAGTGAAGTTTCGTTGTTATGGCAGCAGCTAGCTGCCATAACCCCGGTATCCACTTCTTCAGCAGATAACAGTGGTCTCAGCGGTGCATTTGCTGCAAGATCACTTTTATCGGTGGCGGGAGAGGGCCCCCCTCCCACCGCACTCTGGTGCCCTTCACCGCTTACCGGAACCGTTGGCAGCGGTGGAAGCGATCGGATCCAGTTCCCTGCTTGGCATGGAGCTGAGTGAGGGGAAGATGGCCCCCACCTGGCTCCATACCATTGCAGGGCGGAAGTAACGTCAAAATGTGACTACCGCCCATAGATCTTAAAGGGACATTTATTTTCAAACAACATTTTTTTTTTTAATTGCATTTTTAGAGTAAATATGAGATCTGAGGTATTTTTGACCCCAGATTTCATATTTAAGAGGTCCTGTCATGCTTTTTCTGTATTACAAGGGATGTTTACATGCCTTCTAACAGGAAAAAAAGTGGCAATTTTCAAGGAAAAAAAAAATTTTGACCGCACCCCGTCCCACCAAGCTCACCCGCAGAAGCGAATGCATACGTGAGTAGCGCCCGCATATGAAAACTGTGTTCAAACCACAGGTGTGAGGTATCACCGCGATTGTTAGAGAGCAATAATTCTAGACCGCCTCTGCAACTCAAAACATGCAACCTGTAGCATTTTTTAAATGTTGCCTATGGAGATTTTTAAAAAGTGTGCTTGCAAGACCGCTGCACAAATATGTTGTGACAGAAAGTATAGCAACGACCACCATTTTATTCTCTAGCATGTTAGAAAAAATATATATATATTATTTGGGGGTTCTAAGTAATTTTCTAGCAAAAAAAAAATATTTTAACTTGTAAACAACAAGTTTGAAAAATAGGCCTGATCCTTTAGGCCCCTTTCACACGGGTGGACTGTATGTCTGGATTTCATCCATCCGTTTTCAGATGAATTACAGACATACATGCATCCCTATGGGATAGCGGGTGTCAGCGCTGAGCAAGTGGATGTTCACGGGGCGGATTATCATGGATCCGTCCCCTGCGAAAGGACCCTAAGTGGTTAATGGTTTCTCAAAATGGTTAGTTCAAGGCATGCCATGCATAATAACTGTCACAGCTGCCTCTGCTCTCAACCAAACGTTCCAATCATCAAATAGCCTTTAATAGTATACTATGTACCTTAACTAGGCAGCATAAAAAAAGCTCCTATGGAGCATATTGTACGTGTATTTATAAGCGTTTTTCCCCAAAGCACTAGAAAAACTGGACACCTAAAAATGTTTGACACACAACGCCACGTTTACATGCTTTTAGACGCATCAAGTGTTTTTTTTCTGCCTGAAAGCTCCTCTCAAAAATGCCCTTGAGATTTTTTTTTTTTGGTCCTGTAAATGCCCAAATGGACATATGGGCTAACATAAAGTTGCTTCTACAGGGGGAAAGAAAAAAAAAGCCAAATGCCTGTAGAAAGCAGCATTTTTCATGCTCCATGTGCATGAAGCCTAAGGCCCCTTTCAGAAGGAGTGGAATCTGTCAAGCGAATCTGCCTGCTCAGTAGAGGATCTCCCCGCTGAGCAGGTCTGTGTCTGCTCCGCTATGCATAACAGACATGGACACAGCCCACTGTTCCCTATGGGGCGGTCGGATGAAGAGGGACTGCCTGTCCGTTTTACATCAGATCCGCTGAACGGATAGAGAACTGATCGCCATCTGTTTGTTTTAAGCGGAACTGATGCCGGCGGTTGTCAACGGACACATGCTTGCTGACATCTGCCACTCAATAGAGAACAATAGGTGGCCCGATTGGGTCCACTTGAAAAATGGACAGGAGGACCAGATAGGTCCTAATGGTGTGAAAGGGGCCTAAAGGCTTAGCCTACCTTTTGCAAAAAAAAGTAGTAAATCTAATGATCGTTTTGCGTTTACAAAATGCAGATTACAAATTGGTGTGACATCCTATGGATTTGAATTTGAGCAATCCCAGAACTGGATGCCATGACAGTTCAGGCCGAGTCCACACAGCAACACTGACTTCAGTGTAATTCTGCAGCAGGAAGCTCCCCAAGATTCAGGTAAGGGTGGGGGGGCGGTGTATGCAACTTTGCTTCATTTTACACTCTGATATATGGGCATCAAGAAATTACCCAAGATTCAGGAATGGGGGATGGTTTTGGGGATGTTCTAAACGACCATGTTACACCCTAAACATATAATAAACATATATATATATATATATATATATATATATATATATATATATATATATATATATATATAGATATCTCTCTCTCTCTCTCTCTCTCTCTCTCTCTCTCTCTCTCTCTCTCTCTATCTATATAATATAATCTGTGGACTTAGCCTTTAACTTAGTTGCTGTCTTTGCACTTGTTTGCAAAGGTCGTTATGTATTTAAAGGGTAACTCTACTTTTGTGGGGAAAAAAAAAAAACATAGCAAATAAAGAAAAAATAATATAGCATATATAATTGCTACACTAATCATATTGTAATTGAATGTTATTAAAAATTACCTTTCCAATCTGCAGCCACTGTAATTTTCTGAGAATGCAGTGCAATACTGCTCCCTGGAGGTGTTCTGTACACAGAGTGACCACTCCCAGAAACATCATTTCCTGCTTGTGTGATTGGCTCACCAATTTTCCCAGAAGTCTGCCTAAGATACAAGTCAGATTTCAGACATCCCGCAACAAAATTTCATTTTTGAAGAGATCCTTTCAATAGGAACACGTCTAAAGGGGGATGCAGGCCCAGCATATTTCCTCATTAGTGCCCTGCAGCTGCACACCTGACAGTTAACTACGAAACCACTCCCATTAGACCCACTCCACACAGAGGCACAGACAATAGAGATTTCTTCAGAATAACAAAAGATAGAAATCTGCAAGTTTGAAAGGCGGTGCCACCTGTTAACTCAAGCTGCATTAAATTTGCTGAGGGTTCCATTGATCTGAATGTTTAAGGTTGGTGGTCGGGGGGGGGGGGGGCCTCAATCAGACCAGTAATCTGCACAGAGGAACTCTGGATAAGACTCCAAATAAAGGGCTCATTCACACCATGTTAGTTGCACTGTGTTGGTCTATGAAGATCAATGCAAAAAAAAAAATAATGTTGCTTTCTATGTGCCCTGTTCACTGCATAACGCAACGTTGAGGTGGATTACAGCAGGTTACATAGTAATGCAAACATGCTGCAATTTTTAAGCAAAGCACCACAATGCACTGCTATGCAATAGAGCTAAAAGTGTGTAATTTTGTTAACCGCTTGCCGACCAGCGCACGCCGATGTATGTCAGCAGAATGGCACTGGAAGGCAAAAGGGCGTACGGGTACATCCCCTTTAAGAAGCAGTGTCGCGAGCGTGCCGCCGCGTTCTCTGTGACCGTGGGTTCCGCGGACTCTATGTCCGGAAGGTGTCCACGATCGTGTCACGGAGAGGAAGAACAGGGTGATGCTTATGTAAACAAAGCATTCCCCGTTCTTCCTAGTGACAGGACAGTGATCTCTGTGATCACAGCTCTCTGTGATCGAGAGCTGTGATCACTGTTCTGAGTGCTCAAGCCCAGACCCCTCACAGTTAGAATCACTCCCTAGGACACACTTAACCCCTTCACTGCCCCTAGTGGTTAATCCCATCACTGCCAGTGCATTTTTAATCACACTGATCGCTGTATAAATGACAATGGTCCCAAAAATGTGTCAAAAATGTCCGATATGTCCGCCATAATGTTGCAGTCTCGATAAAAATCGCAGATCGCTGCCATTACTACTAACTTTAACTTAGATTAAAAATAAAAATGCCATAAAACTATCCCCTATTTTGTAGACGCTATAAATTTTGCGCAAACCCATCAATATACGCTTATTGCGATTTTTTTTTTTTTTACCAAAATAATGTAGAAGAATACATATCGGCCTAAACTGAGAAAAAAATTATTTTAATATATATTTTTGGGGATATTTATTATAGCAAAAAGTGAAAAATACTGCGTTTTCTTTCAAAATTGACGCTTATTTTTGTTTATAGCAGCAAAAATAAAACCCGCAGAGGCGATCAAATACCACCAAAAGAAAGCTCTATTTGTGGGGAAAAAAAAGGCCGTCAATTTTGTTTGGGTACAACGGCGCGCAACCGCGCTATTGTCAGTTAAAGCGACGCAGTGCTGAATTGCAAAAAAAGCTCTAGTCTTTGGGCAGCCAAATGGCCCGGGGCCGAAGTGGTTAACATTGCACCTACACCAGCACGCATTATGGTGTGTAGGCTGATGTGGATGAGCCCTTAGCGCAATATGGAAATTTATTGTAAAAATGTGAAACAAATGGTGGTGAAATACTGTGTATCATAATAAACAAGTGTAAAAAGCAGCAAACCAACAGCACAATTCTGCTGAGTGCTCAGAGACACCTAGTGGTGCATATAGGAATTACAGGTCATCAGCCATGGAAGCACAATGACACCAACAGATAACTCAGGCATATAACAGGATCCTGATAATCATCAGTAGTTGAGGGTTTATAGTCGTAGTTATCGTTCACCATTTTTATTAAAATAAGGTGTTAAAAGGGTATTAAAGCAGAACTGGACCCAGAACAGTTACATTCAAGGCATGATATGAATGATAATGGTCACAGTTTCTTGAGATCTCAACTGAACTGTCAAGCCATCAAGTGGTTGGTGTTATAACTGATCACGTGTATCTTGGCAACTGCAGATCAAAGAGAGGCCAAGATGGCAGCTTCCTTGGCTATATAAGAGAGGGGGTGGTTTAGTTTTGCTTTAT
Organism: Aquarana catesbeiana; assembly: GCF_042186555.1. Lineage (NCBI taxonomy): Eukaryota > Metazoa > Chordata > Amphibia > Anura > Ranidae > Aquarana > Aquarana catesbeiana. Next base: position 139,887,809 of record NC_133326.1, read on the forward strand.
TTCTTACAGACAAGAGTAATTAGGTATTGTATAAAATGGGAGAAAAAAGGGGGGCAGCATTATTGTGCAAAAGTATTGCACTTTACATGTTACACACACATTTTGTTCTTCATTTGCAAATATAGTAATGATTGTCATGCCCACATTATAAAGTTACCCATTGGTTGTAATTTCTAAGGATCAGCATGTGCTCATTATTTTTCCCCAGGAAACTCCAAAATATCAGTACTGACCATGTATACTACAGGATCACATTTTCTGTGGGTTGGATTCAGCTTAAAAGTGGAACTATAATCAGAAAATTAAGTCTTGCTAGATGACTTCAGACTGGCCCGTTTTGCAGGTATAGCTATGTAAAACATTTGAAAAAAAAATGCCTATACTTTTTAAAATCTAGTAATACACTATCTCAACCTGCTCTGCACTGAGCTGAAGATCAGATCCACTAGAGGCCCAGCTGCTGCCAGTCTAAAGATTTACTGCTGCTCAGGGGGTTCTGGACATCACCAAAATGACAGCCTCTAGCAAGAAGAAAAAGTAGCAAAGCTGGAGGCAATTTATGGCACACACTCATGTCGATAGTATAATTATTAACGTGGAATGTATGTTCCTTGCTAAGTCCTCGTTTACACCGGTGCGACTTGTCATGCGATTTGACAGGTCAAATCGCATGACAAGTCACACCCTATTGTCAGTAGTTGAACTGTTCCAATCGATGCAACGTCGACTTTGTGGAGCTGCACCAATTTGAAAAAGTGGTTCCTGCACTACTTTTGGTGATTCCAAGTACGACTTGCACAGACATCTGTGCATGAAGTTGCACAGATGTCAGCCAAATCGCACTGACATGCAGCTTTGAAATTGCGCGATTTTAAGTGAAGTTGCACAGTTTCAAAGCCACATTCAGTATGAACCAGGGCCAACGTTATTTTTTTTTATCGAGTTCTTATGAGTAAAGGAATGCTTTATTTTGTGTTTTTTGGGCTGTTTACCATCTGTTATACAAAATAACTTTAAGGCCCTTTTGCACACAGGACCCCCCCCCCCCTTTTTTTTTTTTCTGGCAAGAATAAAGCAGCTTATGAAAATAGCCTAAAGCTGTGTTTTACCTGCACTGAATGTTTGGTGAACGTCAGATTTATGTTTGAGGGCTGGAGAGATGATTATTTTTCCCCTACAGTAATTAGATCAGCAGTAACCATCAGGCAGCTCTGACATGAGGAAGCAAAGCCATGCCTCTACCAAGAAGTCCACCTTCACACAAACCTAACAAAGCACAGTAAGGCCAGGTTCTCACTGCTCCAACATGGAAATAGGACGACTTCTGATCCGACTTTCCCCTGACTTCCATGCAACTTTAATGAACGGGATCCAACAATACCAGGCCCTTTGAGTCTGGTATAAATCTTGAGTGGGAACCCCCAAGCCAAAATAAAAAACAAAGTGGCGTGGGGTCCCCCCAAAAATCCATACCAGACTATTATCCGAGCACACATCCCTGAACCATACCAGGCCACATGCCCTCAACGAGAGGGGGTGGGTGCTTTGGGGCAGGGGAGCTCTGCGCCCTCACCCCAAAGCACCTTGGGGACAAGGGCCGCTTCCTGACAACCCTGGGCGGTGGTTGTGGGGGTCTGCGGGCAGGAGGCTTTACCGGAACCTGGCCCCCCACCCTATGTGAATGAGTATGGGTACATTGTACCCCTACTCAATCACCCAAAAATGTGTCAAAAATAATCAAAAACCTGTGTACAGGTTTTAAGTCCTTTATTAAAAATGAAGACTGTCCCATTCTAGCTCCAACGTGTCTTCTTCTCTCTTTAGTGATGTCTTTCCCTTCCCGTTCTTCTCCCTCCAATGATGACGACTTCTCCCTCCACGGTCTTCTTCCTCTGGTTCTTCTCCCTCCGCTGATATCATCTTCTCCCGACGCTAACTCCTGCTGTTGTGTCAGCTCCCACTGCCTGCTATTTCTTATATAGCTATGGGGCATGGCCATCCAGCGATGTCATCCAGAGACCCTGCCCCTTGTGACATCACTTTCCGGGGCATGATGGGGCGGTGATGTCACAAGGGGTGGGGTATCCAGATGACATCAATGGTATGGCCATGCGCCATGGCTATATAAGAAATGGCAGACAACGGGAGCTGACACAACAGTGGGAGCTAGCGTCGGGAGAAGAACCAGAGGAAGAAGACAGCGGAGGCCGAAGAACCAGGGGAAGAAGACATGGAGCCACGATGGGAGACGTTCTTCATTTTTAATAAAGGACTTTGTCAAAAACCTGTGTACTGGTTTTCGTTATTTTTCTTTTTAACTTTTTGGGTGAATGAGTAGGGGTACATTCAATATACAGAAAGGTGTACCGCGCTAGATCATAGACCTAAACCAACAGCAGCGACAAAACCATGAGATCTCATCATAGCGGGGGAAAAAATAAATAAATATATAAATAAATAATATACAAAAAGCCGCACTAATTCAAATTAAAACAATGCAGGTGAGTATGAAAACAGTGGCATAAATAATTGTGAATGATGTCTCCAGTAGTGTATCATTTAAAAAGTACATTTATTGTATAAAGCAAAAAAGTTTCTCACGCAGTACAAGTTAACTGCTTGCCGACCAGCCGCCGCAGTCGTACTGCGGCAACATGGCTCAGCTGCGCGAATTGCCATTAGGTTACATCGCTCCCTATGGTGGCTACTAGGGGTGCGCCCGCAGCTCGCCCCCGGAGCCGATGCAGGTGCCCGCCGGTCTCGATGACCACCAGGCTCCCGCGATCGTAAAACACAGAGATCCCGATTCTCTGAGGGGAGAAGTGACAGATCGTCTGTTCATATAAAGTATGAACAGCGATCTGTCATCTCCCCTAGTCAGTCCCCTCCCCCCTTCAGTTAGAACACACATTAGGGAACACAATTAACCCCTTGATCGCCCCCTAGTGTTAACCCCTTCACTGGCAGTGACATTTTTACAGTAATTATTATTATTATTATACAGTATTTATATAGCGCCAACAGTTTACGTAGCGCTTTACAACTTGAGGGTAGACAGTACAAGTACAATACAATTTGATACAGTAGGAATCAGAGGGCCCTGCTCCTTAGAGCTTACAATCTAAGAGGGGAGGTCAAGAGATACAAGAGGTAATAACTGTGGGTGATGTGCTGATTGAGAAGATAAATGTACAGTTGTTAGGTGGGGGCCAGATAGGCTTCTCTGAAGAGATGAGTTTTCAGGGATCGTCTGAAAGTGGATAAAGTAGGAGAAAAACGGACGGATTGGGGTAGAGCATTCCAGAGGATGGGGGAGGCTCTGGAGAAGTCCTGAAGGCGAGCATGGGATGAGGTGACAAGGGAGTTTGAGAGCAGGAGGTCTTGGGAGGAGCGAAGAGAACGATTAGGTTGGTATTTTGTGACTAGGTTAGAGATGTAGCTAGGGGCCAAGTTGTGGATGGCTTTGTAAGTTATAGTTAGTATCTTGAATTTAATTCGGTGACTGAGTGGCAGCCAATGGAGGGATTGGCAGAGGGGTGTAGCAGACACTGAGCGGTTTGTGTGGTGGATGAGCCTGGCCGCAGCGTTCATGCTGGACTGAAGTGGGGATAGCCTATTTAGAGGTAAACCAATGAGGAGGGAGTTGCAGTAGTCAAGGCGGGAGATGACCAGGGAGTGGATTAGAAGCTTTGTGGTGTCAATGGTTAGGAAGGGGCGTATCTTGGAGATGTTGCGAAGACAGAGGCGGCAAGCTTTGGATAGTGATAGAATGTGGGGTCGAAAGGTTAGTTCAGAGTCCAGGATTACACCTAGGACCTTGGCGTGGGGAGATGGGTTGATAGTTGAGCCGTTGATCTTGACAGGGAGATCAGGGGAAGTGGCACCTGAGGGAGGAAATATCATGAGCTCGGTTTTGGATAGGTTGAGTTTGAGAAAGTGATGTGACATCCAGGCTGATATGTCTGCTAATAAGTTGGTAATGCGTGAGGAGACAGATGGAGAGAGCTGGGGGGTGGAGAGATAGATTTGGGTGTCATCAGCGTAGAGATGATATTTAAAGCCGTGGGAGGCAATCAACTGACCCAAGGAGGTGGTGTAGATTGAGAAAAGGAGAGGTCCGAGAACAGAACCTTGGGGGACCCCAACGGAAAAAGGAAGAGGAGAGGAGGAAGTAGAGTTGTAAGTGACACTGAAGGAGCGGTGGGATAGGTAGGATGAGAACCAGCGAAGAGTGCAGTCACGGAGACCAAAGGAGTGGAGTTTTTCGAGGAGGAGTGGGTGGTCCACTGTGTCAAAGGCAGCAGAGAGATCCAGGAGAAGTAGTACAGAATAGTGTCCATTGGCTTTAGCCATTAGTAGGTCATTTGAGAGTTTAAGCAGAGCAGTTTCCGTGGAGTGTTGAGGGCGAAAACCGGACTGAAGGGGATCAAGAAGTTTATTCATGGTCAGATGGTCACTTAATCGGTTGTAGACCAGTCTTTCAAGAAGTTTGGAGGAGAAGGAGAGTAAGGAGATGGGACGTAAGTTGTTGAGATTGGTGGGATCCAGTGAGGGCTTTTTTAGTATGGGGGTGACTAGTGCATGTTTTAGAGAGTTTGGGAAGATGCCACAAGAGAGGGAGAGGTTGAAAATGTGAGTTAGAGAGCATAGAATCGAGTCAGAGGGTGAGCGTAGCATTTGGGAGGGAACAGGATCCAGGGGGCAAGTGGTTAGATGAGTGCTAGATAAAAGTTTAGCAACCTCAGTAGTAGTAGCAGGGTTGAATGAGGGAAGTAATGACTGTATCTGTGGACATGGGGTGTTGCATGGGGGAGGTTTTTGCGCATTGGCGATCTCCTCATGAATTGTATCAATCTTAGTTTTGAAGTGATTGGCAATCTCCTGGGCGGTGATTGAGTTGGTGGGTGGAGGCAGTGGAGGACAGAGTAGAGTGTTGAAGGTAGAGAAGAGTTGACGTGGACTGGATGAGAAGGTGTTGATGAGTGTGATAAAGTAGGTCTGTTTGGCAGTGTGAAGGCAGGAGTAGTATTTTAGGAGGGCAGATTTATATTGTGTGAAGTCTTCCTGGGTCTTATGCCGCGTACACACGGTCGGACTTTTCGTCTACAAAAGTCCGACAGCCTGTCCGACAGACTTCCTGCGGACTTTCGGCGGACTTGCAGCAGACTTTCTAACGAACGGACTTGCCTACACACGACCACACAAAAGTCCGACGGATTAGTACGTGATGACGTACACCGGACTAAAATAAGGAAGTTCATAGCCAGTAGCCAATAGCTGCCCTAGCATGGGTTTTTGTCCGTCGGACTAGCACACAGACGAGCGGACTTCGGGGTCCGTCGTACTTACGACGTAAAGATTTGAAGCATGCTTCAAATCTAAAGTCCGTCGGATTTGAGGCTAAAAAAGTCCGTTGAAAGTCCGGAGAAGCCCACACACGATCGGATTACCAGCCACCTTTAGTCCGTCAGCGTCCGTTGGACTTTTGTAGACGAAAAGTCCGACCGTGTGTACGCGGCATAAGTCTTATGCCACAGGCGCTCAAGAGCGCGGCTACGTTTTCTGAGACTTCTGGTGTCATCTGTTTGCCAGGGTTGTAGCAGTCGGGGCCTAATTCTGCGTGTAGTGAGGGGGGCCAGCTTGTCTAGGGAGGAGGACAGTGAGCTGTTGTAAATGAAAGTAGCTAGGTTGGGGCAGGACAGGGGGGAGATTTTGTCATAGAGGTGATCAGTAGCAGAGTAGAGAAGAGAAGGGTTGAGGTGGCGAAGGTTTCTGCGTGTAACTGTTGGGCGGTTGGAGGGAGAAGAGGTGGAAGACAAGGAGAGAGCAAAACTAATAAGGTGGTGATCAGAGAGTGGGAATGGATTGTTGGAAAGGTTGCATGGAGTGCACAGATAGGAGAAGGCAAGGTCAAGGGTGTTGCCGTTGGAGTAGGTAGGAGCCTGTATCCATTGCTTCAGGTCAAGCGATGAGGTTAGACTGAGAAGTTTAGAAGTAATAGTAGTGTTAGTGTTGACAGGGATGTTGAAGTCCCCAAGAATAATTGTGGGGATTTCAGAAGAGAGAAAGTAGGGTAGCCAGGCAGAGAAGTCATCAAGAAAGGCTGATACCGGTCCAGGGGGCCGGTAGATGACAGCAATTCTTAGAGAAATGGGAGAGAAAAGACGAATGCAATGTGCCTCAAAAGAGGAGAGTGTCAGAGAGGGAGGTGGGTGAAGAACCTAATAGGTGCTGCATGGGGCTAGAAGGATTCCCACTCCACCTCCCTTCCGTCCACTTGGTCTGGGGGAGTGAGTCCAAAGAAGGCCCCCATGGGAGAGGGAAGCAGGAGAAATAGTATCCGATTCATGAAGCCAGGTTTCAGTAATGGCAAGTAGGTTAAAGGAATTTGTGATGAAGAGGTCGTGGAGGGCGGTGAGTTTGTTGCAGACAGAACGTGCATTCCACAGGGCACAGGAAAAGGGGGGGCTGGTTTTGGAAAGAGGAATATGGACCAAGTTCTGTGGGTTGCGGCTCCTGCCAGAGGGTGTAGGGGGATGGGAGCGTTGGGCAAAGACAGATGATGGTGGCCCAGGGTTTGGGGATATGTCACCAGAGATTAGGAGAAGCAGGAGGGTGAGGGAGGTAATGTGGGACTGTGATTTATGTGAAGGGGCATGTCTCAGAGTACTGGAGGTTTTATCAGTGTATGGATGTAGAATGAGCGAGAGTTGGTAAGAGCAGTAGTAGGGGGAAGACAGAAGGCAGGGTGATATGTATAAGCAGGCGGGTGGAGAGGGGGGGTGAAGGTAAGAGAGTTTGAGGAGAGAGGACAGGAGTGTCAGAAGCAGTGGTAGAGAGTGCATGTTACAGAGTGGAAGGAGAGCTTAATAGAGAGACGGGTCACCTGCAGTCTGTTAGCTGCTTTCCAGTGCAGATTGCTATATTTGTTTGCTTCGTGCAATCACTGAAGTGCAGAGAATGAAGTGCATATCACTTGTAGAAAGAATCACTTAGAGAAAGAAGCCTTAACGATAGAAGCCCCTGCAATGTGCTACCCCAGCAATGTGCTACCCCCTTAAGGATGCTCAAATATATACTGTTATAAGGGTGGGGTTGAAGTTCGTTAATTAAGCATGAGTGACTATAAGAGTGCCTAGCAATCAAAGTGAACTTTTTGCTTCAAAAGTCAGAATAGCAAGAGGCCAAGACAAGATCAACACATAAAACTTAGGTAAGACAGTCCAGAAAAACAAATAATGTCATGGTTGTTCGCACAGGGCAACAGATAGAGAAGGCCACATACCAGAGAGACACACACACACAGAGACAGTAAGCAGATCCCAATTGCAGTTAACGGTGGAAGATGTGGATGAGCTGACACATACCAGAGAGACACACACACACACAGAGACAGCAAGCAGATCCCAATTGCAGTTAACGGTGGAAGATGTGGATGAGCTGACACATACCAGACAGACACACACACAAATCAATGCATTTTTATAGTACTGATCGCTGCATTAATGCCAATGGTCTCAAAATTGTCCAATGTGTCCGCCGTAATGTCGCAGTCACGATAAAAATCGCAGATCGCTGCCATTACTAGTAAAAAAAAAATAAATAATAATAAAAAATGCTATAAATCTATCCCCTATTTTGTAGACGCCATAACTTTTGCGCAAACCAATCAATATACGCATATTGCCATTTCTTTTTTACCAAAAATATGTAGAAGAATACATATCGGCCTAAACTGAGGAAAAAATTTTTTTTTTGTATATTTTTGGGGGATATTTATTATCGCAAAAAATAATGCATTTTTTTCAAAATTGTCGCTTTTTTTTGATTATAGCGCAAAAAAATAAAATCCGCAGAGGTGATCAAATACCACCAAAAGAAAGCTCTATTTGTGGGAAAAAAAGGACATCAATTTTGTTTGGGTGTAACGTCGCACGACTGCCCAATTGTCAGTTAAAGCGACGCAGTGCCGAATCGCAAAAAGTGCTCTGGTCAGGAAGAGGGTAAAATCTTCTGGGGCTGAAGTGGTTAATAAAAAAACTTGTACTGTGGGAGTACCTTTTTCGCTTTTTACAATAAATGTACTTTTTAAACGATAATACGCTATTGGAGCCTCTTTTCCATACGCTCCGTGACATCTGACCCCTACTCATTCACATAGGGTGGGGGGGCCCCCTTATTAAAGGGGGCTTCCAGATTCCGATAAGCCCCCTGCCCAGACTCCCACAACCACCGCCCAGGTTTGTCGGGAAGAGGCCCTTGTCCCCATCAACATGGGAACAAGGTGCTTTGGGGTAGGGGGCACAGCGCCCCCTGTCCCAAAGCACCCACCCCCTCCCCATGTTGAGGGCATGGGGCCTGGTATGGTTCGGGGGGGGGGGGGGACTCTGTCGTCCTCATTTCCTGACCTGCCGGGCTGCGTGCTCGGATAAGGGTCTGGTATGGATTTTGGGAGGGGATCCCACACCATCTTTTTTTATTTTGGCGTGAGGGCTCCCCTTAAAATCCAGACCATACCAGATCCCTGAAGGGTCTTAGGGGGGACCCCATGCTATTTTTATTTTTTTTTGGCATGGGGGTTTTCCCCTTCAAGATCCTCAAAGCATGAGTCGCATGCTGCAAGTTGGATCAGTTAAGGTGATGATCCGACTTGGATGCGATTTACATTCAAATCAATGGGCTGAAATCATGCCGAAGTCGGACCAAAGTAGTGCAGGAACCTTTTTCAAAGTCGGACCAGTTAAGATGGCTGTCATAGGGAACAATTGATTTATAAACATTATGAGACATGTGCTCCCAAAGTCGGAGAGTATGTCACACCAGTATGAACCGGGCCTAAGTCAGTAATCGGTAAAAGATCAGCTGCAGAGAGCCTACAGGCGATACTGGTGATCAGACCAATGTCCTGTGCATCCTGGAAGAGTTTCAAAGAGACTTGAGTTTCTCGGTAGATGCCTGCCAACATTCTATATGGCAGCTTTCAAGGGCAGGCCATGTCTGTCCTCATGAGGAGGGTCTAGTGTTGGTTGGTGAAACTTTTCTGCAAGAAGCAAATTAAAGCAGAACTTCACCCAAAAGGGGAAGTTCTGCTTTACATCCTCCTTCCCCCCTCCTCTCCCATATTTGGCATGTCATCTTTGAAAGGGGAGGGAGCGGCACCTAATTTTGACAAGTACCTGCTCCCACTTCTGCTCGGATCACCTAGGCTCTTCTTCCCGTAGTCTTCTGGGACACATCACAGGTCCCAGAAGACTGCGGAACCATTAAAAGCACCTATATGTTGGCCTATGTGTCCATACACACATAGGCCTTTACAGGCTGAAAAATCCCCATCAAAGGTGTGTTCAGGAGAGGAGCTAAAGAGCAGAAAAAATTTGGAATATATCTAAATGGACATAAACGCTAAAAACGTCTAGCATTTGAGTGTTAACCTCCCTGGCGGTATGATTATTTCGGATTTTAGGTGCTGAAAGCGGTACAATTATTTTGCATGGAAATTTGGCGTTTTATATTGTAGGTCTGTAAATCTTAACAATAACACACTTAAATCTGTCCAAACCAGAGTCTAGTAGATATCCCGGGTATGATAAAGTTTGAAACACAAAAACATAAATTATAATATAATAAATAAAAATAAATAATTAAAAAAAATAAAAAAAAATTGTAATAAAATAAATTTCCCCACAATTCACTATCACTCAATTCTGCAAGTGTTCTAATTTACTATTGCTGTTTTCTAGCTGGTCTAAAGCCACTTTTGACGTAAAGGGACACTTTGTGGTTGCTATGGACAATCTCCAGTTTCCAGGCAGAAAGAACAGTGTATATCATGTAAAACTGCATGCAGGGCATGGGCCAGAGCACTGGGGACAAAAGGGATGTGAAATCATTTCATACAGTACTGTAATCTGTAAGATTACAGTACTGTATGTGTTATGATTTTGACATTTTTTTGAATTTGCCGCCAGGCTCCGCCCCCGTGCGTCGCGCCGCTCGCAGGGAACTGAGCCTGGCACGGAGAGGCTTCGGAGGACGGAGCCCTCGAACACTGCGGGGGACATCGCAGGATCCCGGGGACAAGGTAAGTAACGCTGCCCCAGGATCCTGCAATGCGATCCCGAGTGTGGCTCGGGGTTACCGCTAATGGGACTGAAATTTAACCCCGAGCCACACTCGGGAAAACCGCCAGGGAGGTTAATGCATTCCAGTGTTAAGAATAAATTAATATTCTGGCCAACAGAATGTATTAACACTTGATGGGCTTAACACATGTGCAATACGTGGCTTTTAACGCGTTTTTTAAGAAGCATTTTCCTGCTTTGTTCTGGCGTTCAGGTGCCTTAAAGTGGTTCTAAAGCCTTAAAGGTTTTTTACCTTAATGAATTCTATGCATGCAGGTTAAAAACCTTCTCTGTGTAGACCCCCCCCACCCCAAAGTCAATCACAGAGTCAATCACAGCCAATAAGAAGAGAAGAGGGCAAAACCAAGCTGCGGCTCTGTGTGTGAAAAGACAGGCAGAACAATGGCTCCTGCTTGGGGTCCCCCATTGCAAGCTACTTGCTCTGGGGGCAGGAGGGAGGGGCCGGGAGCAATGGCAGGGGACCCAAGGAGTATTGGGTTGTTCTGTTCAAATCCACAGCACAGACTAGGTAAGTATAACATGTTTGTTATTTATAAAAAAAAATCCTTTGGAGCATCCTCCACTCATGCTGGATGTCTATTGGCCTTTGTTGCTACCCGGACCCAGAAAATCACAGACAACTGGGGCTACAGCCTGGAGTCCAAAAGCTTTAAGATAGAGTTTTCCTGATCTCCCCAAAGCTTTATGTGCTCAAGGGTACCTTTGGATCCACAAAAAGAGATTTTTTTTTCAGCCCTGGAAAGATTGCTGTCCTAAAGGGGCATTACACCTGCACCAGTAAAGCCTAGTACACACTACTAAAAACTAACAGTTCAGATTGGAGCCACTGTATTAAATCCAATCCAATGTTGGTACAGTGATCTCCCCTGCCAGAACACTCCAGTCAGCGCTCTCAGCTATAGGTTGGCTGCTGGTTTTGCAGCATGCTCGTCCGACAGAAGCCAACCAGATGCCATACACATGAGCCAAATCACAGCCGGTTGTTATTGAACCGACCGTTGTCACGTTGCATTTGGCTCAAGGGAGCGGTCTCAAGATTTCCATTCCAACCTGTTTACAGTTCCCAAGCCAAACAGAGATGTCCGGCCTATTCTGGACCTTCGCCAGTTATCTTGGTTGTGGAACCACATATCAGAAAAGACTATTGCAATAAACATTGTATAAAACAAGAAGGGACTTTTGAGGCTTTACCTTTAGCTAGCGACAATTAAAACATCCATTGGATAATAAAATTAAAATTTCATCAATAACTGTATAAATGAAAATCATTAAAAAAAATATTACAGATTATATAGATCTAATTACCACAGAAATAGTACAGTGTATATAAAGACACAATTATACATTAAAGTATACTATATCAGTGGTGATTGAATCTATAATTCTTCACATTTTTAGGACTGCTTCCTTGGTCTTCTCTTCACACCTTTACAGAGTTCTACCAGGTAGACTGTCACGTCTCTGTGGATACCGGTTTTGGGAGGAAGGTCTTGCAGGTGCTTTGTATTGGAGTTTCTGTGTTTTGGGCACGTTGGCCTTGTTGCAGTGTTGCCCATCCCTCGTAGTGTTCAGTGCTTTGGGACATCCCAAGTGGTCATAAATATGAAGACGTGTGTGTCCTGTGATTTACATTTAAAAAAAAAAAATTGGTATTTTTGGTTTACCTGTAAAGTCCTTTTCCTAATGTACATCACAGGACACAAATCCTCCCCTATTTTTTGTGCTCATTTGCTTGCCACAAAACTGATGGTTAGCAGAGCAGAGAACTGTTATGCCCGAGAAGGGTTTCCTGCAATTTTTGGCTGAAGGTGGCAGCATAACCCAAGTAGTCATTAATATAAAGGCCTGTATCCTGGGATATATAAAGGAATTTTTTTTTATATTAGAAAACCAAATATCTCATCCATCTTAGTGCATTGACCACAATATGTATGTGCTCATACAATGATTCTACCAAAAAACAACAGACTGTGTGTGAGTAGTGTACAGTTTTTCTGGCAACAGCTCAGCATTTGTCTGCTTGTATGAATGTCATCAATGAAGATGAGAAGCAGACTGAAAAAAAGAAGAAAGAAAATGATTGAGCCTAAAGCCTCATGCACACTGAATCATGATGCTTTGGAGCTGTTTTTCTTCAGCTGGAACATGGGCATTAGTCAAGATAGAGGGAATTATGAACCGTTCTAAATACCAGTGAATATTGGCACAAAACCTTCAGGCTTCTGCTAGAAAGCTGAACATGAAGAGGAACTTCATCTTTTAGCACGACAACGACCCAAAGCATTGATCCAAATTAACAAAAGGATGGCTTCACCTGAAGATTAAAGTTTTGGAATGGCCCAGCGAACCCAGACCTGAATCCGATTGAAAATCTGTGGAGTGATCTGAAGAGGGCTGCGTACAGGAGACAGATATGGAGTGTTTTTGCAAAGAAGAGTGGGCAAATATTGCCAAGTCAAGACGTGCCATGCTGATAGACTCATAGCCAAAAAGACTGAGTGTTGTAATAAAATCAAAAGGTGCTTCAACAAAGTATTAGTTTAAGGGTGTGCACAGTTATGCAACCATATTATTTTTACTTCCCTCCGCCTAAAAGACTTAAGTTTGTTGTTCAACTGAGTTGTACAGTTTATAGGTCACATTAAAAAAGGTGGAAAAAGTTCTGAAACAATTTAGCTTTGTCTCATTTTTATACATTACAGAAACCTGACATTTTAACAGGGGTGTGTAGACTTTTTATATCCACTGTATACAGCCGTGGCCAAAAGTTTTGAGAACACCACAAATATTATTTCACAAAGTCTGCTGCTTCAGTGTTTTTTTTAATCTTTTTGTCAGATGTTACTATGGTATACTGAAATATAATTACAAGCATTTCATAAATGTCAAAGGCTTTTATAAATAATTACATTAAGTTTATGCAAAGAGTCAATATTTGCAGTGTTGACCCTTCTTTTTCAAGAGCTCCACCATTCGCCCTGGCATGCTGTCAATCAACTTCTGGGCCACATCCTTACTGGTGGCAGCCCACTCTTGCATAATCAATGCTTGGTGTTTGTCAGAATTTGTGTTTTTTTTTTTCTTTGGTCACCAGTCTCTTGAGGGTTGACCGCAAGTTCTCAATGGGATTAAGGGCTGGGGCGTTTCCTGGTCATGGACCAAAAATATTAATGTTATGTTCCCCAAGTTAGTTATTTATCACTTTTGCCTTATGGCAAGGTGCTCCATCATGCTGGAAAAGGCATTGTTCGTCAGCAAACTTCTTGGATGGTTAGAAGTTGCTCTCGGAGGATGTTTTTGTACCATTCTTTATTCATGGCAAAATCGTGAGTGAGCCCACTCTCTTGGCTGAGAAGCAACCCCACACATGAATGGTCTCAGGACGCTTTACTGTTGGCATGACACAGGACTGATGGTAGTGCTCACCTTTTCTTCTCCAGAGGTTTTTTCCGGATGCGCCAAACAATCAGAAAGGGGATTTATCAGAAAAAATGAATTTACCCCAGTCCTCAGCAGTCCAATCCCTGTACATTTTGCAGAGTACCAGTCTGTCCCTTATGTTTTTCCTGAAGAGAAGTGGCTTCTCTGCTGCCCTTCTTGACACCAGGCCATCCTCCAAGGCTTCTCCTCCCTATGCGTGCAGATGCACTCACACCTGCCTGCTGTCATTCCTGAGCAAGCTCTGCACTGGTGGTCTCCCGATTTGGCAGCTGAATCAACTATAGGAGACAGTCCTGCTGCTTGCTGGACTTTCTTGGGTGCAGTGAAGCCTTCTCCACAAATGCAGTGGAAATGTTTTTATGGGATTAAGTTCATTTTTATGACTTTGCAAGTAACTGCAACTCATCTGATCACTCTTCATAACATTCTGGAGTATATGCAAATTGGCATCATAAAAATTGAGGCAGCAGACTTTGTGGAAATTAATATTTGTGTCATTCGCAAAACTTTTTACAGCAGCTGTAATAGGACACTCCAACACTTGCACCAACAGATGCTGCTGCATTTAATACCAAAAAGCAGTGTGGCATTTACTGGGGAACAGTTAATAACATGTTAAGAATAAAAGCCCTCATCAGGAGGGTAGGACAAGCTCAGGAGACCTTTGCATCAATTTATACATTTCAAATTAATATATAAAATGACAACAGATCCTCTGTTAAAAGTTACAACAGGGCAAGTAAGTACAAAGTATTTATTTACATAAAAAGACACAATCTTGCTGTACAGCATGGTCATCAGGAATCTTCCTTCTCCTGAAAGCTGTAAAAAGAATAAAAAGGAAGATATATGTGAATTTAAGTTCATGCAAACTCCTTCTTTAAGGCCTTGTTCATACTATGAGCAGAGACCTGAGTTTTTCTGCACCAAAAAAAATACCTCACATGACATCAAAATTGTGGTGCGAGCACGGCACATAGAAAACAACTGTTTACTTGTATCTTTGCAGAGATCTTTGTTAAAAATATGCATGTCTGTACATGGCATGAACAAGCCCCACATATTCTATGCAAATCTAATCTGCATATTTTTTTTCCATCAGTTTTTTGTAGATATGGTGCAAACAAGGTCTAAGGAAAAGGACAGTAACCTGCAGCAGCAAAGCAGTCATGTTTTCCATGAACTGAAATAGTATTGGATGCTGAAGGTAACTATACTTTTTTTTTTTAAGCCTAATAAATTCTTTCAACCCAACAAAAAGGCATTTTGGGCATATTGCGATGCATAGTAGCCCATTGTGCTTTACCTTTGAAGGGAAATAAAGAGGAAGTAAAACCCACCAGTGTTTACTTCCTCTTTAATGCCTAATAGATATGTTCAAACTAAACTTATTTATACCTGTACATCAGTCAACTTTAAATTCATACAATCTGCCTTTAGTATATAAAGAAACTAGGACTAAATTGCCCAAAAAAATATGCAAATATAGATGATTACCAACAATCAGAGACCTAAATAAATACAGTTCTAATGAACAATTTCAAGTCAATTATTCAAGTATGGATTTTAAGGGGAACCCCCACACCGAAAAAACGTCCATATCAGACCCTTATCCGAACACACAGCCGGCAGGTCAGGAAAGGGGGTGGGGATGAGCGAGCGCACCCCCCCCCCTCCTGAACCGTATCAGGCCGCATGCCCTCAACATGGGGGGGTGGCTGTTTTGGAGAAGGAGGGGCCCTGCGCCCCCCACCCCAAAGCACCTTGTCCCCATGTTGATGAGGACAAGGGCCTCTTCCTGATAACCCTGGCCGTTGGTTGTCGGGGTCTGCGGGCAGGGGCTTATCGGAATCTGGAAGCCCCCTTAACAAGGCGGCCCCCAGATCCCAACCCCCCACCCTATGTGAAGAAGACCCAGCAAAAGAGCCAAAAGACAGCAGAGAAGACCTGGCAGAAGACAGCGGACAAAGGGAGAAGACCCGAAGAAGGCTAGAACACATCAGTGGAGAAGAACCGCCAGAGGCAGAAGAAAATCAGAAGAGATGCAGGAGCTGCCTTAATAAAATTACTTTTTATACCATCTTTGACACTTTTTTTTTTTATTTAGATGAATGGGTAGGGGTACAATGTACCCCATTACTCATTCACATAGGGTGGGGGGCCTGGATCTGGGAGCCCCCTTGTTAAAGGGGACTTCCATATTCTGATAAGCCCCGCCCACAGACCCTGACAGCCAGGGTTGTCGGGAAGAGGCTCTTGTCCCCAAAGCACCCCCCCATGTTGAGGGCATGCAGCCTGGTACGGTCAGGAGGGGGGTGCCCGCTCGTCCCCACCCCCTTTCCTGACCTGCCGGGCTGTGTGCTTGCATAAGGGTATAGTATGGATTTTGGGGGGACCCTACGCTGTTTTTCAGCGTGGGGGTTCCCCTTAAAATCCATGCCAGAACAAAGGGTCTGGTATGGTCTTGGAGGGGGAACCCATGCCGTTTTTCTTTTTTTTTTTATTTGGTGTGCAGTTTCCCCTAAAGATTCATTCAGTGCCTGGTATTGTCGGGGATCAAAGTCGGATCCCTGTTCATTGAAGTCGGATGGATGATGGACTTCAATTCACAGGGCAAAGTCAGATCCACAGTCGTACGACTGTCGTGTCATACCAGTGTGAACCCGGCCTAAAAACCAAAAGCCAATTGGTTTCTATGCACAGCTGTACCAGATTCTGCATGCTCCTGTTTTAGTAAATCTCTCCCGCTGTGTGCAGACATGATCTGTTTTCCTCAAGCAAATTGCTAAGAAAATGCATACTGTGTATACTGGAAAGAGGGAGAACTCATATTTATGTATTTTTTTTGCAAACCACTAGAGTGCAGCAAAGGAAAAGTAGTCTAACCAAAATTTGTATCTGACAAATGTAGCTGTCCTTATCTGGAATTGAAGATTACAACAACAATATCTGACATATGTACAAAAAGAACAGCATAAGCAGAACTGCACAGGAGGAAGTTGCCTTTGTGTGAAAACAAGAAGAGGAAGTCAATTTCAGAAGAATGTTTGGCGAGTGGCAGTCTTAAATGGGCAGGACAGAGAAATGTGTTATAGGCCAATACAGCTAAAGGATAAGTTCACCTTCAGGAGCATGTTACACGTTGCACTCATATTTAGAGTGTGTAATGTATAATATGCTCCAGCTACTGATCACGGGTGCAATGTTTTCCATGCTCCTGCTGAAAAAAAAAAAAAAATGCATTTTTCTTTCCTGTAGAAATATTTGCATTTATTATTTTTTTCCCCAAAATGCGAACTTCGCCTTTAATCACTTGCCAACCATATACTGTAAATATACGGCGGCAAGGCGGCTCTCCTACGCTGGATCACCTACCTAGTAGGCGATCCAGCACTTTCAGGTCTGGGGCGCGCCGCTGGCGGCCCGTTCATGCTGTAATTATACACAGCGGAAGTGGATTGGCAGGTACGGTGGACTCGATATCCGCCAGCACCCGCCGATGCTCTGATACAGAGACAGAACGATGGTCTGCCTATGTAAACAAGGCAAATCGTCGGTCTGTCCAAACAGAATACATGGATCCTGCGTCTCTGCTAAGTAGGGGCACAGATCCGTGTCTTTGACTAGTACAAGCACCTCCCCCACAGTAGTAAATCACTGGTCAGGCACACAGTTAACCCTTTGATTGCCCCTGATGTTAACCCTGTCCCTCCCAGTGTCAGTGCATATTTTTTTTTAGCACTGATCACTGTATTAGTGTCACTGGTCCCCAAAAAATTAGTGTCCCGACTGCCCGGCACAGTATCACAGTCCCGATACACACACACACACACTTTTTTTTTTTTTACCAAAAATATGCAGCAGAATACATATTGGCCTAAATGGATGAGGAAGTTTGATTTTCGTTTTTAATTTTTTATTGGATATATGTTTTATAGCAGAAAGTAATGTTTTTTTTTAAATCGTTGGTCTTTTGTTTATAGCACAAAAATTAAAAACTGCAGAGGTGATCAAATAACACCAAAAGAAAGCTCTATTTGTGGGGTGGGGGTGGGAGGGGAAAACACACAACATAAATAGGTCCAGCATTGCATGACCGCGCAATTGTCTTTTAACCACATTTGTACTGCTGCAGCATGGCACGGCTGGGCGAAACGACGTTATGTTACGTCGCTTCACCCTGTGGCCACTAGGGGGCGCGCGCCCGGCGGTCTCGATCACCGCCGGGCTCCCGCGATCGCTCAGGACACACGGAGAACCCGGAACTGTGTGTAAACACACAATTTCCGGTTCGCTGAGCAGGGAACTGACAGATAGTCTGTTCATACAGAGTATGAACAGCGATCTGTTAGTTTCCCTGCTCAGTCCTCATCCCCCTTCAGTTAGAACACAAACTAGGGCACACATTTAACCCCTTCACTGCCCCCTAGTGTTAACCCCTTCACCGCTAGTGAAATTTTTAATCGCACTGACCGCTGTATTAATGACAATGGTCCCAAAATTGTCCGATGTGTCCGCCATAATGTCACAGTCAGGAGGGAAAAAAAAAAAAAATTATTACTAAAAATGCCATAAAACTATCCCTTATTTTGTAGACACTGTAACTTTTGCGCAAACCAATCAATATACGCTTATTGCGATTTTTTTTTCACCAAAAATATGTAGAAGAATACGTATCGGCCTAAACTGAGGGAAAACAAATTTTTTTTTATATATTTTTTGGGGATATTTATTATAGCAAAAAGTAAAAAATAAGGCCTTTTTCAAAATTGTCGCTCTTTTTTTGTTTATCGCGTAAAATATAAAAAAAAAAAAAAAAAAGAAAGCTCTATTTGTGGGGAAAAAAAGACATCAATTTTGTTTGGGAGCCACATCGCACGACCGTGCAATTGTCAGTTAAAGCGACGCAGTGCCGAATCGCAAAAAAACGCTCTGGTCTTTGGGAAGCCAAATGGTCCGTGGCTGAAGCGGTTAAAGTAACGCAGTGCCGTATCACAAAAAATGGTCGGGGAGGGCAAATCTTCCGGAGGGCAAATGGTTAAAGCTGAAGTCGAGGCATGATTTTTCTTGTATAGTTCCATTGGGCCAATTTAAGTAAGCATATATCATACCCAACCAATCCCTGTGTAAGCTGCAAATCACTGAAGTAGTCGCCACTACATTGAAAATACCAACAACTTACAAAGCCATCCACAACTCTACCCCCAGCTACATCACCAACCTCATCTAAATATATCATCCAAACCGTCCTCTTAGTTCCTCCTAAGACCTCCTGCTCTCCGGCACCCTCAACACCTCGCCCCATGCTCCGCTCCAAGACTTCTCCAATCATCTGGAACTCCATAGTCCAGTCTGTATGACTATCTCCTACTCTGTCTGCCTTTAGGCAATCTTATCTCTTGAGCAAAGCCTATCCCACCCCTAACCTAACTGCATCTTACTTTCTAAAGCAACGCACCCCCACACAGTTATCACCTTTTGTATCACCTGCCCTTCCCTTTAGATTGTAAGGTCTTTTGGGCAGGGCCCTCCTAGCCATCTTGTATAAAATTGTACAGTAACTGTACAATCTCCGTTTATTTTGTAAAGTGCCTTGCAAACTGTTGGCGCTATATAAATCTCGTATTAGAATATTCATTTTAGTTATTATTTCTGTGTCAATGCATGTCTCCCCCCCCCCCCAAGCATGCAACATAAAAATGAAGCAAGCAGGCAGCAACATATACACTGCGCAAAAGTCATGAATATATATCTCCACTTACCGACACTGCACACAGGTATAGAAGACAGTCTGACCTTCATCGGCTGAACGCATTTGTCTTGTGTAATAAACCATTTTTTCATACCCACAGCGTGAGCAACGCCTGTCAATCTATAAAAAAAAGGTAGCTGTTAAAAAAGCTGAATATGTACAAAACAGAACAGTTATGAGGACTTTACAGTATGCAGAGAGAAATTAGGGAATACTCTGAGGGTCTGGCCTAAATCGGCACAGCTCCACAGAAGCAATAGCGGTTCAAAAATACACCTGCCCCACATTTTATTTCCACAGTTTAATTATTTTATTTTTTTTACAATGTTCTTTATTCTTCTGCTCCATATATACACAAGGGAGTTCTCCAAGTGCCTGTAAAAAATTTAGTTCAACTTAGACAGTAAGTATACAGGTGCTTTCATAAGGTGTAATACCTTATTTCTCACTCCAGTAGGGTCCCAGTATTGGTGCAACCGGTCCCCGCAAAGCCTCCTCCCTAAAGCGCTCCTAACCACAGTCACACTCCCGTGTCCTCCCGTGTCCTCCGTTTACTGCCAAGTCCATACGCCATACAGACCTAATAGTGGGGGGGTGTGTATATCTGAAAAGCAACCAGATTGCTTCCAAACACCTGACCCCAACAATGGGCCACTCCTCCTCCCAGTGACCCCCAACAATGGGCCACTCCTCCTCCCAGTGACCCCAACAATGGGCCACTCCTCCTCCCAGTGACCCCAACAATGGGCCACTCCTCCTCCCAGTGACCCCAACAATGGGCCACTCCTCCTCCCAGTGACCCCAACAATGGGCCACTCCTCCTCCCAGTGACACCATTGATGGTGCACTACTCCTCCCACTGGCACCAATGATGGGGCACTATTCCTCCCCTAATATCAAAGATGAACTGTTTACTCCCAATAGACACTGTCAGCCCCCCCAGTCTGTAGTCTGTTTACAAGTTTTGGAGATCCCTGCTCTAGGGCGTCTTAGAAAATCTATAAATGTTTTTGGGGTGTTATGCAATCTTCGGGCACAAAATTATTTTTTAAATGTGTGCAAAAAACACAAATACAGGTTTGCTCGCAGGTGTGCAAAATTAGGAAGCAGCTCCCTATGGTAGAACACCGACAAGAGGAGCTGGCGGGGGACCCAAGAAGAGGGGGATTGGAGGCTGTTCTGTGCAAAACCATTAGACAGAGCAGGTAACTATTACTTTTTTGTTATTTTTTTTTTAATAATTAGGTTTACAATCATATTAACATATCATCCCAACTACCTAGTGTATCCACACAAAATATAGCTTGTGTTTTTTTTTTCAGGTTAAGTTGGGCTTTCATTTGGTGGGAAATGTTAATGGATATCACCTGATTTTTTTATATCAAAGGAAAACTGGCACAAAATGGTAAAAAAAAAAAAAATATATACAGCTACATTTAAAAATAAAAAAAAAAAATAAAAAAATACTTTGACTCTGACCATTACTATTGATCCTACCCTTAGCCCTGACCAAACGCTGATCTAGCCATTTTATTTTAATTATTTAGTTTTTTCTACACACTTTTTTCCTCTGAAAAAGGAAAAAGATATAATGCATCATTTTCTCCAATCAAAAAAAAGAAAACACAGGGGCGGGCTACACAGTGACTGATTACTATGATAGCCAATCAGAGCTATCACAGAGATCAGGTGATCAGGAATCAGGCCTCCTGGTTCCCGATTATTAGGAGACATGGAGCTCTCGGTAAGAGGAGATCGGTCTCTTGCTGGGAGCGGTCCATATACTATACAGTGGATATTAAAAAAAAGTCTGTACACCCCTGTCAAAATGTCAGGTTTCTGTGATGTAAAAAAATAAAATAAAACAAAGATAAATAATTGCTGAACTTTTTTTTTGACCTATAAATTGTACAACGCAATTGAAAAACAAACTGATATCTTTTAGGTAAAGGGAATTAAAACTAAAATAATATGGTTACATAAGTGTGCACACCCTTAAACTAATACTTTGTTGAAGCACCTTTTGATTTTATTACAGCACTCAGTCTTTTGGGGTAGGAGTCTATCAGCATGGCACATCTTGATTGGCAATATTTGCCCAATCTTCTTTGCAAATACACTCCAAATCTGTCAGAGTGTGAGGGCATCTCCTGTGCAAAGCCCACAGATTTTCAATAGGATTCAGGTCTGGGCTCTGGCTGGGCCGTTCCAAATCTTTAATCGTCTTCTGGTGAAGCCATTCCTTTGTTGATTTGGATGTATGCCTTGGGTTGTTGCCATGCTGAAAAATGAAGTTCCTCTTCATGTTCAGCTTACTAGCAGAAGCCTGAAGGTTTTGTGCCAATATTGACTGGTGTTTGGAACCATTCAAAATGTCCTCTCCCTTGACTAAGGCCCCTGTTTCAGCTGAAGAAAAACAGCCCCAAAGCATGATGCTGCCACCACCATGCTTCACGGTGGGAATGGTGTTCTTTTGGTTATGTGCAGTGTTGTTTTTGCACCAAACATATCTTTTGGAATTATGGCCAAAAAGTTCATCAGACTATAACACATTTTCCCACATGCTTTTTGGAGACTTCAGATGCGTTTTTGCCAGGCTTGGATATTTTTCTTCATAAGAAAAGGCTTCCATCTTGCCACTCTACCCCATTGCCCAGACATATGAAGAATACGGGAGATTGTTGTCACATGTACCACAGCCAGTACTTGCTAAATGTTCCTTTAGGCCTCTTGGCAGCCTCCCTGACCAGTTTTCTTCTCATCTTTTCATCAATTTTGGAGGGACGTCCAGTTCTTGGTAATGTCACTGTTGTGCAATATTTTCTCCACTTGATGATGACTGTCTGCACTGTGTTCCATGGTATATCTAATGCCTTGGAAAAAAAAAATTTGTACCCTTCTCCTGACTGATACCTTTTAACAATGAGATCCCTCTGATGCTTTGGAAGCTCTCTGGGGACCATGGCTTTTGCTGTAGGATGCGACTAAGAAAATGTCAGGAAAGACCTACTAGAAAAGCTGAACTTTATTTGGGGTTAATCAGAGGCACTTTAAAATGATGTCAGGCGTGTACTGACTCCTATTTAACATGAGTTTGAATGTGATTGCTTAATACTGAACACAGCTACATCCCCAGTTATAAGAAGGTGTGCACACTTATGCAACCTCATTTTTTCTATTTTACTTCCCTCCCCCTCACAAAAAGTTTCAGTTTGTTTTTCAACTGAGTTGTACAGTTTATAGGTCACATTAAAAAAGTGGAAAAAAGTTCTGAAATGTATCTTTGTCTCATTTTATTACATCACAGAAACCTGACATTTTAACCACTTCAGCCCCGGAAGGATTTACCCCCTTAATGACCAGAGCACTTTTTACAATTTGGCAGTGCGTCGCTTTAACTGCTAATTGCGCGGTCATGCAATGCTGTACCCAAACGAAATTTGCGTCCTTTTCTTCCCACAAATAGAGCTTTCTTTTGATGGTATTTGATCACCTCTGCCGTTTCTATCTTTTGCACTATAAACGGAAAAAGACTGAAAATTTTGAAAAAAAATGATATTTTCTACTTTTTGTTATAAAAAAAATCCAATAAACTCAATTTTAGTCATACATTTAGGCCAAAATGTATTCGGCCACATGTCTTTGGTAAAAAAAATGTCAATAAGTGTATATTTATTGGTTTGCGCAAAAGTTATAGCGCCTACAAACTAGGGTACATTTTCTGGAATTTACACAGTCTTTAATTTATGGCTGCCTATGTCATTTCCTGAGGTGCTAAAATGGCAGGGCAGTACAAAACCCCCCCAAATGACCCCATTTTGGAAAGTAGACACCCCAAGGAAATTGCTGAGAGGCATGTTGAGCCCATTGAATATTATTTTTTTTTGTCCCAAGTGATTGAATAATGACTAAAAAAAAAAAGTTACAAAAAGTTGTCACTAAATGATATATTGCTCACACAGGCCATGGGCATATGTGGAATTGCACCCCAAAATATATTCAGCTGCTTCTCCTGAGTATGGGGATACCACATGTGTGGGACTTTTTGGGAGCCTAGCCGCGTACGGGGCCCCGAAAACCAATCACTGCCTTCAGGATTTCTAAGGGCGTAAATTTTTGATTTTACTCCTCACTACCTATCACAGTTTTGAAGGCCATAAAATGCCCAGATGGCATAAAACCCCCCCAAATGACCCCATTTTGGAAAGTAGACACCCCAAGCTATTTGCTTTGAGGCATGTTGAGTCCATGGAATATTTTATATGCGGGAAAGTGACAAATTTTTTTTTTTTTTTTTTTGCACAAAGTTGTCACTAAATGATATATTGCTCAAACAGGCCATGGGCATATGTGGAATTGCACCCCAAAATACATTTAGCTGTTTCTCCTGAGTATAGGGATACCACATGTGTGGGACTTTTTGGGAGCCTAGCCGCGTACGGGGCCCCGAAAACCAATCACCGCCTTAAGGATTTCTAAGGGTGTAAATTTTTGATTTCACTCTTCACTGCCTATCACAGTTTCGGAGGCCATGGAATGCCCAGATAGCACAACCCCCCCCCAAATGACCCCATTTTGGAAAGTAGACACCCCAAGCTATTTGCTGAGAGGCATGGTGAGTATTTTGCAGCTCTCATTTGTTTTTGAAAATGAAGAAAGACAAGAAAAAAAATTTATTTCTTTTTTCAAAACTGTGTGACAAAAAGTGAGGTCTGCAAAATACTCACTATACCTCTCAGCAAATAGCTTGGAGTGTCTACTTTCCAAAATGGGGTCATTTGGGGGGGTTTTGTGCCACTTGGGCATTCCATGGCCTCCGAAACTGTGATAGGCAGTGAAGAGTGAAATCAAAAATGTACGCCCTTAGAAAGCCTGAAGGTAGTGCTTGGTTTTCGGGGTCCCGTACGTGGCTAGGCTCCAAAAAAGTCTCACACATGTGGTATCCCCATACTCAGGAGAAGCAACAAAATGTATTTTGGGGTGTAATTTCACATATTCCCATGGCATGTTTGAGCAATATATCATTTAGTGACAACTTTGTGCAAAAAAAAAAAAAATTGTCTCTTTCCGGCAACTTATATCACAATATAAAATATTCCATGGACTCGACATGCCTCTCAGCAAATAGCTTGGGGTGTCTACTTTCCAAAATGGGGTCATTTGGGGGGGTTTTGAACTGTCCTGGCATTTTATGCACAACATTTAGAAGCTTATGTCACACATCACCCACTCGAAGACAAAGCCCTTTCGGACACTTTTTGTTTACATGTTAAATTTTTTTTTTTTTTTGCAAGAAAATTACTTTGAACCCCAAACATTATATATTTTTTTAAAGCAAATGCCCTACAGATTAAAATGGTGGGTGTTTCATTTTTTTTTTCACACAGTATTTGCGCAGCGATTTTTCAAACGCATTTTTGGGGGAAAAAGCACACTTTTTAAAATTTTAATGCACTAAAACACACTATATTGCCCAAATGTTTGATGAAATAAAAAAGATGATCTTAGGCTGAGTACATGGATACCAAACATGACATGCTTTAAAATTGCGCACAAACGTGCAGTGGCAACAAAATAAATACATTTTTAAAAGCCTTTAAAAGCCTTTACAGGTTACCACTTTAGATTTACAGAGGTCTACTGCTAAAATTACTGCACTCGATCTGACCTTCGCGGTGATACCTCACATGCATGGTGCAATTGCTGTTTACATTTGACGCCAGACCGACGCTTGCGTTCGCCTTAGCGCGAGAGCAGGGGGGGACAGGGGTGCTTTTTTTTTTTTCTTTATTATTTTTTTGCTTTTTTATCTTATTTTTAAACTGTTCCTTTCATTTTTTTTTAAATCATTTTTATTGTTATCTCAGGGAATGTAAATATCCCCTATGATAGCAATAGGTAGTGACAGGTACTCTTTTTTGAAAAAATTGGGGTCTATTAGACCCTAGATTTCTCCTCTGCCCTCAAAGCATCTGACCACACCAAGATCGGTGTGATAAAATGCTTCCCCAATTTCCCAATGGTGCTGTTTACATCTGGCAAAATCTAAGTCATAAAATGCTCCCGGTTTCTTAGGCCATAGAGATGTTTGGAGCCACTCTGGTCTCTGATCAGCTCTATGGTCAGCTGGCTGAATCACCGGCTGCATTCTCAGGTTCCCTGTTGAGACAGGAGAGCCAGAGAAAAACACGGAAGACGGTGGGGGAGCATTCCCTCCCACTGCTTGTAAAAGCAGTCTAGAGGCTAATTAGCCGCTAGGATTGCTTTTACATGAAAGCCGACCACTGGCTGAAAAGAATGATACCAAGATGATACCTAAACCTGCAGGCATCATTCTGGTATAACCACTCAAAGTCGTGAATGGTGTACCTGAAGACAAAAAAATGGTTAACAATAAAGCACAGTAAACGGTAAAGTATAAAAAATTGCATACCTGAAAAGCAAACATGATAAAACATAACAATAAAACATTGCAGAATAGAATACAGTAAAAAAAAAGCAGAACAATAGAGAGAGAGAATAGAGAGAGAGAGAACAATAAGGCCCCTTTCACACTGGGGCGGTGGGGGCGTCGGCGGTAAAACAGCGCTATTTTTAGCGCTGTTTTACCGTAGTTTTTGCGGCTGTATTCGGCTGCTAGCGGTGCGGTTTTAACCCCTGCTGGCGGCCAAAAAAGGGTTAAATCCGCTCGTACAGCGCGGCTATAGCCGTGGTATTACCGCGGTATAGCCGCGCTGTCCCATTGATTTCAATGGGCAGGAGCGGTTTAGGAGCGGTGAATACACCGCTCCTTCACCGCTCCAAAGAAGCGGTTGGCAGGACTTTTTTTACCGTCCTGCCAGCGCACCGCTTCAGTGTGAAAGCCCTCGGGCTTTCACACTGAACAAACAACGGAGGCTGTTTAGGGGCAGTTTGCAGGCGGTATTTTTAGCGCAATACCGCCTGCAAACCGCCCCAGTGTGAAAAGGGGCCTAAAACGACAACTATTTTTTTTTTATTTTATATTTTGTTTGTGTTTTTTTTTTTACACTTTTTTTTTTTTACACTTTTTTTTGTAACTAACTTTTATAACTGTAACCGGTTCCAGGTTTGGGTCTCTCAAAATGCGATGGCATCTTGGGAGACCCTGTGAAAGTGTGCCTAGTCTGTGCAATGCTGTACCCTACGCTAATACTCAACTAGTGTATGGTAGCGTTCAAAAGATTCACCAATGCAAAGACCAGGATTGTCAGGACAGGAGGGACAATAATAGCGGGTGTCACGCCTATATCCGCACTTGCTGCAGACACATCTTTTTGGGGGGGGGGTTTCGTTGGGTAGGCGTACTCGGGAGGACATAAAAATGCCTCTCATGCAGCCGACTGCATTTGGTTGGTGGGTTCCCAATTAGGATTGGCGAATGCAGCAGGAAGGGCACAACAGGCCTGTTTGTCTTCTTGGTGGCAGCGGGACACTACTTGTGCTTGCCACCTCACCAGCTTGAACTACACTTATGGGACTCGCCACGTCACCAAGTGTTACTGCAGTGCTGGTTTGACTACGACCGGGGTGTACTAGGCCACTGGTGCTTGCCAGTTCACCAAAACGCTACCAGAAAAACTGTTAGCGATCGCAGGGATCAGGCCTGACTCTGCGAACGCTGCAGTTATGCGTTTAGTGTTTTGTAAGTGACAGTGATCGATCGATACTGCACTTGGCTGGGCTGGGCCGGGTGGAGGGGCAAAACGCAGGTGCTAGCAGTTATCTGGGCTGATCCCGCTAACACTGCGTTTTTGGGAACCCTAAACTGCTGGAGACACTAGTATAGATCTGATCGGATCAGATATTGATCCGTTCAGATACTATACCACTAAGGGAGGCGTATGCTGCATGTGTGGGTGTTAGCGGTACTGGCGCTAATCTGACGCTGCCGGGACGACGCATATCACCACCGGGCGATCAGGGGGCTAAACCTTTATTCGGTAATAAACGGCGGGTTCCCTGACACTATAAAAAATAAACGAACTAACCAGCGTCACCCGTAACAGTTATACGGTGATCACTGGTGAAAGGGTTAACTAGGGGGCAATTAAGGGGTTAAAACATTTATTCGGTAGTATATGGGGGTCCCTGACGCTATAAAACGCTGATGGCGAACCTAAATATTCACCTCCCTAACTAGCATCACCAGCGACACTAATACAGTGATCAGAAAAATGATCGCTTAGTGACACTGGCGACGGAGGGTGATCAAGGGGTTAAAACTTTATTAGGGGGGGTACCCTAGACCTAAAGGGGGCTAACACTAACTGCCCTACCACACTGTCACAAACTGACACCATGCAGTAATCAGGAAAAAAAAAAAAAACTGCTTGGTGTTTTGTGTGCCTGGCATGTTCTACTGGGATGTGTTGTGTTTTACACTCACATTTCAGTCTTCTCTCCTAGGCGCCAGAACGAAAAATACCGAGCCGAGGAGAGAGGACGTCATATCCCCTGCCTCTGGCTGGGAGCGATCGCGAGGGGGGGCCACGAATGGATGGCCTCCCCCTCATCACTGAACGCTCCCAGACCAAAGCCGACCGCCACTGGCACCGGGGGGGGGGGGGGGGGGGGGTCCGATCGAGCCCGTCGCCAGCGGGAAGGCAATCACGTACCAGGTACGTGATTTTGCCTGCCCATTTTGCCGACGTATATCGTTGTTAGGCGGTCGGCAAGTGGTTAACAAGGATGTGTAGACTTTATATCCATTGTATGTGGCCCCACAGAAGAACCACTTTCGTGGGGACACATATACAGTGGGGAATTATAATTATTTGATCCCCTGCAGATTTTGTAAGTTTGCCCACTTACAAAGAAATTAACGGTCTATAGTTTTTATGATAGGTGTATTTTAAATGATAGAGACAGAATATCAACCAAAATTCCAGAAAAAATACATGATACAAATGTTATAAATTGTGTTGTAGTTCGGTGAGTAAAATAAGCATTTGATCCCCAAGCAAAACATGACTTAGTACTTGGTGGAGAAACCCTTGTTGGCAAGCACAGAGGTAAGACATTTGTGGTAGTTGGTGACCAGGTTTGCACACATCTCAGAAGGGATTTTTGTCCACCCTTCTTTACAGATCTTCTCTAAATGGGCTGTCGCTTGGCAACTCGAAGTTTCAGTTCCCTCCATAAATGTTTTATAGGATTAAGGTCTGGAGACTAGCTAAGCCACTCCATGACCTTATTGTGCTTCTTCTTGAGCTACTCCTTTTTTGCCTTGGTTGTATGTTTTCATGCTGGAAGACCCATCCACTATCCATCTTCAGTGTTCTGACTGAGGGAAGAAGGTTCTTATCCAAGAATTTACAATACATGGCCCCGTCCATTGGCCCCTCAATGCGGCAAAGTCGGCCTGTACTTTTAGCAGAGAAACAGCCCCAAAGCATAATGTTTCCACCCATGCTTGACTGTAGGGATGGTGTTCTTAGCGTTACTGTCAGCATTATTCTTCCTCCAAAACACCGCGAGTCAAGTTAATGCCAAAGAGCTCAATTTTACTCTCATCTGATCACAGCACTTTCTCCCAATCCTTCTCTGAATCATTTAGATGTTCATTGGCAAACTTCAGACGGGCCTGTACATGTACCTTCTCGGAGAGGGGGACCTTGCGGGCGCTGCAGAAATTCAATCCATGGTGGCATATTGCATTACCAATGGTTTATTTGGTGACTGTGGTTCCAACTGCCTTGAGACCATTCACAAGCTCCTCCCGTGTAGTTCTGGGCCGATCCCTCACTTTTCTCATGATCATCCTTACCCCATGATGCAAAATTATGCATGGAGCTCCAGACCGAGGGCGATTGATGGTTATTTTGTATTTCTTTCATTTGTGAAAAAAAAAAAAAAAAAAAAAAAAAAAATCGCACCAACAGTTGTCTCCTTCTCACAAAGCTTCTTGCTGATGGTCTGAAAGCCCATTCCAGCCTTGTGCTGGTCTACAGTCTTGTCCCTGACATTCTTTGATAGCGCTTTGGTCTTGCCCATGGTGTTCAGGTTTCAATGGAAGAAAGATTCTGTGGACATGTGTCTTTTATACACATAACCAGTTGTCGTTAGGAGCATCTACTTACATTGACAGGACTAATCTGTGTACCACATGAGCACATACTGTAAGCAGTATGTGGGAGCCAGAATTGTTGTTGGTTGCTTAGGGATCAAATACTTATTTTACTCACTGAACTGCAACTCAATTTATAATATTTGTATCATGTGTTTTTCTGGATCTTTGGTTGATATTTTGTCTCTATCATTTAAAATATACCCATGATAAAAATGATAGACCCTTCATTTATTTCTAAGTGGGCAAACTTACAAAATCTGCAGTTGATCAAATAATTAATGTAAATAATAATGTAAAGAGCGACAAATGTGGGACTGATTATTTCTACTTTTTAATAGATTAATGCTTTTATCCATGGTATGTGCACAGTGAGAAAAAAAAAAAAAAAAAAAAAAGAGAAAAAGGTGTGGAGGATGGAAAAAGTGAATCACACAGATCATCTTATATATCCCTTCTGCACTGAGGACCTTGACAATTATGCCTCCAGTGGCATTTGTAAACTGTGAGTGCTGCTGCTAATTAAACACTGGAAGACTACAAAGAACTACCATCTGTAGTGGGCTGTATAGTGTGCAAATAAGCCGAGTTGTGTGTTAAGCACTCAGGGTTATTGTCTTACCAGGGGTCCATTTAAGGCTCCAGTCTCTTCCGCCTCATTTGACAGTGCAATGGTGTCCAGTTTGTTAAACATTACAGATGTCTGAACATACTTTCCCATGAAATCTATAAGAGAAATGTGTATTGTTGTCAGATTACAAAAATAGGATTTTTTAAAACAGCTTACCTGTAAAATCCTTTTCTTTCGAAGGACATCACGGGACACAGAGCCACAGTAATTACTGATGGGTTATATAGGTATCACTGGTGATTGGACACTGGCACACCCTATCAGGAAGTTCAACCCCCTATATAATCCCTCCCCCTTGCAGGGATACATCAGTTTTGTAGCCAAGCAATATAGTGTATTAGAAGAGGGGCGGGACCTCTGTGTCCCGTGATGTCCTTCGAAAGAAAAGGATTTTACAGGTAAGCCGTTTTAAAAAATCCTATTTTCTTTCTCGAACATCACGGGACACAGAGCCACAGTAATTACTGATGGGATGTCCCAGAGCAATGCTACCTGAGGGGGGGGAACCACGACCAAGTAGGGTGCAATCAGACCTGAGGACCCTGTACCGCTGCCTGCAGCACACTACGCCCAAAGGCGATATCCTCATGCCTTCTCACATCCACCTGATAGAATCTGGTGAATGTATGAACTGAAGACCAGGTTGCGGCCTTGCAGATTTGAGCCATAGAGGCCCGGTGATGCACTGCCCAAGAAGTACCAATAGCCCTTGTGGAATGTGCCCTGATCTGAAACGGAGGAATCTTCTGTTTCAAACCGTAAGCTTGAATGATCAACTGTCGAATCCATTTAGAAATGGTAGCTTTTGACGCTGCCTGTCCTCTATTGGGACCCTCTGGCAGCACAAACAAAACATCCGTCTTGCGGATCTGAGTAGTTGCCCCTAGATAGGCCTTAACTGCTCTTACTACATCCAACGAATGTAGAGATCTCTCTTCCGGAGAACAGGGATCTGGAAAAAAGGAAGGTAGAACAATGTCTTGGTTTAAATGAAAATCAGAAACCACCTTCGGTAAAAAACTAGGATGAGGGCGTAGTACCACTCTATCCTTGTGTATAATCAAATAAGGCTCCTTACAGGAAAGAGCTGCTAATTCTGATACTCTTCTAGCAGAAGAGATGGCCACCAGAAAAATTAATTTCCTTGTCAACAAAACCAAAGGAATCTGACTTATTGGTTCAAAAGGCCGTTTCTGTAACACAGCCAGGACCAAATTCAAGTCCCAGGGGTTTAGGGGCGCTTTAACCGGAGGATTAAGACGCATCACCCCCTGCATAAAGTTTCGGACCAAAGAATGCGAAGCAAGTGGCCGCTGAAATAATACTGATAAAGCAGAGACCTGGCCCTTGATGGTACTCAAGGCCAGCTTCATCTCTAATCCCATCTGTAGAAAATCAAGGATTCTACCTATGACATATTTCCTGGGATGCCAACCTCTGGATTCACACCAGGTTATATAAGCCTTCCAGACTCTATGATAAATCATCCTGGAAGCTGGCTTCCTTGCATTAATCAAGGTAGATATGACAGGACCTGAGAGCCCACGACTCTTCAGAACGTGGGTCTCAATAGCCAAACCGTCAAATTTAGCGTTTGTAAGGCAGGATGGAACACTGGACCTTGAGATAACAGGTCTGGGCGTTCCGGTAGTGTCCACGGGGAACCTACCGTCATCCTTACTATTTCTGCATACCAAGTCCTTCTGGGCCAAGCGGGGGCCACCAGAAGTACCGACTTCCTTTCCTGCCTGATCCTGCGAAGGAGTCGTGATAGTAGCAGAATAGGCGGGAATGCGTAAATCAGTGAGAACCGATGCCACGGAATCACCAACGCATCCGTCCCGCATGCAAAAGGATCTTTTGTCCTTGCCACAAATCTGTCTATCTTTTTGTTGAATCGGGATGCAAAGAGATCTACATCTGGAACCCCCCATCTTTGGCATATGGCCCAAAAGACGTCGGGATGCAGAGACCATTCCCCTGGAAGTAACTGCTGGCGACTTAGATAGTCCGCCTGCCAATTCTCTATTCCCGGGATGAAAACTGCCGATATGCATGGCACATGCATCTCTGCCCAGACTAAGATCTGGTTCACCTCTTTTTGAGCAGCTCGGCTCCGGGTGCCTCCCTGATGATTGACATAAGCCACTGCTGTGGCATTGTCGGACTGGATCCTGACCGGACAACCCTGTAGCCTGATAGTCCAGGCCTTTAGAGCTAGATGTATCGCCCGGATCTCCAGAATGTTGATGGGTAAGGTCCTCTCTGTCTTGGACCATACCCCTTGGACCGCAGCCTGTTCCAGAACTGCTCCCCAACCTGACAGACTGGCATCTGTTGTTACCACCGTCCAGGTAACCGGTAGAAAGGATTTCCCCTTCTGCAGGTTTTCGGGTATGAGCCACCAATTGAGGCTCTGACGCACCGCATGCGACAAGTGCATCGGAAAGTCTAATGCCTGAACCTTCTTGTTCCAGGTCGACAGAATACTGTGTTGCAGCATTCTTGAGTGAAACTGAGCATAGGGAACTGCTTCGAATGAAGACACCATCTTCCCTAGTAGCCTCATACAAAGGCGGACTGAGGGACCCTTCTTGGTCCTTACTGTCAGAATCAGCTCTCTCAAAGCAGTGGCTTGTATCTATAATCAGACCTAAATACTCCAGTCTTCTTACTGGTTTTAGGAAAGACTTTTCTAAGTTGAGGATCCAACCCAGGTGTTCTAGATACCTGACCGTGGTCCTCAAGTTTCCATTCAAAGAGGCTACCGACCGGTCTATCAAGAGCAGGTCATCTAGGTATGCTATGCCATCTATACCCTGAGCCCTTAATCTGGCCAGAGGAGTAGCCAAGATCTTTGTGAACACTCGAGGTGCAGTGGCTATCCCGAAAGGCAGAGCCACAAACTGGAAATGGCGCCCTCCTACCTCGAAGCGCAGAAACTTCTGATGAGCAGGAAAAATGGGCACATGCAGATATGCATCTCTGATGTCTATTGATGCCAGAAATTCTCCTCCCTGCAGGGTGGGAACTACTGTTCGAATTGATTCCATGCGGAAGGATTGAATCCTTAGGAATCGGTTCAGATCCCTTAAGTCCAAAATGGGCCTGATATCCCCATTTGGCTTTTGGACCGTAAAAAGGTTGGAATAGAAGCCCAATCCCTGGTCCTTTGCGGGAACTATCATAATGACCTCCTGCGACAAAAGTCGCTCTAACGCCAGAAGGAGCGACTGCTTCTTCTCTGGGTCTCTGGGAACATTTGATCTGAGGAACCGAGGAGAAGGGAATTCCTGAAACTCCAGCTTGTACCCTAAGGTTACTGTGGAGACTACCCATCTGTCCTGGAAGTCCTCGTGCCAGAGCTCTGAGAACTGTCGCAGTCTTCCCCCCACTCGAGTGAGCGGGGGCGCCCCCTCATGCAGAGGTCTTAATGTTTTGCCTAGTAGGCTTCTTTCCCCAGGACTTCTTTTGTCCCTGGGGTTGACTCTGGTCTCTGGACCCCGATGGAGGCGGCCGTCGAGACTGCCTGGAGGCTGAAGCCCCCGGCGTTGGGGAAAGAGTCCGTTTGAAAGAGGGACGCTTACTCTTCTTCTTGACAGGTAAGAGAGTGCTTTTCCCACAAGAGATTCTCTCGATATAGTTATCCAAGTCCTCTCCAAACAACCTTGCACCACGAAATGGAAACCCAGCCAGTAGCTTCTTACATGGTCTGCCTGAACGGCTATCTTGAGAGATGGTGGCCATTAGGCCGCAGAGCCCGGGTGGTATAACCACTTTCTAGACCCCTGTGGCCCCTCTCTAGCCTGGGGGAGAACATTCAAACATGAGAAATCCCCCTTTCCACCTCACCTGTTTGCAGCCTGCTTGAGACGCTGGGACATAACAGCGATTACAACACCTGAGACAGAGTCAGCATGTGTAGGTTTGTGCTCTTGGCAGCCCCCGGTGGTCACAATAGGCATAGCATGCATTTACCTTAAAGGAGAAAAGCCACTAGAACTCAAAAATTCTGTGGAATCTCCTCTTACCTTATCCAGCCGCAGGATGCTGTTTACACAGACCCAATCTTCACCTCTCACGGTGGGCTCCGTTTGAAAAAACCGTCAGAGACTGGGGCCCCCATCAGTAGGGGGATCCAACAGTTCTGGGACCGTAAAGTACCTCGCCAGAAATTAGGAAGTTTAAAGCCATTTTCTGATCTGCGGGGTCCAGCTCTCTAAAAAGAGAAGCATTACGGGTAAAACCTCGTTTCTTCGGACACGAGGCCCGGGTACCATTCAATTCGGCCATGAAAAGACACTTTGAATGGATCCGGTTCGCCTGGCTTGCCCCAGTATAGGATCTTAGGATATTCCCTTTGGAGCTCAGCACAGGACATCTTTACACGTCCATCACCTAAGACACTGGCGAAAAAACTGAGGTATCCCTGCAAGGGGGAGGGATTATATAGGGGGTTGAACTTCCTGATAGGGTGTGCCAGTGTCCAATCACCAGTGATACCTATATAACCCATCAGTAATTACTGTGGCTCTGTGTCCCGTGATGTTCGAGAAAGAAAATAAGTTTCAGGTCTGTAGAGGACTACAGTGATGCAAAGTGAAAGGAAATCTTTTGAAAGAAGCAGTCACCACTATGCAAGGGTTAAATGTTCATTATTTCTAGGGAGTAGAGGAACAGGGCTCAATTACCGGTACTTACTCTATTCCTTGTTCCAGCATTGTCCTCCCAAAACTGGGCATTTACCAAAAACAGAAATGAATGGCAGTCTCTCAACGTGGACACCTTTTCTGGTGACAAGAGTGGAATTCTCCTAGGTTTTAAGAGATTTCCTTACATCTTCAGGACAAGAAGTAAAGAGAAACCTCCCCAACAGGATACAGACAGGAATAATAGGCTTATGAAAGTACAATTTTTTTTTAAATGACTCCCCACCCACACCAACAGCAATAAACATGCAGCACAGGCTGCATGGCTCAAGTTTACTGTCCCCCACAGTACTACCTTTCACCACAAGATGTCCTCAGTCTTCATTTACTCTGGCAGACTGAGGGTATACTATGAATGCAGGGTGTCATGGGGACATCACCACAGCACCTTTCATTCACAATGTACTGATTATTATTATATAGCACCAACAGTTTGCGCAATGCTTTACAATATAAAGGGAGACAGTACAGCAAGAGGGTTGGGGGGCCCTGATCCTGGGAGCTTACAATTTTTAGTATTATTATACGGGATTTAAATAGAACCAAACAGTTTGCGCAGCGCTTTACAATCTAATGGGGAGGGGCATGGGGAACAAAGGGTTAATGGTGAGGGAAGAACTGATGGGAGAAATAAAAGATTCAGTTGTTAGCTGAAGGCAGGATAGGCTTCCCTGAAAAGAGGAGTTTTCAGGGTTCGCCTAAAAGTTGACAAAGTAGGAGATAGCTGAACAGATTGGGGTAGGGAGTTCCAGAGGATGGGAGAGGCTCAGGAGAAGTCCGGGAGACGAGCATGGGAGGAGGAGACAATTACTGCACAAATACTGTGAAGATAAAAAGTTGCAACGACCACCATTTTATTCCCTAGGTTCTCTGCTAAAGAAACATATACAGGCAGTCCCCAAGTTACGAACCTCCGACTTGCGAACGACTCCTACTTACGAACGGGAGGCGGCGTGACGTTCTGCGCATGCGCGCCCACTTTTCGACGGCGGGCACCTCGGAAAACATTGAAAAACGGCGTCTGCGCATGCGCGGCTACTTGACAGAACATCAGAAAACAACGTCTCTGCCGTTCTGCGCATGCGCTTCCAACTTATGAACATATCCGACTTAAGAACAAACCGGCAGTCCCTAACCCGTTCGTAACTCCGGGACTGCCTGTATAATGTTTGGGGGTTCTGAGTAATTTTCTAGCAAAAAAAATTATGATTTTTACATGTAGGAGCGAAATGGCATTTTAAGTTGTTAACCACTTGCCTGCGATGTCGCACTTTGAATGACAATTGCGCGGTCATGCTACACTGTACCCAGATTCAATTTTTGTCATTTTCTTCACACAAATAGAGCTTTCTTTTGTGTTTAATCACTGCTGGGTTTTTTATTTTTTAATTAAAAAAAAGGACCAAAAAAAATGTGAAAAGTTTCTGTCAGTAAATTTTGTAATTAAGTCATTTTTCTCCTTCACTGATGTGCACTGATGAGGTGGCACTAATATGCTGAACTTCTGAGCACTGATAGGTAGCACTGATGAAAACTGTTAGGTGGCATCGATTGGCAGCACGGATAGGCGGTACTGATGGGCATTGATGGACAGCAGTGATGGGCAGCACTGATAGCCAGCACAGACTAATGGGCACTGATTGATGGCACTTATGGGCAGTGGTGGGCACTGATTGCTGGCACTATTGTAATCAGAGCACTGGAGATTAGTGCCCTGATTACATGTATAGATGTCTCCTGTGAAGAGACATCTATATCTTGTAAGTACCTGTATGTTTATCCCGCATACAGCATCCAAGGTAAAGCAGGCCATACATTATTCAATTTTCTTTCCTTTAGCCAGGGGTTGAAGGAAAGAAAATCACTGGATTCCCCCATTAACACAGACATTGTTGATGGGGGGGGGGGGGGGGGGGGGGATCACTCCCGTTGATAGGGTTGCCACCTCATCCCTTTAAACCCAAACACATATTATTTACACAGGTTCTGAGGCTAATTTAATGCAGATAAGGCACTGAGTTTAACCACTTGCTTGCTGGCGACATTTACCCCATTCCTGCCCAGGCCAATTTTCAACATTCAGCCCTGTCACTCTTTGACTGACAATTGCGCGGTCATCCTACACTGTACCCATATGAAATTTTTATCTTTTTTTTCACACGAATAGAGCTTTCTTTTGGTGGCATTTAATCACCACTGAGGTTTTTTATTTTTTGCTAAACAAAAAAAAAAAAAAAAAAAAGACTGAACATTTTGAGGGAAAAAAAAAAACTATTTTCATAGTTTATTATAAAATTTTGCAAACAGGTAATTTTTCTCCTTCGTTAAAGCGTGCTGATGAGGTGGCACTGATGGGTACTGTGTGGGACTGATGTCCCTTTTACAGAAGTCGGTAATCGGCTTTATTTTTTTCTCCTTAAAAAGAAAAACTGATTACCACCTCCTGTTTACATCATATGATCAGCCGTCATTGGCTGACAGCTAATAATGTGGTAAAGGGCCGAGAACGCCCCTTTACCTCGATCTGTATTCAGCCAAGTCCCAAAGACTCTGTGATCACAGAGGGCATGTGGGCAGCAGGACGCCGCCCATGTACGCCCCCCGGCAATCTAAGCCCACGCTGTAGCCGTCTTTCGGCTATAGCATGAGCAACATGTGGTTAATTACCACCTTAAAGCGGAGTTCCACCCAAAAGTGGAACTTATGCTTTAAGCACTCCTCGCCCTCTTACATGCCACATTTGGCATGTAATTGTTTTGGGGGGTGGAGCAGGTACCTAGTTTTGACAGGTACCCAGCTCCCATTTCCGCTCTCGCCACCTAGGGGACTCCTCCTCTCCCCCTCCCTCCCTGCAATCTTCTGGGACACGGCACAGGTCCCAGAAGATTGCCGGCCACAGAGGAGGCACAGAGTGAAGCCGTAAGCTGTCACAGCTGGGTGCCCACACTTGCAATGCCGGCACCCCAGAGAGGAGCAAGGCTTTGGGCAGCCGCATCGCTGGATCGTGGGACAGGTGAGTGTCTGTTTATTAAAAGTCAGTAGCTAAACTTTTTGTAGTTGCTGACTTTTAATAAACTTAAAAACAAGTGGAACTCCACTTTAACCGCTTCAATACCGGGCAATTTCACCCCCTTCCTGCCCAGGTCAATTTTCAGCTCGGGCACTTTGAGGGACAATTGCGCGGTCATGCAACGATGTACCCAGATTACATTTTTATCTTTTTTTAAGACAGCTAGAGCTTTCTTTTAGGTGGTATTTAATCACCTCTGGGTTTTTTGCTAAACAAACGAAAAAAGACAGAAAATTTTGAAAATAAAAAAAAATGTCTTAGTTTCTGTTATAACATTTTGTAAATAAGTAATTTTTCTCCTTCACTGATGTGTGCTGATAAGGCTGCACTGATTGGCATTAGCAATGTGGATGGTCTCCCCTGTGAGGAAACCAGGCTTATAGGCTCTCCTCATGCACTGTCAGTGTGAGGAGAGGAAAGCTGATAAACGGCATTTTCTATCTACACTGTGATTGGACACAGCTAATCACATGGTAACGAGCCTCTGTCATAGGCTCTTTACCGAGATTGGTGATGTGGTGTGTCCGAGGGACATCACAACACGGATCGGCGTGCATGAGGGGCCCGTTCTAAAGGACGTCATGACGTTCAGTCAGAAAGGTAAAGTCCCCACTCAGCCTATAGCAGAATCATGGCCGGACGGGGGCTTTTAAACCTTAATCAGCTACAGAACCTGTGTAATTAATACATGTTCGGGTTTAAAGGGATG
Source organism: Aquarana catesbeiana (assembly GCF_042186555.1). Lineage (NCBI taxonomy): Eukaryota > Metazoa > Chordata > Amphibia > Anura > Ranidae > Aquarana > Aquarana catesbeiana. The sequence goes on from NC_133326.1 coordinate 139,926,350, forward strand.
AGGTGGCAACCTACCCATTGCGTTATTGTGCTCTGACAGCAGCAGGTTTCCCAGCTGTCAGGATACAATGATCACTGCTGCTATGGAAATGAAAGCTCATGATTCCTCTTTCAGGTGGACTTTGGGTAAAGGATGAGCGAGGAAGGGAGATGAGCGAGGAAGGGAGATGAGCGAGGAAGGGAGATGAGCGAGGAAGGGAGATGAGCGAGGAAGGGAGATGAGCGAGGAAGGGAGATGAGCGAGGAAGGGAGATGAGCAGACATCCCAAGTCTCCCGCATTTCGGCTGCATCTCCTTGACACCCGCAAGTGTCGGGCGATATCCTGGCTGCCGTTCCGATTGTGGGTGCGCGTAGGGTGCCCACATGTCCTGGATTGCCCGGGACTGTCCCGCACTGAGAGAAAGGACTAGGGATCTCTCTCATCTCCCCCCTCTCCCTGTCAGTCTCCCTCTCTCTCAGAGTCAGGCCCCCCCTCAGTCAGCCCCCCGCTCTATCATCTCCACCCGGCTGTCAGCCCCCCTTTCTCTGTCAGTCCCTTGCTTTCTGTCAGTCCCTTGCTTTCTCTCAGCCACCCTCTCCGTCAGTCCTCTCTCTCTACCACCGTCTCTCAGCCCCCCTCCCTGTCCACCACCCTATCTCTGAGCCCCTCTCTTTCTCAGCCCCACTTACCAGTTTCAAGCAGAAACACTGCACATACTGACTCCTACCACCACTTCAAATCACTGAAGTGGTCATGGTGGTTAGAGTGTTCCTTTAATAACTCTCAGGAGAAGTAAACCTCTGTATACTGAATGCATTTAATTTATCACCTAGTTGTGTTAAATTGGTGGGGGTTAAAACTCCCGAAATGAGGTTGGGATGTCTGGATCAGTGAAGAAGGGGGGGGTGGGGGTTGAGTGAAGAAGGGGGGGGTGGGGGTTGAGTGAAGAAGGGGGGGTGGGGGTTGAGTGAAGAAGGGGGGGGTGGGGGTTGAGTGAAGAAGGGGGGGGTGGGGGTTGAGTGAAGAAGGGGGGGGTGGGGGTTGAGTGAAGAAGGGGGGGGTGGGGGTTGAGTGAAGAAGGGGGGGGTGGGGGTTGAGTGAAGAAGGGGGGGGTGGGGGTTGAGTGAAGAAGGGGGGGGTGGGGGTTGAGTGAAGAAGGGGGGGGTGGGGGTTGAGTGAAGAAGGGGGGGGTGGGGGTTGAGTGAAGAAGGGGGGGGTGGGGGTTGAGTGAAGAAGGGGGGGGTGGGGGTTGAGTGAAGAAGGGGGGGGTGGGGGTTGAGTGAAGAAGGGGGGGGTGGGGGTTGAGTGAAGAAGGGGGGGTGGGGGTTGAGTGAAGAAGGGGGGGTGGGGGTTGAGTGAAGAAGGGGGGGGTGGGGGTTGAGTGAAGAAGGGGGGGGTGGGGGTTGAGTGAAGAAGGGGGGGGTGGGGGTTGAGTGAAGAAGGGGGGGTGTTGAGTGAAGAAGGGGGGGTGTTGAGTGAAGAAGGGGGGGTGTTGAGTGAAGAAAGGGGGGGTGTTGAGTGAAGAAGGGGGGGGTGTTGAGTGAAGAAGGGGGGGGGGTGTTGAGTGAAGAAGGGGGGGTGTTGAGTGAAGAAGGGGGGGGGGGTGTTGAGTGAAGAAGGGGGGGGGGGTGTTGAGTGAAGAAGGGGGGGGGGGTGTTGAGTGAAGAAGGGGGGGGGGGTGTTGAGTGAAGAAGGGGGGGGTGTTGAGTGAAGAAGGGGGGGGGGGTGTTGAGTGAAGAAGGGGGGGGGGGTGTTGAGTGAAGAAGGGGGGGGGGGTGTTGAGTGAAGAAGGGGGGGGTGTTGAGTGAAGAAGGGGGGGGTGTTGAGTGAAGAAGGGGGGGGGTGTTGAGTGAAGAAGGGGGGGGGTGTTGAGTGAAGAAGGGGGGGGGTGTTGAGTGAAGAAGGGGGGGGTGTTGAGTGAAGAAGGGGGGGGGGTGTTGAGTGAAGAAGGGGGGGGGTGTTGAGTGAAGAAGGGGGGGGGTGTTGAGTGAAGAAGGGGGGGGGTGTTGAGTGAAGAAGGGGGGGGGTGTTGAGTGAAGAAGGGGGGGGGTGTTGAGTGAAGAAGGGGGGGGTGTTGAGTGAAGAAGGGGGGGGGGTGTTGAGTGAAGAAGGGGGGGGGTGTTGAGTGAAGAAGGGGGGGGGGGTGTTGAGTGAAGAAGGGGGGGGTGTTGAGTGAAGAAGGGGGGGGGTGTTGAGTGAAGAAGGGGGGGGGTGTTGAGTGAAGAAGGGGGGGGGGTGTTGAGTGAAGAAGGGGGGGGGGTGTTGAGTGAAGAAGGGGGGGGGGGTGTTGAGTGAAGAAGGGGGGGGTGTTGAGTGAAGAAGGGGGGGGTGTTGAGTGAAGAAGGGGGGGGTGTTGAGTGAAGAAGGGGGGGGGTGTTGAGTGAAGAAGGGGGGGGTGTTGAGTGAAGAAGGGGGGGGGGTGTTGAGTGAAGAAGGGGGGGGGGGTGTTGAGTGAAGAAGGGGGGGGTGTTGAGTGAAGAAGGGGGGGGGGTGTTGAGTGAAGAAGGGGGGGGGGTGTTGAGTGAAGAAGAGGGATGAGAGAAGAAGGGAGATGCGTCCGGCTTGGCCTCTTACCTGTCACTTGTGTGCGGTGGGAACAGCAGGGGCAGGTGACTGTGTCCGCAATACCAGGAGGGGGCAGCACCGAGCCGCAATCCGAGCAGAAGTCAGACTCCGAGCTGAAACACGTGCGTGATGAGTCCATCCTATGGGGGAGGGGGAGAGTACAGACATGTGACCGGGGTGTGAGGCCGGGACACCCGGGGAGAGAAGTGATACAAGCGGCCTCTCCGCACCTCCTATGGCAGACACACACACAGACCCCGGACTCAGCATGACATAACATCGGACACCTTGTTGTCTCACTTGTGAATGACAAGATATTCCATACACCGATCACTCACACTTTACTCACCCGCTGCCCTCACCTCAATAACTCCCGCACTATCGCACACCACCACTTGCTGCAACTATTACAATTCCTGCACTCCTACCTGTAACCATAGAGTCCTACAGCCATGTGCTCACAGTGCCCTCTGCTGGCTACAGCCCGCCACAACCGCCCGTGGCTGAATTCCAGTAGTAAGAAAAATACAGAAATGGGGTGTTATCTGCAGACGTTTTTGGTGTATATAAAGCGGACATATAGACAAAGCTTTGTTTTCATTTTAGTAAGGGAGGGTTATAACCCCTGTCAGTTTTTTTCCCCATCTGTGTCCAATTTGGGAGATTTCCATTCACTTCCTGTCCCATAGCCAAAACAGGAAGTGAGGAAAATCTGAGGTGTCACCAGAATTAGTGTCCTTATTCAAAGATTTTCCCTCTATTCCTGTTCTGGTGTCAACCCAAAATGTGGGATTTTCTTTTGCTTTCAATGATAATGGTTAACAGGATAAATAGAGAGGGTGAATCTCTGTAACTGGAGCACAGACAGCATTATAAATCAGACAGAGTATTCTAATCCCTTTCCACCCTATGCAAAGCTAAACAAAAAAAGTGTTGCCATTAGTTATAGTTTAACCACTTAGTGACTGCCCACCCCCACAATGTACAGCAGACAGACGGCCGCTGCAGGCAAAGCAACGTATCCGTACGTCGCTGCCTACTTTCAGGTTTTGGGGCACACGCGTGCGGACCCACTGCCCGTTGCGATCGCACACAGTGGGAGCCTGACAGCAAGTCCCAGTGATTGATTCACAGCTGTGTGCAATCACAGCCCAGAGCTCTGTGTTGACAATCAGCACAGAGGAGTTTATTTACTAAAGCTGGAGAGTGCACAATCAGGCTCACTTCTGCATAGAAACCAATCAGCTTCCAAGTTTTAATGCCAAACCTAATTGAGCAAGCTGAGGTTAGAAGCTGATTGTTTTCTCTGCAGAAGTGAGACTGATTTTGTACTCTCCAGCTTTAATAAATAAACCCCAGAGTTCTGTAAAGTCCATACAACAAACAAAAAACAAACACAAAAAAATGTCATATTATAGGAACTACCATAGACCCATAAATGTCATGAATCTCATAATATATGCTGTCCACAAAATATAAAAAATAATGCCACGTTCTACAGCTGTGTATATCTATTCATAGAAAACACCTTTTTCTTTAGCATCCATTGCAGGACACAGGCACTCATAGACTGATGGGTAATACTGCGGCCTACAGGAGGTTTGGAACACTGGCAAACAAGGACACTGCCAGCCTGATATAACTCCCAGCATGCCCTCGTTTTTTTGCTATTGTCCTAGATGGACGGACATGGATATCTTCTCTCTGTTCTGCTAAGAGATGTCTATTTTTTTTCTAGCAATTTTTTTTGTCAGTCAAGTTTGCATCTTTATTTCAATCAAGATTCCTCTACATTACAAGCTCCTTGAGTTGATCTCTATTAGCAGCTATCCAAAACCGCATGTAGCGGTACCCCCGTAGGGGTTGCTGAGTGATTGTGGCCCACCTGTCACGTTGCCCAGCCCGGCATTCATTTCCAGACACTCCAAGACAATGAACAAGTCTATTAGCTTTGTTTTTGTATTTTATTTGAGGGATTAGAACTTGGATGGGATTAAGGAATTCATCAGATGCCCAGAAACAAAAGATTCTTGTGTGGTTTGGGACAATTCAGATATCCTCCTCCTGCACAACACTTCCTGCAGACTACAGTTGTGCTCATAAGTTTACATACCCTGGCAGATTTTATGATTTCTTGGCCATTTTTCAGAAAATATGAATGATAACACAAAAACTTTTCTTTCACTCATGGTTAGTGTTTGGCTGAAGCCATTTATTATCAATCAACTGTGTTTACTCCTTTTAAATCATAATGGCAACAGAAACTACCCTATTGACCCTGATCAAAAGTTTACATACCCTGGTGATTTTGGCCTGATAACATGCACACAAGTTGACACAAAGGGGTTTGAATAGCTATTAAAGGTAACCATCCTCACCTGTAATCTGCTTGTGATTAGTGTGTGTGTGTATAAAAGGTCAATGAGTTTCTGGACTCCTGACAGACCCTTGCATCTTTCATCCAGTGCTGCACTGATGTTTCTGGATTCTGAGTCATGGGGAAAGCAAACGAATTGTCAAAAGATCTGCAGGAAAAGGTAGCTGAACTGTATAAAACAGGAAAGGGATATAAAAAGATATCCAAGGAATTGAGAATGCCAATCAGCAGTGTTCAAACTCTAATCAAGAAGTGGAAAATGAGGGGTTCTGTTGAAACCAAACCACGGTCAGGTAGACCAACGGTCAGGTAGACCAACTAAAATTTCAGCCACAACTGCCAGGAAAATTGTCCGGGATGCAAAGCAAAACCCACAAATAACTTCAGGTGAAATACAGGACTCTCTGAAAACATGTGGTGTGGCTGTTTCAAGATGCACAATAATTAGGCACTTGAAGAAAGATGGGCTGCATGGTCGAGTCGCCAGAAGAAAGCAATTGCTACGCAAATGCCACAAAGTATCCCACTTACAATACGCCACACAGCACAGAGACAAGCCTCAAACCTTCTGGCACAAAGTCATTTGGAGTGATGAGACCAAAATTGAGCTTTGTGGCCACAACCATAAACGCTTCATTTGGAGAGGAGTCAACAAGGCCTATGATGAAAGGTACACCATTCCTACTGTGAAACATAGAGGTGGATCGCTAAAGTTTTGGGGATGTGTGAGCTACAAAGGCACAGGAAATTTGGTCAAAATTGATGGCAAGATGAATGCAGTATGTTATCAGAAAATACTGGAGGAACATTTGCATTCATCAGCCAGGAAGCTGCGCATGGGACGTACTTGGACATTCCAACATGACAATGATCCAAAACACAAGGCCGAGTCGACCTGTCATTGGCTACAGCAGAATAAAGTGAAGGTTCTGGAGTGGCCATCTTATTCTTCTGACCTCAATATCATTGAGCCACTCTGGGGAGATCTCAAACGTGCAGTTCATGCAAGACAGACCAAGAATTTCTAGGAACTGGAGGCTTTTTGCCAAGAGGAATGGGCAGCTTTACCATCTGAGAAGATAAAGAACCTCATCCACAAATACCACAAAAGACTTCAAGCTGTTATTGATGGTAAAGGGGGCAATACACGGTATTAAGAACTGGGGTATGTAAACTTTTGATTAGGGTCATTTAGGTAGTTTCTGTTGTCATTATGATTTAAAAAGAGTAAACACAGTTAATTGATAATAAATGGCTTCAGCCAAACACTAACCATGAGTGAAAGAAAAGTTTTTGTGTTATCATTCATATTCTCTGAAAAATGGCCAAGAAATCATACATTCTGACAGGGTATGTAAACTTATGAGCACAACTGTATCTCTCCTTCTCCCTCCAGCACAATTCTTCAGGCGCAGCTAGCACATAGCTAGGCCCAACTCTGGTTCCATGGTGTAGCAAATAAGGTTCTGGTGCTAACTGCCCTCTTTGATGGATTACTGATCCCAGTCTGCCTGTTGCAGAGCCCCCCCAACCCTGACAGCCCTCCCAGCTGCAGCAGCAAACTTCACTGCCAGTAACATCACAGTCTCTCCCGCTGGCTCTGCATCCAACTCCTGACTGCACACCCCCATTCCTCCCCGGCATGCCTCTCCCAGCTCTCCTGACTGTGCCTGCCACTCATGACACCTGGTGAATCCCTCCTGGAGACTTGCCTGGCAGTATTCCCCGCTGTCCCCTCCTGCTCATGTTCAGGGCACCCCTTGGGTTGTATGGAGTTCCTGTTCAGCTCTGAGCCCCTGGCCTAAAGTCATCCCCCTCAGACTTCCTCAAAGGCCCGACAGCCTAATACTCCATCTCCAGTTCTTCCACCTGAACAACTCCTCCTAGCTGGGCTGACTCTGGGCCTGCCAATCCAGGTTGGGGATTAGTCAGGGCTCCTCAGAACACCCCAGACAGCTCCGCCTCTCTTCCACTCCTTTCTTCTAGAATCCCCTAGAAGCAGAAGGGAAGTAACCGAAAGGTGAAGCTAGCTGTGGGTCACCAGCCTACTCTAAACCACTCCCAGCCCACAGATTTCAGCTAGGCATGCCTAAATCTACCTGCACTGACTAAAAATCTCAACTCTAGCATCTACCTAAGGAGAGGGTGCTACATGTGTATCCTCAGCAGTAGCTTTGAGGTAGTACCCAGGTGCCACTGGACTGGATGATAGCAAGGCTAGCCTGAGATGTGACCTACAGGCACTGGGCTCTGCATTGAGGTGCTTTCCAGATCTAAGTGCACTGTGGTAATTAGGAATTGAGTAAGCACCCTACCTTTGATGCTCCTGTTTGCAGATGACACGTAGATTATACTTGGTTGGTCTCTGCTACTCGCCTAGAGTGACCTGGTCATCTCTGGTGCCTTGAACCATTTCTCCTACCATCAGCTGGTTTGTGAGTCTTCAACACTTAGCCCAGTACACTGAGCTACATTGCCCCTGCCTTGAAATTCAACAAGTCTGATCCTAGGCACATGGGGAACAGTCCTCTTGGTGCCTCTTTTTGGAATAACCCCCTCTAAGTTCTATCGCTGGAGTATGTCACCGCAGTCATGTAGGATTTTATAGGCCAAATTACAACTTTGACCACAGAAGTCATAAGTATACTTATGACACCCTCCCCTTCAGAATCATTATCTGATCTGAAAAACAATAAGAAAAAGAGGGCGCACCAGCCTTGTGCATTATCCTTTAAACATCTTTTTTATTAAAAATACGATACAAATACTACTCACAAACATGTGGAAAAAAGTTTGCAAATACAAATGATCTCCTAGACTGCTAGGCTCTGAGGAAGAAGGTATCCCTTCGAAACGCGTAAGCCGACAGTGGCCCTTGATATCTCCTCTGTACCACCTGGAGTCTGTTTGTCAGCCAACTAATTGTCGTCATCTGGAGATCATTTGTATTTTCTTTTTCTTCTTGTTTTTCTGACTACTAGGATTTCCCTAATCTTGAGGGCAGTGAGGTCTGAAGCATTTTCCAGCATGAACTTTCAGTCCACCTGGTAACTCACTTGTGCGCAGGAGGGTTTGTTTTTCTGCTATCATTATTTGATCTGCCTGAGGCCTTAGCAGCTTTTGAGCTATGAGCTGCCCCTATCTGCTGTTGAGTCTCTGTCAGACTTGAGCCGGATCAAAATTTGGCGGTTCGGAAGGAACCAGCTGAATTTCAATCCATGTATAGGCAGGCTGGTTGTACTAAATTTGATCTATTGATCGACTTCAGTACAACTAGCCTGTCACGTTTATTTTCCTCGATCACTGCTGGCAGCTATAACGGCTGGCAGTGATCATTGTATTCTGACAGCAGGACCTCCCACTGTCAAAATAAAATAGCACAGGAAGAGGGATTCCACTAGCAACACAGTCACCTGTGGTTAAAGGAAAGAAACTTGCATATAGTGTGGCCTTGCAGACCATGGCTATCCATTACTCCCAGGCTAAAAGTGAGCACCTTGGCTCTGATGCATTTCACACCACTTTAAAACTAGAGGATCAACCTGCAGCTTTCACCGGTGCTATTCCCAGTCTAGTCCCTTTTAGGAACCCTAAGACCCCCAAGGCCTTTCCAGTCCACCCACTGTTTTCTCTGGCAGGCCCTGCCTTTCAACCTGCCTTGGCCATGATGGAGGCTTGCTAATTTGTAGCTGAATTGGCTAATGCTATGAGAAGGATTTGAGTTTCCTTTTAGGCTTATCTCTTGCCTAGTGAGCAAGAGATCATGTCTGCAGCCTTAAGCCTTGTACACACGATCCAGTTGTTGGCAGGGGATTGTCTGTTGACAGACCGTTGTCCTAAAATCTGACCATTAGTACGCTCCTTTTGACAATTGTCCAACTTTCTGCCAACAAATGTTGGATGACATGCTAGTAAATTTTCGGCGGACAACGGTTGGTTGTCAGATTTTCTGATGGTCAGTACACAAGTCTGTCACACAAAATTTAAAAATACAAAAACGCATGCTCGGAATCAATGCTCACCAAACGCGAAATTAGCAGAAGGGGACCAAAGGGTGGCGCACAAGAGCTAAAATTCCTCGTAGTACGTCACTACGTTTGTGTTTGTTGCACAAAAATTGTGTACCGTTAGTATGCAGGACAAGATCCAGGCACACGCCCTTAAGACAAAAATCTGATGCTCGTTTGGCCAACAATTGGATCACGTGTACGAGGCTTTACTTTAGTGTATGGATAGGTTGTTCAATGTTTCCCTTTTCATTTCCCATATAAGTCTTGTGTCAGTGAACAAAAAAAGGACTTTTTGGCTGAAGTATTGGGCTGCAGATCCAGCATTCAGAAAGAGTCTACTGTGCATGCCCTTTGATGGACAAGTCTCTTATGTGCTGCCCTGGAGACCCTTATCAAGGATATCACTGGGGGTAAGAGTACCCACCTGTCCCAGCAGAAGAAGCCTAGGGCCCAGGTTGGGAAGAGTCACTCTTCCTCTAAGGCCAAGGATAGTTCCTTCCGTTACTCCCAGGACTCAACCTCCAAAGCCATGTCCAAGCCTGGCACCTAGGCCAACCACAAACCCTGGATTCCCCAACCCTCAGATAAACCTTCACCATGAAGAGTTACCTCCACTTTCCAAAGTGGGGGAACGTCTGTTATGCCGCGTACACACGGTCGGACTTTTCGTCAACAAAAGTCCAACGGACGCTGACGGACTAAAGCTGGCTGGTAATCCGATCGTGTGTGGGCTTCTCCGGACTTTCAATGGACTTTTTCAGCCTCAAATCCGACGGACTTTAGATTTGAAACATGCTTCAAATCTTTCCGACGGACTCGAGTCCGGTCGAAAAATCCGCTCGTCTGTATGCTAGTCTGACAGACAAAATCCCACGCTAGGGCAGCTATTGGCTACTGGCTATCAACCTCCTTATTTTAGTCCGGTGTACATCATCACGTAAGAATTCGACTGACTTTTGTGTGATCGTGTGTAGGCAAGTCTGTTCGTTAGAAAGTCCGCCGCAAGTCCGTCGAAAGTCCGTCGAAAGTCTGTCGGACAGGCTGTCGGACTTTTGTAGCTGAAAAGTCCGACCGTGTGTACGCCCCATTAGCCTTGGTAGACATCTGAAAAGCCAGCATCAAAGATGCCTTGGTATGAGAGGTAGTTTCCAGGGACCTCAAGCTAGATCTCAGCTGTCAGCCTCCTTCTCAGTTTATGTCTTTCAATCTGCCTGTGTCACTGCAAAGATTAGCAGATCTCCATGTAGCCCTTGTGGGTCTTCTGGAGCAAGCGGTCACTGTTCCCATATCTGTGGTGGAACAGTTCCAGGGGTTCTACTCACTGTCTCCAAACTTAAAGGGGGCATCCACCCAGGGGCGGATCCAGAGTCTAGTCTCGGGAGGGGCACTGCCAGAAAATGCGTTTTCATTGTGGGCAATTTATTGGGGAAACGGCTGATGTTTGCGCTTCAATCATCCCGGCACCAGTGTCAGGATGATTGAAGCGCATTTTTTCTATAATTACATTGTAATATAAAATGAAATAGTTCAACTCACCATAATGCAGAATCAGTGGGAGACCTGAGTGTGTCTCTTGCCACGTTACCTGCTACACGTTGCGGATTGTCACTTGCCTGCCACCAGATGCAGATTGCCACTTGCCACGTCACCTGCCACACCTTGCGGATTGCCACTTGCCACATCACCTGCCACACCTTGCGGATTGCCACGTCACCTGCCACACCTTGCGGATTGTCGCTTGCCTGCCACGTCACCTGCCACACCTTGCGGATTGCCACTTGCCACTTCACCTGCCACACGTTGCGGATTGCCACTTCACCTGCCACACCTTGCGGATTGCCACTTGCCACGTCACCTGCCACACCTTGCAGATTGCCACGTGCCACCTCACCTGCCACACCTTGCAGATTGCACTTGCCACGTCACCTGCCACACCTTGCGGATTGTCACGTTGCCTGCCAGTGTGCTGTGTGCTGCTGCTGCAGTGCACTTGACTTGTTGTTAGAGACTCCTCGGAGGCGCTGCTCCAGGCTGCCTGTGTCACAGACAGACTCAGCCACACTCACTGAGTTAGGCTGCTGTCTGCTCTCTCTGAGACTCACTCTGCTCAGTCTGCTTTATGTAATGTAGGAGCCTGGAGGCGCCGCTCCAGGCTGTGTCACAGTCACACTCACACCGGCCGCCGGTCGGCTCGGCTGAGAGTGTGACTGACGCTGATGACGTCACTCGTTGCTAACGCCAGGGCCGCCTGGCGTCTAGCAACGAGTGCAGGGGGAAGAGGCTCCACCCACCTCCTTCCTTCAGTGTTATTGACCGCCGCCGCCCGTACCACACGCGAGTCTCTCTCATGAGAGAGAGAGACTCGGCCCGGCACAGCGGCCGGAGCGGCGCTGCGGCAGGATATATACAATAACATTCAGAGTGTCAGTGAGTGTGTGCTTCGGGGGGGGGCAATTGCCCTGTTGCCCCCCCCCCCTGGATCCGCCCCTGCATCCACCCCATCTTGGATCTCAAGGTCCAAAATGTCTTAATTCTGGCCCAGAGACTGTGCATAGAATCAACCAGGTCTGTTATAGTCTCTTTAACAGGAAGACTTTCTAGCCTCTGTGAATATCAAGAATGTGCACCTGCATGTCTTCAGTCTTGCAGTGCATCTGTGATTCCTTTGTTTTGCTGTGAGCCTTCAATTCTTTCAGTTTGTGCCTCTGACATTTTACTTGTGCTCTGCACAAGTGTTAACAAAGAATCTGCCCCCCATGCTAGCTTTACTGTATTCCCAGGTCACCATCATTGTGGGATATCTGGATGAACTTTTAAGGGAGCATCTGGCACAGGTTCTGTCCTATAATGTAGCTTGAGTCTTGCAAAGGTTAGGCTGGGCAGTGAACCTTTAGAAATTAGCATTCTTCCACGTCATCTGGATCTTCTGTCTCAAGGGCCAGTTTACCATCTTGCTTCACGTTTGCTGGATTTTATGGCATGTCTTTGGAAGCCCAGGTTCTAAGAGACAGACCTGAATCAGTGATTCCCACGATTTTGAAGCCTAGGAAGTGTACTTTGCAAGGTCTTCCATTGCACAATGAAGGCTTATTTCACTTGGTGTGAGGCAAGAAACTCATCCCAGGAAATTCTCAGAGGGACAAAGCCTGTTCTTTCTGCATGTGGGCATGGATCAGCAACAGGCCTTAAAGCGGAGTTCCGGCGAAAAAAAAAAAAAAATAAAAGTCAGCAGCTACAAATACTGCAGCTGCTGACTTTTAGTATTAGGAGACTTACCTGTCCAGGGCGCCCGCAATGTCCTTAACTGAAGCCGATCTGTCCCTCGGTTCCTGGGTGCAGGTGCCGGCATCTTCAGTAAGGGAATCAGAAAGTGAAGCCTTGCGGCTTCACAGCCTGGTTCCCTACTGCACATGCGCGAGTTGTGTTGCGCATTCTTACTGGTCCCTGCTGTCTTCTGGGACCTGTGTGTCTCCCAGAAGACAGCGGGGGGGGATGGAGGAGGGACCGGACATGGTGTAGATCGCCGCGAAAGGTGGGAGCAAATACCTGTATTATGCAGGTATCTGCTCCCCTCTCCCCTCTGAAAGGTGACACCGGGGGGGGGACCAGAAAATTGGGTTGGAACTCCGCTTTAAGTACTATCAAGGTTCAGATTTTGGCAGTTGTGTTTTTTCCCCAAAGACTGCTAGCTTCCTTTTCCTTAATTAAGCTTTTTGTACAGGGTGTCTAACATGTGGCTCGAACTGTTTCCTGTGATTCTATGGGATCTGAATTTGGTTTTCTCTGCCCTTCAAAAACTGCCTTTTGAACCTTTTAGGTATTTTCTCCTTTCTACTCTCACATACAAAGCTGCTTTCTGTGTTGCCTTTACCTTTGCAAGGTGATTGTCTGAGCTGGCAGCCTTTTATTGTAAAAAAACTTTTAGTCTTTCACTAGGACAAGGTGATGTTGAGGCCCAAGACTACTTTTCTACTTAAGGCCTCTCAACTCAACCAGGGCATTTTGCTTTTGTCCCTGTGTACAGCTCCAGTTTATGGGAAGGAGATCACGCTCTATTGCCAGGATTTAGTACATGCTGTGTGTGTCTACCTTGCAGTCACTGCTTCCATTAGAAAGTCTGACTCTGTCTTTGTCTTTCCTTATGGAACTTGTGTCTCCTTCCATTTCTCAGTGTCTCAGACAGACCATCATCCAAGCTAAGTCTCAAGGATCGGGTTCCACCTTTTTCTGTTAAGGCACACTCTACTCAATCTGTGAGTGCTTCTTGAGCTTTTCAGCATCAAGCAACTGTTTCCTAAATTTGCAACGCTGCCACCTGGCTTTCTGTTCAGATGTTCTCCAGGCTTTGCCTGTTGGGATGTTCAGGCCTCGTCAGATGCCAGATTTGAGTGGCAGGCAGACCCCAGTTATGTTCTTTTTTGTGGGTCTGTTAGTGTTTTGTTGCTGTTGCCCACCCATTAGTTGGACTGGTTTTGCACATCCCAACAGTTTATGAATTCCTGTGTCCATCAAAGGACGGTAAAGATACAACTCATTAAACATAGGAAATATGGAGGGACAGGCTGCATTGATCTTTATATTGACTAGACTTGACCAAATCAAATTTTGGATGAAACCTTTCCCTCATATTTTGTGGCTGAACATTGAACAGTCTCTAGTGCTCGCACACAATCTTTTTAATTGCCTCCTAGCTAATCTTTGAAAACCTTATACATTAAAGCCTTTTCCTCTTATGGTGCAAGTGTCCCTCATTGCATGGAGAATTTTAAACCCAACCTCCAAGACACACCTCCAATTGTATCATATCTCTATACCACTTCAGATACTGGAATCCCTCATTCCAGATTTCTCAGTCTCGTCCTGGCAATCCAAAGGCATCTCTACCTATCAAATATCTTTATATGGATTGCTCCCTCAAAAGCTTTGAGGACCTCCTGATAGAGTTTGGCCTGTCAACCCCTGAATGTTTTAAATATACACAAATTGTCCACCTTCTATGCACAACACACAACCAGCTCATAACTATCCCCACTGATGCTGAACAATTTTGTATCTTACCTACTCAAACCAGAGAAACCTCTACATTCTTTAATATCTTTCACAGCAAAACCTCCTTTACAAAGTCCACTCTCTTAAATAAATAGGCGTTAGATCTTTCATCTTTGTTCACAGACTCACAATGGCTCCTTGCTTATAACTAAATATGTAAATCTAATAAATGTATTAAACACTGGGAGCTGATTCAAAAAAATCACTCAGTGATGGTATGTAACCCCATACCGCTTGGCCAAATTCTACCATGCACAGTCCCCTCTATGCTGAAGAGGATGCAGTTCCAAAGGAACGTTAGTTCATATATTTTGGCACTGTAAACACATCAACAGTTTCTGAAGGAAAATATTTTTAATTATTTCTGAGGTTACTGGTATAATCACTTCTCATCCAGCTTTGACCATCTTAAACCTAGGTATAGAGAATTTTCCTACCAAATTTCATACAATTGTCATTCATATTCTTCTAGTGGCTATGATTACTATTACTAGGCCTTGGAAGCAAAACTAAACTTCTAACCCTTCCAAAACTGTTGAGACAGTCAAAACATATTTTATAATTGAAAGAATGTTAGCCATCAAACGAGACAAACTCAGTTTACTCTTGGAGATCATAGGCCCAATGGACTAAACAAGGTTGATGTAATCTGGTATTTTATAACGATCCTCATCCCATTATTACTCTTATTGTTAATATACTGTACTGTATATATCTCTTCTTTTTGTTTTCGTGTTTGTATTTGCTCATGACCATTCTTTTTCACCACTATGTGCTGTTTGTATTTTGTTACTTTTAAAATTCAATAAAAACTCAATGTTAAGAAAAAGAACAGTAAAGACATTTTTGTTCATACTGTACAATGAATTTCTTTTGACCAGTGTCAAAATCCCCTTGTAGGCAGCACTGTATCCTGTATCCAGACTATGAAAAATTCTAGCACAAAAATTCCATTATTGTTAAAATCAATTAAAACATCAAAACAACCCTGACTGAATGGTACCCCAGCTTTACATTTCAAAATAATTTTTTAAAGAAAAATCTAAGTAATGTAGTAAGAATAGCAATGCATCCATATCTTTTCACTCCCAGCATTTACTGAAATATATATGAGAAGCTTACTTTATAGATCCTTGTAAACTTACTTTATGTATCTTTATAACATTGTATACTCAATAAACTTCTTTTGACAAGGAAATATATATGAGAATCTCTTGTATCTACTAAACAAACTAGTTTTCAATTAGGAACACACTTGTAAACTAAAATTCCTCATTAATATTCACCTCCCATTGACTTTAATGGAGTTAGAGGCAAAATTCATTAATTTATTTTTATAGATTTTCTGAGCTCTTGGCGAATCAAACTTTGATGGATTTGCCAAACGCCATCCCTACCCAGCGTCGGTGGGAATTTACAAAATATTGAGCGATGCCCATTTCCTAACCCATGCAGATGTCTTCCCCATGAGGTTCTGCAGCAACATTTTTGCTGTCATGTCATGCTTATCCCCTGGTCCAGAAGGCCCCCTTAGCCAAATTACCCCCTGCCACATTCCAGTGCCCCTACCTGTCTTTCAGAGCTGCACAAAGGAAGCGGGGAACGGCCGCATTGTGTACCAGAGGAGCATGCACACTTTTAATACGTTCCTGCCCAAACCCAAGGGTAGTGAGCTTGTCTTAGCCACAGATACTATGAACACAGGGCCCCCCAGGGGCAATATCCCGCTCCCCCTTGTGTGGGGACACTACTATGACAATATGGTTCTACACCAATTACAAAACATGGGTTATTGTAAAGAACTGCTAAATAGCTAACCAGTTGCCTCTGATTTGCAAGGACAACTCCAAGTACAATTAGTCCCTGGTAGGGTCCCTGTGTATTCAGATTTGTGCATTGATGCTTGGCAGCTCATTAATACTTACCAAGTATCCTGGATTTGCAGAGACAGTCCTCATTTTCAGTAAGTTGGCCAGCAATAGCTGTGTCACAGGATCATAATGTCAGGTTTATAGAGCAGCCTATTCATTTGAACAGGCTACCTTACACACTACAACAGACAGTATATTGTACTTGCTATAGTACTTTTGTAAAGCAGCACACTGCACCACACCGTAGTGTGTTGCTGGGTGTTGCAGTGTGTCACAACATAGGTGGGTTGGGGTGCCATTCAAAATCAATGCAAAAATAAATGAACCCTTATGCTCACCTGTCAATGCTCCTTCGAGATCTGTCACTTACTGCAAAATCCACCAACCAGTTTCTTCTGCACATTCATGGAAATCCCCATTTATTTCCCTTGTGTGTCTGTCTACTGTTCAGACACATAATAGTTAGTCTTTCCAAAGGGTGTTCATATACAGAAGAAAAAAACCCCAGCCAGTAGACTTTGCAGTAATTGCCTAAAACCTTAGCTCCAAACTGTTCTTGATTTCGATGGACTGTCCCTGATTTGGAACAAAGTCCCTCTTTCCTCCTCATCTGTCCCTCAATTTGGTCTGATCTATATAGTTGTATATAAAATGCACTTTTTTATCTTTCAAAAAGTGTTTCCCAGTGCTAAACCTTTAATCAAAATTCTAAATTGCCGCTATCGTAAATGTAAAAAGCCAATATAAAAGAATAGTAGTGGTAAAAAAAAAAGCACTTGTGGGTTTAACAAATTCGTTTTTTTGTATAATTCTCTTTTAACGGGGAGTGGCAAGGGGTGTGTCTTATGCCTACATACCTTTGCTAATAGGTGTCCCTCGTTCCTATCTCAAAAATTTGTGATGTAGACCATGCACACGCGTATGCGCGCCAATGCAGAACGGAATGCCAACGAGCGTGCACTCGCGTGCACCCTGTGACAAGTTCTTGACGCTAGACTGACTATTTAAACTGACACATTCCCCAGGATGGTTTACAGTGTTCCCTGTGATTCATGTTATCCATTTGCCTGTACCTGTTTCAGTTGACCTACCCGGCTTGTCCCTGACTATTCCTGCTATCTGCCTGCATCCGACCCTGGCTTGTCCCTAACTACGCTCCTGCTTGTTCCTTCTGCTACCTTGCTGCCAGCCTGTTGCCGAACCTGCCTGCACCTGACTCTGCTTCTGTGTCCATGTCTGTTCTGGCCTTGTTCACCAGTGTCTTTAGCCAGCCTGCCTGCACCTGGCTGTGCTCCAGTCCACGTTGATATCGTTCCTGCTAGCTGCTGTACCCTTGCTCCAGCCCGTGGCTTTCAAGTACCAGCCTACACCAGTCTCCAGCATGACAGCTGTTCCTGGTTATCCTGTCGGTGTTCCTCCATGACTCTACCATCAGTTCCGGTTAAGCTCCATTGCTGGCAACTCTGCCAGGCACTCTGCATTCTCGCGCCTCCTGTTAACGCTACCAGGGGCCTCGATTCAGAGGTGTAAGAGAGGTCCTCCTCTGCATATCAGACTCCACCATACTCTACCTCAGGTATGTGACAACCGCGCTGCAGCTGAGACTCGCTCAGAGCCCAGCCAGCACAGCCCCCCCCACCTCCCCCGCCCCAGGTCGCAAGCCCGCTCTACAGAATGGAATTGGAGGGGAGGCTAGATCTGCTCCACCTCCTCCCCATGTCCCCCGTGTCTGCCCACAAACCCCGGCGTGCAGCCACTCCTGTGGCTGTGAAGAGGTTGTGTGGGCAGGAACGTCGAAGTAGTGCACACGATGTCACTGCCTGAGCCTCGGGTGAGTGAACTCTCCCCTCTCTCTTTTTCTTCCTTCCATGCACCATAGTGATTCTTCCTGCCTTTCATGTGCCATAGTGATCCTTCCTTCCTGCCTTCCATGTGCCTTAGTGTTTCTTCCTGCCTTCCATGTTCCATAAGGATCCTTCTATCCATGTGCCATAGTGATCCTTCCTTTCTGCCTTCCATGTGCCATAGTGATCCTTCCTTTCTGCCTTCCATGTGCCTTAGTGATCCTTCCTGCCTTCCATGTGCCATAGTGATCCTTCCTTTCATGTGCCATAGTGATCCTTCCTGCCTTCCATGTGCCCTGGTGATCCTTCCTGCCTTCCACATGCCATAGTGATCCTTCTTGCCTTCCATGTGACATAGTGATCCTTCCTGCCATCCACGTACCATAGTGATTCTTGCTGCCTTCCGTATACCATAGTGATCTTTTCTGCCTTCCATGTACCAAAGTGATCCTTCCTGCATTCCATGTGCCATAATGATACTTCCTTCCATGTGCCATAGTGATCCTTGCTGCCTTCCATGTGTCATAGAGATCCTTCTCTCTCCCCAATCTCTCTCCCTAATCAGACTCTAGCTTGTGGCACAGCAATCAAACCATATTTTATAGGTACAAGGAAGCCCAGATTTTGTTTTACCATGGCCCTTAAGCCCCTCCCACTGAAATGTCCCTCATTCTCAAGTTCAAAAGTTGGGAGATACGCCTGAACACTGACAGTGTGTGTCCAGGAATGTACCTCATGTTTGCAGAAGTATCAGCAAATACCCGCTTATAGCGATTGTTTTCTATGGGCAGCTGTACACAACATATGTGGCTTCTGATTTGGGAAATACACCCTAATTTTATGTCAAATGGCCCCAGGCGCACATGTGCATGAAGTCTAAAGGTAATAGCAAGTTTTTTTTTGTGTCAATGTAAGGCAGTTATTTTGTTTAAAAATGTAAAATTGAGAACAGGTCAGCTTTAAAGTGGTTGTAAACCTCAGACATGAAATATGAACAAAGCATATCCCTCTACGTATAGTGTGTACTTGTCTCAATTAAAAGCACTAAGTATCACTTTTGTCTGCTGCTTCATTCCTCTATCAGCATGAATCACCTCTGACACCACAAGAAAAATGGTGACAGGGAAGGGAGCTCCAGGTGATTGACAACCTCAGCTCTGTTCCCGTGTGCTGTGTGAAGGGGGTGTGTCTCTTGCCTCCTATCAGCTCTCAGAGCTCTCCTTACTGAGCTCTGCAGAGTGCAACTTCAGCTCTCCACCCCCCTTTTTCTGACTGCTCAGACAAGCTTTACAATTCATTACTTTGAACGGATGTAGAGAAGAGAAGACTGCAGATAAACAGGTACAACTTGTGTAGGAGGATTTAACCACTAGACGACCACCCAACGCAGTTATACTGCGGCAGGGTGGCTCACCTGGGCAAATCGCCGTAAGTATACGTCGGCCGCTTTATGACCACTAGGGGGCGTGCGCACGCCGCCAGAGGTGCGCCCGCGGCACGAAAATGAAGCCGATGCACGTGCCTGGTGGCCGCAATGTTCGTCAAGCACCCGCGATCGCTCCTGAGAGACACAGAACGGAGGTCTATCAATGTAAACAGACAGGAACGTCGAAGTAGTGCACACGATGTCACTGCCTGAGCCTCGGGTGAGTGAACTCTCCCCTCTCTCTTTTTCTTCCTTCCATGTACCATAGTGATTCTTCCTGCCTTTCATGTGCCATAGTGATCCTTCCTTCCTGCCTTCCATGTGCCTTAGTGTTCCTTCCTGCCTTCCATGTTCCATAAGGATCCTTCTATCCATGTGCCATAGTGATCCTTCCTTTCTGCCTTCCATGTGCCATAGTGATCCTTCCTTTCTGCCTTCCAAGTGCCTTAGTGATCCTTCCTGCCTTACATGTGCCATAGTGATCCTTCCTTTCTGCCTTCCAAGTGCCTTAGTGATCCTTCCTGCCTTACATGTGCCATAGTGATCCTTCCTTTCATGTGCCATAGTGATCCTTCCTGCCTTCCATGTGCCCTGGTGATCCTTCCTGCCTTCCTTGTGCCATAGTGATACTTCCTGCCTTCTACATGCCATAGTGATCCTTCTTGCCTTCCATGTGACATAGTGATACTTTCTGCCTTCCGTGTGCCATAGTGATCCTTCCTGCCATCCACGTACCATAGTGATTCTTGCTGCCTTCCCTATACCATAGTGATCTTTTCTGCCTTCCATGTACCAAAGTGATCCTTCCTGCATTCCATGTGCCATAATGATCCTTCCTTCCATGTGCCATAGTGATCCTTGCTGCCTTCCATGTGTCATAGAGATCCTTCTCTCTCCCCAATCTCTCTCCCTAATCAGACTCCAGCTTGTGGCACAGAAATCAAACCATATTTTATAGGTACAAGGAAGCCCAGATTTTGTTTTACCATGGCCCTTAAGCCCCTCCCACTATCATGCTTGATCACACCCACTTTCTGCTGCCGCGTGCATAGCCGCAGGTTACTGTCTCCCTGAAATGTCCCTCATTCTCAAGTTCAAAAGTTGGGAGATACGCCTGAACACTGACAGTGTGTGTCCAGGAATGTACCTCATGTTTGCAGAAGTATCAGCAAATACCCGCTTATAGCGATTGTTTTCTATGGGCAGCTGTACACAACATATGTGGCTTCTGATTTGGGAAATACACCCTAATTTTATGTCAAATGGCCCCAGGCGCACATGTGCATGAAGTCTAAAGGTAATAGCAAGTTTTTTTTGTGTCAATGTAAGGCAGTTATTTTGTTTAAAAATGTAAAATTGAGAACAGGTCAGCTTTAAAGTGGTTGTAAACCTCAGACATGAAATATGAACAAAGCATATCCCTCTACGTATAGTGTGTACTTGTCTCAATTAAAATCACTAAGTATCACTTTTGTCTGCTGCTTCATTCCTCTATCAGCATGAATCACCTCTGACACCACAAGAAAAATGGTGACAGGGAAGGGAGCTCCAGGTGATTGACAGCCTCAGCTCTGTTCCCGTGTGCTGTGTGAAGGTGGTGTGTCTCTTGCCTCCTATCAGCTCTCAGAGCTCTCCTTACTGAGCTCTGCAGAGTGCAACTTCAGCTCTCCACCCCCCTTTTTCTGACTGCTCAGACAAGCTTTACAATTCATTACTTTGAATGGATGTAGAGAAGAGAAGACTGCAGATAAACAGGTACAACTTGTGTAGGAGGATTTAACCACTAGACGACCACCCGCCGCAGTTATACTGCGGCAGGGTGGCTCACCTGGGCAAATCGCCGTAAGTATACGTCGGCCGCTTTATGACCACTAGGGGGCGTGCACACGCCGCCAGAGGCACGCCGCGCAACGATAACGAAGCCGATGCACATGCCTGGTAGCCGCAATGTTCGTCAAGCACCCGCGATCGCTCCTGAGAGACACAGAACGGAGGTCTATCAATGTAAACAGACAGATCTCCAGACTGTCAGAGGCGAGGAGACACATCTGTTGTTCATACTAAGTATGAACAGCGATTGGTCTCCTCCTTCAGGCAATCCCATCACCCCACAGTTAGAATCACTCCCTAGGACGCACATTTAACCCCTTGAGCGCCCCCTAGTGTTAACCCCTTCACTGCCAGTGACATTTATACAGTAATCAGTGGCTATTTTTAGCTCTGATCGCTGTATAAATGTCAATGGTCCCAATAAAGTGTCAAAAGTGTCCGATCTGCCCGCCGCAATGTCGCAGTCCCAATAAAAATCACAGATCGCCGCCATTACTAGTAAAAAAAAAAATTATAATAAAAATGCCATAAATCTATTTTGTAGACGCTATAACTTGCGCAAACCAATCAATATATGCTTATTGTGATTTTTTTTACCAAAAATATGTAGAAGAATACATATCGGCCTAAACTGAGGAAGAAATTCGTTTTTCTATTTTTTTGGGGGGAATAGTTATTATAGCAAAAAGTACAAAATATAGCTTTTTTTTCCAAAATTTTTTTGTTTTATTTTTTGTTTAGCGCAAAAAATAAAAATCGCAGAGGTGATCAAATACCACCAAAAGAAAGCTCTATTTGTGGGAAAAAAAGGACATCAATTTTGTTTGGGTACAACTTTTCACGACCGCGCAATTGTCAGTTAAAGCGACGCAGTGCCGTATCGCAAAAAAATGGTCTGGTCAGGAAGTGGTTAAAACCTTCCGGGGCTGAAGTGGTTAATCTCTGTGTATCACCTGAGGCCAGTCACTTCACTGGGTATATGTGAGGGCTTACAACCACTTTAGGTGAACCTCCTATTATGGTAGTATGGTGGCTGTTATTGTTGGCTTATTTTTGAAGATACAGGTTTCAGCGCTACAATATAATCTTGATCCTTCTTCTATATTTGGTGAGTCATGAACCCGAAACAATCACGCCTATTGCAGCTGTCTAGGCACGTACTAGTTTCTAGTTAATGACTTAGCAAATAATTAAGCAAAGATAAAGATAACTGGCTCTTAGAATTCCTTCAGTTTCTTGAAAACTTGAGGCAGAAAAAAAGACCCAAATTAATGCATCGCTGTAATTATTAATAAATCCTTTATTGTATTTTTGTAATGCAAGCAGTGTAAGTACCTGGTATTGACTTATGCCCTGTACACACGACTGGACTTTTTGGCAGACTAGGTCCGACGGTGTTCCCGACAGACTTCCGGCGGACTTACGACGGACTTTCCTACCGAACGGACTTGCCTACA
Organism: Aquarana catesbeiana; assembly: GCF_042186555.1. Lineage (NCBI taxonomy): Eukaryota > Metazoa > Chordata > Amphibia > Anura > Ranidae > Aquarana > Aquarana catesbeiana. Next base: position 139,948,759 of record NC_133326.1, read on the forward strand.
CATGACCGGACTTTCCGGCAGACTAGGTCCGCTGGTCTTCCCGACGGACTTTCGACGGAGTTATGGCGGACTTCCGAATGAACGGACTTGCCCACACACGGACTAAAGTCCGTTCATTTTGAATGTGATGAGGTACAACGGGACTAGAAAAGGAAGTCAATCTCGCCGCTTTTATTGGCGAGATTGACACCTTGCGAGCTCCGTCATGGGGCATACCAGGCCCTTAGGTCTGTTATGGATTTTAAGGGTCCCCCCAAAATCCATACCAGACCCTTATCCGAGCATGCAGCGTGGCCGGTTAGGAAAGGGGGTGGGGACGAGCCAGCGCCCCCCCCCCCTGAACCGTACCAGGCCGCATGCCCTCAACATGGGGGGTGGGTGCTTTGGGGGAGGGGGCGCCCTGCGGCCCCCCCACCCCAAAGCACCTTGTCCCCATGTTGATGAGGACAAGGGCCTCTTCCCGACAACCCTGGCCGTTGGTTGTCGGGGTCTGCAGGCGGGGTGCTTATCGGAATCCGGGAGCCCCCTTTAATAAGGGGGCCCCAAGATCCCGGCCCCCCACCCTATGTGAATGAGTATGGGGTACATCGTACCCCTACCCATTCACCTGGGGAAAAAAGTGTCAATAAAAAAAACTACACAGGCTTTTAAATTAATTTATTAGGCAGCTCCGGGGGTCTCTTCTGACTTTGGGGGTCTCTTCCGACTTCTCTGCTCTCTTCTCCGCTCTCTCCGGTTCTTCTCCCGGTGTCTGGTTCTTCTCCCGCTCTCCGGCCTCTTCTCCCGGTGTCCGGTTCTTCTCCCGCTCTCCGGGCTCCTCCGCTATCTTCTGCTCTTTTGACACTCTTTTGCTAGCGGTGGCCCGGTCTTCTCCGTCGTCTTGTTCCCTCTTCTCTTTTTCCGATGTTGACACAATTCTCTCTCCCGCTGTAATGCTGTGTGTGCGGTGCGCAATGACTTATATAGGCATGGGGCGTGATGTCACCCGGTGACCCCGCCCCTTATGACGTCACAGTCCCGGGGCATGTGTACCCGTGTGTACGCGGCATTAGTATTACCATCTTACAGTCCCTGGTGCATCAGATCTCAAGACTGGGAGAGGGACAGGCAGCATATACCGCTGCTAAAACGACAGTAAAGCGGCGCTAAAAATAGCGCTGTTTTACCGCCGGCGCCCGCACCGGCCCAGTGTGAGAGGAGTCTAAGTGAAAATGAAAGGGAAGCAGAGAACGCTCAGGTCTCCTCCCCTGCCAGGAAGGACTGTGCTTGTGTGGCAGAACTATGTACATCTCAGTCTCATATAAATGGGCTTTATGTTCAAATGCTGCCCTTTGTGAATTAAAGTGGAATTCCAGTCAAACTCTAACTACTCTTAAAAACACTCTCTCCCCTCCTCCTAACACCAATTCTGAATAGCCTGTGTAGGAAAAGATCGGTATACTTACCTATTTTAAGCCCGCTCTGGTCCGGTCACGTGATTGGCTTCCCTCGATCAGCCGTAGGGGAGAGGATGGAACACAGAAAACAGATGGGCCATTAAAGCCTATGGGTGACGTCAAGGCTCAGGTATTACCAGCCATTGTCAGTGCGCTCTTCTCTCCTCTCCCCTGCAGCCGGCTGACACAGGGGAGGTCACATGACCAGACTGGACTGGCCTGAAAATAGATAAGTATATTGGGACTGCAACTAAGGATTATTTTCCTAATCGATTAGTTGGCCGATTATTGTTTCGATTAATCGGTTAATAACCTTAAAAAAAGTGTGGTGTATAATTTAGTTAATATGTAAAGTTTAAAAAAAGGCAATTTATTCTTAAATATCTCTATGCAATGGTAAATATAAATAACCAACTATATGGTTAGGGAACAAAATCTCTAATCCACTCTGAGAATAAGAGATATATTGTATATACTATTAGAGGTTGACTATAAATATCATCAGACTCAGATCACATTTTTTATTTAAGGAAAAAAAAAAAGTTAAAGAACTGTTTGGCAGATTTTCAGACAGAACTGTAATATATTATATGCTGGCCATACAAAAACAATGTCTTCCTTCAAAAAAAAGTAATTTTAATAAGGTTCGTCTGATTTTCTAATCGTTAGTGGGGTCAAATCGACGTTCGTTTTCAACCACAGTGACAGGAAGATTTAGAAATGATAGAAAACTTCTTGGTCAAAGAAATTTTCAGACAGTGTATGCGGTTTTCATTCAAAAATTACATTCATTTTAAAACTGGATGTTAAAAGCAAGTCTAAATTTCAAACTACATTCTTTCATTCAGCGAATGTACAAAGATTTTTCGTATGAATATTCTCATCTGGAAATCGATACATGCATGGCCAGCATAAGGCTTGGTTCAAACCTACGCAGTTTGCTTTTGGTCTGTTTCTGCAGTGCTTTTTGCTGTGCGTTTTGATTTTTGTGCACGTGATTTTTCTGCGATTTGTATTTTTTATGCTTTTATTTTGGCCAATTTGTTGTTGGGCAGATTAGAAAACACAAATTGCTGCAAAAAAATGCACTACATGTGTTTCTGCAGCTTCTCCATTGAAGTACAGTGGACCTTGGATTACGAGCATAATCCGTTCCAGGAGAATGCTCGTAATCCAAAGTACTCGCATATCAAAGCGAGTTTCCCCATTGAAGTCAATGGAAACGAAAATAATTAGTTCCGCATTGACTTCAATGGCATGCAATACCGCATGCGGCCAGAGGTAGGGGGGCGCCGGAGAGCCTCGGAAACGGCTAGAAAGGCCCGAGGACACCTCGGCTGACCTCGGCAAACCTCGGAAAGACTCCGTTCCCGAGGTTTGCCAAGGTTAGCCGAGCCGTCCTCGGGCCTTTCCATGCCCCGGTGCCCCCCGACCTCAGGTCAAACGTGGCATTGCACACGCTTTGGCCTGAATCGTGCCGTGTTGCGAGACAACACTCGCAAACCGAATTACGATTTTTAAAAATACAGTGCTCGTATTGCGAAACGCTCATTAACCGCCTTACTCGCAATCCGAGGTTCCACTGTATATTGAACCAAAAAAGCACCGTTTTGCGTTGAAAAAAGTCCTTGACCTTTTCCAAATACACAGCGGCTGAAAAAAGCACAGATATGAACGTGTCTAATAGGAAACCATGTTAAATGAAAGCACCAAAAAACGTATAGGTGTGAACCAGGACTAAGACGATTAGTAGCAGCATGCTTTTTTTTTGGTATCACCTGTCATAATGGGGTTAAAAAAACTATAATTAGCCCTTTATAGTACAAAAAGAGCAGGTAATCGCTACTATAAGGGGTTCATTTATACTGTGAAACAGTGAAAGTAATAATATATATTACTTATATCATATATATAATAATAAATACACATACTGTAGATATAGGATATATGGGCATTTTAACTAGGAATCAGACATGAATATATATGAAGGGTGGAAGGGAGATATAAATCTTTTATATTAAAGTAGTCTTAAAAGCTGAGACTTTTTTTTTTTCATGGTCATGATCATTTTAAATATAATGCACAATACTGGTAAAAGTTTACTTTAAATGTAATTTGTAATGCCTTCTATTACCTCCAGTCTATCAGCCTCTACCTTCTCTTTGTTCAGATGCTGATTTTCAAAGACTCTTTAAAGTCTTGTTTTTTTTTAGTTAAAAACAACAAACATGTCATACTTACCTGCTCTGTGTAAGTATAAGTATAGAAAGTGTCCCTATAGCAAAGTAAAGAAAACTTCTGCCTTTAGAACCAATCACTTCCTGCCTAGGACTACATGTCCCATAAGACATTGCTCCTCACATACACAAGTTCTCAGGCACTTACTGACATGTATGAACGGTGTACTGAGCTGTATGTGTGCTGCACTGCAACACCTGATATGTAAACAAATAATGCATTCTGTATGCTGACCAACTAATCGGCTGGCCGATTAATCGATTATGAAAATAGTAATCGATTAGTTTCATAATCGATTCGTTGTTTCGGCCCCAAAGTATATACATATTTCTTACACAGGAATAGGTGTTTATACGGGGTGGGAACATTTTCTGGTTTGGCCAGAATTCTACTTTAACCACCTTACCCCCAGGCCAATTCTGACATTTCTGTCATGCATGTAAGAATCAGCATTTTTTTTTATTAGAAAATTATTTAGAACCCCCAAACATTATACATATTTTTAAATTAGAGACTCTGGAGAATAAAATAACGGTTGTTGCAATTTTTTTTATTTTGCGTAATTTTTGCGCAGCCATTTTCAAATTTTTAGGAACAAAATACTGTACACGTTAGTGAATTATAGTGCACACAAACACAATACAATACCCGTTTTTTGGTAAAATATAAAAGCTGATGTTACACCGAATAAATAAATACCTAACGTGTCATGGACTTTTGCTGGCGAAATTCCCGCCAGCAAAAGATTGAGAGCAGGTTCTCAATTTTTCGGTCGGAAATTCCGATTGTCTGTACCAATTTCGACACGCAAAACTCCTACGCATGCTCGGAAACAATTCGACACATGCTCAGAAGCATTGAACTTCATTTTCTCGGCTAGTCGTAGTGTTGTATGTCACTGCGTTCCTGACGGTCGAAAGTTCAAAGAACTTTTGTGTGACCGTGTGTATGCAAGCCAAGCTTGAGCGGAATTCCGTCTGGAACACGAGCGGAATTTCCGTTGGAAAAATCCTGGATGGTTTTTCTGACGGAAATTCCGCTCGTGTGTACGCGGCATAAGTCTTCACAGGTTACCAGCCTAGAGTTACACAGGAGGTCCAGAGCTCTCGCTCTGACATTTGTGGCGATACCTCACATGTGTGGCACGATTACTGTTTACATATGCATGCGGGACTTACGTAGGTGTTCGCCTTTTTTTACTTTTATCATTTATTTTATTTAAAACGTTTTTGTACTCTGTCCCCCTAATTTTTTTTATCAACTTTATTGCTATCACAAGGAATGACCAACATCCCTTGCGATAGCAATAAGCATGACAGGTTCTCTTTTTGGAGGGATCTTACTGACGCATTTGTGTTCTGCTGGCGGGGAGTGCGGGGAGCCATCCCCTATCGGCAGAATACAATGATCACAGCAGTGATCAGGTGAGAAAAAACCTGACAGGCTGGTTGTACTGAAGTCGATCGATGGATTAACTTCAGTACAACCAGCCTGCCGATAGACGGATCGAAATTTCTGGCTTTAGCCTTTAACTGTATGAGATTTAGGACCATGTCATATGATCTTTTCAATGGCGACAACTCAACAGCACCTGGAACACTAACAAACCCCCCTGTTTTAATGGAGTCACTTCCTCGCTAGACAGACCAGCAATATTACTTCACTGGTGAGAGAGATTCAACTGCATTCCAGCTTCTCCCAATGTGTTGCTAGCAGCAGCGATGCCCATGTGATGTCAGCTTTGTTTACTAATGCACTGTTTATTATAAACATTTTTTTCCAGAAATTACTAGCCTTGCGACTTTTCTATCCTTTATTCCATCTCAATGCTGCTGATCTCCTGTGGTCTTGTCAGCCACTTCCTGACTACCTGCATGTACTCCAGCAATGGCTGCATGGCATTTCTCAGGGCTGGTGTTCTGATAGTTGACACAGCCCCTTGTAGGCTCCATCACAAAGCCACATTACAAGGTGACAAACAAGTACAATTGGGGCACAAGGACAGTGCTGTCACCTTATAACAGAAAGTGCCAGAAGCAGGACCTTATGGCAGGAGCACCAGGCATGTTAGTAAAAGCTGCAGATATAAAAATATTGAAAATCATTTCAACATTTTAATGCAATCCTGTCACTATTGGGTCCAAAGTAAAGTAAGGGCAGCCAAGATAATGAGATCATATAATATAGAAACATAACAGAGAGATGACAGATAAGAACCAGGTGGTCCATCGAGACTGCCCTCCTATTTTTGTATGCTTACCTTTCCAAGGGCTCATGTCTTAAAACTCTGCCATGTTGAAGATCTCTGGCAGCTTCAGGTATGAGACTTTCAGGTGTGTTGAATAGCTGCACCCCTGATGCATGCTGTGGTTTCTTCCACTGGCCCCTATGTTGATACAAGAAGTATGAGACAAAAGAAGGAACCATAGGGCTTAGCAGGGGAGAAAGTATTTCACACACCCAGAGGTGTCAGATACCTGGAGTGGCTGGAGATCTGTAATGTAGTGGAGTTTTAAGACGCTGGTAACAGAAAGGTAAGTATAGATCAGGGGTGTCCAAACTTTCTAAGCAAAGGGACAATTTACTGTCCCTCATACTTTAGGGGGGCTGGACTTTGGCTAGTAGGCGTAGAAAATGCCCCAGCATCATTGCCCCATCATTGGTTTTAATAGGAGAAATAGTGTTCCGTTGATGGTGTCAGTAGGGGGAATGGTGCCCCATCATGGGTATCAGTTGGTGGAATAGTGCCCCAAGGGCCAGATAAAGGCAAGCACAGGGCCACATCTGCCCCCAATGCTGCAGTTTGGAAAACACTGGTATTGATCAACGCCTTTTACAAGCTGCCTTTACTTTGAACCCCCTATGACAGGGTCACTTTTTTGACATTTTAGCTCCCATTCATGCTTCAGTTGATTTTGAAGCTTTCTTTGCGTATGAATGCAGTTTTTAATGTGTTTCAAGCATCAGGTATTTTTGTTTTGGTCAATAGAAAACAATATCATCCATGACTTTGTATGACATTGTCGTCCTTGTATCTGCTTCCCGTTTTTTCTGTGTGGTGTGTTTGCTCTGTCAGGGCTCTTGAGCCATGTCTGCTATGCTTATTTTTCCCAGGCCCTCTGCCCCTTCTTGCAATGGGTGTCACTGGGGTCTGTAGAGATTCTTGTGGGTCCTCACCAGCATGGTCACTCCTAACTCCTCCATTTTGTTCACAGGTCTTATAGTGGCCAGACATGCTTCAAATTTTTAAAACATCTTTGATTTGATCAAAACAATTGAATCTGCAAAAAAATCAAATAGCCACAACTTCTCTTCTGATCGATTTAGGCTCAAACTGAATCGATGGACCAAGGCAGAAAATTTTGATTGTTTTGCATCTGCTGGCAGCAATGAAATACCTTGTTCATGAATACGATCATATTTTGATCAATCAGATTATGCGATTATAATGTAAACAGAAATGCTATTGATGACTTATGATCATAAGTTACAATCACATCATAAATATCGATCGACATCCACTTCCCCGTATGTGGTGCATGGATTAAATGGGTTGTCAAATACAGATCAATTATTCCAATCAAAAGAGATATGTCCGAAAAGAAGTCGATCACTTATCAAAGTGTGTATGGGTACCTTTAGGTTGCTAAGAAAAAGATAAATGTGCTAAAGCTTTCGTTTCTTTCATTTTCAGGTGCTCCAGTTGGCCGCTTCTCTGCCTTTTGGCTAAAATCAGGTGTAACATCTGTTCTTTTCAGTGTGCAGACTTCTTTGGCTAGGTGGACCTCAATGTATTTTGCCCCCTTTAGGAGTCTTGCACCCTGGGGTTTCAGGGAAGGGTCCTTCCTCTTCGGGGTCGGGGGGGGGGACCATATGACACACCCCAGTGTATTTTTTTCACATGCACTTTTTCGGTACACTTCGGTGTCTTATTTTAGGTCACTGCGGGTTCGAAAGGAAAACAAAAAATGTAAGTGGTGCCAAAAACATAATTTCTGGCATGTACTTGTTTGTGCAACAAGCGGTAGCATGGAACTCAGGTCTGAATGGGAACCATTTAATATCATAAGAATCCTCATGTCTAGTATCACAAAATTCATAACAAATGGCTCCGGGGGGAATGGCGGCTTACTGATCGGGTGACATATGAAGCGTCTATGGCCTCATGGACATTTGCAGGCATTTTATATGTAATGCGTAAAATTCAAGATGTTTTCCTGTATCCAGGGGTCTCAGCTGGCGTGTACATCCTGCCATACAAGTGAACAGCTGTATGCAGCCATAGCCGTGTAAACGCTGATGTCTACTTGTGCATAGGTTTTATTTCCCAAAAGCATTGCCTTTGTGCTGGGGAAGTACCTCGAACATGGATGCACAGGTAAATGGCAATGTACAGAAAGATCAGCATTTACATGACTGCATACAACCATTCACTGGTATGGCAGGCTGTATACGTCAGCCGTGGCTCTGGCGGGAGTCAGCAACCTGTAGATTGGACAGGTGACTGGTAGATCGCGGTCTGGTCCTGCTGAGACAGTTTAGCGTTGGCAAAACCCTATAGTGAAGATGTGTTTTTATCATCCTCACCCCCAACCGCATCCCTTTTAGCTGCAGTGGCCAGGGGTGTACACATGTCGCAGCCACAGCAGGAGTTATACGCCCTGTCATGGTTGGTGTAGCGCCTGCCAAGTATGACCCATTCAAGTGAATAAGGCCACTTTGCAAGTGCCCTGCAACCTTGTACAGTACAGCAACATTTACTTGAATTGGTCACGATTGACAGGCAGTAGCATCCACCAAAAGCAACAAGTGGCTTAAAGAGGAGCTCCAGGCTCCTGATCGCGGCCGTTTACCATGTGATCGCTCCGTCAAATGACGGAGCGATCACATGTAAACAAACCGGCGTCTGTGAGAGGGGGAGGGATCGGATGGCAGCAGCGCTGTTGGCTGGATGTGTAGTGCCCACAGCGCTGCTCAGTGACATCCAGCCATCCCCCCCATGCTCAGCAATACCCAGGACTACTCTGCAATACTCTGCAATACACAGAAATACCCTGCAATACTCTGCAATGCCCCGCAATTACTCTGCAATGCCCCGCAATACTCTGCAATGCCCTGCAATACCCCGCAATACTCTGCAATGCCCTGCAATACTCTGCAATACTCAGAAATACCTTGCAATACTCTGCAATGCCCCACAATACTCTGCAATGCCCCGCAATACTCTGCAATGCCCTGCAATACTCTGCAATACTCAGAAATGCCCCGCAATACTCTGCAATGCCCCGCAATACTCTGCAATGCCCCGCAATACCTTGCAATGCCCCGCAATACCCTGCAATGCCCCGCAATACTCTGCAATGCCCCGCAATACTCTGCAATGCCCTGCAATACTCTGCAATGCCCTGCAATACTCTGCAATGCCCCGCGATACTCTGCAATGCCCTGCAATAGTCTGCAATACTCTGCAATACCCTGCAACACTCTGCAATACCCTGCAACACTCTGCAATACCCTGCAATACCCTGCAACACTCTGCAATACTCTGCCATACCCAGCCATACTCTGCAATAACCAGCCATACTCGGTGATACCCAGCCATACTTTGCCATACTTTGCCATACCCAGCCATACTGGGTGTACTCGGCCTCTGTATGTGACCAGGCTGTGGAAGTCTCACACATGTGGTATCGCCGTACTCAGGAGGAGTCGGAGAATCTATTTTGGGGTGTCATTTTTGGTATGTACATGCTATGTGTTAGAAATATTGTATAAATGGACAACTTTGTGTTAAAAAAAAATGCGTTTTAACCACTTCCTGCCCGCCGGCCGTCATACGACGTCCTTGACTTTGTGTGGGGATATCTGAATGATGGGTGCAGCTACATTCAGATATCAGCTTTTTCAGCCGGCGATTCCCTACACCATAATAATGATCATAGCGGCTGTTCCACTGCTTGATCGTTCTTACGGGGAGGTGAGAGGGGACGTCCCCCCCCCCTCCCGCCACCCTCAGGTGCTTCTACCGACTCACCGCTACGATCGAAGGCAGGATCTTTTTTTTATTTTTTTTTTTTTATTTCAGGCTTCCCAGCCTAGAGGTGGGATGTGGGGTCTTATTGACCCCATATCTCACTGTAAAGAGGACCTGTCATGCCATATTCCTATTACAAGGGATGTTTACATTCCTTGTAATAGGAATAAAAGTGATCAAAAAAATTATTTTTTGGAAAAAAGCATCAAACTAAAATAAATAAAGTAAAATGAACAATAAAAAAAAAAAAAAAAAAAAAAAAAATTTCCCCCCCGTGTCCTCGCATGCAGAAGCGAACGCATACGTAAGTCCCACCCACATATGAAAATGGTGTTCAAACCACACATGTGAGGTATCGCTGCGATCGGTAGAGCGAGAGCAATAATTTTGGCCCTAAACCTCCTCTGTAACTGAAAACATGTAACCAGTAAAAAATTTTAAAGCGTCGCCTATGGGGATTTTTAAGTAGCGAAGTTTGGCGCCATTCCACGAGTGTGTGCAATTTTGAAGGGTGACATGTTAGGTATCTATTTACTCGGCATAACTTCATCTTTTACATTATGCAAAAACATTGGGCTAATTTTACTGTTTTTTTTTTTTTAAAGCACAAAACTGTTTTTTGTTTTTTTTTAAAATGCGTTCGAAAAATTGCTGCGCAAATACCGTGCGAGATAAAAAGTTGCAACGACCGCCATTGTATTCTCTAGGGTCTTTGCTAAAAAATATATATAAACTTTTGGGGTTCTATGTAATTTTCTAGCAAATAAATGATGATTTTTACATGTAGGAGAGAAATGTCAGAATTGGCCTGGGTGCTCCAGAACGTCTGAAGGTGCTCTGTGCATGTTGGGCCTCTGTATGTGGCCACGGTGTCTAAAAATTTCACGCATGTGGTATCGCCATACTCAGGAGTAATAGCAGAATATGTTTTGGGGTGTAATTTGTGGTATGCATATGCTGTGTGTGAGAAATAACCTGCTAATATGACAATTTTGTGAAAAAAAAAATCTTGATTTTGCAAAGAATTATGGGAAAAAATGACAACTTCAAAAAACTCATCATGCATCTTTCTAAATACCTTGGAATGTTTTCTTTCCAAAAAGGGGTCATTTGGGGGGTATTTGTACTTTTCTGGCATGTTAGGGCCTCAAGAAATTAGATAGGCCGTCTGTACTTCAGGTGTGATCAATTTTTTAGATATTGGCACCACAGCTTTTGGACTCTATAACTTTCACAAAGACCAAATAATACACACCGGTTTGGGTTATTTTTACCAAAGATATGTAGCGGTATAAATTTTGCCCAAAATATATGAAGAAAAAATTACTAATTTGCAAAATTTTATAACAGAAACAAAGAAAAATGCATTTTTTTACAGAATTTTCTGTCTTTTTTCTTTTATAGCGCAAAAAATAAAGAACCTAGCGGTGATTAAATACCACCATAAGAAAGCTCTATTTGTGTGAAAAAAAGGACAAAAATTTCATTTGGGTACAGTGTTGCATGACTGAGTAATTGTCATTCAAAATGCGAGAGCACCGAAAGCTGAAAATTGGTCTGGTTATTAAGGGGGTTTAAGTGCCCAGTGGTTAAGTGGTTAATATTAGGACACTAAGACCCCTTTCACACTGGGGCCACGGCTGCGATAGCGCTAAAGCGCCACTTGTTTTAGCGCACTTTACTGCTATTTAGCTGTGCTTTTCGGCCACTAGCAGGGCGCTTTTAACCCCAAAAAAGGGCTTAAAAACTGCAGTTTTGTGGCACTTTCAAAGCGCTGCCCATTCATTCCAATGGGCAGGGGCGGTGTAAAATACAGCGTTCCCAACCCGCCCCAAAGATGCTGCTTGCAGGACTTTTTTTCCTGTCCCACAAGCGCACCGCCCCAGTGTGAAAAGTCACACTGGAAGGAATGGGAGGCGGTTTTTAGGCACTTAGCAGAGGCTATTTCCAGCTCTAAAGTGCCTGAAAACCGCCCCAGTGTGAAAGGGGTCTTACTGGTCCACGTCCAGCGATGTCTTCACCCGAGCCGATTTTTCAATCGGCTATCGGATGCTGCCGCCGCCATCTCCACTGAGAGGAACTGGCAGTGAATCCTTCCAGCTTTACAGCCAGCTCCCTACTGCACATGTGCAAAGCGCGCTGCACTTTGTGAATGGCCTGGCGGCGGGGGGAAGGAAGAGGGGAGCCAAACTTCCGGCTGATCTTGCTGCTGCTGGATCGGCCAGACGTGAGAGTGGGTACCTGCCAAACCAGGTACCCACTCCCCCCGGAAAGGTGCCAAATGTGTCAGCAGAGGGGGGAAGAGCAAACAAGCAGAGCTTCCCGTTTTGGGAAGAGCTATTTCATGTGTACACCTTTTGATGTTGCCTCAGCAGCTAAAGGGGATATGGATTAGGAGTGGTAAAACTGCGACTCAACCGCAGGGTTTTACCACCTCCAGCTGCACATGTGAACGAACCCTAAGGGTGCCAATGGCAATTGCAGCTAAGACCCCTTTTACACTGAGGCGTTTTTCAGGCGCTAAAGGCCTAAAAATAGCGCCTGTAAAACTCCTCCCCTGCAGCCCCAGTGTGAGAGCCTGAGTGCTTTCACACTGGAGCTGTGCGCTTGCAGGACATTGGAAAAAGTCCTGCAAGCGGCACCGCTCCTCCACCACCCCTGCCCATTTGAAATGAATGGGCACCACTGCCGAAGTGCCTGCAAAGCGATTCGGCATTGGCGCTTTTAACCCTTTCTGCGGCCACTAGCGGGGGTTAAAAGTGCCCCGCTAAAATGAAGGTGAAGTGCCGCTAAAACTAAAGTGGCCCACGGCTCAATGTGAAAGGGCTCATTTACAAGTGCAGCGGGCACTGCTGCTCCTCTGAAAAGGTGGCGACGTGTTGCCTCCTCACCACCTGATTTAAACCCGATTGCCATGCAATTCACCCCATTGTGACACAGTAGTACGGCAATTAGAGTTTTACATCAGGAGTGAGGAGGCGACACTGTGCCTGGTGACTTCTGCCATGTTGTTCAGGTAGATTTCCACCTCCCGCCCCTGCGCTATGGCATTGGAAAGTGGCAGGAATGTTAATGGCAGACATAGAAAAAGTCTGCAGACTTCCAGGTGCTTGAAGCCCATGAGTGTATGCCATGCAATGCTCCCGCTTATGTCAGTGACACTGGGGTTAGGTGTAGAACATTGACACTATAGGGTGCAGTGGTGTGCACCTTCCTCTGTGTATGACACACTGACTGGAGGAACCTCCCTGCCGCCCTCTCGTCACTCAGGGACCGGCAAGAAGCGCCGGATGACGTACTTCCTGCCCGGGAAGCAACCTCTTTCCTGGGCTGCCCCTGGAGAGGCGGGGAGCTTTGGTGTGACGGGAAAGGAGGCACACAGGAGCTGGACACTGAGTCTTCCGGTATCCCCCCCTCCCTGCACAACCCGGGGGGAGAGAGTGAGAGAGAGGATCCGGAACGCTGTACTGCAGAGCTGTGCTTCCCGCCCGGACCGAGTTTGCGGGTGCACAATCCCATTGCGGCCGAGGAGGAGGATGAAGCCTGGGGAGAGGCGACTGTAAGACACACGGAGAGCAAAATGCAGAGAGCCATGGAGGGGAAGCCCGGCCTGCAGACCGTCTACCAGGCCGTGCAGGCCCTCTACCATGACCCGGATCCCAGCGGGAAGGAGAGAGCCTCGCTGTGGCTGGGAGAACTGCAGAGATCGGTGAGGGGCCTGTACACACATGTGGGTTGGGGGAGGGCGGTGTATGAGGGGGATCTCCCACATGAGGGCCATGCTGGGCCTCCCAGATACGAAGGCTCCCCCTGGTGGTGGGGGAGGGGGGAATCCGGATGTGTCACAATAGATTTGAGATCTTGTGTGTGTCTGCAGGGCTGGGCATGGTCTGCTCATACAGGGAGGGTGCTGGATCTAATCTCACCTGCCAGATCTGGACTGCTCCCCTCCAGTGTGTGATCATCACGTCACATGTAATCCTGTCCCAGATCCACGTGGGGGCACAGACAAAACTTTCCTATTTAGTGTATAATGGGGGCAGGGAAGGGTTACACCTTAAAAGTTTTTTTTTCTTTTTTTTTTTTCCCCCTGGTAACTCAGCAGGAAGTGAGAGTAAATCCCAGGGAGTGGTGACCCCATTGAACCCACCCCGCATTCACACCAGTTACTATGTTACAGTGCCATGCCTGGGGTGCGGTGGGATCACAGCAGCACCAATTGCAACACATCACACTCTAAACTTTTTTTTTTTAATTTTTTTTATTTTAACAAACTTTATTGGAATGTCACACGGTGACATTTTATTAGGTTCTATTTGCCACCGCATGGTGCAAGACGATGGATTGCCTTGTGCTGCTGCGCTGGGAAAACAAGTAGTAGAAAAGGCATTTTGCCTCGTCTTATGGTGGGAATTTGCTAGAAGAGCTGCCCAACACAGTCCTACCGCACCTGGTGTGAATGTACCCTAAGGGCTGGTTCTCGCTGAATGTGTTGGGGCTACGCTGGCGGCTATTTCCAGTACAGTCCCAACCCATAGACAAGGCGCAATGAATTAAAGGAAGTTACTAAGACTGGAGCAGCTGTGCATTATAGCCAATCAGCATCTAGCTTTAATTTTCAAAGCTTAAAGTAGAGTTAAGGCAAATTATAGGATATAGTAGAGGAGGGTTATAACCCCTGACAGTTTTTGTTTTTATTTTGTGTGTCCTATTGGGGAGATTTCTCTTCACTTCCTGTCCCGTAGCCAAAACAGGAAGTGAGGGGAAATCCCTCTAAAGCAGTGTTTCTCAAACCGTGTGTCGCAGGAGAATTGCAGGTATGCCGTGGGATCATTCGTGTTGTTCGCTAGGCCCGGCGGTGGCTGTGACAGCGTCACACCGCGAGGCTCCGCCAGCATAGTGCTGACTATCTGTCACTCACTGAGCAAGTGTGCAGGCCTCATACAGACACGGTCGTCTGTGCTGCCTGGCTTGTGCGTGAATTTCATTGGTTGATGTTTGCCGCCACCAGACCCTGCCAATCCGGCTCGCAAATACGATTAGGCTGGGGCCTGGCTGCCAGCAATATTCCAGGACAGGTGACGTACCAGGCGCTTCCAGCCAATGAGGTGCTGAGCACAGCGCGCCTCAACGTGACATCATTCCCTCCTCCAGTCCTACCCACAACAGAGCAGAGGAGCCTGCGGTCCCTGGCTGTCCCACATGGAGTGGAGGTGAGAAGGTATAACGAGAGAAGAGATGGGGATGGACCAGTGTGTAATTATATCAGCAGTAAATATAAGCAGAAGTCTTTTGTGATCCCCATTCCCCAATATTATATCAGCAGGAAAATATCTGTACAAAAGCACCAGTCTTGTGTGATCCCCAATATTATATATTAGTGATAAATAATATTGGGAATCACACAAGATTGATGCTTTTGTATATATTATATTTTTCTGCTGACTACAAAAATTGTTAAATCTTTTCAGGTGTGCCGTGAAAAGTTTTAGATCCTTTTGGTGCGACGCAAGACAAAAAAGTTTGAGAACCACTACTCTAAAGTGTGGAAACCACTTGTTGACACCAGAGATGGTGTCCCCCCCTGGAAAGTTTACCCTTTGGGCCTGCTCTGGCAACAATCCAAAATTTGTGACTCTCATAACCGTAAACAGGAGAAATAGAGAGGGTGAATCTCCCTAAGGGGGGCACAGACAGCAGTAAAAACTACCTGTTCTTTTTAAATAAAAAAATAAAAAAAAAAAACAAGCGTGTTAAACTTACCTGCTCTTTGTGGTGGTTTTGCACAGGGTAGCCATGAACCTCCTCTTCTAAGGTCCCTTGCTGGCTCTCTTGGCTCCTCCTCTTCTGAGTGTGCCACCAGAGGAAGCGGCTTCCTATGGTGGCACCCCTGCGGGCTCAACCCTGAGCCAGGCTGTGTGTGTATGAACATACACCGTGTATCTCAGCCCTGTTCTTTGCTCACTGGATTTTGTTGACAGCAGAAGGAGCCAATGGCTCCCATTGCTGCCTCTGAGCAGAGAGAGAGAAGAGAGCCACTAGATTGAGTTAAAGCTCAGGTTAGTATACAAGGGGATGATACAAACACCCTCTCAAGAAATTCGTTAAGGAAGAAGTATAGCCCAAACCATTTGGGCTATGTTTCTCCTGGGGATCACAAGAGTGCAGTTCATTGTGCACTTCTGTGACCCATTTTTAGTCGGCAGCGGGCTAAAGTCGGCTGATGTCACTCAGCTGTTCCAGGTTTGGGAAAGATCCCAACTTTTTTTTTTTTTTTTGTCAGGATCCAACCAGAAGCCTGGACCAGACTCTCAGTGAGCCGCTGAGTGCCGAGCCAGGCACCTCCACCACACCCTGGTCAGTGTGTGCTGGAGGGGCAGAGTTACGCCGTGGTGACTGACAGTCACTGCTCTCTACTCACTGAAGGCTGAGAACCGACCTATCAGCGGTCTTTGATCACTTGACTCTTAGTCTTAGAAGCAGTGGTGCTGCATCCACCTAGGTGAGTATAAATGTTTTTTTTTTCTTTTTACAAGCCAATACTTTACTTTAAGGCCCCTTTCACACAGACGGACTCCAGCAGCGGCATCCGCTTGCTCAGTGGGGAATCTCTCTGCTGATCCCCGCTGAGCAGGCGGATGATGGGTCTGTATCTGTTCCACTTATGCAAAGCAGACACAGCCTGCTTTCCTTTATGGCTGGCCAGATGGAAGCGGACCGCCTGTCTGTTTTCCATCCGACTGTCATCCAATCTGATCCACCAGGTGGATGGGATCCCCCATCCATCTGTTTTTAGCAGATAGGATCAGATGTCAGCGGACACATTTGCATTGACACCTGCTGCTCCATAAAGGGCAATGGATGGCCTGATCAAGTCTGCTTGTCAGTTTTGTAGACCGACCTGATGGGACCATTCATTGCTTATTGGTTCGCCTGTGTGAAAGGGGCCTTCAGGTATAAAATTTCCCGACCTTGAACCGCTTTAACTGAACAAGTTGAAGATAGATGCTGGTTTGTTGCTATGCACAACTGCTCCAGATTCTGTCAGTTCCCTATGCTGTCAGTTTATAGCAGTGGTTCTCAACCTCAGTCTTCAAGTAGCCCTAATGGGCCGTGTTTTGGGAACTTCCCTTAGGGCCCGTACACACGATCCGAATATCGTACGAAAAACTGTCGTCTGAGGAAGAATCGTACGATTTTCGGATCGTGTGTACACTACTTTCGACAGCCGATCACGACAGTTCATCCGATATTATTTGATCAGACATGCACGAAAATTTTCCTCGTACGGTTCCAGATCGTACGATTTTCGTTTAGTCACTATAGTTGTCGTCCGTTCTCTTGTAAAGAAAAATAGTTGTCATCTGCAAATACAAATACATTACAACACTTCTGACTTTATTTACCTATTCAATTTCTACTTGAGACTATTAAGCGAAAAAGGTCGTACGATCTGTAGTACGATATTCGGATCGTATGTACGGGCCATTAGATAAAATAGCTCTGATCAATACCATGCCATTGATTTAAAGCAGCTGTGCAAATTAAAGGAAAAGGTACTTGAGGACTGAGGTTGAGGCCACTGGTGTATACCATAGCATTGCTGTGGTGTGCGCTTAAAACAGTACTGCACTTTTTAAGCGCAGCGGATTGCGACACAAACCACCACATCACAACACCCCTACAGTGAAAAGAACTGTTCTGAAATCTCACTTTTTTGACATATCAACAAAGTTCTGTTGAAAAAAGTAAACCGTGCAATACAGCTGGGTGTCTTAGAGCACACGGCAGCACCTTTGCTTTCAGTTTGACTTTCTGGTGTAAATGAACCCTAAAATTTTTCCCACCACATTCTGTCTCTGATTAAGTGGGAGGGACAAATAGGGAAAGTGAATCTCCCCAGCCGAGACACAGATCGCAATAAGAACCTGACAGAGATCCTCACCCTTCCCTACTCAGAACACAACATTTTTTCTATGTGTACGCTTTATACTGTAAGGGTGTGATCACACCATGTCTGTTAAACTGCATTTTTCTGCACACCGCTGCATGTGTATGGTGTGAACAGGACCCATAGGAAACATGTCCGCTGGTGTGCAGACATATGCACACCAGTGGACCACTTAATCAGAGACAGAATGTGGTGGTAAAAGTTGTATCCAAATCCAAAAACATAATTAATTTAGTTTACTAATTAAGGTCTTTTGGCATTGATGATGTATGTGCCTGGATTGAAAACTGGTTGCAGGAGCGTGTTGGTGATTTTTATGATTGGTCTATAGTTGTGAGTGGGGTACCCCGGGGCTCTTTCCTGGGACCAGTTCTCACTTTCATTGGCTGGGCGGAGGTGACATTACTCCCACACATGCGCAAGAGTGTAATCCGCTTTGGCATTGCCAAATTTTCACAGTGAGCTTAGCCTGAGAAATTAAAACAAATGCATCTACCGTTTGGAAGGACTGGTGAGCTGCAATATAGAAAATGTTTGTTCTTGGTTTTAGGTATCCTTTATAAGACCCTCATTTAATCCAGTTATGTATTCATTAAAATCCTTAAAGCGGTGTTCTGGTCTCCCCCTCCAAAAATTAAAAGTCAGTAGCTGGAGCTGCACAATTATTAGTTAAAAAATCGTGATCTCGATTCCACCCCCCTGACTATCTCTATTGCAGAGTTTGCCGATTCTTTCATATAACAAGTGGAGAGACTTATCTGCTCACTCAGCTGTCAAAAGAAAACATTCGGGCAGTCTGCCAAGTTTTTAACATGAAACATTGTAACTAACTTTTCCTTCTTGGATTAAAGGGATAAACTTCTGTGTGAAAAAAAATCCAGGCAGTCTGGCAAGTTTTTAAACAACGTGTAAGGCCTGGTTCACACTGCTGCGATGCCAGACATCACATGTGATTCGCAGCGCACTGCTGTTCACAGATAATATGGCTGATATCGCACTGCATTCGGTCAAAACACGCACAGGGCCCTTTTTTTTTGTTCGGACCAGAATAGGATCGCATGGGTGTTCACACCTATTCAAACCGATTCATGTCCGAACTGTCAGTTCGCAGTGTGATATGTGAGCTGAACTGAACTGGGGGTGTTGTTAACATTGTATGACACTCCCCAGCAGTACACATATGGCAGTGTTAACTGCCGTGCGAGTCGGGTGCGATGCGGGAACCCGCAGTGGATTCGCAGGGTTCTCGCATCGCACAAGTGTGAACCGGGCCTAAATGCAGGAAGTTTAACCACTTAAAGTCTAAATCTTTTTCTGACGCTTGTTTCTTAAGTTAAGATCAATATTTTTTGCTAGAAAATTACTTGAGACCCCCAAACATATATATTTTAGCTGAGACCCTAGGGAATAAAATGTCAGTTGCTGCAATATTTTATGTCACACTGTATTTGCCCAGTGGTCTTTCAAACACAATTTTTTGTGAAAAAATACACTTCAGTGAATTAAAAAAAAAAAAAAAACGAAACAGTAAAGTTAGCCCAATTTTTTTTGTTTTAATGTGAAAGATGATGTTACACAGTGAGAATCGTGAGAGAATCGTGATCTATCTTCTAAGCAAAAAAAAATTGTGATTCTCATTTTAGCCAGAATCGTACAGCTCTATCAGCAGCTACACATACTGGAGCTGCTAACTTTTAATATTAGGACACTTACCTGTCCTGGAATCCAGCGATGTTGGCACCGCAGCTGATATTTCCATCGGGTGCTGCCGCCGCCATTCCCGGTAAGGGAACCTGGCAGTAAAGCCTTGCAGCTTAAATGGCCAGGTCCCTACTCCAGCTGCGCTCTCTTATTGGCCGGGCAGCAGGAGGGGGGGGAAGGGGGCCAAACTTCTGATGTACCTTTCCACAGCGAGGTCCAACGGAAGTGGGGACAGTGTACCTGTCAAAAACAGGTACCCACTCCCCCCTCCCCAATGAAAGTTGCCAAATGTGGCACTGGAGGGGGGGGGGGGGCCGCGACAGATAAGCGGAAATTCCACTTTTAGGTGTAACTCTGCTTTTAATGTAGTTGTAAACCCAATTACTAAAATCTTTTTTTAAGTCTTAATGTATTGTTGTAGTTCAAAAGTAATCAATATTTTTAAATCTCCAGCTTTCATTAAAGTTATCCCTGGGGATCCTGCTGTGAAGGTCCTGTTATAGGCTGACATCACTGTGTTCCTGTCTCCCAATTGTGTTCCTGTGTTGTCACTCTGTTACATAGACTTCCGATGGAAACCACAAGTGTCTGTTTTACCATTCATTGTACTGCCATTTTCCACTGTTGTCACCATCAGGAAACCAAGCCTGGGAAATGCCATTGCTAGAGTGGCTTGTTAAGGGAAAGTGGCTGCAGGATATCAACAGCACTGAGATGTAAATGAAAAAAAGTGAAAACAAGCATTGGAAAAACAAATCAGTAGTTTAACCACCTCAATACCGGATGCTTTCACCCCCTTCCAGTCCAGGCCAATTTTCAGGTTTCAGCGCTGTTACATTTTGAATGACAATTACTCAGTCATGCAACACTACCCAAATTAAATTATCATTTTTTTTAAAATGACTGCTTTCTTTTGGTGGTATTTAATCACCGCTGGGTTTTTTATTTTTTGCTAAACAAATGAAAAAAGATTGAAAATTTGGAAAAAACCCACAAATACTTCATAATTTTAGGCCAAAATGTATTCTGCTACATTTCTTTGGTAAAAACCCAAATTAGTGTTTATTATTTAGTCTGTTGGAAAGTTATAGAGTCCACAAACTATGGTGTATATATATCAAAAATGGATCAGTCCTGATGGTACTGACTGCCTATCTAATTTCTTGAGATCCTTAAATGCAAGAACAGTAGAGGTTCTAAAGGCAGAAGGTTTTTGTTTTTTTATATTAAAGCATTCTATGCATTAAGATAAAATGCATTCTGTGTGCAGCAGCCCCCCTAATACTTACCTGAGCCCTTTCTCAATCCAGCGATGTTGCACAAGAGACTTGGCTGTGCGGGACTCTTCCTCCTGATTGACTGAGACGCACACCGGGTGCCATTGGCTCCTGCTACTGTCAATCAAAGTCAGGCAGGGCCAAGGAGTGGCTCGTTGTGGGGGCACTCTGCAGGAGGGAGGGGCCAGGAAGGCAGTCGTGGGACACGAGAAGCGGAGGATCCGGGCTGTTCTGTGCAAAACCAGTGCACATAGCAGGTAAGTATAACATGTTTGTTATTTTTAAACAAAAAAAAAAGCAAGACTTTATTATCACTTTTAATACCCCCCCCATTGGAATATAGACACACCAAGGTATTGCGATTTTTTTTTTTTTTTTTTTTTTTTTTTTTTTTTTTGTCACAATTTTTTGGTAAAAGAAGAAATTAAAACTTTTTAGAGCAGTACAGCATAGCCATATGATGTGTGTGGCAGATCTGTGAATGAATGAACTATACTGTCTTCCACTGCAGCAGAGGGCTAGTAGCTCTCAATGAACTGTGAGGGCGCTAGTGAGCGCTCACGTATTTCATTGACCCCTTTCTACAGCTTTCAAACACAAAGGTGTAGGCAGTATCTGCAGGTGTCTGACATAGCACCCACAATCTGCCGGCTGCAACTGCAATGCTATGCAGACTGCTGAGGAGAAATTAATAAATGCGCATTTTTTTTGTTACCTGCAAAAAACACGTGTAATATATATATTCTTGTAAACATGCCTTCTATGTTGGCCTTTGGGGCCATGCACACATAGGCATTTACAGGCACATTTAAAGAGGAGTGTTTAGAGGCTGAAAAAAAATTGCGCTACCAGCATGTTCAGGTGAGGAGCTGAATGCGCATAACGCATGTAAGCACACCTAAGTGCTGTGGGCGTTTAGCGCTTGAGCATTCATTCTAATGCCTAGAATATTTTGGCCAATGAATGCTAGACACGCCTAAACGTGTGTGCAAAACGTGGCTTTCGGCGCATTTTTTGTGCTGCTTTTTTCCTGCCAGGAGCGAAGGCATCCAGGGGATGAAAAAAAACCTCCTGTGGGCATGAGGCCTAAATCTTGTGATTATAAGGAGCGTGCACTCACCTTTCCACAGTGCAGCACTTGGTACCTGAGCGGCAAGTCATGTGTGAGCCGAGAATCCTGTACAGACCTGTGTACGCTTCTGTTTGCTCAGTAAGTTGAAATATACACAGGATTCTCTAGTAGCCTGCTGATGGTGGTAAGTACTGTTACTGTAAGTAATATTCTTTAGGGTCTCATGTAAATTGAGCCTTCTACCTTTTGGATCCTTTAGGTACATTTGTGCAATAAACCCCAAAAGTCTGTGCATTTAATGTAACCATTTTGGTAAAATATTATAGCTGGGTTCACAATCCTACAATACGATTTTGATGCAACTTTCAGTCCGATTGTGTAGTGCTACTTTGATGCAACTTTGAAGCAATTTGTATTTTCCATGGGGCCAGAATCGCACTAGAATCCCACCAAGTACGAGAACCTTTTAAAATTGCTCTGTGCTCAGTCGCATTGATGTAAACAGACATGATTGAAAACAGTGATTTTCCTTGTCATGCGATTTTGTGTGACTCAAGTCGAATCTGAAATCGCACTAGTGTGGGTTATTTGCACTCCTTAGCCAGAGCACACCCAATGCACTTTTTTGATGTTCCTGTTTGCTAGCTTCCAGGTTGGATTGATTGGTTCCTACATTATGCATTAAAGTGACGCTGTTGTCTGTTAAAGACAACAAAAAAAACCAAATCTGATGACTGGTAAACAGTCCAGGCGCCTCCATACCTGCATGAGGCTTTCATGCCCTGCTTGCAACCAAATGCCAGACTATGCAAGATGGAAATGACTTTAGGGTCTACAAAAACCTGCTGCATCCTCTTTGAAAAGAAGCTCTGCCTTACTCATGACTGTTGCTGTAATCTGATGTGCTCGCCTAAAGTATTTGTACAGCAAGCAAATGATCCTTCAAGGGCTTTAGTTTCGCACAGAGAAAATATAACTGGTATGGAAACCTGAAAAATCAGTATCCATTACTTTCTAAATATACCATTATAAACATATTGTTATACATTTTTGACATGTGCTGGAAAAATACTTGTCGATCTTGCCACGTAACTTCCTGTGTTCTCTGCCTGTGCTGCACACTCATCAGAAGAAAAGGTAATGTCTTCTGTTCTAGGGTTACAAAGCAGCTGCTCCATTGATATGTACAGTGGGCATTGGCACTCTAGGACAGGAAGTGTTTTACTGGTAAGATGAGCAGGTGAAAATAAAGGAAAAAAGCCTGGGAAAAAACAAATGTATTATCCACATTTAAGGGCTAATAAGTTGCAATATTGTTTGTTTTGGGGTTTAGATACACTTTAATGTGACTTTTACTTTTACCCAGTGCTTTCACACTGGGGCGCTGCGCTGGCAGGACATGCAAGCAGCATCTTTGGGGCGCTTCAGGAGCGGTGTATACAATAGGAAATTGTATACAGTGTATACAATTGAAATCAATGGGCAGCGGCGCTTTGCGGGTGCTTTTTAACCCTTTATTTGGCCGCTAGCAGGGGTTAAAAGCACCCGGCTGAAAACCTCCTTTAAAACAGCGTTAAAGCGCCGCTAAAACTAGCAGCGCTTTACTGCTGAACGTCTGTTATTATCTGTCAAGTTAAATCGTTCAGGAGAGGTTGCAAAACATCCCGTATACATTAAGCCTAAAGGGATTGTAAAGTCAGAAAGTTTATCATAAAGCGGAGGTCCACTCTAAAAAAAAAATTTACTTTAACAAAAAAATTTTTACTTACCAGAAATGGCTGTTGCTAGGCAGTCATCCTGATCTGCCACCTCCTTCTCCGCGGAGCTGTACCTTCTCTTGCTAGTCAATGCAAGAATTAATCGCTTGCTGCTAGGTCACAGTACATTTAGTGCGGGCAGGCAACATGGTCAAGATCACGTACATGTACATCAGCTGGTGGGCGTACAACACGCCGTTCTTACGACAGCTGTGTCTGCTGGATGCAGCAGTTTTTGACTCCCAGTACCCAGCTGCTTTAAGCGCTCAGGGTATCACAATAGAAACAGAACTGTTATGAATGGGTTTCATTCATAACATCTGTGCTTAGTATTTTGAAGCTGTGATTGGCCCACAGCTATCACATGGTACCTTGGCCAACTACAGCACCCTGTACCATGTGATAGCTGTGAGCCAGTCACAGCACACAATAGTAACCACAGCTGTTATGAATGTAACCTGTTCATAACATTGCTGTTACAGGTACTTTTCTGAGTTCATTTATAATGATTGCTTTCTTTTTGGATAAGAGATCCATTCCAATGTCAAATAGTAAAGACCTAGCAAACCAGCCTAAAAAAGTGCTGCCGCTGTTGGTAATCTGGTGTTCTGGGAACCTCGATTCCTGAGCCTACAGATACGCATGTCAGGTTTTCTCACTTGTACCCATTGTAAAGGTTTTTTGCCATCTCTCAGATAGGGGAGATTACATGGCGGCACTGTATCATGCAATAAACTCCTGTAGTTCTACCCAGAAGCATATAGGTGAAGCTTTCATAATCTGCCTGCAGTGGTTTACATAAAACTGATTAAAATGAACAGACCTGCTGACTGCAGTACAAGGTTCATGTTTCCTGGATAACGTCAGAACTCTGATTTCACTTGTTCCCTGCTGTCGCTACTTCTTTTTATATTTTTTTTTAGTGTTCAAAATAAGACTGTGGTGACATCTGTGAACACTTCTCTAATAGGATTTTCATCCTCACCTCTCAGGCTGATGTTTCTGCAGTAGCTCATTGTGTCGCCTTCTGACGGCATGCTGAGAGTAAAAGCACTCAGAAGAGAAGTGGATGTTGAATATTCAGCAAGAAGTAGTCTCTCTTGGCTTTTTAAATGTCAGACCCCAGGTAACTCTGGTTTTCAGCGTGTTCTGTCCTGGCACCATTTGGGCTTGTGGACCGAGTGTTTCTTAAAGGGACAGCGTAATGAAATTTGTCTGAGAATATATTTTGAGTTATTTTTACAATATTTACTGTAAAGTAAAGCGAAGCCTGTCTGATGGCTGTTTGGCCTACAGGGGCTACCAGGCATATTAAAGCAGAGCTTCATCCAAAAGGGGAATTTCTGCTTATATCCACCCCCCCCCCTTCTTTTTCCACATTTGGAAATTTTTTGGGGGAAGCGGGTACCTGATTTTGGCAGGTACCCATCCCAGTTCCAGTCAGATTGCCACGCGATCCAATCAAAAGTTCGGCCCCCTCTCCTTTCCCTGCAGCCTTCTGGGACACATCACAAGTCCCAGGAAACTGCAGGACCTGTCACAAAGCACAGCGTGGTGGGAAAATGAGAAATGCCACAAGGCTTCACTGTCAGTTTCCCTTAGTCCAGGGCTTGACAAATTTGCTTGGAATCTAGGAGCCAGCTAAAAAAGTTAGGAGCCAGGTTTTTTTTTTTTTTTTTTTTTTTTTTTAAAACGACCGACAAAGCTTTATTTTCAATATAAAAATTAACCAATCTTAAATTTACACAGAGACGACTAGAACTAATGTGACTGCTTTTATTTCCTGCCATGCAGGTACACAAGACCACCATATTCTCGCTAAGGATCCAATCAGGTCCGCCTGAAAAACTGACATGCGAACCTGATCAGACAGCCCCTGTGAAAGGGGCCAAGCAGGGAGATGACAAATAATAAATTCATTTTAATTAACCACTTCCTTCCCGCAGGACGACTATATACGTCCTGTCTTTGAAGAGAAATACCGTTGTTATGGTAGCAGCTAGCTACCATAACCCCGGTATCTTCTTCAAGAGCCGGCGGTTCTCTTTCAGATAAAAGTGGTCTCTGCAGCAGATTAGCAGCGAGATCACTTTTATCGGCGGCAGGAGAGGGCCCCCCTACCGCCGCTCTCCGGTGCCCTTCACTGCTTATCGTGGCCGTCGGTAACGGCGGAGGCGATCCGGATCTGTCCCTGGCCTGACATGGAGACGAGTGAGAGGAAGATGGCCCCCCGCCCATCTCCAAGTCATTGCAGGGCGAAAGCGACGTCAAATCGTCACTTCCACCCATAGCTCTTGAAGGGACATTTTTTTTTTTTTTTTCAAATGACAATTTTTTTTTTAATGCATTTTAGTGTAAATATGAGATCTGAGGTCTTTTTGACCCCAGATGTCATAATTAAGAGGACCTGTCATGCTTTTTTTCTATTACAAGGGATTTTTACATTCCTTCTAATAGGAATAAAAGTGACTTTTTTTTTTTTTTTTTTTAAAAGAACAGTGAAAAAATAAAAGTTAAAATAAATAAGAAAAAAAAAAATTTAAATGTGCCCCATCCCTTGTAATAGAAATAAAAGTGACACAATTTTTATTTTTTTTAAAAACAGTGTAAAAATAAAAAATAAAATATATAAGAAAAAATAATAATTTTTTTAAATGCGCCCCGTCCCGCCGAGCTCGCTTGCAGAAGCAAACGCATATGTGAGTAGCACCCGCATATGAAAGCGGTGTTCAAACCACACGTGAGGTATCGCCACGATCGTTAGAGTGAGAGCAATAATTCTAGTCCTAGACCTCCTCTGTAACTCAAAACATGCAACATGTAGAATTTTTTAAACGACACCTATGGAGATTTTAAAGGGTAAAAGTTTGTCGCCATTCCACGAGCGGATGAAATTTTGAAGCGTGACATGTTGGGAATCAATTTACTCGGCGTAACATCATCTTTCAAAATATAAAAAAAATTGGGCTAACTTTACTGTTTTCTTATTTTTTAATTAAAAAAAGTATTTTTTCCCAAAAAAGTGCGCTTGTAAGTCCGCTG
The DNA here is from genome assembly GCF_042186555.1 of Aquarana catesbeiana. Classification (NCBI taxonomy): domain Eukaryota; kingdom Metazoa; phylum Chordata; class Amphibia; order Anura; family Ranidae; genus Aquarana; species Aquarana catesbeiana. The sequence continues at coordinate 139,975,267 of NC_133326.1, forward strand.
CGCAAATACGGTGTGACAGAAAGTATTGCAATGACCGCCATTTTATTCTCTAGGGTGTTAGAATAAAAAATATATATAATGTTTGGGGGTTCTAAGTAAAGGGAAGGAGATGAGCAGGCAGTGAAAACAGGTAGGGAAAGCTGCTCCATTAGCATTGGTGGATGTCTTGTCATACCAACGGCCACCACCAGAGGGCGCCCGATTGCAGAAGGAACCAGGAACCATAGGACTGCAGTAGGCCGCAAAGCCGGGGCCTCAATTACCGGCGCGGCCCAGCGCGATCGCGGCGGGAGGGGGGGGGGAGGCGAACGGACACAGGATACCAAAGCTGTGCCGCCCCAGGCGCCAGGTCGCTAATTCTAGTCGCAAATGCGACCTGGCGCCCGGGGTTTGTCGAGCCCTGCCTTAGCCCATGGGTCCCCAATCACCAGGCCGCAGACTGGTCTGTGGCCTGTTTGTAACCAGGCCACAGGGTGCCGTGATGTGGTTCACGCATGCGTTTGCAAATGCGTGCGGACTAAACCCCTGGTTTTTAACGCATACTGTTAGACAGGTCAATTTGGTTGTCTGCAAGCTGGTGGTAAGTAGGCTTTGGTTTTTACTTGGGCATTCCCCATACTTTGTTGGTACCTGTTTTAGCCTTCCAATGCCACTTACTGCGATAGCCAGCTATAAATGAGGGTGGTGGCCAGCTTTTGTTATCACAGCGATGCACTGCAGGAGGTGAGCGGCTGGTAAACAAAGTGGCTTGATGTTTATTTACAACCACCCGCTGACACAGAGGATAGGGTGGCAGGGGAAGTGTCTGTGTACAATACATGACTGAACGCCGCACAGCCTCACCTCCTCTGGTACCAGCCGCCCCAGTGCCTGGCATAAATCTTAACCCCCACCCAGCAGCTTCCGTCCCTGGTCATTGTGGTACATTGGCTGAAGAGGATAGAGGCGGTCTGAAATTAGAGAGGAATTGGGAATCTCGTGGCCAAGTGTCTTTCAGGACAGCGTATCAGCAAGACCGGGACAATGCCATGGCCCCCTACTCGAATATTGTGTGGGCACAGATCAGCTCCAATGTTGGCTAACACTGGTGTGGGACAGGAGTGCTTGCTTTTCAGAAATAAAGTGCAATAAATGCTCACCATAAGCAAGCTAGCTCCCCGCAAGGTCCTGAAAGTCACCACCTTGCAGCTGCCACAGAGTGGCCTAGTCAATAATATAATTAACCCTTTCTGCTTCATTAATGGGCTTTGAGTACCTGAAAGGGATATCTCTCACTAGCTTTTAGGATGGTGGATCAAAAGCACGAGGGTAGCTCCTCTGTCAGCCATGCTAGCTTAGGATCCTCTAACAATGCTGGGATGGCCAGCAGTAGTTCCCTTAAAAGGTCTAACTAATACTGACCACATGGGGCTTGGGGGGCCTTTAACTGTCAGGTGCGCTTCCTGCCCCCTCTGCCTTAATCGGGGATGAATTCTTCTCCATAATTGCGCACTTTATTGGGAAAGTCACAGTTAAAGTGGTTGTAGTCACAACTTTTATATACTCCTATTTTCTCTGTTTTAGGAACATAATAAGTACTGTGTGTGTTTTTTGTTTTTTTTTTAATTATAATTCTAAATACTTTCTTTGCCCAGGACTGCTGTGTGGTGACATTTCCTCCCTCTGCTCTCCTTCCCAATCTTAGGGGGTACAGTGGGAGGGGCTGAAATTCCGCACCGACATATGCAAGCTAGCAGAGGGAGGACACGTGACCACAAAGCAGTGCTGGCCAAAAAGGTGTTTAGCATTGTAATTTTAGAAAAACACACACTGTACTCAATATGTTCCTAAAACAGAGACAATAAAAGTATATAATAGATGTGACTTTATGACCACTTTGCTAAAGGGGAGGAGTAGCTGCAGCAGAATAATCAATGAAGGCAGAAAGGGAGGGATGGGGAGGAGATTGATTTCGCAACAGACTAAGGAAATGACAAAGGTGGAGTGGGGGAGATGCAGAGGTAAGAGCAGAATGACAGAGGTACGTAAACTGACCACTCTATCATGGATCAACAGCCATGTTTAGCATGGTCAGTTTATACAGGGGACTACAGAAACATTCAGGATTAACCAGGTGTATTGTACAACATGTAAAAGGATAAATGACACTACAAAAGCTCAATGCAATATATCATGCCTTAAAGGGACAGGAGCATTTTTTTTTTTTTTAGGGTTATTACCAATTTAATGGTTGCTGACTCAGCGCAGGGGTTATAAGACTTTGTACCTCCCAAGGCATTCTCTTTTTGGCCACAGTGGGGCTTGTGACATCATTCACCCGCTACTTCACCTTGGCCAATCAGAGAACACCTTGTATTCATTGATAAACATACACACACACATACAGTCACTTGCTGGATAGTTTATTTACCAAATGACTGACTTTCCTTCCAGTCACAGAAGGGAAGTGTGTAGGATTTGAACAAGGACACAGCTTAAGCCTCGTACACACAATCATATTTTCAGATGGGAATTGTGTTTTGACAGACTGTTGGCCTAAAATCCGACCGTTTGTACGCTTCATCGGACAATTGTTGTTGGATTTTCCATGGACAAATGTTGGATGGCAGGCTTATAAATTTTCCGAGGACAACGCTCTGTTGTCAGATTTTCCAATCATGTGTACACAAGTCCGTCAGACAAAAGTCCAAAGTACAAACACGCATGCTCGGAATCCATGCTCAGCAAACACAACATTAGCAGAAGGTGCCCAAAGGGTGGCGCTAAAGAGCTGAAAAACCACGTAGTATGTCACTACGTTCCTGTTTGTTGGCTGACAATTGTGTGCCGTTTGTATGCAAGACAAGTTCCTGGCCAACGCCCTTCGGACAAAAGTCCAACGCTTTGTCTGCGGAAAATCCGATCGTGTGTAGGAGGCTTTATTCTGTGTAGCCCAAGCTGTTGCACTGTTACAGCCTCCACAGCGGACAAAGTGTTTTGCTACAGTTTTCTTTTCAACCAATCTGAGTTTTAAAGTCACAGGAAACTTGGAATTCCGGTTTAACTTGTAAGGAGCATTTTTTTGTGCTACAGAAGGACACTGTTGTGTTGAGGCGCACGCCATAATTTTTGCCTAAGATGGCTTCTTCTTCCACCTTAATTAGGACAATTCCTTTTTACAGTTGCATCGTCATTCAGTCACCATTTTGCTAAGAAAAAAACAAATGAATACTGATTCGGGGTACATCAGTCTTTATCAGTTTATGTGTCTGTCTTCTTAACTCCAGTTCCTTTTCATCAGTTTGCACGTCAGTTTATGTCTACAAAAATGGAGAAGGACGTGAACTAACTTGGATGAAAGCAGATGTAAATGGACTTATGTCCCTTTAACCACTTCATTAATAAACTGGCAGATTTTACCCCCTTCATTAAGAAAATTTATATAATTTTTTTTCACACAAATGGAGCTTTCTTTTGGTGGTATTTGATCACCACTGGGTTTTTTATTATTTTACTTTTGAGAAACGAAAAAAACAGAAAATTTTTGGGAAAAAAAAAAAAAGTTTTACTTTCTGCTTCAAAACATTTCCAATAAAGAAAAAATAATGTTCTCATAAATTTTGGGCAAAATTTATTCTGTTCTATTCTGCTACATGTCTTTGGAAAAATAAAAACCCAACAAATGTATATTGATTGTTTTGCATGAAATTTAAAGCGCCTACAAACTATGAAATATATGCTGGAATTTTTTTTTTTTTTTTTTTTTTTTTAATAGTGCTAATAGCGGTGATCAGCAACTTTTATAATAGGACTGCAATAGTGCAGTGGGCCATCTGACACTGACCCGGGGGGGGGAACAAACTAACTGCCACTGACATTACCAGTGACATTAGTAAAATGATCAGTAATAACACTATACTAATGACACTGGCAGAGGGAAGGGGTTAACATCTAGGGTGATCAAGGGGTTAAATGTGTGCCAGACTATGTGTAAAGTGTGCTGCTTTTACTAATCAATCTTTTCATTTCGTTATCCCTGCTTTGCAGAAATGAGAGACAGAGAGACCGTTACCTCTGTACAGAGCTCTTTGTTGATTGTCAACACAGAGCTCAGGGCTGTGATTGTATACAGCCAATCGACAGGTCCCAGCCGTGAATCGTTGGCTGGGACTTACTGACCAGCTCCTGCTGTGTACATCCACGGTGGGTGGTGGCAGGGGGTGTGCATGTGCGCGCCCTAAACCTGGAGGCAGGCAGCGACATACGGGTACGCTGCTTTGCCTGTGCGTGCCGCCCGTTTGCAGTACATTGCTGGCGGTTTGCAAGTGGTTAAATCTGCCCCCCAATAGACAAATATTGCGGTTTCATCTGAATGCAACTTAAAACCTGACAGAGGGGTCCAAACTGGTCGCCAATGTGAAATGGCCCTGAGGAGTTTGTTGTCGGGCTGTGGTGAAATCTGTTCCAGTGTTTCTTGTGGCTCTGGGCTCCTTCAAACTCTGATTCTCCTTTTGTCATCACTGAAAGGTTCTGGAAGGGACAGGCTCCACTGTTGCTAGATGGATCAGGCAGCTCCTTTTTTTCATGCTTACCAGCTCGAGGACAGGGCTCCCCATTCTCTTTTTAGAGTGCACTCCATCAGGTTGGTTAGTGCATCTTGGGTTTTTCAGCATCAGTCACCTGTTTCTTATATTTGCAAGGCTGTCATCTTATCCCCTGTTTATACCTTTGCTCGGTTCTACTGGTTGGATAGTGAGGACGCCTCTAATGCCAGTTTTGGCTGTAAGGCTTTCCGGGTGGTTCTGTGAGCTTTTTGAACTTCCTCTGTTAACCTGTTGGTTATTGTTTGCCTGTTAGCTGTTTGTTTGCTAGGCCGTTCCACAGCTTTGATTGGGTGCCAGTGTCAAATCTAATGACCTTACATCTCTGAATATCCTCCTATGTCCCCTAAAGAAACTCCAAAATCCTACTTTGCAGAGTGCTCACATCTTGCAATGTAGGTATTACTAGAGAGCTGTGATGTGGGAGAGGTATTAAGTATAAGGCCGCTTGCTTCAGTGAGTGTGCCATTACCGGCAGCTCCCGCACGCATGCCCAGGAGTGACATCATTGCGGCTCCAGCCAATCACAGCGCCTGAGCCGCAATACCCGGAAGTAACCCCCGGGAGTGATGTCGCCGGCCAGTGCTGTGTACGGGCACCGCAGCGAGGGCTTCAATCTCAGGTGAGTATTACATGGTGAGCTAGTATACTATGCATACTAGCTCATTATGCCTTTGTTTTGCAGGTGTTAGTTTTTATTTTTTTCAAAGTGGGTTTACAACCACTTTAAAACCCAATAGTTCTCGGGTTTTTTTCCAGGCAGAAAATGCTCCTGCCAAAAAACACTGATAAAAGCCCATGTGTGCATGAACACCTAGAATAACATGCTGGGGAGATTTACTGGTTGTAGAAAAAAATGCCTGAAGCCAAAAACAGCAGCTGTAAAAACGTCCAGTATGCATGAGGCCTAATAGCCAATATCTGTGCCAATATGCACAGATCTTGTTGGATGGGGGAGGTACCTTAACCACTTATGCCCCGGACCATTTGGCTGCCTAAAGACCAGAGGACTTTTTACAATTTGGCACTGCACTGCTTTAACTGGTAGTTGCGCGGCCATGCAATGTATACAAATGAAATTTGTATCCTTTTTTTTCCCACAAATAGAGCTTTCTTTTGATGGTATTTGATTACCTCTGTTATTTTTATTTTTTGCAATATAAATGGAAAAAGACCGAAAATTTTGAAAAAAAATATTTTCTACTCAATTTTAGTCATACGTTTAGACCAAAATGTATTCAGCCACATGTCTTTGGTAAAAAAATGTCAATAAGCATATATTTATTGGTTTGCGCAAAAGCTATAGCGTCTACAAACGCTAGGGTACAATTTCTGGAATTTACACAGCTTTTAGTTTATGACTGCCTATCTGATTTCTTGAGGCAGGGCAGTACAACCCCCCCCCCCCCCCCCCCAAATGACCCCATTTTGGAAAGTAGACACCCCAAGCTATTTGCTGAGAGGCATGGTGAGTATTTTTGCAGCTCTCATTTGTTTTTGAAAATGAAGAAAGAAAAGCAAAATGTATTTTTTGAAATTTGAAAAAAGAAAATAAAAAAACTTTGACAAAAAGCGAGGTCAGCAAAATACTCACCATACCTCTCAGCAAATAGCTAGGGGTGTCTACTTTCCAAAATTGGGTCATTTGGGAGGGGTTTGTGCCATCTGGGCATTCCATGGCCTCCGAAACTACGATAGACAGTGAGGAGTGAAATAAAAAATTTACACCCTTAGAAAGCCTGAAGGTGGTGCTTGGTTTTCGGGGTCCTGTATGCGGCTAGGCTCCCAAAAAGTCTCACATGTGGTATCCCTGTACACAGGAGAAGCAACAGAATGTATTTTGGGGTGTAATTTCACATATGCCCATGGCATGTTTGAGCAATTTATCATTTAGTGACAACTTTGTGCAAAAAAAAAAAAAAAAAAAATTTGTATTTTTCCCGCAACTTGTGTCACAATATAAAATATTCCATGGACTCGACATGCATCTCAGCAAATAGCTTGGGGTGTCTACTTTCCAAAATTTGGGGGGGTTTGAACTGTCCTGGCATTTTATGCCCAACATTTAGAAACTTATGTCACACATCACCCACTCTTCTAACCACTTGAAGACAAAGCCCTTTCTGACTCTTTTTGTTTACATGAAAAAATTTTTTTTTATTGCAAGAAAATTACTTTGAACCCCCAAACATTATATATTTTTTTAAAGCAAAGGCCCTACAGATTAAAATGGTGGGCGTTTCATTTTTTTTTTTCACACAGTAATTGCGCAGCGTTTTTTCAAACGCATTTTTTTGGGAAAAAACACACTTTTTAAAAAAATTTTAATGCACTATATTGCCCAAATGTTTGATGTAATAAAAAAATATGATCTTAGGCCAAGTACATGGATACCAAACACGACATGCTTTAAAATTGCGCACAAAAGTTCATACATTTTTAAAAGTCTTTACAGGTTACCACTTTAAATTTACAGAGGAGGTCTACTGCTAAAATTACTGCCCTCAATCTGACCTTCGCGGTGATACCTCACATGCATGGTGCAATTGCTGTTTATATATGACGCCAGACTGACGCTTGCGTTCGCCTTTGCGTGAGAGCAGGGGGCGACATGGGGTGCTTTTTTTTAAATTATTTATTTTGCCTTTTATTTGATTTTCAAACTGTTCCTTTCATTTTTTTTTTTTAATCATCTCAGGGAATGTAAATATCCCCTATGACAGCAATAGTTAGTAATCGGTACTCATTTTTTCCACAAAAAAAAAATGGCGTCTATTAGACTCAAACCATCTGACCACACCCAGATCGGTGTGATAAAATGCTTTCCCAATGGCGCTGTTTACATTCGGGGAAATCTAAGTCATGAAATTCTCGTAGCTTCCGGTTTTTTAGGCCTTAGAGATGATTGGAGCCGTTCTGATGGAGCTGGCGGAACCACTGGCTGCATTCTCAGGTTCCCTGTTGGGACAGGAGAGCCATAGAAAACCATGGAAGACGGTGGGAGGTGTGGGGACATTCCCTCCCACTGCTTGTAAAAGCAATCTAGAGGCTAATTAGCCGCTAGGATTGCTTTTACATGAAAGCCAACCGCTGGCTGAAAAGAATGTTACCTAAACCCGCAGGCTTCATTCTGGTATAACCACTCAAAGTCCAGCAACATACCAGTCGTTGCTGGTCCTTGTTGGGCATGTATTCTTTTTTTTTTTTCATGCAGCCTGTGGGCTGAACGAAAAAAATTGATCGATGGGTATGCCCACCATTAGAATACCTCCCTTCATCCACCTACTTCTAATGATGGGCATACATGCATCATTTTGTTTTTAACTGTGGTGGTGAAATCCTACAGCGCTGGAGTCACGGCTTTATGTATCGTGGGAGCAAACGCTGTTGCTGTCAAGATAAATAAATCCGTGCTGCAGCTGAATGGCGTACCTGAAAACAAAAAAATGGTTGACAATAAAACACCGTAAACAGTAATGTATAAAAAAATGACATACCTGAAAAGCAAACATGATAAAACATAATGACAATAAAACATTGCAGAATAGAATACAGTAAAAAAGAGCAGAACAATAGAGAGAGAACAATAAAACGACAATTATATATATATATAAAACTTTTATCTGTAACGGATCGTTTCCAGGTTCAGGTCTCTCAAAATGCGATGGCATCTTGGGAGACCCTGTGAAAGTGTGCTTAGTCTGTGCAGTGCTGTACCCTACGCTAATACTCAACTAGTGTATGGTAGCGTTCAACACATTCACCAATGCAAAGACCAGGATTGTCAGGACAGGAGGGACAATAGCGGGTGTCACGCCTATATCCGCGCTTGCTACAGACATGACATTTTCTTTGGGGGGCTCGTTGGGTAGGGGTACTAGGGAGGACATACGGAAAATGCCTCTCATGCAGCCGGCTTAATGCATTTGGATTGGGAAGGTGAGGTGAAGCACCGTCTGGAAACAGAAGGTCTCTGACGATCTCTGTTGGTGCAAACTCACAGTGATGTCTTCTCTCCTCGGGCTCTGGATGAAAAGACCGTCACGAGGAGAGATGACATTACTTCCTCTGCTTCTGTTTACAGTTTCAGAAGCAGAGGAAGCTTCCCATTCCTCAGGGCGGATCACTTCTGCAACGATGCGATCGCGCCCCCCGCCCGCAGGAGGGGAGTAACGTACAGGTACGTTACTCTGCCTGCCCGTGCCATTCTGCCGACGTATATCGTCGTGAGGCGGTCGGCAGGTGGTTAAGCCTACATTCACACTGATGCGGTGCGAGTTATAGCTATTTTGCAGTGAAATTTGAAAGCGTAACTTCACTCAATCAACACTGAATATTTTTAATCCTTATGCTGCTAGCATTAATAAATAGATCGGAAAGTATATCGTATTTACTTGTTTTTAAACCTTTTTTTTTTTTTCATTTGTTCAGTTACTTCTTGGTTTCCATGCCTAGGCAAATGATGTCCTACATCCCAGGAGTCTTAAGAAAGGTGGCAGGGGTTTGGTTTTCTCAGCTAAGTACACCTTCCTGCCTGCATGCCTGAGCCAAGGGCATTTGGATTCCAGGAAGTAAATGCTACATGACTCATCTGCCCTTACTCATGATGACCACAGCCAGAAATGCTAGGGGGTGTTTTTCAAAGTGATTTCTCAGCAAAATAAAGCATGGAGACATGGATGGATGGCTGAGATTGCTTTGAAAACTAAAAATGAATTAAATAGCATTCATGGCTTGTTTGTGTAAAGTCTCTTCTTTCCCCATAGCCCAGGAATGGGAGATGAGGAATAAAGCAGACTTGCAGAAAACGTACTGGAATCGTCTTAATCTAGAACAGATAAGCGATCTGCATGCAGTTTACTTTCAAGTATATGGAGCTACAAATACATCGCAACGCACTGCTGTAAACTCACAGGATCCTTTTTAAAATCTCCTCGGATTCGCACTGCATATAGGTGACCAGTCTATGTTAGTTCACTGGCCATGTGATTCCATGCATTTCGGAACACATCAGAAATCGCATCAGTGTGAACCAAGGCTTAAGAGTGCTTTCACCTCCTTTTTATGCAGGTGCTTGGGGTGACTTTTTTGACCCTTGTGATTGCAATAAAATTAAATAAAAAAGAATTTCAAGGAATTAAACATGAGCAATATATAAAATAATTAAATTCATATACACAACCACACCTAATTAGGATGCATAGATATACCCAAATAGCTCTTGCACTGCATGTTCTGTATCTTTGCACACACATCTAGGAATAATTTTAGGGTGTTGTTTAAGTATAATGTAACAATGCTTTAGTGTTATTCGCCAATGTACATGTGCATAGATTTTTCAGTTTTACACAAATGTACAATTTTAAACGTATGCGTTTTTGTAAACTTAGGAAGATTAGAAACCTTGTTATGTATGTTTTATCAGTTAGCATTTTTGTGTTTATGGAATATATTATGTTTTTATTGAATAAATTTGCTCAAGTCTATGGTATGTGTAAAATCAGTAGTACCATCTTTTATTTCCACATCCTGAGCTTAAAAAAAAAAAAAAAAAAAAGATTATTATGAATGTGTTACATGGCAAACGTTGTTTTGCCCATGGGGGGTTAAATTTAAGGATTGGAGTCGACCAGCTAAGGGGTTAACCTGTGGGTTAGTGCTGGCTAACACGTTTTTCTTGTCATTTCTTAGGTTTATGCATGGGAGATCTCTGACCAATTGTTACAGATTCATCAGGATGTCGAGTCCTGCTATTTTGCTGCACAAACCATGAAGATGAAAATTCAGACATCGTTTTATGAGCTGCCCGCAGACTCCCATTCTTCCCTGCGGGACTCCTTGTTATCACATATCCAGAACTTGAAGGACATGTCTCCTGTTATTGTAACTCAGGTAAGGTTTGCTTTATTGTAGCACTATTAAATATTTAGACTGACAACCTTTTTCAACCAGGGTGCCTTCAGGTTTCTTCAGGGGTGCCTTAGCAAAAAGCCCAAAAAATGTAAACAAGCCAGTGGGTGGATCAAGCCTGCCTGTTACACAAAACCACAGGTTTGTATCGTGCATCATTACAACCTTCTAGCCGCCAGGGTTGTAACAACCAATGACGTCATTGGTTGAAAGGAGGACATCTGGCACCTACACAGCATCCTTGTTTGCCCCTCCCCTGCCCCTCTCTGTCAGCACTGGGGTCACATTAGCTGAAGGAGGGAGAGAAACTAAGAAACGCTGGAATACTAGTCAGTACCAGTGTACAAAGATGTTTTTGGTTTGGAAGAATAAATCACCCCAAATGTTGGGTGTCCCATGCTGCTGCAATATGTAAAACTATTAGTTTTAGTTTTTTACTTTTTAGAATGGGATGCCTTGAGTTCAAAAGGGTGCCTTGACTGAAAAATAGTTTAGAAACACTGTAAATTGGCTTAAAATTATGCATTAAAGCGGAGTTCCACCCAAAAGTGGAACTTTCGCTTATCTGATTCCCCCCCCCCCCCTGGTGCCACATTTGGCACCTTTTGGGGAGGGGAGTGGGTACCCGTTTTTTTTTTTTTTTTTTTTACAGGTACCCTGTCCCCACTTACGGGAGACCGGGCCGCAGCGAAGTACGTCAGCAGCTCGGCCTCCCTCCCCTTTTCCCTGGCCAATGGGAGAGCGCAGCACACTTCGCGAATGCGTAATAGGGACCTGGCAGGGAAGCCGAAAGGCTACCCTACCAGGTTCCCTTACCCGCAATGGCGGCAGCAGCACCCGCGGTGCTGACATCGCTGGACTCCAGAACAGGTAAGTGCCCTAATGTTAAAAGTCAGCAGCTACAGTATGTGTAGCTTCTAAATTTTTAAAGGGGCGGGCGGAACTCCTCTTTAAGGTCAAAAACATTTTGTGCTGCAGACCCCACCCCCCTTTTCTTACCTGAACCTGATCCAGCGACGTGCACCAGAGCATCGGCTCCTGCCTCTGTCTCTTTCTGCTTTGGACAGATTGATGATCAAAAGCTGTGACACAGGGGGGCAGGGGCCAAGTCCCACTGTCTGTGTCAATCGACGCATGGGACTCTGGAACGAGCCTCCATGGAAAGCGGCTTTCTGTGGGGGCACCTGCCGAAGATGAGGAACCTAGAGCGCCAGCGGGGGACCCCAGAAGAACAGGATCGGGGCTGCTCTGTGCTCTTAATGCGACAATGATTTTTAAATTTAAAATACTGAATTTTGACAAGCATTTTGTCATGTAATGCTTTTAAAATTGCTCACACTCATGGAATAGCGGCAAACTACAGTGTTTAAAAATCTCCATAGGCAATGTTTTAAACATTTCTACAGGATACGTTTTTTTAGCAGACACCCTAGAGAATAAAAATGGTGGTCATTGCAACTTTTTATGTCACACGGTATTTGCACAGCAATTTTTTTTGGAAAGAAACTGTTTTATGAATTACAAAACCAAAGTTAGCCTGACATGTAATGCTTTTAAAATTGCACACGCTTGTGGAATGGCGCCAAACTTCAGTACTTAAAAATCTCCATAGGTGACGCAATAAAACATTTATTACAGGTTACATGTTTAGAGTTACAGAGGAGATCTAGTGTTAGAATTATTTCTCTTGCTCTAACGATCGTTTCGCATGTAGCCGTTGTGTATCTGGCTCCTGATACTAGCAAGTGCCTCAACAACCACTGACCTCACCGCACTTCCCTGGTCCATAGATATAAAGATATTATATAGGAGATGTATGTGCAAACAAAATCTGCTTTAAGGGCTTCCCGAAAAAGTGTAGTATTTTTTTTTTTTTTTTTTTTTTAAATCTCTGAATGTAGTACAAAACATAGGTCAAAAAATTGGCAGAACTTACAAATGTGGCCACTACACAATCCATGTAGCGGCGTGATGTCAACATTCCAAACTCCATTCAACGCGTTTTGCGAACTAGCACCATCCTCAGAGTTTTTTGGGTTTTTTTTGTTTTTTTTTCACAATGCAATTCACACACTTTGAATGAAGTTAAGGAGGAAGTTATGCACATATGTTCATGAATTGGTGGACTTATTATACACATTGATATATGGGCTATTGTTCTCTTATTTGTGTATCATTTTTTTACATTTTATGTTTTTTCTCGTGAATTTAGTTCTATATAATAATTTTCATATGCACTGAGGTCTTTTCACTGATATGTTATATATGTTTAGATGTTCAAATATGTTTAGCACTGCACCCATATATCTTTACATACACTGAGGAGAATTGGGCATATTATTCTCTGGTGCTAGCTGCTTCCTTTGTCCACTAGGCGCTGACTCAACTTTTTTACTCAGTAAGATAGGCTGACAGGGGGCTTGCTGATAAGAGAGCAGGGTGACAGAAATAGGAATCTGTCACTGTTCTGCTTCTCCTTTCAATCCTTCCAACCCAGAAGACTTAATACATCCAGTTCTATTTTATTTATTAATGGGCTTTTCATTTGTTTTTCACTCTTGACCAGAGCTCTGCTTTCTTAGCCAATTAATAGTAGTAGGGAAGAGCATGCACACAAAATGTGCTGTTTGGAATTTATATATATATATATATATATATATATATATATATATATATATATATATATATATATATATATATATATATATATATATATATATTTATATATTTTTTTTATAATATCATTTTTTCTTCCAGTTATTCTCTCAGGTGTGCTACAAAGGTTTAACGAAAAATATTTTTGTTTTTGTAGCTGGCTTTAGCAATAGCAGATCTTGCCCTGCAGATGGCTTCCTGGAAAGGCTGTGTACAAACGCTTGTAGAATCGTAAGTACTTACAGTATATGCCTAACCATCCAGACTTGTCTGCATGTTTTGTGTCACATGTGCCACTTCATTTGTGGGTTAGTGGTTGTACATTACATTTCCTCTCTGATGTTTTGTTTTTCCTTCTAGCTATGGTAATGACCCAGCATCATTGTCCTTCCTCTTGGAGATTCTTACTGTGCTACCAGAAGAAGTCCATAGCCGATCTCTGCGTATTGGTGCTAACCGGCGATCTGAGATCATTGAGGACTTGGCCTATTATTCTAGTACTGTAGTGTCTCTTCTGGTAAGAATCTGTGGAAAGTGTTTGCAGTATAATTGTTGGCTATATGTTTTATTCTGACCATGGATTGTATTCGTACAGATCTCTGCAGTGACAGAGTGGCTACAAGCCATACTTTTTCATTTAAAATTCTGTGGCGGTCGGAGGACAACACATCCATTCCCCCCCCCCCCCCTTTTTTTTTTTTTTTTTTTTGACTTTGGTTCGTAAAAATGTTATAGGTGACCAGACTGCCCTCCCACCACACACTTCCTGGGCTTGCCTGGGGGAATTTCCTGATTCAGAGCCATCAGATCCTGACCCTCTGTGGATAGGTAAAAAAACAGTTTGGTAGCTTTCTGTCCTTGGTCTGCTTGCTCTCTGTGCAGGGAAGTTAGAAGGAACCCGTAAGTGCACTAAAATGACATGTCTGTTCCCTTGTAAAAATAAAGTTAAGCAAAAATAATTGCTTAGATAAGTGGTCTGCAAACTGTGGCCCGGGGGCTGGACGTGGCCCTTTGCTTGCCTTTATCTGGTCCTCGGGGCACTATTTCTTCCATTGATGCCAGTGATAGGGCACCATTCCTCCCAAAGACGTCAGCAATGGGTTACTATTCTTCCATTAAAACCAACGATGGGGTATTGTTTACTCCCATTGAGATCATGACATTTTCTAATCCCACAGGCCACAGTCCGGCCCCCCTAAAGCCTGAAGGACAGTAAACTGGCCCTTTGTTTAGAAGTTATGGAGAACCCCTGGCTTAGAGTAGTAATAAAACATGAACTGTAAAGATTAGCCCACACACATACATGAACACATGCAAATCTAGAAAGCACTAGCATACATAAATGCAGATCGCACAACATATATTTGGTATCGCCTTGGACGCAGGAGTGAACTGAAAATTTGAAGGCCATCATTTACATCATGTACTCAATACCCTACCTATGGTTGGTGTGTTTTTTTTTTTTTTTTTTTTTTTTTTTTGTTTTTTTTTTTCCCCCTCATACTGGTAGTGCTGCTTTCTTTTCAAAACACATACTCATCCCCTCAGTGATTTCTATCGTTGTCCTGCTACAAATCCACTGTTCAGATGACATATATACATTGTGTCCCACTCTACAATCTTGGTCCTCTTCAGTTGGCTGCTTCTTCCGAGTGCAAGCAGCCAGATACTTGATTACGCATTGGGCCTGGCCCCTGGCTTTTCTGTGTGCTCAGTCATGCAGCCTCCTGAGAGCAGAGTTAAGCTGGCCATACATCAAACAATTTTCTTATTCAATTTCCTTTAGATTTACCTTCAACTATGTAGAACAGGGGCCTGCCTGATTGTATACAAATCGAAACTGTTTGGGTTTGACCTCATAGTTGGTTTTGGTAAATCTAATGGAAAATTGTATAATGTATGGCCAGCCTTAAGTTCTGCTTAAAGTTTAAATTGATGAGTTTTTTTTTTTTTTTTTTGTCTATGAACAGTTTTGGGCATCATTTTGTTTAGCCACTTCTTCCTGGTTGCATACAATTTTAAGGCTTAACATATTTTGATGTTTATTTACCCTGCACACAGTCCCATTGGAAATCGGAGATTATTTTGTGTTTTATGTGCACTAAAATTTTATTTTTAATGTATTTTCAAATGAATTGGCAAAAAACATCTTTTTCTATTTTACAGGTTCTCTGCTTATGTATAAAAAATCTTGTTTGGGAGTGCTAAGTTTATTTTCAAGCCTGTAATTTTTTATTTAATGTGTATGAAAAATGGAAACATTGGTCCAACTGTGGAAGGGTTAAATCGGTAATATGATTTTGTACTGTTTTTTTTTTTTTCCAAGATGAATTGTGTGGAGAAAGCAATGGACAATGAAAAGATGCTGATTAAGACATTCAAATGTTTAGGCAGCTGGTTTAACTTGGGGGTCCTAGACAGCAACTTCATGGCTAACAACCGTCTCTTGATGCTGCTCTTCCAGGTCCTGGTAAGTTAAAGATCAATTGGATTCTGTGTCTAAAAAGAGACAGACAAAGACTAGTCGCCAGAATTGCCTGTGGTTCCCCTGCAGCAGTGTTGCCCCCTATTAACAACCTTCTTTTTTTTTTTTTTGATCTGCACTGTGTCTCTTCGTGGAGCCGGCCATCTTGGTAGAGATAGAGTCCTATTGGTAGCTGTTGTCAGATGCTCCAGCAGAAAGAATAGCGAGCAGCAGGGAAGTGACATTACAAAATCTCACTCTAGATCTCCTAGGACTACCATTTAGACCTCACACTGCAGATAAACAGGCGTGGCTAGGCACTCTCATACCAGGAAATACGCAGCTAATATTCAAGAAGAATTTGAAACACGGTACATTATTCAGGGTACTGCATAGGCACAATTCACATTTCTTAATGTTCCCTATAACATAGCAAATCTTCACCTTTTCATCTCGAGTTGTCTGTATATTGCACCACTCAAAATACCTTCTCTTCAGTGACTACACAGGTTAATCATTCAACGCAGCACATATTTCTTTGTAGTTCTGTGTAGTTCATTTTCCAATAAATCTGTATTATCTTTTATGCATGGCATTCACAGTTATGTAGTCAAAAGAAACCTGAAGAGAAGAAAACTATGATGCTGCTGTTTTGCTCCTGGGCACTCTGCCATATTTCTTCATTAAACAATTGTGCCAATTCTACCAGTTTGTATCCCCTCGGGTTTATACTACAGTATATCTGAGCCCAGAATAAGTACTCTTTTGGAACTTTGTATATGTAGCTTCCAAACTTGGGGTGCCCCATTTATAGGAGTGCCCTCCTTTGTGTTTAAGGGCAGCATCACCTGAGCCATTGTGCCCCATGTGGGTTTGTTTGATCTCCTCCAATCATGATCCATTGCTGAGTTGAGTCCCTCTTTGGAAGCTCTCCAAAGTTGCAGAAGAGTGCTGCAGGATTTTTTTTCGGATTGTTTAAATCACTGTCTGAGCTAATTTAATATCTGTTTCAGCTCTTTGGTCTCTTTATTTATGATATAGTACCTGTAAGCACGTGTTTTAACATTGTATATATATATGTTGGTCTGTAGTGACACATTGTAACATCCCGTTTTGTGATCTTTTTATGGTTTCTGTTGTATCAGTTAATCTTATTTGCTACTATGGAATGTTATCATAAAAGAGGAACCTTTTTTTTCAGCTTTTTCAAGCAGATCTTGACTCCTCTCCCTTTTCTCATTCCCAGATTGAAGCTCAAAATATGATGTTCAGCATGTTTTGACCAACTTGAGGAGGTCTCTGATATACAGATCAGACACTTGAGATTTAAATTTCTCTAAAGTTATCAATTAAGAAAATAGGTTTTAGGAGCCCATCTATGCCTTTCCTGAGAATTTGGAATATACCAAAAATGGGTTCAGCTTCTGGGATACTAAATCCCTGGAAATCATGAAGTTTATAATCTAGAGCTTACAACATTAAAGGGGTTGTAAACCTTCGTGTTTTTTCACCTTAAGGTGAAAAACACCCGGCAGTGACCAACCCCCCTGTTTTACTTACTTGAGCCCTGGAACTTGACCTGGTGGGGACGTGCTGTCTCTCTGCCTGAGGTTCTCGGCTCTTGATTGGATAGATTGATAGCAGCGCAGCCATTGGCTCCTGCTGCCGTCAATCAAATCCGGTGGGCGGGGCCGAGTCATACATTCGGCAGCTATGAACGCCGAATGTTGGACTCGGGAGCACGCCCGCAAGGTAACCCCGCTTAAGGAGAGCGCTTCTCCTAGGGGGTTATCTGATGTGGGGGAGAGCCACAGGGGACCCCAGAAGATGAGGTTTGGGGCCACTCTGTGCAAAAGGAGCTGCACAGTGGAGGTAAGTATATGTTAGGTTTTTTTTTTTGTGGGACAGGTGAGTGGCTGTTTTTTAAAAGTCAGCAGCTACAGTTTTTGTAGCTGCTGACTTTTTTTTTCCACAGGGGACTGGAACTCCACTTGAAGTCATACTTAAAGCAGAACTTTTATCCACAACAACTTGAGAAAAAAAATATATGTTCTTTAGCAAGAAACATATGTCCCACATTAATGTTTATGCTACCAAAATTAGTGTGTGCTGTAAATTGCCTCCAGCATTGCTCCTGTTTGTTCTCGGCGGAGGCTGCTATTTCTCTGAAGCCCAGAACCCCAACAGTATATCATAAAGCGGAACTAAATCAATTTGATTTTAACGGTTTCAAAAAACAGTTCCATTCCTGGAATGCCGGGATTGCTAACTTACATTTGCTTATGTCCTCAAACAAACTGTCAAACCATCAAATGACTGGTTTCACAACTGACCGCCATGTGCAGCACCATGGCGGTTGCAGATCAAACAGAAGCAGCTTCATTGGCTGTAAAGGATAGGAGGGTTAAATTCCGCTCTAAGGCTGTCAGCAAATCGCCCTCTACAAACCCGGCAGTGCCTAAAAAATGAGAGCAAGACTCAAGATGCATCTCCTGTGGACTGTGTGCACACACAGTAGATTGGGCCTAGAAAAGTTTCAGATGTGCCTTAAAAGTAAAGTTCACCTTTGGAAACATGTAACCTATTCCCACTGCTGGAGCCTCTCGCCGATCCCCTCTCTCCCTGTAAAAGCAGTACAGGGAGAAGTTCCCTGTACTAGCTGTTACGTTTTGAAAAGAGCAGGGCTCCACCCACAGGGCTGCATCATTCATTCAGAGTTCTGTGAATGAATAAACTACAAGTACCTTTCGGCTTCACGCCGGGAACCCTACTGCACATGCGCAAGGCCCGCTCCTCTCTCCTACTGGCCTGACGACAGAGGAAGGAGGAGGGAGCCCCAGCCGTGATGTCAGCTGAGGCTTCGGAAGTGGAAAAGGATACCTGGTATCATGTCCCCCCCCCCCCCCCACCGAAAAGGTGCCAATTGTGGCACCGGAGGGGGCGGGGGGAAGGTATAAGATGAGCGGAAGTTCCACTTTTGGGTGGAACTTCGCTTTAAGGTGGCTTTCAGATCAGGCTTCCCTTACCACACCCTGTACTTCCTTGGAGCCTTAGTCTGATTCTCACTGACTTTCAGAAACCAATCTTTGAACCCATCAGGGGAGTCCCTTTGGTAGAACTCTGCTGCAAACTTCTGGTATCACTCTTCCACAATAATGAAGACATTATCCTTCCCTCTTTGTGAGTTACTTTAAAGCACTCAAAGTAAATTGCTTTTCACTGCATGGACATGATCCTCAGATGCTCCATTGCTGCTCAGCAACCACTGTCAAGTTGCTTCGAGTGGAGAGTTCAGTACTGACTTTAAAAAGGCCTGTCCAGGCATCTAACGGTGTCCTCACCCAAGCTAATTCTTGAATCGATTCTCAGGTACTGGCGCAGCTATCTCGGCTAAGGGAAATAATCAAACCTTGCAGCTTCACAGCCTGTTTCTTACTGTGCATGCGCGAAATGCGCTGTGCTCTGTGAATAGGCCAGCTGCGGGGGAGGAGGGGGGCCCAACTTGCAGCTCACTTCGCCACAACGAACTCAGCTGGAAGTGGGAGCAGGTACCTGTCAAAACTAAGATGACTAAAATACGACTAAAACTAAAATGCCATTTTAGTCAAAAGACTATGACTAAAACTAAATTGAATTTGATGTCAAAATTAACATTGCTTCAATTGGGTTTGGTGAACCTTGGTATTAGGCTTGTCCGCATAGTTCTGTTTGCCTAGTTGTCCACACTTTTTATCCATGGATTGGGGATGTCCCAGGGTCTATCAGACCTATGTCCTGTACATTACAATTAAGATACTGGTATAAGTGGTGAGTTAAAACCAGAGTTAGAGTGAACAAGTCTTGCTTTTTGTTTGTTGGGTTTCATTTTTGGGGCTTTTCCTTTTAGTTTTTCAATCACCTTTTTCTATCACTTTTTTAAATAGCTTTTTTTTTTTTTTTTTTTTTCTCTGGTTCCTTCAGCCTATCAATTAAGGGGGGTGGTTAATTGCTCACAGGTGCCTATATAACTGGGTGTAGGACTCAGTCTGAGCGTGCTCAGTCTGAGGAACTTTGTGTAAGTGGAACTGGTATAAGTGGGGAGTTAAAACCAGGGTTTAAAACAGGAGGTTATAACAGGGGTCATAGTACCTGTGTAGTGTGAGTACCTGAGTGTTTTCTGAGTAGTGTGTGTGGATCGTTAGTACTTGTGTATTGTGTACTGTATACTTGAGTATTGCGAGTGCGCGTAGGTCTGCGACTGTTCTGCGATTGCACATAGGTCTGTGAGTACCTGTGTATTGTCTTGTGTACCTGTGTATTGTCTTGAGTATTAGTGCCAGGAAGCTAGCTGTTAGGTAATTTGGACAGGGTAAAATCCCCAAATCCTCACTAAATTTAATAGGTACGATGCCCGGCGGGTGTGGAGAGGCGACTCTTTGTACATCTTGCTGCATGTATGCATTCCTTGATCATCCGATCGTGGGCGAATACTGCTGTGCAAAATGTAAGCACATTGTTTCCCTGGAAGCCCAGGTTCTGAATCTGGGGAAGCAACTGTCAGCACTGAGAAGTCCCTCCATACTAAAGGAGAGCCAGGAACGTACACGGCAGGGGCCAGCACAAAGGCGGGTGGAGACAAAGAGGTGCAGGCACTAGCAAAAAGTAGATGGGTGACAGTCAGGAGGGGTAGAGGGGGAAGTGCCAGAGAGGCCGATCCAGGACTGGAGCATCCCAATAAGTAAGCTCCATTGAGTGACATTGGTGAAACCAGTCAGGGACCAGCACTGCTGGAGCTGAGGGACTCTCCTAGTTGCCAGGGGAAGAACTCCTCCAGTGAGAGTGGGGGGGCAGCAAAGGGAAAGGAAAGACAGATTCTGGTGATAGGGGACTCAATTCTTAGAAGGACAGAGAGGGCAATCTGTAACCAAGACCTGAAGCGCCGAACAGTATGTTGTCTACCGGGCGCTTGGGTTCGGCACATCACGGACCTTGTGGACAGATTACTGGGAGGGGCTGGGGAAGACCCGGCTGTCACGGTGCACGTTGGCACCAATGACAAAGTCAGAGGCAGATGGAGTGTCCTAAAGAACGATTTTAGGGACTTAGGAGCTAAATTGAGGAAAAGGACCTCCAAGGTAGTATTCTCAGGAATACTACCGGTACATCGAGCCACACCAGAAAGGCAGAGGGAGATTAGGGACGTAAACAAGTGGCTGAAGAGCTGGTGTAGTAAGGAGGGGTTTGGGTTCCTGGAGGACTGGGCCGACTTCTCAGTCGGTAACCGGTACTATAGAAGGGACGGACTGCACCTAAATGAGGAGGGTACAGATCTGCTGGGAATGAAGATGGCCAAAAAGTTAGAGGGGTTTTTAAACTAGGCGATGGGGGGGGAGGGTCCAGAGACAGAGATAGCCAGCGCGGAAGATATTCCAGAGGGTAGTATTGGGGGCATTAGTGGTAGGTTAACCAAAGCACAAAAACACAAGGTGAGTATAGTAGCAAGTCCTAGTTGCAATCTCGAAACACCCATTACGAGGACAATATGCGACCGGTCTAAACTATGTGGCATGTTCACCAATGCCAGGAGCATGGCGGACAAGATGGGTGAACTAGAGATACTGTTGTACAAGGAGGATTTGGATTTTGTGGGAATTTCAGAGACCTGGTTCAACAGCTCTCATGATTTACTGGCAAACATTCAAGGTTATACCCTATACCGCAAGGATAGAGAGGGTAAAAAAGGGGGAGGGGTATGCCTATATATCAAGAATAATGTACAAGTGAATGTGAGAGATGACATCACTGAGGGAGCTAGAGAGGAGGTGGAATCGTTATGGGTAGAGCTCCAAAGGGATGAAGCTAAGGGGAAAATAATACTGGGAGTATGCTATAGGCCCCCTAACCTGAGGGAGGAAGTGGAGACGGATCTCCTATCACAAATTGGATTAGCAGCAAGGATGGGAAGTGTTATCATAATGGGGGATTTTAATTATCCAGACATAGACTGGGCGGAGGGAGCCGCGCATTCATTTAAGGCTCGCCAGTCCCTAATGTCTTGCAAGACAATTTTATGGGTCAGATGGTAGACGCACCAACTAGAAATAAAACATTACTGGATCTACTGATTACCAACAATACAGACCTGATCACGGATGTGGAAATACGGGGCAATTTAGGTAACAGCGATCACAGGTCAAATAGTTTCAGTATAAATCACACAAATAGGGAACACAAAGACACTGAATTTCAAAAGAGCCAACTTCCCTAAACTGCGAACCTTGCTAGAAGGCATAAATTGGGATAAAATCTTAGGAACAAAGAACACGGAGGAGAGATGGGTTTGCTTTAAGAGCATATTAAATAAGGGCATTAGCCAATGTATCCCATTGGGTAATAAATTTAAAAGAGCGAACAAAAATCCTGGATGGCTTAACTCCAATGTAAAAATGCATATAAAAGCAAAGGAGAAGGCCTTCAAAAAATACAAGGTTGAGGGATCATCCTCAGCATTCAGACTTTATAAAGAATGCA
This sequence comes from Aquarana catesbeiana, assembly GCF_042186555.1. Classification (NCBI taxonomy): domain Eukaryota; kingdom Metazoa; phylum Chordata; class Amphibia; order Anura; family Ranidae; genus Aquarana; species Aquarana catesbeiana. The sequence continues at coordinate 139,997,386 of NC_133326.1, forward strand.
ACAAGAAATGTAAGGGTGCAATTAGGACGGCTAAGATAGAACATGAAAGACACATAGCGGAGGAGAGCAAAAAAAATCCCAAGAAATTCTTTAAGTATGTAAACAGTAAAAAAGGGAAGGCAGACCATATTGGCCCCATAAAGAATGAGGAAGGACATCTGGTTACAAAGGATGGGGAGATGGCGAAGGTATTGAATTTTTTCTTCTCTTCAGTCTTCACGAGTGAATCGGGGGGCTTCAGTATCCAAAACTGCAGTGTTTATCCTCATGACACAACACAGGAAGCACCTCCATGGTTAACAGAGGACAAAATTAAAATTAGACTTGAGAAACTTAACATTAATAAATCACCGGGACCAGATGGCTTGCATCCGAGGGTACTTAGGGAACTCAGTCAAGTGATTGCCAGACCGTTGTTCCTAATTTTTACAGACAGTCTATTGACTGGAATGGTACCAGCTGATTGGAGAAAAGCCAATGTAGCACCAATATTTAAAAAGGGCCCAAAATACATCCCTGGGAATTACAGACCAGTTAGCCTAACATTAATAGTATGTAAACTCTTGGAGGGGATGATAAGGGACTATATACAAGATTTTAGTAATAAGAACGATATCATTAGCAGTAATCAACATGGATTCATGAAGAATCGTTCTTACCAAACAAATCTATTAACCTTCTATGAGGAGGTGAGTTGCCATCTAGATAAAGGAAGGCCCGTAGACGTGGTGTATTTGGATTTTGCAAAAGCATTTGACACAGTTCCCCATAAACGTTTACTGTACAAAATAAGGCCCGTTGGCATGGACCATAGGGTGAGTACATGGATTGAAAACTGGCTACAAGGGCAAGTTCAGAGGGTGGTGATAAATGGGGAGTACTCAGAATGGTCAGGGGTGGGTAGTGGGGTTCCCCAGGGTTCTGTGCTGGGACCAATCCTATTTAATTTGTTCATAAACGACCTGGAGGATGAGATAAACAGTTCAATCTCTGTATTTGCAGACGATACTAAGCTAAGCAGGGCAATAAATTCTCCGCAGGATGTGGAAACCTTGCAAAAAGACCTGAACAAACTAATGGGGTGGGCGACTACATGGCAAATGAGGTTCAATGTAGAAAAATGTAAAATAATGCATTTGGGTGGCAAAAATATGAATGCAATCTATACACTGGGGGGAGAACCTCTGGGGGAATCTAGGATGGAAAAGGACCTGGGGGTCCTAGTAGATGATAGGCTCAGCAATGGCATGCAATGCCAAGCTGCTGCTAATAAAGCAAACAGAATATTGGCATGCATTAAAAGGGGGATCAACGCAAGAGATAAAACGATAATTCTCCCACTCTACAAGGCTCTGGTCCGGCCGCACCTGGAGTATGCTGTCCAGTTCTGGGCACCAGTCCTCAGGTAGGATGTACTGGAAATGGAGCGAATACAAAGAAGGGCAACAAAGCTAATAAAGGGTCTGGAGGATCTTAGTTATGAGGAAAGGTTGCAAGCACTGAACTTATTCTCTCTGGAGAAGAGACGCTTGAGAGGGGATATGATTTCAATTTACAAATACTGTACTGGTGACCCCACAATAGGGATAAAACTTTTTCGCAGAAGAGAGTTTAATAAGACTCGTGGCCACTCATTACAATTAGAAGAAAAGAGGTTTAACCTTAAACTACGTAGAGGGTTCTTTACTGTAAGAGCGGCAAGGATGTGGAATTCCCTTCCACAGGCGATGGTCTCAGCGGGGAGCATTGATAGCTTCAAGAAACTATTAGATAATCACCTGAATGACCGCAACATACAGGGATATATAATGTAATACTGACACATAATCACACACATAGGTTGGACTTGATGGACTTGTGTCTTTTTTCAACCTCACCTACTATGTAACTATGTAAGATAAAAGGAAAATTTTTTTGACTTGACTGTAAATTCCATATCTTTGCATACAGGACATAGACCAACCTTCCTTTTAAGCATTTCCCCTCTACCAACGTAATAGACTCCAGATCTCTCCATAAAGAGGACCTTACATAGTTACATACATAGTTAGTAAGGTTGAATAAAGACACCAGTCCATCCAGTTCAACCTGAGTGAGTGTGGGTGCATGTCCACAATTGTCCCTATCCCTGCACATTGCATCTCATCAAGATGCTCCTCCATTATATATATTACACATTGGTCCCCACCCCCAAGGAGCCCACAATCCAAGGTCCCAAACTCACATTCATATACTAGGGCCAATTTTTTTGGACAGAAGCCAATTAACCTGCCAAAGCCCATGCTATCACAAGGGATGTTATTCATCCCTTGTGAAAACAATAGTGTTGATAATAAGAAAAAACAATTATATCAAATTTTAAAGCGCCCTCACACACCCCTGTGCCTGTGATTTTACCCAACAAATAAAAGCTGTAGTTCAGCCCAGGATAATCCCTCCCACTGCCAGCTTGCCTCAGGTTTTACTTGTGTCTTAGGAGGATGGACGTATTCTTTAGCTTTGCTAGGCTTTTTTTTGCGTAAGATTTTTTTCTCTTGTATTGAGATTCTTCTTTTCATCACTGCTGGTGCTTTGTCTCTTCAGTTGCTGTTATCTAGTGCAGTTGTTTTAGCCTGGCTTTTGGAGTACTGCATCTGAACCCTGCCTGACTGGACTTTGTGGGATAAGTGACTTCCAGGTACTGCGTTCCTTGTGGATGCTTTCCAGACCTCGTTCTGGTAAAAGTTATCTGCAGAGTGCTTCTCAGGTCCAGAGAAGTTGGTATTGCTTCAGTGTTTGTGCTGTCTATGAAAACTTAATGAGTGGGCTGGCTGTACTGAGCATCGAGAGCTACCTCGTTTACACATGTCACTGGGCACCCTTATTCCCTATTCCAGCTGGATTTACTGCTCAATGAGTTGTTTTCATGGGACTGAGCACTGATGTCGGCTGTTGGGTGCAGTGCCACACACACTCCATGCTCTTTCCTGTCATAGAGCATCAAGGAAGCCTCTCCCCACTGCTGCTTCTACTTGCCAAGAGCCACGTGGAACTTTGCTCTGTTCATGCTGCCCACTTGCAAAATGCTTGGGTTCAGGAGGTGGACTCCAGAAATTTGACATGGAATCCACCAAATCTGTCGTCGTCGTCTCCCCTCACCAGGGTGACTTTCTGGCTTTTGTGGATGTTCACTTTCATGTTTTCCTTTTTCCAGCGCATCAGGTCACTTTGCTGTAGGCACCTACACTACCTGTTTGTGAACCTTCCCCTCAGCCTCCCATTTGCATCTTAGGTATTCATCAAGTTGCTGGCTTCAGTCTCGGTTATTGTGCGATTTTGTGGCATCCCCATTGTGAGATACTTAGACAAACTCCTATTAAGGTAACAGTCGTTTGGGATTATCTGTGTCTAGTCCTGGACATAGCTCAAGCCAGGGTGTTCTTTCCACAGGCGAGGCTTCAGACTCTCTAGTTTCAGTTTTAGATTCTCTAGTCCAGGAGTCATCTGCTTTTTCAAAAGCGCCCTGGCTCTGATGGAAGGCTTTTCAAAGCAGTTCCATTTGCTATTATGCCAGACCCCTACAACACAAAATTCTGTTGTTGTGGGTCAAACTATTTGTTTTGTCCTTAAGGACCAGCCTGTTCCTTGCTTGGTGGTTCAGGAATCCAGCTCTGTAGTTATGTGACCCAGATTCAGTTGGTGAACACCACATTGGTAAATTAATCCTCTCCTTCCTTGGTCTAGACCAGTGCTCTTAGAACTATCAAGGGTCAGGTTTCTGCTCCTTCTGTTTTAATTTGTAGACTGTTGGCCTTTCTACTTTTGTACAGGGGTCTTCCCAAGTAGCTCTCGCTATCTACTTCCATATATATATATATATATATATATATATATATATATATATATAATCTCTCTCTATATCTATATCGATGGATCTAAATCTTTCTCTCTGCACTTCAGGACCCACCATTTCAACCAATTAGATACATTCCTCTATCTGTTACCCACAAGGAAGTTTTCCTTCCTCTGTAGGGTGGGTGTCTGACCTTGGGGCTTTATCTTGCAAAGTTTTGCATAGGGACAAGGTGGTGTTGAGGCCAAGGGCCTCACCCAAGACTTCACCTCACCCAGGACTTTGTCTTTCTGTTCCTCTGTCTGGCTCCAGTTCACTAAAAAGGCATTTTCTCCCTTTTTGGATGTGTTTAGGGCAGGGATCTCAAACTGGCGGCCCTCCAGCTGTTGCAAAGCTACGAGTCCCTTCATGCCTCTGCCGGTGGAAGTCATGCTTGTAACTGTCAGCCTTGCAATGCCTCATGGGGCTTGTAGTTTCGCAACAGCTGGAGGCCCGCCAGTTTGAGACCCCTGGTTTAGGGCATTGAGTCATTTCATTAGTACCTGCTTGTTTCAAGAAGTCAGTTTCCCTTTTTGTAATCCTAAATGGACCTGGAAGGCTGCATAGGCCTCACAATCCACCATGTCTAGGTGGCTCAGGCAGACCATCATCCAAGCTTTATGGTTCCAAGTATTAGATTCCATCCAATGAACATAATAGTGTGTGTTCAGTGAGTGCTTCCTGGGCTTGTCAGCATCAAGCATTTCCCAAATTTCAAGACTGCCATCTGATCTTCTGTTTATACATGCTTCTAGGTGGAAATTTCAGGTTCGTCCAATGCCAGCTTTAAGTCCTTCAAACGACTCTTTGAACTTCAGGCAATCTCCACTTTATTGTTTTTTTTATTTTTTTATTTTATTTTTTTTTTTCTTGGGCCTGTTAGCGAATGTTGCCCACCCCTCAGTTGGACTGCTTTAGGATGTCACAAAGGTTAAAAAGGAACTTCACTGTTATAGAAATTACAGCAAAGACACCTTTTGTAAATGTTTGTTAGTGGCAATCTGCAAACACTTATAGATAATTTCAGTTTTTTTATGAATTGGTTAGATTATTTTTCTTTTCAACCCCCATTCTTTTCATAGTGACTAATTTCATGATGGGCAGATGGATCCATCTCCATTTACTTCCTGGAACTCTTCCTAGAACTCTGGGTCTGCCCACTGGAACATGTGACAGGAACTTCCCAGGATTAATCTGTGAGGTCCTGGTTATATCACCAGTGCTATATGCTGGTGTGGGTGCTTTATTTATTTTTTGTGAAAGGAGGGATAGGTATGGCTTAAGGATGTTTTATCCCTCAATGAAGAAAAAAAAAGAAGAAAGTATGATCTTTGTACTTGCTGTACAATTCTTTTCTTGTAGTCTATTGAGGGACACCGGTCCCATCACTGTGTCCATACTCTTGATACTGCTTTGCTACAAAACTGAGGAATGCTGGTAGTAGGAGGGGTTAACCTGGGCTGGTCTACAGTTTATTTTCAATGTCCAACCCACCTGTAGGAGGTAGTATAACCTGAAGTTTAAAGACTTGTGTTAGTTTAATAGACTCCAAAAATAGGATTTTACAGTGAGTATAATAATTGTATTAAAAAGAAAAAACAAAAGGCACCTTTTAAAAGGAGAGAAAGAGAGATATACTGGTCCAATCACCCGTGCCTTTGATTTTTGCTCTTTTGCAGAAATACACTGGTCAAAGGAGCTTCATCATCTGACACGTTCAGGAGAGCTGTAGCGACCACAGCGGGACATACAGGTGTCCAACACTCCTGAAAGTGCTTCACATGCTGAACATTCTTTGGCTGGTGTGGGTCTTCGAGAGTGAATAAGCACAGGCAGCTATACAGGTACATATTTTAGCTCATCTTTTGTAAAGTGCTTTTTTCTTACCTCTTGGTGACTTGCTTTAGAGTACAGTAAGCAGTAATGTTTCTGTTCACTTCTGTATTTAAAGCGGAGCGGCACCGAAAAAAAAATTTTTAAAAGTCAGCAGCTACAAATACTGCAGCTGCTGACTTTTAAAACATGGACACTTACCTGTCCAGGGCGCCCGCGATGTCGGCACCCGAGGCCGAAGCGTCTCTCCGTCCTCGGGTGCTGCCGCCTCCATCTTCGGTAAGGGAATCAGGAAGTGAAGCCGTGCGGCTTCACTTCCCGGTTCCCTACTGCGCATGAGCGAGTCGCGCAGCGCAATACGAATGGTCCCTGCTGCCTCTGGGACCCGTGTGTTTCCCAGCAGGCAGCGGGGGGGGGAACAGGATGTGGCGTAAATACCCGCAGATTCTGCGGCTATCTACGCCGGAAGTGGGTACAGATACCTGTAATATACAGGTATCTGTACCCCCCTCCCCCCTGAAAGGTGCCAACTGTGTCACCGGAGGGGGGGAGGAATCTAATGAGTGGAAGTTCCACTTTTGGGTGGAACTCCACTTTAAATTTAAACGTTTAAACATAAGTTGGGAGGGGCTATACATTCTATCTTGGGTTTATGTGTGGTCACCTTCACATGAAGTGAAAGCAAGACTTTCCAATGGAGAATGCAATAGTGTAAAGGGATAGAACCTCTAATAGTCTTTTACTACAGTATGTGTCCTTTTGTGAATATTCTGCTTTTTGCTTCCTTTGTGATCACTAGAAAGGAAAGTTAAAGGTAAACTCTCCAGGGGCATAGCAGTAAAAAATGAATTTCAAACCCTTCTATACTATATGCCGAATTGAAGAATTAATTTTGGCTGGACTTGGGCTCTAAACTGTCATATCCCTGGAAAAAAAAGGAACAATATCTTTTTTTAAACTACTGGTTTATGTTGTCACACATGTAATCTGCCATGTACAAAATGTAAGCTTTTTTTTTTTGTGTTTTAGCAACAGGACCAAACATCGTCCAATTTACATGAAGCTGCATCCGACTGTGTGTGTTCTGCACTCTATGCCATTGAAAATATTGAGACTCACCTTAGCCTAGGAACACAGCTATTCCAGGGAGTACTCACACTTGAAGTGGCCTATCACATGGCAGTGGCACGAGAAGACATGGACAAGTAAGAATTCATTAAAACTTACAGTTGGTAAGGTTGAATTAAGAAAAGGATCCATCCAGATCAACGTGTGCGCATATGTCGCTATGATGTCCCCTATCTCTGTATTCTGTTCAGTGAGAAACACATCTAATAGCTTTTTGAAGTTATGTACACTCTCTGCTAAAACCACTAACTGTGGAAGGGTGTTTCACATCTTTCCCGCCTGAACAGTAAAGAACCCCTAAGCAGTAAATGCTTCTTGTCAAACTTCTTTGCGTGGCTAACTGTCTCTTTCAAAGACCTTAGATTAAACAGTTTTTTCCCAATACTGCAGTCATTAAGATTTGTATATTGCAATCATATCCCCTCTTAAGTTCCTCCTCCTCCAGGGAGAAATTAACTTTTTGTAGTCCGTCTTTAAATCTAAGGTCCTCCAGCCCCCTTATTAGTTTTGTTTCCTTTCTCTGAACTGTCTCTCTAGTTTAAGGACATAGGTGACATATATATATATATTTTAATATTATTTTAAGTGCTAAATCTTGATAAAAACCCCTTTTAATGCATGATACTAGTCTGCTAGCCTTACTTGCTGCAGCTTTGCATTCTATGCTATTGCTGAGTATGTGGTCTACAGTGGTGGCCAAAGCTTTTTCAATCCTGGACTCTCCCCATAGGTACTCCCCCAATGATTATTTTGCATACATATTTATACTCAGGATATAATCTACTTCCTAGACTGAGATGATGGATCACATGAAACAACCATGTAAAATAGTGCTTGTTCACTGGCTATGTTCATCAATTTCCTATACACAGGGTTTACAAAGTTTTTGGTACAAGAGCCACATCATATATTTTACAAATATTCACATGCTGAAAAAGAAAATCAGTTTTATTAATCAAATTTAAATGAATTAATATGTTTTATTTGGAGTTTATTTTTTATATCTGCATTGAACAACAGGCAAAAAATTAAGCAAAACAAATCAAAGAAATTCCAAATAAACTCAAGCCAATCAGAGTCCCTCCTTACATGAGAGTCCCCTCTTACATTTGAGGGTTGCATAAAATCTTGCAGCAGGCCGCAGTATGGACCCCTTTTGATATAGGGGAATCGAGACCTTCTCCTTCCTACTGGTAACCCCTCTAGTGATAACTAAAGGCCTAAAGAGAGCAATCGGGACCTCCTTCTCATGTTGGCAAACTTTTTAGTGATTAAAAGATCTATATAGACCAGACCTACATAATGAGTCCCATACTACTGCCTTCTACCCGGTGACCTGCTACAGTTAGTGTTTCAGTCTGATCACTGGGATAGAGGACACTAGAGAAATTCTTCCTGCTGCTGACAGAAGATATTACCTCAGCCTAGGCAAAGCCATCAAAGCCTATGATGGTGTGGTAACGATATGGCCGTTTCTGGATTCAGAACAGAGTTGCCTCTCTCGGTAGAGTGTGTCAGCTTGCACTACAGTAGGATTAAAAAAAATGTTGCAGGGGGCATGGCTATCAGCATTGTCATTGCTTATTCTTAAAGTGGAGTTCCGCCAGGAAAAAAAATTAGAATTTAGCAGCTACAAATACGGCAGCTGCTGACTTTTAAAATAAGGACACTTACATATCCAGGGCGCCCGTGATGTCCTCACCCGACACTGTCCCTTGGCTCTGGGTGCAGGCATCGGCATCTTCAGTAGGGGAATCGGGAAGTGGTTCCCTACTGTGCATGCGCGAGTCGCGCTGCGCGTTCTGAATGGACTCCCAGAAGACAGCGAGGGGGGGGGGAGACGGAGGAGTGGCCGGACATGGCGTAGTTCGCTGCGGTTTCTGGGGCGCTCTTTCGTCGGAAGTGTGATCAAATACCTGTATTAGACAGGTATCTCCTCCCGCTGATCCGGTCCCCCCCCCCCTCCAGTGTCACATTTGGTACCTTTTCAGGGGGAAGTTCCATTTCTGGGTGGAACTCTGTTTTAAGCCTGTAGCTTGTCAAGCATCACCAGGCCACACCTACTTAGTCCTGCCCACTGCATTCTGGATTGACGTGACTGCCTCTGTTGTTGAAACTGTTCTGCTAGCTACAGTGTCTGATTGGGAAAATGTGTAAATCGTACATAAAGGAGGTCAGGGCTCAGTCAAGGGAGGGTAAAGGAAGTTTTTTGTTTACTTTGAGACTTGTGCATCACATAGTAACTGGATTTGGTATTTAAACTTATACAGAAGCCTTTTGAAAAAAAATACACAAAAATGTATGTTGTCCAAAGCTTTCAACCATCACTCCATTCCACTCTTCTTTCTGAACAACAGGAGGAGTGGAAGAGTCTAATGCATTTCAGCACTTGACTGGTTTCTGTATTTGAAAGTAGAGGTTAGCAACATCAGCCCATTGATTAGAGGTTTAGGGGTTGTTATTAAACTAGCAGGAGGCTTTGCGCTTACTGGTCCTTTTGCCTTTGGTATGCTAGGTACACAGGTGTGATGTCACTTAGAGGGGCATGCAGTTTTTAAGCGTAATGTAAAAAAAAAAAGTTTTTAAGCCTATAGAACGCTAAATGCCAATAACGCATATTTTGTCTCACTCTTGATACTAAAATATATTTTACTTCTGTGCACATAGACTGGCTGCCTGTAGTCTATCTGTCATTAAAAAAAAAAAAAAAATCTTGCAAAATTGTCTGAAGTGTAGGTACCTTGCATGTAATATCGAAGCTTGCCAACTTCCTTTTACCTTCCTTTTGGCCCATATTAGTTTCTACATCTTATCATTATGAATGTATTTAGAAATCTAGATTACCATGCCAAATAATTTGTGCAGTTGTGTATGATGGTGGAAGATACCCCACTTGTTTTGTTACCTAATGGGTAACTATACTATATTTTCAGTAAATATACATTTCATGCATTTGCACCAGCATCTATAATAATTTATAATGCGATTTTCACATGTTAAAGTGATTGTATAGTAGTGTTTTTCAAACTTTTGTCTTGAGGCACACCAAAAAGATATAAAAATTTTCACAGCACACCTGAAAAGATTTTAACAATTTTTGTGATGAAAAACTTCTTTATTAATGTGAAGGATGTACCTGCTTTCGAGAGCAAATCAGATTGAAGTGAGGCTCCAAAGTCAGAAAACGGAACAAACAAATGGAACAGTCTCTATTATAATATAATTAAAGCGCCGAGTTCTCCCGAGATCTCGCACAAGTCTTGTGTTACCAAAGGAACCAATAAATGACAGACTGACAGAGATTGCTTTTTTATATATGTTACTTTTTTAACTTTTGCGACATTGATTTACCATTTAAATTTTCAATATGTTAAAGGTTTAAAAACTCTAGCAATTTTAAATATTTTTCTAAACTCCCACAGCACACCTGCAAATCTCAGTGTGCCACGGTACACCGTTTGAGAATCACTGTTGTATAGGCTAAAGGTTTTTTACCTTAAGGCCCCTTTCACACGGACGGATAGAATGGTGCTTTTAGCTGCGGATTTTCTAATTTTCTACCGCAGCTAAAAGCGCACAATGCTTTCCTATGGCCCCATTAACACACTGCGTTTAGCTGCGAATTTGATACATGCGGTTCTGTGCGGATAGAAAAAATAGAATTGCCTGCGTCCAGGAGCGATTTAGCGCAGCTATCCACACATAACCGCAGGTATTCGCAGTGCACTGTGTCAGCTGCGGATAACAGCGCTGAGCCGCTCTTCGGGAAAGGAAAAATTATTTTTCCTTTCCCAATGAGCGACAAGCACGGGGATGCAACTCGGATCCCCACCAATGCCCGGCACTGTTTGGTATGAATCTTGAGGGGGAACTCCACGCCAAATTTGGGCGTGGGTTCCCCCCCAGGGGCATACCAGGCCCTTCGGTCTGGTACGGATGTTAAGGGGAACCCCCTATGCCGAAAAAACGGCATGGGTCCCCCCCAAAATCCATACCAGTCCCTTATCCGAGCATGCAGCCTGGCCGGTCAGGAAAAGGGGTGGGGACAGGCGAGCGCCCCCCCCCCCCCCTCCTGAGCCATACCAGGCCGCATGCCCTCAACATGGGGGGTGGATGCTTTGGGGGAGGGGGCGCCCTGCGGCCCCCCCACCACACAGCACCTTGTCCCCATGTTGATGAGGACAAGGGCCTCTTCCCGACAACCCTGGCCGTTGGTTGTCGGGGTCTGCGGGCGGGGGGCTTATCGGAATCCGGGAGCCCCCTTTAATAAGAGGGCCCCCGAATCCTGGCCCCCCACCCTATGTGAATGAGTATGGGGTACATGGTACCCCTACCCATTCACCTAGGGAAAAAGTGTCAATAATAAAACACACTACACAGGTTTTTAAAATACTGTGGCGTTTTAGGGGGTGTGGTCACCGGGTGATGTTGACCACGCCCCCTAAAACGTCACAGTCCCAGCATGCCCAGGGACTGTGATGGCATAAGGGGGCGGGGTCTCCGCCTATATAAGTCAGAGCGGAGCGCACAGAGAGCATTCCAGCTGGAGAGAGCGTCGTGTCAACATCAGAAGAAGAGAAGAGGGAGGAAGGCAGCAGACGGGGCTCCTCCGCTAGCAAAAAGTGCGGCAGAAGATAGCGGAGGAGCCCGGCAGAAGAACCGGAGAGACCCCCGAAGCTGGAAGAAGACCCCCGGAGCTGTCTAATAAATAGCTTTAAAAACCTGTGTAGTGGTTTTTTTATTGACACTTTTTCACTAGGTGAATGGGTAGGGGTACCATGTACCCCATACTCATTCACATAGGGTGGGAGGCCGGGATCTGGGGGCCCCCTTATTAAAGGGGGCTCCCGGATTCCGATAAGCCCCCCGCCAGCAGACCCTGACAACCAACGGCCAGGGTTGTCGGGAAGAGGCCCTTGTCCTCATCAACATGGGGACAAGGTGCTTTGTGATGGGGGGGCCGCAGGGCGCCCCCTCCCCAAAGCACCAACCCCCCATGTTGAGGGCATGTGGCCTGGTACAGCTCGGGGGGGGGGCGCTCGCCCGTCCACACCCCCTTTCCTGACCGGCCGGGCTGCGTGCTCGGATAAGGGTCTGGTATGGATTTTGGGGAGGACCCCACGCCGTTTTTTCGGTGTAGGGGGTTCCCCTTAACATCCGTACCAGACCGAAGGGCCTGGTATGCCCCTGGGGGGGAACCCACGCCCAAATTTGGCTTGGAGTTCCCCCCCTCAAGATTCATACCAAGCAGTGCGAGTTGGTACCCTGTCGGGTTGCCATGGAAATGGCAAACCGCAGCTAAACGCAACCGTAGCTAATCGCACTGGCAACCGCAGCTAATTGCACTGTGCAAATGCAGCTGATCGCAGTGCCTGGAGTCTTGAATTTCACAGGAAAAAAACATGCTTTTAACTGCGGCAGAATAGCCGTCCGTGTGAAAGGCGCCTAATCCTTCCAAATACTTACCCAAGCCCGATCTTGAACCAACTCTGTTCCCAAGAGCAGCCGTCCGTCTCTCACTCACTCTCAAATCCAATGAGAAGGGGGCAGGGCCCTTTTGTAATGTTTTAACTTGCTTACTGTTCCATTTTGTGACAATTGCATTCTGTATGCAGATTTATAAAATCTTTCTGTAGTTGTCATCTGTATCAGCTGGGTTTACTTAACTGCCGAGATAAGTTCAGTTAGCCTTGCAAGTTATTAGGGCCAGTTCACACCATAAAAACAGAACGCACTGGAATTGCAAGCACTAGTGTGAACTATGCCATTGAAAGTCATATAACCTACTTTCCATGCGTTTTTGATGCAGAAAAAAAACACACCGGACTGCATGTGATGTGAACTGGCCCTCAGACTGTCTAGTCACTGTGCAGTCTCATCAAGCAAGAAGGGCAGGCACATGCGATCAGAAAATGGAGTTGGTTTTATGCTCACACATAGTTACAACAGTTACATAGTAGGTGAGGTTGAAAAAAGACACAAGTCCATCAAGTCCAACCTATGTGTGTGATTATATGTCAGTATTACATTGTATATCCCTGTATGTTGCGTCATTCAGGTGCTTATCTAATAGTTTCTTGAAACTATCAATGCCCCCCCGCTGAGACCACCGCCTGTGGAAGGGAATTCCACATCCTTGCCGCTCTTACAGTAAAAACCCCTTTACGTAATTTGAGGTTAAACCTCTTTTCTTCTAATTTTAATGAGTGGCCACCAATAGTACTCACAGAAACATTTCTAACTAGCCTATGTCTGTAGTTTTCCTTTAACCACTTCCGGACCGCCGCATGCCGATGTACGTTCAAACTTTGAAGGGGGATATCGTTGTTATGGCAGCAGCTAGCGGAAGCGACATCAAAACGTCACTTCTGCCCACGCCTCTTAAAGGCATATTTTTTCAATGTCATTTTTTTAAGTGACTTTTTTTTTTTTTTTTTTTTTTTATTGCATTTTAGTGTAAATATGAGATCTGAGGTCTTTTTGACCCTAGATCTCATATTTAAGAGGTCATGTCATGCTTTTTTCTATTACAAGGGATGTTTACATTCCTTGTAATAGGAATAAAAGTGACACAATTTTTTTTTTTTTTTAAAAACAGTGTAAAAATAAATAATGTAAAATAAATAATAAAAATTAAAAAAAATTTTTTAAAAACCCTCCGTCCCGACGAGCTCGCGCGCAGAAGCGACCGTATACGCGAGTAGCGCCTGCATATGAAAACGGTGGTCAAACCACACGTGAGGTATCGCCGCGACCGTTAGAACGAGAGCAATAATTCTAGCCCTAGACCTCCTCTGTAACCTAAAACATGCAACGTGTAGAATTTTTTAAACGTCGACTATGGAGATTTTTGAGGGTAAAAGTTTGACGCCATTCCACGAGCGGGCGCAATTTTGAAGTGCGACATGTTGGGTATCAATTTACTTGGTGTAACATTTTCACAATATTAAAAAAAATTGGGCTAACTTTACTGTTTTATTTTTTTTTATTCAAAAAAGTGAATTTTTTCCAAAAAAGTGCGCTTATAAGACCGCTGCGCAAATACGGTGCAAAAAAAAGTATTGCAATGACCGCCATTTTATTCTCTAGGGTGTTAGAAAAAAACCTCATATATAATGTTTGGGGGTTCTAAGTAATTTTCTAGCAAAAAAAAATGTTTTAAACATGTAAACACCTAAAATCCTTAAGTGGTTAAGTTCATGGTATTTACTGATTATGGTACTTACTGATTAAAGATTGACCTAGGGGTTAATGTACATGTATACTTTAACCACTTGCCGACTGGCCCATGCCGATATATATGTCGGCAGAATGGCTCTGCTGGGCGAAACCCCGAATGGGTACGTTGTACCCTTTAACCACTTAAGGACTGAGCCTTTCTGAGATTTGTTGTTTACAAGTTAAAAACATTTTTTTTTGCTAGAAAATTACTTAGAACCCCCAAACATTATACATTTTTTTTTCTAACACCCTAGAGAATAAAATGTCGGTCGTTGCAATACTTTCTGTCACACAGTATTTGCGCAGAGGTCTTACAAGCGTACTTTTTTTTTTTTTTTTTTTTTGAGAAAATATACTTTTTTGAATTAAAAAATAAGACAACAGTAAAGTTAGCCCAATTCTTTTTTTTTTTTTATATTGTGAAAGATAATGTTACGCCGAGTAAATTGATACCCAACATGTCACGCTTCAAAATTGCCCCCGCTCGTGGAATGGTGACAAACCTTTACCCTTAAAAATCTCCATAGGCGACGTTTAAAAAAAATTCTACAGGTTGAATGTTTTCAGTTAGGGGAGGTCTAGGGCTAGAATTATTGCTCTCACGCTGCCAATCGAGGCAATACCTCACGTGTGTGGTTTGAACACCGGTTTTCATATCGGGCGCTACTCATGTATGCGTTCGCTTCTGCACGCGAGCTCGGTGGGAAGGGGCGCATTTTAACTTTTTAAAATTTTTTTTTTTTTCTTTATTTTACCTTTTTTATTATTGTGTCACTTTTATTCCTATTACAAGGAATGTAAACATCCCTTGTTATAGAGAAAAAACAGGACAGGACCTATTCAGTATGAGATCTGGGGTCAAAAAGACCTCAGATCTCATATTTACACTAAAATGCAATTAAAAAATGTTGTCATTTTTAAAAAAAAAAAAAAAAAAAAAAAGGCCCTTTAAGAGCTATGGGTGAAAGTGACATTTTGATGTCACTTCCTCCCTGCAGTGGTATGGAGGCTGGTGAGGGCCGCCTTCTCCCTCACTCGTCTCCATACCAATGAAGGAGAACGATCCAATAGCCTCCGCCGCTACCGTCGGCTCCAGTAAGTGGTGGAGGGCACCGGAGAGCGGGGGGGGGGGCGCCTCTCCCGCCACTGATAAAAGTGATCTAGCGGCAAACCTGCTGCAGAGACCACTATTATCGGAAACCGGACCACCCGCTGAAGAAGAGGATACCAGGGTTATGACAGCTAGCTGCTGCCATAACAAAGATATCCCTTTTCAAATTTAGGACGTATATCGGCGTGCGGTGGTCCAGAAGTGGTTAAGAGCCACCAGGGGGCGCCCAATGCGCGTTGCCGACTACCCGCAATCGCTGGCACGAGCGCCAGCAGGAGGATTTCTGTTTGTAAACGCACAAATCCCTGTTCTGTCAGGGGAGAGGTGACACGTTGTTTGTTCCTACTAATTAAGAACAACAATATATCTCCTCCCCCAGTCATTCCTATCCCCATACAGTTAGAAACACTAACTAGGGAACACAGTTAACCGCTTGATCGCCCCCTAGCGTTAACCCCTTCCTTCCCAGTTACATTTACACAGTGATCAGTGCATTTTTATAGCACTGATCGCTGTATAAATGTCATTGGTCCCAAATGTGTCAAAAGTGTCCGATCTGTCCGCTGCAATGTCGCAGTACCGCTATTACTAGTAAAAAAAAAAAAACTTTTGCGCAAACCAATAAATATACACTTTATTGTTTTTTTTGGGTTTTTTTTTTTACCAAAAATATGTAGAAGAATATATATTGGCCTAAACGGATGAAGAAATGTGTTTTTTCTTAAAACATTTTTGGGGATATTATAGCAAAAAGTAAATTAATATTATTATTATTATTATTATTATTATTTTTTTTTCAAAATTGTTGCTATTTTTTTGTTTATAGAGCAAAAAATAAAAACCACAGAGGTGATCAAATACCACCAAAAGAAAGCTCTATTTGTGGGGGAAAAAAGGACGTAAATTTAGTTTGAGTACAGCATTGCATGACCTTGCAAGTGTCAGTTAAAGCAACGCAGTGCCAAATTGTAAAAAGTGCACTGGTCAGGATGGGGGTAAAATCTTCTGGGGCTGAAGCGGTGTTTCTATATGAACACCACAACGTCATTTCATTTTGGAAGTGTTTCCAGAGTCTGCCAGCTGACTCAGGTCACTTCTAAGCCTCAATTGTCATAGTTGACATTATACTGGCTGCCTGTGCAGGGTATTCACAGATTCTTTGGGAGGATATAAATGGGAAAAGCCTGTCTGTAATTTTGCACTAGTCAGCAGTTTTATACAGTCAAAATACTCTGAATAGTGAAAGGCTCTGGGGACTTGATTAGATGGGCTCTGTCCTGGGCCCAATTCTGTTTAACCTCACACGATTTAGAGGTTGGAGTAAATGGTTCAATCTCTGTTTGCTGATGATAGAAAGCTAAGCAGAGAAATAACTTCATCAGTATATAGTAACTCTTCAAGAAGACACAGTTAATAGAGATGGGTGGGCAGCTCTATGGCAGATAAAGTTTTAATATTGAAAAAAAGTAATGAACTTGGGAGCTTAAAATCTGAATGCAAGGTAATAGAAGATGAGGCCCTGCTATGCAGCAAGCAAGGCTAACAGGCTATTGGCATGCATTAAAAAGGGGGTTTACTCAAAATATAAAACTATAATTCTACAACTTTACCTAAATCTGTGGTTCAGCCACATCTTAAGTGTGCCATCCCCCTTAAAGAATGACTTACACATATGGACACCTTTTCGAAATGAGCAGGTCATCTATCAACACAGAGGATGCTTTGCCAAATTTGATAGTTTGGGGGGGGCTGGCTTGACATTCCTGGTTTGGCTCTGGTTGACCTAGTCATGAACAGAATTTTGGGGTAGGTTGACATTTGCAATATTATTTTTATATTCACAGTCAAGGTATAATAGCTAGCACGCTGTGGGACTATTCTCATACCTGCTCTTTCTGCTCACTGGTGGGGCCCTCAAATCAATTACTGAAGGGCTTGGATTTGCCTTGGGCTGTATAGTGCTGGACATTGTAATTGTACTTGTCTACTTTTCTATGACTTAATGTACTTCATGCTATATTTTGAGAATTTGTGGAACCTGTATGCTTGCAAATGTTAAATAAAAATTGCCATCCAGTCTTGGTCACCAATCCTCAGAAAGAATGTCCTTATTTTGGACAGAGTCCAGAGAAGGGCAATATGGCTAATATGGGGACTGGAGGACCTCCGTCATGAGGAAAGACTACAAACATTAAACTTTTTCTCTCTGGAGAAAGGGCACTTAATAGGAGATAGAAACACAATATAAAAATCTTTAAATGGGGACTGTATCATTGGGAGGAAACCATTTAATATTAGGTCTCTAAAAAAAGACATGCAAGGCCACACAATGAAGTTGAATGAGAATAATAAACTGCTAAACAGTTCTTTACTGTTAGAGCGCTGAAGATGTGGAACGCCCTTCCACAGTTGGTATTGTCAGTGACTAATTTATTTAAAATTAAAAAAAAAAAAAGGTTTACATGTGTTCCTTGGCAAACACAATGTACAGAGAGTTTGAAAATAGTGACATAAACACACCCACAGGTTGAGCTGGAAGGACCAGTGTCTTCATTCATCCTTAACAACTATGTAACTATACATAGTCACATCTCTTCACTCTTATCAGTGTCAATATGATCTTGGTACGGATTACATGGTGGATTCATCCAGCTGTTATACAGCCAGCAATCACCCCTATCCTGTAATTGTTGGTGAGCTTTAAAGCCTTGATACAACAGTCAGTTTGAATTACTGCAGGGCTCACAGGGACACACAGTAGTCAATTGTTGCACAGTTCTTTGCGTGTTAACAATTCACTTGGGTGCTCCCAAAGCTTAAAGTGCAATTCCATTGATCAGTTATGTGCTAATGCTGTCAAGCAAACATTGCAATTGAGGTAATGTTAGAAGCTATGTTTAATTAAGCTGGCCGTATATGGATCGAATCTCGGCCAGTCCCCGCTGAACTAACCAAGATACGGTCCATCTATAGGCAGGCTGGTTGTACTGAAGTTGATCCATTGAAATTGGATCCTTGAAATTGCAATAGGTAATTTCAGCTCTTATTGCTGCAGTACGCATTACCTTTCATGTGAAGGATCAGCCTAATGCCTCTAGCTTTTCAGTGCCCCTACAGCTGCAGACCTCCCACCCCACCTACTATTCAAGGTATTCCCCTATGCGGACTTGATGCACCATGTAAGGTCCTGGACCCCATCTGAGAGTGTGTTGTAACTGTTCTGCTCTGAGAGAGATTGTGTTAACCGGTGAATCTGCCAGCAACTTGCCCTAACAGAAAAAACAGTAAAATTGTAGAGGGCGTGCATACCTTTTTAAAAAAAAAAAAAAAAAGTGCAGGAATAAAAAACAAAAAACAAAACAGTCATTCTTACCTAGATGGCTTCAGCCCTGATCACAGCTGCACCTGTTCTCCGCCAGCTCTACATCGAGAACTGAGTGATTCAAAGACCGCTCATCACTCAGGTCTCAGTATGACTGAAAGTCACCGTCTCTCTGCTCTGCTCCTACAGCACTCACTGGAGCTCTGGGCTGAGGAAAAGGTGGGAACGACTGGCTCAGTCTCCCAGCAGCATGAGACTTTTAGGGACTTGCCCTCGTTTTGGTTTTATCATTCTGAAGTTCTTTCATGTACTGCTATGATTCCTGTTCCTTACTCCATGGAGGATGATGCTTTCCTGGATCTGGTAGATCAGGGGCATTCCTAGACCTTTGACTTAAGGTCCTGGATAGGCAGGATTGTTTTTCAGATGGATCCCTGTGGTATTTCCCCAGAAGCACCTTTTGTGTATCGGAGGGATTGTATTGGCTTCCTCTTCAGTTCTGGTTGCTCCCATCTAGGGCTAAGTGCCAACTTTCATCTCCTGTCTACCCCTTTTTGGATGATTTCTTTATGCCCTGTTCCTTCAGTGATATTGTCTTCATGGAAAACCAATTCCAAATTCTTTTGCGGACTCGACAATCACTTCATACCTTTCGTAGACTTGTATTCTAGCTGATTTTTTGAGTCTGGTTAGGTTTTCTTAGAAAGATTGGTTGTCTGGCCAAACTTTCTCTTTAGACTTGGTGGTCTTGTCCCTTGTTTGTGGGGCATCAGGGGTGTAAAGGTTTAGGACCTTCCTTTTTAGATTGGCTTGTCTTTCTTGAAAGGACCTGTTTTTTGTCTTGGGTTCCTTCTCAGGACCTGCTCCTTTTTAAGGATTTTACTTGGTTTCTTATTTATCACATCAGGTTGTGGGTCTTTTATTCCCTGCATGAGAATTTGTTGTTCACCTGTTTTTTGTGGGTTCTGGTTGATCAGCTTCTCTTGTGGTCCAGGTTTTGGTGTTTCATTCTGTGTGGAGTTATTCCCATCTGGTGGTGACCTGTCTATCTTTGGCTTGAGAATCCGATTGATTCTCTGCATCCTCTCTATAGTTGTATGGAAGGGCTCCCCTATATGTTAGGAGCTCAGCCTCAATTGCCTCAAATTAGGGTGCTGGAGGTTGTCTCCATTTTTGTCTATAAAATTACTTGACACCACCAGAATGTTATATATTTTCTAAACGCCTATTCTCTGTAGACTAAAAAGATGGCTGTTCCAATTTATGTTGCCTGATATTTGCGCAACTGTTAATTTATATTTTCAGTAAAAAAATACACTAAAATTATTTTAGCGCACACAAAGTTTAACCCCCCCCTTATATTTTATAAAAAAAAAAGATGGGATGAAGTTGAGTGAATAGTTACCAAATACGTCAAGCTTCAAAACAAACTGTGCTTGCAAAATTTAGAAAATGATGGTGCACAAAATTACTAGGCGATGCTTTGAATACATTTACAGCTCATCTATTTAGAGTAAACTGTAAATTTAGAAACCTAGTACCTGCTCCTTTTTTTTTTTTTCCTAGAGCTGTAATTAGTGCTCTCACTCCAATGTGTGGGGCTATATATAACGTGTTGCTCAATCACTGTTTACATACATGTACACACCCTATGCATGCGTTAGCATTTGTAGGTGTATGTAGGGTGATGGGGGCACTTTTAAATAGTTGTGTATGGTGGTTTTTAATACACAGCAAGTAGTGTAAGCATGCTGCAAGTACAGTGAAAGTGATTTGAGCGGCTATACAGCTGCTTGGATTACAATTACGTTACATTTAGGAGTCGGCTGAACAAAAAAGCAATGAGCTTGTTTTAAATCCTTTTGACTCTGGTCTTACTATGGACATCCAGAGAGCTGAAGTAGTTGACAAGAGTAAATGAAATGGATAGTTATTTAGATTCCTTGTTTCAACAAGATTCATTTTGACCTATTTACTGTACGAGTTTATATGTTTGACCATCATGTGAGTGTTTGCATTGTGCTCCAGAAAGTTGGTTAGGGATCTGAATACCCAGATATTTAGTTCAATTTTAACTTTAGTCCCACTCCAAAAATTCTGCTCCAGCTCTAAAACTTATCTTTTACAAATTAAAATGTTCTAGTCCTATATTTATGGTATGGAACCATCTTCTGGGCTCCGCTACCTGAGACATGCCCAGCCCTAAAGCAAAATGTATGGAAACAGAATGTGAATGACCTCTATCTCTTTCACTCCTGTTACTGTTTTGGAAGACACAGTATAGGAACACATCAGGCCTTCTGTCTTCATTTGGTCCCTCCTTCACAGCTTTGAAGTAGACTGTTATTTGAACTAGTAAAAGAATATCCCTTCTGTTGGCTTACTCAGAGCCAGAGAGTAAATTAGTAAATATGTGCTTTGTAGAGAAATTAAGAGGGAAAATGAGGTGCAGGACTTTTATTTTCCCTTGAAGTTAGCAGTGACATTTGGCTTACATGTAATAGGTCTTAGGACAGGACGCTTGGTGACAAAGTGAACTTTTTTTGTAATATTGTGAGCTTAACTGTATTCTGTTTTTATCTTTTCAGGGTGTTAAATTACTGTAGGATGTTTACGGAACTGTGTGAAACCTTTTTGGAGAAAATTGTGTCTTCTCCAGGGCATGATCTTGGAAACCTGCGAACCCTGGAACTTCTCCTAATCTGTGCTGGCCACCCACAGTATGAGGTAATCTGATTTACTCTCATATTTGGCAGAAAATATTAAAGTGGTTGTAAACCCTTACATATACCCAGTGAAGTGACTGGCCTCAGGCCGCAACCTCCCAGAGCTTCCATGTTATCCTGCTGCTTGATGGCCTGAAGTATAACAAAAATAGAATGATTCCCATGTTTTAAGGTTGTTAGTGCTACCAGGAGGTGATAAGGTGGGTAAAATTGGTTTAGAGAAAACTCGAACTGCAAGAGTGCAGAGTCCTTAAGTAGAGTTTTTAACCACTTCAATACCAGGCACTTCCTGCCCAGGACAATTTTCAGCTTTCAGCGCTGTCACAATTTGAATGACAAATGCGTGGTCATACAACACTGTATCCAAACTTTTATTTATTTTCTTCCCACAAATAGTTTTCTTTTGTTGGTATTTGATCATCTCTGGGGTTTTTATTTCTGGTTAAACGAACTAAAAAAGACTTTTTAAAAAAAGTTTTTCTTAGCTTCTGTCATAAAATTTTGTTTTCTCCTTCACTGACGGGCGCTGATGAGTTGGCACTAATGGGCACTGATGAGGAGGCACTGTTATGTAGAATTGATGGGCACTGACAGGTGGCACTGATGGTCTCTGGCACTGTGGTGGGCACTGATTGGCACTCTGTTGGGCACTGAGACTCTATTGAGGGGACACTGACTAGCATCTGTTGGGCACTGATTGGCACATCTAATGGGGGCTGTGCTGATCAATGTGCTGACAGGGAGAGCCGCCAAACAGCTCTCCCTGTCAGCGCAAACCAAGGAATGCCGTTTTAATGGCACTTCCTGGTGATTGGTCACAGCTGACCACTTGGTAGGAATCCTCCGTCGGAGGCTCCTTACCATGATCGGAGATGCGGCATGTCAGACTGACACGCCGCACTGCTTGCCCCCGCGGGCGCGCCCTGGTATGTTATCCTGCTGGACGTCGTATGACGCCCCATCCGGATAACAGAACCACTTTCCGGCCATCAATCTGCTATAGGCCGGGTGGGAAGTGGTTAAAGGATAAGTTCACTCTACAGAAAAAACTTAAATGCACATATTTATGAGCATTTATTTTTGTTACCTGAAAAACAATGCACCCACGATCAGTAGATCACAGGTGGGCTCCTACAGACATGTAATCTGGCTTTCAGCCCATATCTTTTGTATAGGCTTTCTGTTTGAAAGATGAAGGACATGTCAGTGGACTACGAGAGTGCTTATCAGTGCACCTGCAGCTTATTGAAACCACCGAGTCTGTCTGCCGTGGTGCCAGATGATACTTGTAGTTTATTCATTCATAGGAATCTGTGAATGAATGATATGGCTGTGTAGGCGGAGTGACAATGGGTGTGGGGAGAAGAACCCCTGCCTGCTGTCACAGGAGGTGGGGGGATTTGGGGGAGAGGGGCCAGGAGCTGGAACATGTTACATGTTCCTCACTAAATACAGCTGGAATATATAACCTGTTCCAAAGCTGAACTTTGGAACATGTTATATTTTCACATAGATAAACTTCACCCTGTCGTTGTGCTAATTGGCAAAACTGTTAATGCATGTTTACCAGCATAAGAGAACCACAGAGTCTGAAAATGTGAATTTATTTCCCATGTGCAGGATTACAAAGTATGGTGACTTGTACCATCCATAACTGTAGATTTTTATTTAATTTATTTAGGAATTTTTTGGCCCCCAATTGTTTTTCTTTTATACAATACAGCCCCCCCCCCCTTTTTGTTTTTGTTTTATTCACCTTGTTGTGCACATTGACTTTTTGGTTCTACTACCTTCACAAACTGTTTTTTGTCTGCTCTTTTAACAGGTGGTTGAAATCTCCTTTAACTTTTGGTACAGACTTGGAGAACATCTTTATAAAATAAATGATGCCGTGCTGAATAGTATCTTTAAACCATATATACAACGGCTTCTCCATGCCTTAGCTAGGCACTGTCAGCTTGATCCAGACCATGTAAGTTGTCCTGACATGTTATTCCTCATCTCCTTTTTCTATTTCAATATTTTTATTAGAATTTTATGCAAAAAGAGTAGAGTGTATAACTCTTACACCAACAGTAGTATCGAAATAGAGATAAGATATGGTCCCACAGCGTATAATAAACGTATCAATGGCAGGCAGAGCCAAAAAAATAACATATCGTAATATCAACTTCTATAGATAACTGAACCCAAAAAACATGTCAGACACACAAAGATAAACCAGCCTATCAGGGCTCTGGGATAACCCACGCAGGGGACATGGACAAAAAATATAATAGATAAGCATTTACATAATCCTCCGGCCAGCCGACGTGGGTCACAAACGCTTGAAGATCTTCCCTATCACATAGCAAATATGAAAATCATAAAGGTTTAAAGTAGAAAGAAAGGGAGAGAAGGGGGCGGGAGGACAAGGGAAAGTTAGCCAGGAGATCCGTCAGAGAGCCCACAACCCCTATCCACACTCTTTAAACGTCTGAAGGTTGGAGGCATTTGGGTCCCAAGGGTCCCAAACGCAATATAACCTAGCAGATCTGTCTTTCAGTATGCTCACCAGCTTTTCATGTAACATGATCCAGGTCAGCTTACTTTTCATAACTGCCAAGTCTACTACCGGTTTCTTGCAGGCAATTGCTATAGTGATTTTTGCCGCAAGAAATAGAAGTATATGAGGGTCTTGGTATTTGGGGATTTCGGCAATCGACATATTGAGAAGGGCCACGCTGGGGGTTCTTTACTATGTTTACATGTGTCCTGGAATAGATCAGCGTATAAACTTTCACCCAGAACCAGCGATTGGCACATGTCCGCCAGGTATGAAACATTGTGCCAGGCTTACCACAGTCTCTGAAACATAAGGAGGAGGTACCTGGATACATTTTAGAAAGACTATTTGGAACCAGGTACCATGGGGACATCCGATGCCACAAGGTCCATATTCATAATGCTTTTATAAGTTTGTGTGGACAAGGACCACCAATCAGTTTGATTTTCTATCCCAGATCCCGTTCCCATGCCAACATATTGGGCAATTTTCCAGTTGGATAAACAAACAATTTGTAAAGCACCCTCTCTCTGATTCAAACCATGAAAACATATAGACACTGTACGTGTTCCTCATCTCTTTTTTTATTGGAATTCAGGCAAAGCTGTAAAAAGTATCAATTTCATTATTGCCTGTTTGTATGCACCATGGAATTTAGCTTGTTTATGGTCCTTTTGTTGCTACCCTTGTAATAAAAATGGGCCCTGTGCTTAAACATGTCTGTAAAAAGTATGAGCTGTGTTGTCTATAACAGTTACCATGGTTTTTCATTTTCTGATTTGTCTGGGAAAATTTATGGTCGCATTGGCTGCACAAGTTCTCTCTTTTAGGCATCCCTTCTTTATGACACGCTTACACTAAGTTGCTAAACTGAGGGAAGGAAAAGCAGTGCAGCTCACAGACCGTTTTGTTCCTTGGATATTCTGTATGAAGTGTTGGCCACATACCATTCTGAGATTTGCATGTTGAAGCTGACTGGAGTTTCCAACAAAGAAACACACCAATCTAAGTAGCGGATCAGGGGCATGCTGCTAAGTGCTCTTGGCACTATGTACAGGTCTCCTTTTATTAATTATTATTGAATTTGTTTAAAGCAGTCAAACTCCAGCCAAAAAATTTGGGAACTTTGACTTACCAGTAAATTTCATATTTTGGATTACAGTACAGGACACAGGAAAAGAAAATCATAGGTTATATGCTGCTACCTTCAGGTAATTTAGACCGATAAAAGCTTTGCTGGGAATGCCCCCAGAGCATCCTCATATAACCCCACACACTCCATGGGACTTCAGTTTTGTAGCAAGCAATATGTACTATATTGTAATTCTTAAATTAATTTTTGTTTTTTAACACACAAAAAAGAATGGAAGAGAAAGATACAGTGTGTTATAATTACAAACCACAATATTGCAATACAGTAGTCATTTAGAATACACAGTCACAAAAACCAGCAGACAGAAGAGTGTAATTTGTAACACTGTACCGTACAAAGGTAACGGGTAAGTTGACAGACTAGGAATGCACTGATATCACAAAATATATATAGTAACTTGGTAGAATAGGTTACATCAAATCAAAAACAGTAGAGGTGTGATGAGCAGCAACATTAGCAGAGGTGTGGCCTGAGACCACAACTTATAGAATTTATTTGCTTGCCCTCTGTGCCGATACATCAACTTTTCTCTGGCATGAATGTTCTGGACCGCTTGTTTCCATTGATTGGGCCACTAGTTTGCGGGCCAGAAAAAGCAAACGTGTAACCAATAGTTTGAACATCTGGGACATTGATCCCTCCAGAATAATGTTTAGGAGTGCAATTTTAGGGTCCATTGGGAGGTTAATCGCAAAGAGGTCAATTATTTGAAATACAGTTAGAGAAAAAAGTATTTGATCCCCTGCTGATTTTGTACATTTGCCCACTGACAAAGAAATGGTCAATCAATAATTTTAATGGTAGGTTTATTTTAACAGTGAGAGACAGAAAAACAACAAAAATAACCAGAAAAACGCATTTCAAAAAAGTTATAAATTGATTTACATTTTAATGAGTGAAATAAGTATTTGATCCCCTATCAATCCACAGGATTTCTGGCTCCCATGTGTCTTCTATACAGGTAACGAGCTAAGATTAGGAGCACTCCCTTAAAGGGAGTGCTCCTAATCGCAGCATGTTACCTGTATAAAAGACACCTGTCCACAGAATCCGATTCCAATCTCTTCATCATGGCCAAGACCAGATAGCTGTCCAAGGATGTCAGGGACAAGATCGTAGACCTACACAAGGCTGGAATGGGCTACAAGACCATCGCCAAGCAGCTTGGCGAGGGGGTGACAACAGTTGGTGCTATTATTTGCAAATGGGAGAAACACAAAATAACTCACTCTCCCTCGGTCTGTGGCTCCATGCAAGGTCTCACCTCGTGGAGTTTCAGTGATCATGAGAACAGTAAGGAATCGGCCCAGAACTGCACGGGAGAATCTTGTCAATGATCTCAAGGCAGCTAGGACCAAAATCACCAAGAAAACAATTGGTAACACATTACGCTGTGAAGGACTGAAATCCTGCAGCACCCACAAAGTCCCCCTGCTCAAGAAAGCACATGTACAGGCCCATCTGAAGTTTGCTAATAATCCTCTGAATGATTCAGAGGAGAACTGGGTGAAAGTGTTGTGGTCAGATGAGACCAAAATTGAGCTCTTTGGCATCAACTTGCCATGTTTGGAGGAGGAGGAATGCTGCCTATGTCCCCCATAACACCATCTCCACTGTCAAACATGGATGTGGAAACATTATGCTTTGGGGGTGTTTTTCTGCTAAGGGGACATGACAACTTCACCGCATCAAAGGGACGATGGATGGGGCCCATGTACCGTTAAATCTTGGGTGAAAACCTCCTTCCCTCAGCCAGGGCATTGAAAATGGGTCGTGGATGGGTATTTCAGCATGACAATGACCCAAAACACATGGCCAAGGCAACAAAGTGGTGGCTCAAGAAGAAGCACATTAAGGTCCTGGAGCGGCCTAGCCAGTCTCCAGACCTTAATCCCATAGAAAATATGTGGAGGAAGCTGAAGGTTCGAGTTAACAAACGTCAGCCTCAACCTTGAAGGGGTTGTAAACCCTAGTTTAAATACAGAACAAACGTATCATACTTGCCTCCACTGTGCAGTTCATTTTGCACAGAGTGACCCCCGATCCTCATCTTCTGGGGTCCCCCAACGGTGCTTGCGGCTCCTCCCCACATCGGGAAACCACCTAGGAGAAACGTGCTCCCGAGTCCAGCATTTGTGTCCATAGACATAAGATGCCGGACTCTGCCCCTCCCCCCGGCACTCACGTCATTGTTTTGATTGACAGCAGTGGGAACCAATGGCTGCGCAGCTATCAATCTATCCAATCAAGAGCCGATCCAACGGGCAGAAAGGGTGAGTGCGTCTCTGGCATGGGAATTACGGGGCTCAGGTGAGTAAAACGGTGGGACTGGTCAATGACAGAAGTTTTTACACCTTAATGCATAGGATGCATTAAGATGAAAAAACACGAGGGTTTACAACCCCTTTAATTGACTTGGAGAAGATCTGCAAAGAGGAGTGGGACAAAATCCCTCCTGAGATGTGTGCAAACCTGCTGGCCAACTACAAGAAAATGGCTGACCTCTGTGATTGCCAACAAGGGTTTTGCAACCAAGTACCAAGTCATGTTTTGCGAAGCGGTCAAATACTTATTTCACTCATTATAATGCAAATCAATCTATAACTTTTTTGAAATGCGTTTTTCTGGATTTTTTGTTATTCTTTCTCTCACTGTTAAAATAAACCTACCATTAAAATTCTAGACTGATCATTTCTTTGTCAGCGGGCAAATGTACAAAATCAGCAGGGGATCAAATACTTTTTTCCCTCGCTGAAATAGAGGTCCAGTACTACAATAATTTGGTGCACCTTCAAAGCATGCGTAAAAAAGTGCAAATAAACTAAGTGAGTAGTATGGGATTGCGTCTGCAGGACTTGACTGAGTTGAAGATATTGGACAAAATGAGTGTTTGGGCAGTGTCAGAGTTAGAAATGATGATGAATCATTATTATGGTATAGTTGGTGAATGAAGAGGATGTCTGCTTGTTTCCAGGTATCGGGGAAAAGCCAAGTTGTTCCACAATTAGGCATATTGGGTGAACCCAGTCTGCTCGGTAATTGCCTGGGTAGCCTTCCAGATTTTATGAACAAGCAGAGGTATGGGGAATTGCTGCTGCGAGTGAAGTTGTCCAGCTTTTATAAGAGGGTATTGTGAGAGAAAGGTGGTAAGCAATCTTTTGGGTAGGGTCCCATATATTAAAAAAAATAGCATTATCTTAAAGTGGTTGAATACCCTTTTTTTTATATTTTTACCAGAGTGTAGGGGCACTCCATCGTTGCAGTACTTTGGGTAGTCTTGGAGGTCTTTGGTGTCAGACTCGTGAAGCCGCAGTAGCAGGAGGCTGGCTATACACTAGTAGATTTTTGAACAAACGTTCATACCAATACTTATGCGAAAATTCTTTGTACATTCGATGACTGGATGAATGTTGTTCAAAAGTACTTAAAAAATGTAGTGAGGAGAAAAAAATAAATTCTTGCAGCAGCAAGAATATTGTAAGCAGCATCTACACACTTGGGCCCACCAGCATTAAAGGTGATTTATATTCCTCCACCTTTGCGGTTGCCATTGGCTCAAGCTGCTGTCATTCAGTCAGTGAGCCAGTGAGGCGAGAGAGAGGGGGCCGAGGCCGTGGCTGTGTGTCTAAATGGACACACAGAGCAGCAGCTCGGGCACCCCCACAACAAGCTGCTTGCTGTGGGGGCACTCAGCAGGAGGGAGAAGCCAGGAGCACTAGTGAGGGACCGGAGAAGAGGAGGATCAGGGCTCCTCTGTGCAAAAATACTGCACAGAGCAGGTCTGTATAACATGTTTGTTATTAAACAACAAAAAAAAAGACTTTACTATTACTTTAATAAAGTATTCTGATGTCTTGTTTCATAATAATTAAAAATGTAATATGTAAATGTAAAATAATTTGGTTGTGTGTGTGTGTGTATATAATATTATATATTTTCTCTTTAACAACTATTTTTTTACAGGAAGGGGTTCCTGAAGAAACGGATGACTTTGGAGAGTTCCGTATGCGAGTTTCAGACCTGGTAAAGGACCTGATCTTTCTGGTGGGCTCCATAGAATGTTTCTCTCAGGTATATCAGTTATTTAACCATAAAGATATATCTGCAATTTGTATATTGCTGTGGTGAACCATAAACCAATTTGATCGCAGTGGCTGAGGGCGCCTTTTTAACCACTTCAAGTACGGACACTTTCACTCCCTTCCAGTCCAGGCCATTTTTTAGCTCTCAGAGCTGTCACTCTTTGACAACACTGTACCAGAATCATTTTTCTAATTTTCTGAGACAGCACTTCTTTTTGGTGGTGTTTAAAAATTTTGAAAAAAAAACACATTTTCTTATTGTTATTGTTATGAAATTTTGCAAATAACCTTTCTTCATAAATCTAGGTCGGTGATGGCAAACCTTGGCACCCCAGATGTTTTGGAACTACATTTCCCATGATGCTCATGCACTCTGCTGTGTAGTTGAGCATCATGGGAAATGTAGTTCCAAAACATCTGGGGTGCCAAGGTTCCCCATCACTGATCTAGGTCAACATGTATTCTGCTACATTTCTTTGGTAAAATTAACCCAAATGTGTGTATTTAGTCTGTGTAAAAGTTATAGATTTTTATATATATATATATATATATATATATATGTGTGTGTGTGTGCGTATATTTAAAAATTCATCAGTCCTGATGTACTGACTGCCTATCATTTCTTGAGGCCCTAAAATGCTACGACAATACAAATACCCTCAGATTTTTGAAAGTAGATAGCCCAAGGTATTTATTAAGAGGCATGGTGAGTTTTTTGAAGTTGTAATTTGTCCCAATTTTTTGGAAAATGAAGAAATCAAATAAAAATATTTTTTTTCACAAAGTTGTCATTTTAACAAGTTATTTCTCACACACAGCATAGGCATACTTAGAATTACACCCCAAAACACATTCTGCTATGCGTCCCAAGTATAAGGATTCCACATGTCTGAGATTCTTTCACAGCCCAAATGCATAGAGGGGCCCAAAATCAAGGGAGTACCTAAATTATGCGTTTGATTACCTATCATATTTAGTGTGTGTGTGTATATTTATATTTTATTTTTAATACATTGTCACTAGAGCAGTGCAGTGACACTGTACTACTCTGGGGGGTTGATCAGGGATTTTTTTTTTGCTTACTGATTGGCTGTGGTAAAACCTTGTGGTTGAACCACAGTTTTACTGGCCCTCAACCACTATCCCTTTGAGCTGCAGAAGCAGCAGCCAGGGGTGTACACATGCCATGATGCTTTGCTTTGGTGTTGAGCTGGGACTGGTCTGGTGTTGACCAGAGACACTGCTCTACTGACTGACACCGTCCTCTGCCCTACTGACTGACACTGTCCACTTTTAAGGTAGGCTAAGTTTATATTTTTACAGTGACTTTGTTTTATTCTATTTTTTAAGTTTTTACTAATTTGTTATACCTTGCTTGTTAAAGTGGTTGTAAAGGCTGAAGGCTTTTTTTCTTACCTTTTTACCTTTACACCTGAAGGTAAAAAAAACATTCAGTGTGCAGCTCTCCCCTCAGCCCTCCCTAATGCTTACCTAAGCCTGATCTCGATCCAGCAATGTGCACGAGACCCAAGGCTTTCCTGGGTCTCTCCCTATTATTATTATTATTATACAGGAATAGTGAATAGCTAAGATGCAGGAGCCATTGGCTCCCACTGCTGTCAGTCACAGCCAGCAGGAGTGGGGGGCGGGGCTGAGCTACACTGGGTGTCTTATTAACACAGAGAGCCGGCTCAGGAGTGACCACGCACGAGTGCACAGCAAGGGGCTTGCTATGGGGGCACTCGGCCAGGGGGAGGGGCCCAGAGTGCCGGAGGAGGACTAGAGAAGAGGAGAATCTGGGCTGTTTTGTGCAAAACCACTGCTCAGAGCAGGTAAGTATAAGATGCTTGTTATTTTTTTTTAAATAACATTTTTTTCCTTTACAATCACCTTCATTTCTTACATTTTTTTTTTTTTTTTAATGGCACTGAACTCATGGTGATCTCCACCTCTCAAAGGTTGCCTACCACTGCTCCAAAAGAATGTAGAGAGACAAAGCATATCTTGTAACATAAATGTTCAGCGATGATCTTAATTGTTATGATGTTGATTTTCATTTATATATATTTTCTTTTCCATGCAGTTGTATTCCACTCTGAAAGATGGAAATCCACCTTGGGAAGTCACAGAGGCTGTCCTGTTTATAATGGCTTCCATAGCTAAAAGTGTAGATCCGTAAGCATTACTGTACATTTTTTTTTTTCTTTAAAAGTATCCAGTTTGATCATCTGTTGCTGGCTGTTCTTTCTTCTTTCTTCTTCCTCCTTTTAAATGTGTATAGTTTTGAGACCTTTTAAGTAAAATCTGCTAAGCCTACTTTGCGCAGTGGATACTAAATATGTACCAAGAAAGATTCCCTTTTAGCTTGGTTTATACTTCAGTGTTATAAAATGGAATGCTTTACTGTAGTTTTTTTAGTTGTCAAACTCTAACCTGCATATGTGTTGTGCTGTTGCATTATTTACATTCATTTTGGATTTTCTGTGGATTTACACTTTTTTTTTAATATATTCTTTGAATAGTGGGGGGAAGGGTAGGAACCTCTGTCAGGCTTTTTTTTTAACAATTTCTGTAAATCAGCTGGGAGAAAGTTAATTTTTGTGTTTGTCCTGGTGAATATAGTCATGACTGTAAATAAAAGGGAAGTTTTCTGTTGACCAATGTCTAAGAATGGGTTTCCCATACTTTAGAGCGATTTCCTTTCACTTCCTGTTGTATTTACAGGACAGGAAGTAGAGGTAAATCTCCCCAACGGAACATAAGCCAAAAATCTGACAGGTATTTGAACTATTCCCTACTCTGTTCAAAACTATATAGTTGTTTTTGTTTTGTTTTGTGTTTTTGTTTTTTTGTTTTTTTTTAAACCACACACACAAAAACAGATTTGTGGACATTACCAAGCACAATTTGCTTGTGTGGGCAAATGTGATGTCTAACTGCAGTTCTTAGGGTATATGTGTACAAAATAGATCCTCATCAGTAAATATAAAGTAATTAAATAAAGTACACATATCCTCCTCAGTAAGTATGGAGATGGCTGGGGTATAGTAATAGAAATATTAGAAAATAAGTATAAAATTTAACTGACATGATGGAAGAAGTTAATGGGCATGTCATCCAACTCGGAGTGGAACCATCTTGGCAGCCATCAGGATATTGCAGAGATCGGAAGGGAATGCTGCTGGACTAGATGCAGAGCTGGTGCTGTCAACCAATCTGGAGTGCAAGCTGGGATGATGTAAAGGTTTCCGGCTTCCGGGTAGTATGTCAGTTGCGCCAGGCTCGGCTCTCCTCAGCTGGGGTTGGATGAGTCTGTATGTGACGTCATGTGAGATGGTCATGGTAACAGTTTCAGGGCTGAAAGGACTGCCCTTTCTTAAACCAATAGGAGACTCCTATTCAGGGGAGAATAAAGTGGACCCAAAGGCAGTGTTAGAGGCCACAGAAGATTTCTCGCCCTCAGGCTCCTATACACCTAAAGTCATGGCTTTATGACGTATACTTGACATCATTGATATGCTTACTGCTTCTGTGCACAAAAGCCTCGGCATTGTTTCTCTTGATTCTCCTCGCCATGCCCCTTTAGGTACTAAAACACCTGCCAAGCCTAAAACAACCTGTTAGAAATAGAATGGGAAATCTGACGATTGAGTCAGTCAAAAAAAGATTTTTACCCAATCGAGAATCATTGTCAGGCTATCAGTTGGAAAGAGTTTCATAAAAGTACCACCAAGTGGTAGACCCTGCTATCTTGTCTGTCTTAAAGTGGTTGTAAAGGCAAAAGGTTTTTATCTTGATGCATTCTATGCATTAAGGTAAAAAAACCTTCTGTGTGCAGCAGCCCCCTTAATACTTACCTGAGCCCATCCAGATCCAGCGATGTTGCACGAGACTCGGCTGCCCGGGACTCTCCTTCCTCTTTGGCTGAGACAGCAGCGAAGCACCATTGGCTCCTGCTGCTGTTCATCAGTGAGCCAATGAGGAGAGAGGGGGCGGGGCAAGGCCACGGCTGCGTGTCTGAATGGACACAGGGAGCTGCGGCTCAGCTTGGGTGCCCCCATAGCAAGCTGTTCCTTCTTTTAAAAGTCCTGCCTACAGCAGCCCAGCTATTTTTTGAAATTTCCATTTGTCAAACCACAGTTAATTCAAATTGGGCAATGAACTACCAACCCAATCCTGTATTCCAGGCCTTTACTTAAAGCAGTTACTTTCTGCTTTGCTCTTTTGTGTGATGCCATAGAACAAGTCATGACACAAATCTCCAGAATGGCTCTGTGTGTGTGTGTGTGTGTGTGTGTGTGTGTGTGTGTGTGTGTGTGTGTGTGTGTGTGTGTACACATTTGCAGAATCTTGTTACTCAAAGCATGGCCACCTAAGGCTTCCTGTAAAAGATCTCACATGTATGCCCTTTGAAGGAGGATGTCTCTTTGGTGAGGCACTTGACAAATTCATCATGGATGTTACAGGAGGATAGGTCGTTCCACAGTACATCCTCTGTGCTAGAGGGTGGTGGGCCCTTACCAAGGATTGCTTGTTGTCTGAAAGACTGTCAGAAGTGACTCAGGCATAGCAGAGGAAGGATCCACACTAAGTGCTATGGACTGAGACAAGTACACACTATATGGGGATATGCTTTGTTCATTTTCGTTTTTAAAAGGTTTATAACCACTTTAAATCACAAAATATGTAAGCTAAGGACACCACTTTACCACACCTCAATGAGGAATTAATATGTAAAAAATGATTGTGTTATCGTAAACATGCCTTTTCACCTCCTATTTTTCTGTCATACAGGCTTTTCAAAATGATTGCAATAATTTAGGGTTGTATGAAAGGACTAGTGCAGTAAACAATTTAAACAATGTGCACTTTTTTTTTTGGTCCGATGTATAGACCTATATTTAAAGTTGTTGTAAAGGCAGAATGTTTTTTTACCTTCAATCATTCTGTACATGTTGGTAAAAAAACCCTCAGCGTGCAACTCTCTTATCAGACACCCCCCCCCCCCCCCCCCCAAATACTTGAGCCTGATCTCGATCCAGTGATGTGCACGAGTGCCAAGGCTCTTAGTTCTCTCAGAGCACGAGAGCCAAGGCTCTCAGCAGCAGAAGCTATTGGCTCCTGCTGCTGTCAATCACAGCCAGTGTGGAGGGGGTGGGGCTAAACTATGCTCTGTGTCCAAAGATCGTACCAGATCGTACGATTTTCCTTTTAATCAGTACAGTTTTCGACTGAAAATACAATACTGATAAACTACAAGACATTACATCACTTCCTAATTTTTATTCTGTCGTACGAGAATTTTCGTAACTTTAGTAACCTCTTCATTTTCGATATGGAGACTAGGATGCAAAAAAATAAAAATTAAACACGACGATCAGTGTGCCTCACAAGTGCCTCCATAGCAAGTGGCTTGCTATGGTGGCACTCGGTGCTGCACGTAAGTATAACATGTTTATTTTTGTTTTTATTCTTTGAAATAACAAACTATACTATAAATTCTGGGCAGGAAAGGGACAGGTTTTTGTTTTTTTTTTTAAAAAAGGGACAGCTCCTCCAAACAAGGGATGGTTGAGCTACATTACTTTGTAGCAAGTCACACAAGATGAGAGACAGCTGTAGATTACAGATGTGTGTCAGACATTTGTGAATGCATCCAAGAACTTCGAAGGCACCAGAATTTACATGACTGTGTCAACTCTGATCCAGCATCTCAATCCAGGGTGAAAACCTTGACCCCAGATAATGCCTAAATAAAGATGTCTTTGTCATTCTGGGAAAAGCATCACATGAAGGCATTGTTAGAGGGAGTACTTTTATCTGGGGGTAATAAAATGTAAATATTACACTTACACGTTTGCTTGCATAAAATAATGGCTGATGCTCGAACCAGATTTAATTTTTAATCAGTTTGCAAACCTTGCCATTCCCTGTGCCCACACTGCTATCTTGGTTTCATCTGGACAATATCACTAATGTGAATATCCAATATATATTTAAAGCACTGCATAAATTGACGGCGCTATATAAGTACCTGTAATAAATATTTCCGCATATGTAAATGCCTTTCAGGGTGTGCATGTATGCGTATGAACATTTTTGTTAATCTCTCCATCCTTTTATTTGCAGAGAGAACAATCCAACTTTGCTGGAAGTCCTAGATGCAGTAGTCCGACTTCCCGAGTCTGTTCACATTGCTGTGCGCTACACAAGCATAGAGCTGGTAGGGGAGATGAGTGAGGCGATTGACAGAAACCCTCAGTTTCTTGGTAAGTTCTTACCCTTAAAGTAAAACTATAGGTAAACTTTTGTTTTTTCATTTTGGATAGAGCAAGGGAGGGTTATAACCCCTGTTTGTGTTGTGTTTTTTTTTTTTGTTTTGTTTTTTTTTTCGCCATCTGTGTCCCATTGTGGAGATTTCCCTTCACTTCCGGTCCCATAGCCCAACAAGAAGTGAGAGGAAATCCCTGCAAATTAAGAAAATTCCTTAGGGATAACTAGAACTAGTGTTCCCTATGGAAGAATACCCCTCTTACTTTTCTGGGAACAACCCAAAATTTTGGGAATTTCTTTTACTTTCACTTTTGATGATAATGGTAAACAGGACAAATAGAGAGGATGAATCTCCTTAACAGGGGCACAGGCAGCAATAAAATCAATATGTGTACTTCCACGCTATGACCTCTAATAAATGAAATGATAATCCAAGAGAGCAAGCTGCTGCAGGCACCTGAAAGCTTACCTGCAGCTAATAAAGGGCATAAAATATACAATGAATGGTGTTGGGCTGCTTGAATATGTGCAAAAGATTTCTGTAAATATTGTGCAAAATCAGATACTAATGCCCCGTACACACGGTCGGACTTTGTTCGGACATTCCGACAACAAAATCCTAGGATTTTTTCCGACGGATGTTGGCTCAAACTTGTCTTGCATACACACGGTCACACAAAGTTGTCGGAAAATCCGATCGTTCTGAACGCGGTGACGTAAAACACGTACGTTGGGACTATAAACGGGGCAGTGGCCAATAGCTTTCATCTCTTTATTTATTCTGAGCATGCGTGGCACTTTGTCCGTCGGATTTGTGTACACATGATCGGAATTTCCGATTTTGTTGTCGGAAAATTTTATAGCCTGCTCTCAAACTTTGTGTGTCGGAAAATCCGATGGAAAATGTGTGATGGAGCCCACACACGGTCGGAATTTCCGACAACAAGGTCCTATCACACATTTTCCATCGGAAAATCCGACCGTGTGTACGGGGCATAAGACCCCTTTCACACTGATGCAGTTTTCAGAAGTTTTAGCGCTAGAAATAGCCTCTGAAAAGTGCCTGAAAACTATCTCCCATTTATTGCAATGTGTGCTTTCACACTCGGGCGGTGCGCTTGCGGGACGTTAGAAAAAGTCCTGCAAGCAGCATCTTTGGGGCAGGTTTGGAGCGCTATAAATAGTGCTCCCAAAACGCCCCCACCCGTTGAAATGAATGGGCAACGCTTCCAAAGCGCCTTAAAAGCGATTGAAGGCGCCACAAAATGGGTCTTTTTCTTCTTCCTTTTTTTTTTTTTTTTTTTAAGGTCACGCTGTCACGTGACCTTTAAAAACTCGTCCCGCTAGGGCCTGAAAAGCACCGCAAAAATGACCGGCGCTTAAGCACTGTTAGCGGCACGTCAGTGTGAAAGGGGTCTAAATGTGTGCAAAATCGCTGTAAATACAGTGCAAAACAAGCACTGATAAATTGTGCAACTCTGCAAAAATTAATAAGCTCCTCAGGTGGGTACAACGAATACTCAATTATAAACTTCTAATGATCTTAAAACGTGCAAATCAAATCATAAATGTGCTTTAAAATAAAAGACTGTGAATAAGATAAAATGAGCACAATCTTGTGTGTATCCCCAGTATTACAATATAATTAGTTCATGTGTCTTTAAAACAGTCTCTTATATTGTAGAATATCCCGTGTGAGATAAAAACTTCTGTGATTTCTCTAAAATGGTGCTGTGACACCACTGTGCTCTCTGGACTCCTCATCTTTTTACTACTTGGGTTAAGGTATATAGGAATATTTTCCCAATGTGGTGGTCCCTCTATCCTCCCCTCTTTTCACTCCCTCTAGTTTTTCTCCTCGGAATTCGAGGTCTCTTTGGGTGGGTAGGATCCTCCTCCTATAGTACTCTTGTGTATCAGTTCTTAGCCTCGCCCAGGGTATGCAAAAATTTGGAAAAGACTTCCCATAGAGTGATATCGTTTTAAATAAAAGATTTATTTAAACAAATAGCTTCACTCACATTTAAAAAACTTTTTAAAATAGCATAACATCCACGAGTACAGAACTCCTACATCCATTTACATTGTTTCCGATATGCCTCCGCTCACGCCCTATGTGTTACGTCAGACACATGACTTCTTTAGGGGATCAATAAAAACTGACAAGCGTTCTAATCCCTCTGCAGTCTATCCAAAAGTAAAAAAGATGTTTTGCTTTTAGTTCTACTTTAAGCTTTGGTTTTTAGATAGCATTTATTTTTGTTTGAGTAGAATAACAACACATTGTCTCTTAGGCTGCTCTCAAATTAGCGCATCTTTAAAGTCGCACAGTTTCCAGTGCGGCTTTGATATGGTGTGCGATTCGCCATGCAACTGATGTCCAAAGTCGCATGACAAGTCGCACAAGTGTGAATGGACTCTTATTCTATACAGTGTGCATTTCACTTCCTTTTTTTTTTTTTTAAGTTTTTAAAGTCTTCCAGATAAGTAGCTGCAAACCAGACTGTAAAAATTGGTCTCATGGCAGATATATTACTGATTTTTTTTTTTTTGGTCCAAGGAGTCTCATGTCCTGTATGCTGCTTTCAGCAATACACACACGAAAGTCCGATAGCTTGAAAGGTTTTATTTTGAACTCATGTCAACCTTTTGGGTATGTGTGACAGGTTGAGCACCCTGAAGAATATTCAAGTTCTGTGAAACTTGTAGGATTTCCTAACTTTGCTGTAATAAGACCTCATTCATACGAGTGTAGTTAAAGTGTTACTAAACCCAGGACCCTGCATTCATTCATATCTGGTCTCCCACAGTACACAGAACATTGAAATGCAATCATTTTATTACATTTAAACTGCTAAATACATTTCCCCGTCAGCAATATATAGCACTCTTGTGACTTCTATCAGTGTCTGGCCGAGCACTGGTTAAAGATTGTAGAAGGAGTTTTCATTCTCCTCTGACTGTCCTATGAGGCTGCAATACTCCCGACCCTCTGTCTGGACAGTGCTAATTGGGGCCCTGTGTTGATCAAATGCAACCTCCCACAAAAAAAAAACCTCTAGCAATACATACCAAACTGAGCATGTGCAGAGTGCCTCCTAGGGCTCTGTTCTATTAGGAGATGGATTGGGGAAAGTAAAAGGACAGGATCAGAGAAGACAGGATCAAACAGCCTTTTTACACAATGCAGAGGATTAACCCCTTAGATTCCACAGCGAATATAACCAGCATGCTTTGCTGCATATACAGACTGATTTTACTGTTGTGCATTTAATAACACTTTTTAAGCAAAGGGCTCTGTTTGCCCATACAGGTGTGCAGGCAGTCCCATTCATGTCTATTGGGATGCAGCAGCTGCACAGACACAGTTTCTCTCCAATTTGGCATCTGCGAGGGTGCAGGTGTTTACAGGTGCATGACCTTGAACTCGCACGGTCTGCCTTCGGGGACATGCTCCCACACTCACATAGATGTCAAATTGGGAGCAGTAATTGTGTCCATGCAGTCGCCGCTTTGTCCCAGTTGACATGAATGGAACACATGCATCCTGTGCAGATAGTCACGGCCCTCCGCATGGGTCTATGTGAGTAAAGCCCCGATTTGTACAGCAGTATCTTAGTTCTGACATCTGAGTGTGCTCTATTTCCTGTACTTTATCAACAAAATCTGGTGCAGCTCTGCATAGACACCAGTCAGCTTTTAGGTTTTAGCCCAGGTTCACACTGAGCTGCGGAATTGAAGCCGTGCGAGTTCAGCTGTATGTAAATGTAATGTAAATTGAAGCCCGAAATTGCAAAAAGTAGTAAAGAAACTACTTTTTGAAATCGGTGCAGCGTCGCACCGACTAGGATGGTGTCATTGACAGCAATTCCCACCGATTTGACATGTCAAAACACTCCAGTGTGAACCAGGACTTACTGTCAAGGCTTAGTTGAACAAGCTGAAGTTAGAAGCTGATTGACTACCATGCACAGCTGCATCAAATTGTGCACTCTTCAGTTTTAGTAAATCAATTCCAATGTGTGAAGCTTGAGGGATTTCTTGTTTGTCTGGTCTTTCACTATTCCAAAATAACAAACCTGCAGTAAAAGGGATGAACTGCTGAACCATCTCTCTTTTGGCAATCAGACCATCTTGGTTCCTTTTTCTTTTTTTTGGGGTGGAAGGAGAATCTGCAGTGGTCAGCAAATATCCTCCTTCGGTCATATGTATGGAGCGCCTTTTTCTTTTTCCTCCCTAAATTGTGTCCTATCTTTGTCACTGATATCATTAGATCCTGTGTTATCCTACCTAATGAAGGGCTTGTGCCAGACAACCTTGGCTACGCCTTCTGCCAAAGCCATTCAGAACATTTGTTGTGTCTGTCGGGACCACATGGCACATCACTTTAATGGGCTTCTGGAAATCGCTCGGTCTTTGGACTCCTTCTCATTGCCACCAGAGGCTTCTGTAGGACTTCTAAAAGGTTTGAGCTTTAGTATTATTTACATTTAAATTCCATGGAATCTATAGAATACTTTTATCATACAGATCTTTTAACAATGTCCAACAATGTATTTGACAATGTGTAGAACAAATACAGCTTCTTATGTAGTGGACACCACGATGAGCCTTCCTTTTATGTGGCAGCTCATTTACTATTACCTTACTGCATTATTAAATAATGAGGTTAAAAGGATGTAAGGGTAGTCAGAAGCATTTGAATGTGCCTATTCCACAGAAGAATTTTTCTTCTGGCACAATGTAAGATTTAGGACTCCCGGCCAATGGCGGAGAAGGATGGTTTCAGTTAATCTGTACAGCCTTTAACATTTTAAAAAGGGAGGTAGAGCAGTTCAGGTGTAATCTTTTTTCCATGATGTGGCCAAGCCATGGCATATGATGGCTTGTTCTCCAAGAGGCTTCGCAAGCCACAACTCAAAGTTGGGTAATTGGTTGCAAACAGGCCAGAGAGTTGGTTGAGTAAATACCTATAATGGTATAAGAGTGTGCTTCACTTGAAAGTCAAAGGCACGCCTAATGTCTTGTACATTTTTAAGATGGGGGAGGGGTTATGGATTTTGAGCATTTTGAATCCTTGCTCTTTACTTGCAGGCCTGAAACACCTGCAAAGTCTTTTAGACTATAGATCAGTTTGAAAGTGACTCCACAGGGTTGGAAAGTGTAAGGCATAATCAGCAAAAACAGTTGTGAAACATACCTAGTTCAATGCCTGTAAATCAGAAGTCAGTCTTATATGAGAGTGGATATTAAAGCTTATAGGATTTGTTTATTCAAATAAGCAAAAACATGTTGCTACAATTAGAGATGCACAGAGGTAAAGAAATCGGTAGAATTCAAGCAGCAGCCTTTCCAAAATTTGAGCCTTAGTTTTTGCACACAGAGCCAAATAATGATAAATGTTAATTTTCCCTGAATCCTGGGATTTATGCAGCCCTGCTAATATGTTTCACTGACCCATTTTCCCCCAAATCAGGCACTGCACTGGTCCTTGCACGTCTACCTCTGGACAAGATCTCTGAATGCTTGAGCGAGCTGTGTGCTGTCCAGGTTGAAGCCCTCAAGAAGGTGAGAAAATTTTGATGCGTGCAAGATCAATTACATTTGGCTCCTCCTAGATGATCTACTTTTTGAATATATTTAAAGTAGACCTATGTTTACCTAGTTTCACTGTCACACCCGTACACCCTCTATAGGCCTGAGCTATTTTTACATTTATGCTATCCGCCTATTAACTCTGCAGTAATCTTGCTGATATTTAAAGCAGAGCTCCACCCAAAAGGGGAAGTTTTGCTTTAAGGCCGCCGTGTCCTTTTGGGGAAGGGGGGGCGGCAAGCCCCCCCCCCCCCCCCGGAATGTCCCCTGGAACTTGACAGGTCCCAGAAGACACTGGGACCATTCACCATGCACCGGTGGGCACCCGGCTGTAAAGCTGCAAGCTGTCACACCTGTGTGCCCGTAGTTAAGATGCCGGGGACAGACGCACATTGCTGGACCGTGGGACGGGTGAGTGGCTGTTTATTAAAAGTCAGCAGCTACAGTTTTTTGTAGCTGGCGACTGTTAAATTTTACACAGGAGACTGCAGCTCCTCTTTAACAACATAGTAATACATTTTATCTTTTTTCATTGGACAGACAAAGCTTCCTTTTGGTAATATTGTCTTGCAAAATGTTTTTTTTTTAAGCAAGCCATAGAAAAAAGTAACATTTATCAGTATTTAAAAATTGTTGTAAATAAGTATTTATTTTCGTTTAAATTACCCCAAAAATTATGATTCTGGTGCAAAGCATTGCAAAGTTTTTTAAGGCATTTTTTGAATATGAAGGGTGGAAAAAATAGTTGCAAAAAAAAAAAAAAAAGATATGGGGGGGAAAGTGCAAAGCAGCAAGCCGCGCTGATTGCATGGCTGTTAGTGTGTGCTGTGAACACAGTGCTGATGGGCCAGTGTATTGAACTGTTAACACTTTACTTTTTTCCTTGTCAAAAGAAGTTTATTGAGTATACAATGTTATAAAGATACATAAAGTAAGTTTACAAGGATCTATAAAGTAAGCTCATTGTTTTACAGTAGGGTTTATATAGGTAAATATCATGAAATTTCAAATATTAAACATTGGGTTCACGTAAACCTAAATTAAAGATATATATAATTTCCTTAGTTACTTTTGTATGTATTTAAATGATTTATACCTACTATACATATTGTTTACAAGTAGAGTGTATATAGGTCAAATAAATTCTGATAATGAGCTTTAATCGTAAGGTGGAGAAAAGGAAAGAGAAAGAAGAAAAAGGGTTGAAAGGTAGAGGTATGGTCCACAAGGTTGTCCCGCTCGTCAGTTTATTATTCTTTTTAGTTCTCTTTGAAGCCTTAGAATGGGTGTCTCTGTAAGTCATTTAATCTGTTACCATGGCAACAGGACAGAGCACTTTACTTTTTTCTACAGAGTTCTGTTCCCTGTGATGGAATTGCAATGCAGTGGTTTGCACTACAACCCGCTGCACTTAAACTAAAGGTGTGAGTGGAGTACTTTTTTGTTAGCGAACAATACAGAAAGCAAGGAATTTGGCCTTGTATGTGCACTGCCAATGCAGCCAAACTGCATCTGATATGCACAAGCACCCAGGGTAAGAAGCAGTTAAGCAGGGCTGATTATGGTAAAGGGGTTAAATGGAAAGAAATTTTATTTGAGCCACAAAAAAAAAAAAATTTTGTTTTTGCATATTGGGTTGCTTTAACTGACATCATATGTAGATTAAAGCCCATCCTTTTAATCAGCAAATCATTGAAATGGTGGATACAAAAGTAACACTTTTACTTTGTATCTCTCTATCTTGTAGCTGTGTGCACGGTTTGTGAACGGTTTTATGACAGCAGCTGCTAAGCCCCTCCTATGCAGGATCATTTTTAGCAACTTTAATTTTCT
This sequence comes from Aquarana catesbeiana, assembly GCF_042186555.1. Taxonomy (NCBI): domain Eukaryota; kingdom Metazoa; phylum Chordata; class Amphibia; order Anura; family Ranidae; genus Aquarana; species Aquarana catesbeiana. Next base: position 140,040,079 of record NC_133326.1, read on the forward strand.
TCCACCTTTGCCCTATAATAAAGCCTTTTGCCTAGTTTATATTGTGTAAAAACTTTCTGTATGGGGTTTTTCTTCTGGCTAATGTCAAGGTAAACTGCAGTTCCCAGTGGTTGTATGCATTTATTTTTAATATGTCAAGAAACCTATTCCCTACTTCTCTGTTCAGCTCCTCTCCCAAGACCCTAATAATGGCTTGTCCTCTGACCCCACGCTATTTCTGGACCGACTGGCAGTCATCTTCAGGTATGTGTCATACCACTAGCAGCGCTGCAATGCATCTGTTATAGCATTATGAAATACAATGTACTGCTGTTCTGATAATAGCTGGTTATAACCGTTTTTGATCAGTACTGTCTGCATTGCACAAAATCAGCAAATCAGAATTTAATCTGCACTTAAAAGTGACATTTTTTATTTTGTGGCCATTTATTGCTATGAGCTAAACATTGTCAAGTATTCCTGTATACCACTGCTCAACTGGTCATGCTGTAAATGCATCATGTAAGCAGTAAACACATTGTGTATGTGGTTGGTGGTTGTTGGGCAATGCAGAGTGCTTTTAAAGGCCCTTAGATAATTGCATATGGCCAACTGATTAAGCTTGTTATTGCCATTTGGTGAATGCAGTTTACAACTATGTGTGCTCTTTTTGTTTTTGATTTATACAGTGGTGTAGAGCAGGTAATGCATGCTCTTGATAGATTGTGTTTTATTTTAAGGCACACCATTCCCTCAGTAGAAAATGGACAGACCCACCCATGCCAAAAAGTCATCCAAGAAGTAAGTAACCAAAAGGTGGGCTTGCCCTTTTTGTGTAAGATTGTGTATGTGTGTAACGTCTGTGGTTGCCAGTAATCTTGTAAAATTTTTAATGACTACACTGTCCGTTTGTTGGTGATAATAGCAGTTTCAATCTCAGATATGGCCCGTCATGTCAGAGACCTTGAATAAGCATCGTGCTGACAACAGAGTTGTGGAACGATGTTGCCGATGCCTTCGCTTTGCTGTGCGCTGTGTTGGAAAAGGATCTGCTGCACTCCTACAGCCTCTTGTCACACAGGTATTTTACATCATCTTCTTAAACAAAAAGTAGAAGCTCAAATGATTTATCTAATTGGGTTGTTAAAAGTGTTAAACATAATAAAGTGCCGACTTTAAATGCAAAGTTTGTTAACCCGCTATATAAGTTCCTTACCATTTTTTTCAGTAGTAAGTTTATCCTAATCGAACAGTACAGGGCACAGGATCTGTAGTTATAGACCACGGGTTATATGCTGACACACACACACACACACACACACACACACACACACACACACACACACACACTGGATCAGTTTGCCTTGATGTGTATGTTGGAATGGAAACTGTCCCAGGCCCATGATGTTTACTTTCAGCCACTGGATCGTTTATAGCCTTAGTACAATTAGACCCATTTTTCTCAGCTCCTCTGTGCCTTACCTCTTCCATTGATAAGGGGATCCCCTGTGGGGTGCTCACAAACTGGATGGTGGGTAGCAATGACCAGACATGCTTTTTGTGTTCTCGGCTTACTCATGAGGGTTCTGGGATCATGGTTGCCTCTATTGAGGCAGTTCTGTTTGTTCATTTACACTCCAGTCCTTTTGGAGCCCAACATTCTCATGATGTGGAAAAACAAATCCCTTTCCTGGATCACCCACTGCTTCCTTTCAGCTAGGCAAAAAATCTCCCTGGCATGGTGGATTTCAACTCAGCCCTATAATCCATCTGGAAAGGTGTTCCTCTTCTCTGCCTGGGAGGTGGTAACAGACACCATTCTTTTAGACTGGGCCGGGATTTACTATTTAACTGAGAGCCAAAAGTCTCTCTCCTACACTGGACCCCCTCACCTACATGGTCACCCTGGGGGATGTCAGAAGTCAGACAGCTCTGAAGGAGGCAAGCTTGTTTCTCTTTTGGGTGGAGAACCACACTCCAACATTCGCAGCCATCTACATACATACTTCCTCAGTCACAAATGCCTGTACATGGGAGTGGTCCCCCTCCAGCCGCTGCCTTTTAACAGTGCCATGGGGAGCCCGGGAAGGATGCCACTGGGCCTCTGCTTAAAAAAATATGTATGTTTGGGGGTTCTAAGTAATTTTATAACAAAAAAATGCAGATTTTACATGTATGACAAAAAAGTCAGAATTGGCCTGGACTGGAAGTTGTTTATATTTTAATTGTTTTGCATTTTTACCATAAGTTATCAAATATAACAAATTACTTGCTTTGACTTCAAATGCAACTTGCAGTGTGTGTGTGTGTGTGTGTACTTGGGAAAACGTCTTCATTGTTTTTGACTGTTGTCTGGTAATATTTTTCAGATGGTTAATGTCTACCAGATTCACCAACATTCATGTTTCCTATATCTGGGTAGCATTTTAGTGGATGAGTATGGGATGGAGGATGGTTGCCAACAAGGATTGCTTGAAATGTTGCAGGTGAGTTTCTTCCAGCACTTTCAGTTCACTTGTGCTGGTGTGTTCAACATCTATTTATTTTTAGTCCTTTGAAGGACACAAGAGGTCTAGAAACTTTGGGTTATAGCACTGCTTACAGGAGGAGTCGATGCTAGCAAAAAGTTGTAGGTCAATCCAGGCTAACCCCCCTACTACCAACATGTTTGAGTTTTTTTGCTAGTGCCTTAGGACAATGGATGTCTTTTCTGCAGCTCTGCAGCCTAACCTATTTTCTTTATCGTACATCATAGGACACAGAGCCTCAAGTAATTACTTGGTGGGTTATGGGCCTACCTTCAGGTGTTGACACTGGTATAACCAATACAGGAAGTTGACTCCCCTATATAACTCCTCCTCCTTCCAGGAGTTCTCAGTTTTTTCGTCAGTGTCTAAGGTGTTGGTCACGAGTGAAGCTGTGCTCTGAGGAGCTCCAGGCAGGGATCCATGTTGGATTTAAAAAACCTCCACAACCGGATCCATCCTCGCCACTGAGGCCATAGGATGCTACCCGGGCCTCGCATTGAAGAACGAGGTTTTGCCTGTAAGCTTCTCTTTGAGAGCTGGACCCTAGGAACCAGGATGCTTTTTGGTTTTTCATATTACCTAAAGTTGTTCCTGAGGGGTGCTATACATGGTCCAAAGGAGCGGAACCCCTTTAAAAAGGGCCCCAGTCTTTGAAGGTTTAACTACGCTGCCTGCCGTGATGGGTGAAGGTTGGATCTGTCTGTTAAATCAGCAGTATCCTGCAGCGAGGATAAGGTACGGGGAGAAGCCTAGGAACTGTAAAAAGTCCTATGCCCTTTTCTCCAAAAAATACATATATATATATATATAATGTATAACTGTATGCCTTAAAATGTTTCCTTTAGAGGGAGTATATTACACTTGCCTAGTAAGATTTTAGTCATACATTTAGGCCAAAATGTATTCGGCCACATGTCTTTGGTAAAAAAATGTCAATAAGCGTATATTTATTGGTTTGCGCAAAAGTTATAGCGTCTACAAACTAGGGTACATTTTCTGGAATTTACACAGCTTTTAGTTTATGACTGCCTATGTCATTTCTTGAGGTGCTAAAATGGCAGGGCAGTACAACCCGCGCCCCCCCCCCCCCCCCCTGCCCAAATGACCCCATTTTGGAAAGTAGACACCCCAAGGAAATTGCTAAGAGGCATGTTGAGCCCATTGAATATTAATTTTTTTTCCCAAGTGATTGAATAATGACAAAAAAAACAAAAAGTTGTCACTAAATGATATATTGCTCACACAGGCCATGGGCATATGTGGAATTGCACCCCAAAATACATTTAGCTGCTTCTCCTGAGTATGGGGATACCACATGTGTGGGACTTTTTAGGAGCCTAGCCGCATACGGGGCCCCCGAAAACCAATCTCTGCCTTCAGGATTTCTAAGGGTGTAAATTTTTGATTTCACTCTTCACTGCCTATCACAGTTTCGGAGGCCATGGAATGCCCAGATGGCACAAAACCCCCCCCCCCAAATGACCCCATTTTGGAAAGTAGACACCCCAAGCTATTTGCTGAGAGGCATGGTGAGTATTTTGCAGCTCTCATTTGTTTTTGAAAATGAAGAAAGACAAGAAAAAAAATGTTTTCTTTCTTTTTTCAATATTCAAAACTTTGTGACAAAAAGTGAGGTCTGCAAAATACTCACTATACCTCTCAGCAAATAGCTTGGAGTATCTACTTTCCAAAATAGGGTCATTTGGGGGGGTTTTGTGCCACCTGGGTATTCCATGGCCTCCGAAACTGTGATAGGCAGTGAAGAGTGAAATCAAAAATTTACGCCCTTAGAAAGCCTGAAGGCGGTGATTGGTTTTCGGGGTCCCGTGCGCGGCTAGGCTCCCAAAAAGTCTCTCACATGTGGTATCCCCATACTCAGGAGAAGCAACAGAATGTATTTTGGGGTGTAATTTCACATATTACCATGGCATGTTTGAGCAATTTATCATTTAGTGACAACTTTGTGCAAAAAAAAAAAAAAAAATTGTCTTTTTTCCGTAACTTGTCACAATATAAAATATTCCATGGACTCGACATGCCTCTCAGCAAATAGCTTGGGGTGTCTACTTTCCAAAATGGGGTCATTTGGAGGGGTTTTGAACTGTCCTGGCATTTTATGCACAACATTTAGAAGCTTATGTCACACATTACCCACTCTTCTAACCACTTGAAGACAAAGCCCTTTCTGACATTTTTTGTTTACATGAAAAAATTATTATTTTTTTGCAAGAAAATTACTTTGAACCCCCAAACATTATATATTTTTTTAAAGCAAATGCCCTACAGATTAAAATGGTGGGCGTTTCATTTTATTTTTCACACAGTATTTGCGCAGCGATTTTTCAAACGCATTTTTTGGGGAAAAAACACACTTTTTAAAATTTTAATGCACTAAAACACACTATATTGCCCAAATGTTTGATGAAATAAAAAAGATGATCTTAGGCCGAGTACATGGATACCAAACATGACACGCTTTAAAATTGCGCACAAACATGCAGTGGCAACAAAATAAATACATTTTAAAAGCCTTTGAAAGCCTTTACAGGTTACCACTTTAGATGTACAGAGGAGGTCTACTGCTAAAATTACTACCCTCGATCTGACCTTCGCGCGGTGATACCTCACATGTATGGTGCAATTGCTGTTTACATTTGACGCCAGACTGACGCTTGCGTTCGCCTTTGTGTGAGAGCAGGGGGGGACAGGCGTGCTTTTTTTTTTTTTTTTTTTTTTCCTTTATTATTTTTTTTGCTTTTTTTATCTTATTTTTAAATTGTTCCTTTCTTTTTTTTTTTTTTTTTTTTTTAATCATTTTTATTGTTATCTCAGGGAATGTAAATATCCCCTATGATAGCAATAGGTAGTGACAGGTTTTTTTTTTTTTGAAAAAATAGAACCTAGATCTCTCCTCTGCCCTCAAAGCATCTGACCACACTAAGATCGGTGTGATAAAATGCTTTCCCAATTTCCCAATGGCGCTGTTTACATCCGGCGAAATCGAAGTCATGAAATGCTCGTAGCTTCCGATTTCTTAGGCCATAGAGATGTTTGGGAGCCACTCTGGTCTCTGATCAGCTCTATGGTCAGCTGGCTGAATCACCGTCTGCATTCTCAGGTTCCCTGTTGAGACAGGAGAGCCAGAGAAAAACACGGAGGGGGCGGGGCATTCACTCCCACTGCTTGTAAAAGTAGTCTAGAGGCTAATTAGCCGCTAGGATTGCTTTTACATTAAAGCGGACCGCTGGCTGAAAAGAATGATACCAAGATGATACCTAAACCTGCAGGCATCATTCTGGTATAACCACTCAAGGTCGTGAATTGCGTACCTGAAGACAAAAAAAAGGTTAACAATAAAATAAAGTAAACGGTAAAGTATAAAAAATTGCATACCTGAAAAGCAAACATGATAAAACATAATAACAATAACACATTGCAGAATAGAATACAGTAAAAAAGTGCAGAACACCCAAGGTGTCCCTTTCCTCCTCCCAAAAACTTACACAATTATTCATTATACATCGAACTTACCGTACCCCATATAAATTACATAAATGGCACAGAAGAGATGACCCTTTTTGCCCTCGTTGCAGGATAGATAACGGTACTCTTGTACACATGCTCTGGAAGTGCCCAAAATTGCAAAGGTACTGGTCTGAAATAATCAGCTCTATAAATAAAATATGGAATCTTACATTTGTGGTTGACCCCAAGCTGTGTCTGTTGGGATGGTTAGACGAGGAACTATATACACCGCACACTTACATAGCCATTACCAGAATATTGTTTATTGCCAGAAAATATAGCTAAAAAATGGCTTTCGGTGTCACCGTCAACACACGCAGAATGGGTTAATACCATAAATGACACTCTATTGAGGGAAAATACCAGCACAGAGGCAGCCCAGCAAAGTTTGAACGTATATGGGATCCATGGTTAGAGGTACCTGGTTTAGCCCCCTTCCAACTGGTCCAAAATAAAATACTTGGTGGCAGGACATAGATGCCTACTCCCCTTTTCTGAGGAAGGAGGCTGTCTACACTAGGTGGGCAAAAGGTGATATGATGACATAGAGACTCAGAATGTGGATCAATCTGACATAATATTCTTGATGAGAGTTATATGGTTTACTTATATATTAGTTAAAGAAAGAACACTGGAACCCCCCCCCACACACACACTGTTCAGGGGGGGGAGGGGTACCTCTGCACCGACCGATTGTCCTTTCAAGGACCGGGAGCGGGGTAGGGGTACAAAACGCTTAAAGGACACGCTTACTAAACGTAGAAAATACACAAAGTGGCAAAAACTGGTATGGACATGTAGAGATTTGTCTTCTTAAATTGATTGTAAGCTCACATATACCATAACAATGCAGGAGAAGCAATCCGATTGGTTGTACATTTAGATAATAATATGTCCTTGGCAATGTAATTTGATGTATGCTTTTGTTTTAAGGAAGAGTTTTTTTCTCTTCCTATGCTTTATAAATAAAAAAAATCTGATTTAAAAAAAAAAAGTGCAGAACAATAGAGAGAGAGAACAATGAAATGACAACTATTTTTTTTAATTTTATATATTTTTTTGTTTTTTTTTTTTTTTTTTACACTTTTTTTTGTAACTGCAACTTTTATAACTGTAACCAGTTCCAGGTTCGGGTCTCTGAAAATGCAATGGCATCTTGGAAGACCCTGTGAAAGTGTGCCTAGTCTGTGCAATGCTGTATGCTAATACTCAACTAGTGTATGGTAGCGTTCAAAACATTCACCAATGCAAAGACCAGGATTGTCAGGACAGGAGGGACAATAATAGCGGGTGTCATGCCTATATCCGCTGCAGACACGACATCTTTTTGGGGGGGGTTTGTTGGGTAGGGGTACTCGGGAGGACAGAAAAATGCCTCTCATGCAGCCAACTACATTTGGTTGGGGATGTGAATGGGGGAAGTACGGGTGCTGCAGAAGTGGTGGGTTCCCAATTAGGATTGGCGAATGCAGCAGGAAGGGCACTATGGGCACGACGGGCCTGTGTTTGTCTTCTTCTTGGTGGCAGCGGGACACTACTTGTGCTTGCCACCTCACCAGCTTGAACTGCGCTTATGGGACTTGCCACGTCACCAAGTGTTACTGCAGTGCTGGTTTGACTACGACCGGGGTGTGCTAGGCCGCTGGTGCTTGCCAGTTCACCAAAACGCTACCAAAAAAACTGTTAGCGATCGCAGGGATCAGGCCTGACTCTGTGAACGCTGCAGTTATGCGTTTAGTGTTTTATAAGTGACAGTGATCGATCGATACTGCACTTGGGTGGGCTGGGCTGGGCCGGACGGAGGGGCAAAACGCAGGTGCTAGCAGGTATCTGGGCTGATCCCGCTAACACTGCGTTTTTGGGAACCCTAAATTGTTGGGGATGCTAGTATAGATCGGATCAGATATTGATCCGTTCAGATACTATACCACTAAGGGAGGCGTATGCTGCGTGCGTGGGTGTTAGCAGTACTGGCGCTAATCTGACGCTGTCTGGGGCGACGCATATCACCGCGGGGCGATCAGGGGGCTAAACCTTTGTTCGGTAATAAACGGCGGGTGCCCTGACACTATAAAAAAATAAACGAACTAACCAGCGTCACCCGTAACAGTTATACGGTGATCACTGGTGAAAGGGTTAACTAGGGGGCAATCAAGGGGTTAAAACCTTTATTAGGTAGTATATGGGGGTCCCCGATGCTAAAAAAAAACCCTGACAGAAAAATCACTTAGTGACACTGGCCATGGGGGGGGGGGGTGATCAAGGGGTTAAAACTTTATTAGGGGTGGTTAGGGGGTATCCTAGACCTAAAGGGGCCTAATACTAACTGCCCTACCACACTAACTGTCACAAACTGACACCAATGCAGTAATCAGAAAAATAAAACTGCTTGGTGTAAGTGTGACCGGGGGGGGGGGGGGGTGATCGGGGGTGTAATGTGTGCCTGGCATGTTCTACTGTATGTGTAGTGTTGGTGCACTCACATTGAAGTCTTCTCTCCTCGGCGCCGGAACGGAAAATACTGAGCCGAGGAGAGATGACATCATTTCCTCTGCTGCGTGTCCGCCCGCGGGAGGCAGATCACGTACAGGTACATGATTCTGCCTGCCCGTGCCATTCTACCGCAGTATATCTGTGTGAGGCGGTCGGCAAGTGGTTAACAAACACTGCTGATAAAAATTCCCCTCCCCTCTCTTCCTGGAGAGGTGCGGTAACAGCTGACGCTTATGTGTAATCAGGTTCTCACCTGAGTCTTAACACAGACGCTCTCAGTTTATATGCTGAAGACAGAGGTCTGTCACACTTATGCCCTGTACACATGGTCGGATTTTCAGACGGGAAATGTGTGATAGGACCTTGTTGTCGGAAATTCCGACCGTGTGTGGGCTCCATCACACATTTTCCATCGGAATTTCCGACACACAAAGTTTTTGAGAGCTTGCTATAAAATTTTCCGACAACAAAATCCGTTGTTGGAAATTCCGATCGTGTGTACACAAATCCGACGCACAAAGTGCCACGCATGCTCAGAATAAATTAAGAGACGAAAGCTATTGGCTACTGCCCCGTTTATAGTCCCGAAGTACGTGTTTTACGTCACCGCGTTCAGAACGATCGGATTTTCCGACAACTTTGTGTGACCGTGTGTATGCAAGACAAGTTTAAGCCAACATCCGTCGGAAAAAATCCATGGATTTTGTTGTCGGAATGTCCGAACAAAGTCCGACCGTGTGTATGGGGCATAAGAGTCACAGGAGCGCTGGGCATGTAAAGGTGTGTAAACAGGCATTTCCAGCACAGGAAATATTATGGTACTCAGTATCAAAGGTTGTTCCTTATGATGACATTGTTTTCTTTTGCTAAAATTATTGTTCAGCAAATACATAATTTGTTAAAGTGCCTCTGCTGTTGTGCTTAGCACATTTGATTTCCAGTGTACCACAAAGGTACCAAGGATTCCACCCCCAGGCGCTGGGAACTCCAGTCATGCCTCCACACTGTCATCCTCTCCCGAGATACCTGACATGGCACGCCAGGGTGAATCATTGGAAGCAATTGGTGCAACTGCTTCTCACACTTCAGATGTGACTGAAGATGCATTCTCCTCTGCCCTGTTGGGCTTAGAAGGAAGATTAGCGGCTTTCGCATTCTCCATCCAAGAGGATAGGAAGCATGCTAGATCCCCTTTTCCAAGGGAACAGTGGGCACAGGATGAGGTGTTATCCTCAGGTGATCACGGGGGAAAACAAGCCAAAATTTTTCTCTGTGGAGGAGACAACAGTTGATGAACCTTATGCAACCTCACAATCTGACAGATTGATGGTACAAATTCTTACAGAGATGGTTCATTCCACTTTTTATACTACTCCTAACAGAGTAAGCTGAAGGTCCAGGTCCCTTCTTTGGTTTTTAAAAAACAAAAAAACAAAAAAAAAAGCCTTTTACAGCGCTTATTTATGCTGAATGGGATCATCTGGATAAGCATTTTTTCCTCCAAAGAGTTTCTCAGTTCTCTATCATGGAGGAAAAATTCACAAAGTTTGGAAAGTACCAGCAGTAGACGCTGCGATTTCCAGCATCAAGATGCATAATTGCTTAAGCATCCAACAGATAGGAGTTGGAATTTTTTTGTTAAAATCCTCCTACCAATGGCGCTATGTTTCGCCATAGATGCCATAAAAGACCCTATCCACCAGGCGTCTCGCCTTGCGCTTGTTCTAAAACACATGCTTAGGACCCTAGGTTGGTCAGCAGAAGCATCTTGCAAAAAAGGGGTATCTGACTAGTTTCCCTTTTCATTGGGGAAGGTTTGGTGAAATACATCCAAATGATTTCTAGCAGTAAAGCTCTTTTGTCCAGTAGAAGGTATAAATGTCCTTTTATTTAAAGTGAAGCCACAACAGCTCACAGGTTAAGTACTCTGGCGACGGCCAGTGCAGCCATGGGAGACTTCCTGACAGACATGGGTTCAGATCCACATGTCTGCGTTCACTAGTGAAGGAGCCAATCCTCACAGGTTAACTACTCTGACGGCCAGTGTAGCCATGGGAGGCTTCCTGAAAGACGTGGGACCTCGTCCTCACGTTGGCTCCTTGTGACCTTGGAGAAGTCACTTAAACCGATTCCTTCTCCTGCGCAGGGGCAGCTGCCTCTAGGCAGCGGTGACGGCCTCCACCGTCAGACTCTAGGGCATGAGTTCCAAGAAATACTGTTCAGATCTGTGCAACTTCAAGGTAGTCCCTGCACTACTTTGGTACCACTTTGATGCGACTTGAGGTCCATAAACCTCTAGAATACAACCAAGTACTCCTCTGCAGAGGAGACAACTAGAGTTGAACTTTTTTTCAGCCTCGCAATCTGAGAAATTGCTGGTACAAACCGCTTACAGAGATGATTTGTGCCTCTTTCAAGCTACCTCCAGTAGAGTCAGCTGATAGTTCTGTTTTTTCTTAGGTTCCTTGGAACCTTCACTGAATTTTTCATGCGTTTCCTGTTCATGTACAGAGCCACGCAGAAATTCAACAGATCTATTCTAGATCTAAAAGAATCTAAATCAGTTCCTCAAGATCCGCTCCTTTCTATGGAGTCGATCAAGTCAGTAGTTTCTATCCTGCAAGGAGGAAATCTTCTGTCACCTATCGGCATCAGGGATGCATATCTGCATGTCCATATATTTCCCGCTCACCAAAGGTTTCTGCGGTTCGAAGTAGAACAGCAGCATTTCAGTTTATAGCCTTGCTCTTCGGGCTAGCTACAGCACCTCGAGTGTTCACAAGGGTGCTAGCCCCACCTGTAGCCAGGTCAAGGGCACAGGGCTTAAACAGTCTTGGCATACCTAGACGATCTATTGCTAATAGACCAATCGCTGTTCGGAGTAAGGTGTACGCATTACAACCAGTTACCTGGAAAGGTCTGGGTTGCATTCTCAACCTAGTAAAGTCTCCATTAAAATCACTAAGAGGGCTGCAGTATTTTTGGTCTGATCATAGATACAGCCCAGAAAAAGGGTCTTCTTGCCCAGAGAAAAAAAAAAGAAAAACACCACTCTTTAAAAGAGTTGGTGCGGATGGTCAGGTGAAAAGAAGGTCCCTCCATTCACCTTTGCATGAGGTTGTTAGAAAGGATGGTGGCTTCATTCGAAGCAGTTCCCTTTGCCCAGTTCCATTCGAGACTGTTGCAGTATTCTATTTTCTTGGAACAAAACGATCCAAGCTTTGGACTTGCCAATGCGGCTGTCCCCAAGGGTGTCCCAAAGCCTCAATTGGTGGTTACTAAGGAATGTCCTAAAGGGTAAATACTTCAAACCACTTTTCTGGAAAGTGGTAATGACAGAGAAGACAACTGTCCAAGTGTTCAAGAACCGAAAGAGCCTTGCCCATCAACTTCCTAGAGATTCGGGCAGTGCGTCTGGCTCTAAAAGCCTGAACTTCCAGGTTAAGGGATTGTCCCGACAGGTTCCAATCCGTCAATGCCACGGCTGTGGCCTATATCAATCGCCAAAAGGGTCACCAAGAATCTCTCAGTGCAGAGAGAAGTGAACCATATTCTAACTTGGGCAAAAAGAAATATTCCGTGCCCATCAACAGTTTTCATTCCGGGAATGGAGAATTGGCACGCGCACTACTTGTGCTGCCAGCAGATTATTCCCAGGGGAATGGTCTATTCACCCCAACATGTTTCGGGCTGTTTGTCAAGGATGGGGGACTCCGGATGTAGATCTTCTAGCATCCGGTGCAACAAAGTTAGTCAACTTTGTGTCCACAGCAAGGGATCCATTTGCATGCAGAACAGATGCGTTGGTGATACTGTGGGATCAGCTTTTACTGATCTATGCATTTCCCCCTATTCAGTTGCTGCCTGGACTTCTTTGCAGGATCAAGCTGGAAAGAAAACCGGTAGTTCTGGCAGCACCAGCATGGTCCAGAAGGTCATGGTATGCAGAAGTCATAAAGATGGCAGTGGGGGATCTGTGGTCCCTTCCACAAAGCCAGACCTGCTCTCACAGGGGCCGATATTCCATCCTACTTTACCAATGCTAAATTTAAAGGCCTGGCTATTGAGACCCACATTCTGAAGAAACGTGGGCTTTCCAGGGCAGTTATTTCTACTTTAATGCTAGGAAGTCAGCTTCTAGAGCTATATATTATAGAGTCTGGAAAGCTTATGTTTCCTGGTGTGAATCCAAGGGTTGGCACCCTCGGAGATATATATATATATATATATATATATATATATATATATATATTATAGGCAGAATTCTTGCCTTTCTACAAGTAGGCGCGTAAAGATGAAGTTGGCCCTGAATACTATTCAGGGCCAAGTCTCAGCCTTATCAATTTTATTTCAAAGACCACTTGCTATGCATTCTTTAGTCCGGGGTTTCATGCGAGGAGTGATGCGGATTAATCCGCCAGTTCAATCACCCTTAAGCCCTTGGGACTTGAATTTAGTTTTGTCAGTGTTACAAAAACTGCCATTCGAACCATTACAGCATGTTCCCTTAGTTCTTCTGACTAGGAAGCTGATATTTTTGGTTGCTATATCCTCAGCAAGGAGGGTTTTAGAATTGGCTGCTCTTTCCTGTAAAGAGCCATATTTGGTTATTCATGAGGACAGAGTGGTGTTGGGCCCTCGTCCAGGTTTTTTACCAAAAGTGGTCTCAGGTTTCCACCTGAACAAGATATTGTCCTGCCGTTTTTTCCAAAACCATGTTGGTTATTCATGAGGACAGAGTGGTGTTACGCCCTCGTCCAGGCTTTTTGCCAAAAGTGGTTTTAGGCTTTCATTTGAATGAAGATATTGTCCTGACATCGTTTTTTCCAAAACCATGTTCCAAGGAAGAAAAGTCACTACATTGTCTTAATGTGGTGAGAGCAGTGAAGATCTATTTAAAGAAAACTGCTCAGATTCGTAAGACTGATGTCTTATTTATTCTGCCAGAGGGTCCTAAAAAAGGACAGGCAGCGTCAAAATCCACTGTGGCTATGTGGATTCGGCAGGTTATAATTCAAACTTATGATTTAAAGGGAAAGATTCCCTCTTTTCAAGTTAAGGCGCACTCTGCCAGAGCGGTTGGTGCTTCTTGGGCAGTGCGTCACCAGGCTTCCATCAGATCTGCAAGGCCGTGACTTGGTCTTCAGTGCATACATTTACAAAATTTTATCAAGTAGATGTAAGATTGAATGAGGATATCGCCTTCGGGCGCAGTGTGCTGCAGGCAGCAGTATAATTCCTCAAGGTCTGGGGGTACCCTACGGGTTGTGTCTCCCTCCTGTCAAGTAGCATTGCTATTGGACATCCCACAAAGTAATTACTTGAGGCTCTGTGTCCTATGATGTACGATAAAGAAAATAGGATTTTTAAAACTGCTTACCTGTAAAATCCTTTTCTTGGAGTACATCATAGGACACAGAGCTCCCGCCCCTCTGTTTTATGGGGTGAGAGTATATTGCTTGGCTACAAAAACAGAGGACTCCTGGAAGGAGGAGGGGTTATATAGGGGAGTCCACTTCCTGTATTGGTTATACCAGTGTCAACACCTGAAGGTGGGCCCATAACCCACCAAGTAATTACTTGAGGCTCTGTGTCCTATGATGTACTCCAAGAAAAGGATTTTACAGGTAAGCTGTTTTAAAAACCCTATTATTTTTATAGCTCGTTTCTTCTTGATATTTTCCCCTTTTCAATCAAGACTCTTCTCTGCACAGCTACTTGAGATCGCCCCTCCGATTTGGCATCTCTCTAACATGGTTCTCCTCAACCTTCCATCTTCAGTCAGATGTGATGTCTGCATTAGTTTTCTTTTTAGGCTTCCTTTCTTCTATTTTCACCTGGTGATCTGGCCAGTAAATCTTGTTTTTCAAAAGAACAAGCTTGCGTGCTGATTTATCAGTTACAGGGACAAATCAGCTTTGCAGGGAGACGAAACTGTACACAGAGTTCTGTGTTTTTGTAAACATAGACTTCTGTGTGTGTGATTGGCCACAGCCGATCAGCTGACTTCAGCCAAAATCATTGGCTGAAGTCATCTGCCAAACTCGTGCTGTGTCACGCACATGCACTCCTGAAACCTGGAGGAAAGGCCGCAGGGTACCAGTGCAACTACTGGGGGCGGACGACAAGTGGTTCATTTCTTTCCGAAGAACAGTTTGAAGTGCTCTGATTTATGTTCCAGATCTTTTGCCTAAATATATTTCCTCCAAGTCTATTTTCTTAAATGACATATTTGAGACTTTCCAGCATGTTTTTCTTTTGTTTTCTTTTTTTTACAACACAACTTTACTATTAAAGATAATCTACGGTCACAGCATGCCCTTTCTTTTTGTAACATCAGCATTGTAATAACAATACAAACAATAGTTATTTTCGACAATCCAATATAAGCTTACATGAAAAATCTTTTTTCATGTTATGAGCACTTCCTGTCTGCAGGCTATCCCTTTCCACAGCTTGTTGGATTCCCTTTATGCTTTGCATCTTCCTGTGTATTTACATTCAAGTTCTAAGGATTACATATCCCATGGTACCTTGATACATACAAGCTGTGATCCTCTACTGCATGAGTGCTCAACCTGTGGCCCTCCAGTTTTTGCAGAACTACAAGTCCCAAGAGGCAAGCTTCTGTGAATTACAAGCATGACTCCCAAAGGCAGAGGCATGATGGGACTTGTATTTCCTGCAACAGCTGGAGGGCCACAGGTTGAGCACCCATGCTCTACTGAACCTGCCTCCTGAAACTCCTCAGCACCTTTGTAGTTCAGAAGGCAGGCTCTGTGAAATGTGACCTAGCCCTTTAAACAGGTTATTATTACTATTACTATTATTATTATTGTTATACAGGATTTATATAGCACCAACAGTTTATGGTAAATAAGTGTCATAAAATTCAAAGGAAGTAAATATGTGGAGATCTTTACAAACTTCAAAATTGTTCATATTAATAGGCGTAGGCTAGAAATAAGTAAAATGCAGTGTGGAAATATACAATGTTTCATTTTGATCATAGATGCACTTAAATCAGGGTACTCCAAACTACTGTCCTCCAGCTGTTGCGGAACTACATATTCCATGAGGCATTGTAAAACTCTGACATTCATAGACATGACTAGGCATGATGGGAATTGTAGTTCCTGAACAACTGGAGGGCCATAGTTTGGAGACCCTGACTTAAATGATATGTTAGAGCGGCTGATACCAAGGTTTTCCTTTAATATGAATATTTGTTTTAATCTCTAGCTTGTTTAAGATTAGCTGATTCAGAAGAACATAGGTTCAAGCTGAGGCTAGACATGTACTTGTCCCATAAGATCTTGTTGCAAGTTACTCCAGTCAATTTTAAGGTGGTTTAAAATCTCGTATTATGGCCACTTTCCCAACTTGCACAGCTCTTTCTATTTGTGTAATGAGTATCTACCCAATCATTTATTGTTGAGATGGTATGATACACTCAAAGTTTATATGCTCACAGTACCCAAAATACCTCAGCTGTTTTAGACTCCCCTTAAAAATACCAATATTTTAAATTATGTAGGCCTAGTTTTTACATTATTTTTTGTTTTTTTTGCTTGATCAGGCTCTTTGTGTTCCTACATTTCAACTCCTGGAGCAGCAAAATGGACTTCGTAATCACCCAGACACTGTTGATGACCTATTCAGGCTCTTTACCAGGTAAATAGGTTTTCCGCATCTGCACTGCTATCACTCCTCCGCTATTCTTATTTGGATACGGCTGCCTATTTTAGTTACCTTGCTGCATATGACCTCTGTTTCTTAATTGTACATCACAGGATACAGGGCATCTTTATATACACGTCTTGTGCTATGCTGCTACCATCTGGTGAATATAAAGTTGAAAAGAAAGGCTTCACTACCCAATAACCCTTCCCATCACAGATTACCCTCAGATTTTTGCTAGCATTCTTAGATGGCGGATGAATTTGCATAATCTCTCTGCAGAATTTCCTTTTGTAGGCATTAGCCTGATGGGGAAAGGAAGAGCTTTAACCGATCAGTTGCTTACAGCCATAAGCCCAGAAATATGGTATCTGAACCCTGCTGGGGAAGAGCAGAGATAATCTTTAATGTTGCCAGTCAACTCTGGATCCTTTGGGCATCACTATCTGGGTTACCTGGTATCCAATGAATGCTGGCAGGATGCTTTACAGGTCCAGGACAGTGACCCCCTGAAGGGGAAGTTGAGTCTCTGAAAGCACCTTGGGCATGCCGACTGTGATAGGTGAAGATGGGGATTTGCATAAGACCCGCAGCCTGGACTGTTAATTGCCTCTGTTGGGTGGAAATCCCCTAAGGCCCGGTTCACATTTTTGCATTTTTGTGCATTTTGGAACACACAAAAATACATGTGTCCTAAAATTACATTGAATCCAGTGAGCCCATTCACATTTGTGCGCTGGTTGAAGTGCGTTGGTTAAAATTAGACATGTCCAATTTTCTTTACTACTTTTTGTACATTACGAGGCAGGGGACACAGAGTGTTTGTTTTTTCTTTCATATAGTCATAGAAAATCCCCCGGGGTACCTTTTTTCTTTTAAATTCCCTGGGGTATTAGTGCACTGGTGCTTTGCAGCTCGGTGCTCTCTCAGCTGACCAGGACCAGTGTTCCCAGCAAGGGTCCTTAGATACGCATCAGCAAACCAATGTCTTCCCAAGGACAGAGAGGTGGGGGAGTGTGGGGTCCTACAATACTTTTCTTCAGGTAGGTAGGAACCTGGATGAAGCCCCACTGTACAAAGTATGCCTTGGGGGTCAGTTCTTTTTACATGCGAATCTGACTCCTTCCACCTGCCTAGTGTTGAGCTACCTCCAGAGCACTTTTTCTACCAGTTCCTTGTGACAAGGGAGGAACTCTCATCCGCTGTCGCTGAGTTTCAGCAGCAGCTTTCAGAATACTTGCCAGTTTGGACCATCTTGGTCACAAATGAATGCGTTCCCCTTCTCCTCCCCCCTCTTTATTGTGAGGGCGGAACCAGCGGAGGACAAGATGAAGGAAAAAAAGTTTTTTCCGTTCGAAGGGAATGCAGAAGTGGGTGGATGGATGAGCAGCCACAGCGTCCAGACCGCTGCGTACCTGACTGGCAGGTGAAGAGCTGCACAGGCTGCCTGGCATCTCCACTCCTGCTCGGCTTCCTTACTCCCGTAGACAGCACTCAGTGGACGGTGGTCCCCTCAGACGTGCAGGGTCAAAGCAATATGAAATGAAGTCCTGAATCTTGACTCCAGGGCCTTGCTAAATAAGGATGATATCAATATATCATCCATAAAGGATCATATGCTCAGCAAAAGGATTGTTGACCCAAATATGAAGCTTTGCCCCCAGCTATACCAACATACATATGGGATATTGGGAGGACCTTCATATTTAGGCCAACAATCCTTTTGCAGGGGAGGTGCCCAGTGGAAATGTCCTTGAAAGCTTTGCCAGTTTCCAGTTACCTGAAGATTTTAGTCTATAACCCAGGGTCTGATTACTTTGCTTGTGTCCTGTACTGTACTCCAAGATATAGAATTGACAAATCAAAATTCCTCTTTTGGTTTACCTGTAAAATGCTTTTCTCGGAGTATATCACAGAAAACTGGGATCTCTCCCCTCAGTGTTTCTCATTGCTTGCTCCAAAATGAGGCTTAGGTGTGATGGGAAAGTTTATGCCTGGGTCGAGAAGCCTGCCTTTTTTTCTCTGTGTCCATTTCTCTGAAGGTTGCAGCACAACCCAATGAGTCATGAATATACCCCTTGCATCTACTATAATTAAGTTATATTAAGACCCATTATCTCTGCATGTTATGAGTGCTAAAGACCTCATATCTTTATTTTCATATTCACTGCTTGCTTGAACACTGGCATAAAAGAAAACCTGTACAAAGAAAAATACACTGGCTGCCATGGCTGAACTGTTTTTGTAAATTCCAGTTGCCTGACTGCCTCCAGCTTCCAGTCACTGACTGGAAACAAGACCCCTGCCAAAGAAGTCAACTTCCATGTGCATATTTTGTTATAGATTACTGACTCAGACTATACCACTGGATCAGTAAGGCCCCTTTCACACTAATAGACTGATTGGGTCCGCCTGTCGAACCCGATCAGACCATCCATTGTTCTCTATATGGATCCGTTGACACTTGCCAACATCCCATCCCATCCTGTCCGCTATAAACAGACAGATGGTTGATTTGATCGGATGGCATTCAGATGGAAACAGACAAGCAGTCCGTTTCCATCCGACAGCCCATTGAGGCTGTATCTGCTCTGTATCAGCAGAGCAGGCACAGACCTGTCATCCACAGGCTCAGCGTAGAGATCCCCTGCTGAGTGGGCGGACCCGCTGGCGTACTCCGCCTGTGTGAAAGATGCCCAAGATACCAAGGCCTGCAGTGGCAGCCTAGGTATTCCCCTTTGCATACTATGCATAGTCATGTTGAAAGAAGACACATGCTAAAACACAAAGCCTGTATATTTCATACCCTAAAACCTGATGCAGAGGAAGACCAAACAAGTTAGTGCATGATCCAATTCGCTCTAATAGGGAATATTCCTTCATGATCCCCTGACCATTCGATACTCCCGGATCAACAGCATGCAGTCTGTAGTTTATTAGTAATATTAATAACCTGGTAAAATTTGTGCTTATTTAAGTGTGCACAATGGCTGATTTTCTATTTTCTTTCTCAGGTTCGTACAGCGATGTCCCATTGTCCTTCTGAGAAGTCAGGTGCTAGTGCATGTCTTGCAGTGGGCAATTGCTTCCACTACATTAGACCACCGAGATGCCAACTGTAGTGTCATGAAGTTTTTGCGTGATCTTATACACACTGGGATATCCAATGATGTAAGACCTCAAGTGTGCAAACTACTACTACATGTTTTTTGTGTTAATACTGTATGTTTGAAAGAATTGCTTAAGACACAAATTTGTGTTATGGTCTATATACTCGTAGCTGATATTTTTTTTTTTTTTTTTATTAACACAGCATGAGGAGAACTTTGAAGTACGGAAGGATCTGATTCAGCAAGTAATGAATCAGTTTGGGCAACAGCTGGTCAGCCAGATTCTCCATGCTTGTTGTTTCTGTCTCCCACCCTATACATTGCCTGATGTGGCTGAAGTTGTGTGGGAAATGATGATATTTGACAGGCCGGTAAGGAAATCATAGATTCAGTGTATAATATTTTTAAATTTTGCCATAGTAGGTTTGCAGTCTAATGTATATGTCCTCAACCTTTGACAGCTGTGTGCCACATTCAAACACAACAATGTTTAGGTACGAAGTATAAAAAATCCTCTGCTAACCATGCAATTAGAGGCTCTGTCACTGGGAAAGGGAATGTTCCTAGCAGTGTTTCTTCTGGCATGTACAATACACAGCGTGTGTGAAGCTCACTCCTGGTATGCTGACAATATAGCAGGGTGCATAGACAAACTTTTGTGCACATAGCAGTTACAACATCATTTGCTGTTGAGTGGCTAAAAGTTTTGCAAGAGGTGAAAGAAGCAGTGGAGGGTTTTGAATAAAGCGTTGAGGGCAGCTTTGAGCAGTCAGCGCTGGAGAAGAGCGCACAAAGAGGTAAGTGAGTCATAATTTGCATGTGAACACTTGCTTATTATGGTGAAAGTGCACTCCCCCCCCCCACCACCACCCCCCCCCCCCCCCCCCCACCATATATTTTCAGTTTAAGGACTACTAATGTTATGTTAACATCTTTGAGTAGTTTTTGCCATGGCAGATTTTTACATTCTGATTTTCTGTAAATTTGTAACAATTTCTCCTCATCCCTTTTCAGATGTTTTGTAGATGGCTGGAAACAGCATTGAAGGGTTTACCAAAGGAGACATCGGGAGGAGCAATTACAGTAACACATAAGCAGTTAACAGATTTCCACAAACAAGTAACAAGGTAAAGCCAGCTCATTTTAATGTGATGTTGTCTTTCTGACATTAGTAATAGGGCAGCTGATCTCTGTAAAGTCTGCCAAACATGGCTCACTTATCTCCTATTCAGCCAGTGGGCTGAATGAGGGAAAATCTGTTGGTTTCTCCATTCCTGCTAACTGTGTGGATGAAGGAATCTGCAGTGCCGACTATTGTATTCAGGCAGTTGTGGTATCCATGGCTGCCAAACAGTGACTGCATCTGCTGAGTTGCTGGCACTGTTTAGCCTATAATTTTCCACCCAGCTTGGTGAATTTTTTTATTAACTTTTGTCAAGCTGGGTGGTGCTTGTGTGGGATCCATGTCTTGAACATTGAATGATTCAACAGGAATTGACTGAACTTTGAAATATTTATGGGGGCCATAAGATACAGAGTACAATCATGTTAGTTTAGCTGATTGTATTTAAAAATGTTCATATATAAACATGTACAAAAAAACTAGTGAAATAATGGTGATATCCCTATTTGTGTTTTACAGTGCTGAGGAATGTAAGCAAGTGTGTTGGGCTCTCAGAGATTTCACCAGGTTATTCCGATAGCTGCGCTCCTAAACCACCTTGCCTGTCCTCTTTGGTAAGTAGTGTTCTGTACTATATTTCTGCCTGAGAGGTCTGGGTGGGTGTCACAGAAGAGAAAATAGAGCTTAAAAAAGAGCACATCTATGAAACTCTACTATAACAGCCCTTGATTTTTGTAGTGGAGCAGTGCATGGCCATTTACTTGCATGGCAGGTCAAAAAACAACGTATTTTTGTCTGTATTTTAGAGCGGCTCCATTTTTGTAAAAATTACCCCTGTTTCCTCTTAGCACTCCAGTGCTGTACAATAGGGATCGACCGATTTATCGGTAAAGCTGATTTATTGCAGGCCAATATCAGCATTTTCCGAAAAAAAAAAAACGGCATCGGTTGCAAACTAGACTGATATTACCATTATTGCTTGAAGGGGTTTTGCCAGGGAGAAGCCTGCAGGCATCACCCCGGTACCTACCGTTCTTTACAGCAGCGGTCGGCTTCATTGTAATAACAACCAATGCACTCAGCAGCCACTCGGCTGTTATTACAAGCTGCGGGAGGGGACACCCCCCCCACCATTCTTTCGACGGTCGCCCGGGCTCTCCAGTCCCACCAGGAGGCCCGAGCATCCAGCTGGCACGCCCGCCGGCTGGCCGAAGACCCGAATAAACCCGATGCTTCGTTCGGATTTCGGATCTAGTAACCCGGACGTGATGTCATGACATCACTTCCTGGATTACTGGCATCTTAAAGGCGCCAGTTTTAAAAAAAAAAAAAAAAAAGAAAGTATTCAAAAACGCCTCTCTTGACGTTTTGAATACTTTCAAGTGCAGCGGACACCCAATCCTTCCATAAAGAGTACCTGTTATTGCCTATTACAGTCATAAGGGATATTTACATTCCCTGTGACAGCAATAACGGTGATAGAAAAGAAAAGTGTAAAAATAAAATTTTTAAATGTGCAGAATATCGGCACATAATATCGGCTATTGGCCTGAGAGGTGGCCAAAATATCGGTATCGTATCAGCACTGAAAAAACTATAAGTGAAAACACGACAGTAATATATTTTGCGCTTACTCTACGCGAGCAGCTAACACAACAAAAAGAATATTTGTTAAATTAACATATAAAACAAAGTGTAGCGCTGAAATAAAAAGTGATGAGTATAATGTGAAAAATACCTAAGTGAAATAAATATACTAATTTATCACACAAAAAAATGTCAATCCTTCTGGTCAGTAAGTGAATATGACCATTGTGATCTTCAACTGTGAGACTAATAGAAGTATCACCATAATATAAAACAAAGAAAACGAAAAACAGTCTGAACTGTCTTGAACTCCTGAGACAGTATAAACAAGAAATTGTATGGTGATAGTTGTTGCTCAATCAAATGTGGATAAAAGTTTACAAAGATCCAATACAGTTCAGCTAAATCCACCTCAGTGTCATATTCAAAACACATGTGAAATTCCCACAACCAGTAAAGTTGGAGGCTTACCGAAGGGTTTGAACCCGAAACAGCATATACTGTAAGGGTCAAACCAGCTTGTATTGCCCACCGGCAATGAGGGGGGAAATCTTGGCAACCTGGAGAAATAAGGGTCCCAACCGTTTTCATAGAAGAATCCTCCCAGCACGGGTGGTCACATATCCCAAAATGCGGCCCATTTAAGAAGTTAAAAAAGCGCTTGTGATAAAGAAGAAGGCGGCAGTGGAGTCCTCCCGACGCGTTTCGTCTACCAAGACTTCGTCTACCTAGACAGTCTTGGTAGACGAAACGCGTCAGGAGGACTCCACTGCCGCCTTCTTTTTTATCACAAGCGCTTTTTTAACTTCTTAAATGGGCCGCATTTTGGGATATGTGACCACCCGTGCTGGGAGGATTCTTCTATGAAAACGGTTGGGACCCTTATTTCTCCAGGTTGCCAAGATTTCCCCCCTCATTGCCGGTGGGCAATACAAGCTGGTTTGACCCTTACAGTATATGCTGTTTCGGGTTCAAACCCTTCGGTAAGCCTCCAACTTTACTGGTTGTGGGAATTTCACATGTGTTTTGAATATGACACTGAGGTGGATTTAGCTGAACTGTATTGGATCTTTGTAAACTTTTATCCACATTTGATTGAGCAACAACTATCACCATACAATTTCTTGTTTATACTGTCTCAGGAGTTCAAGACAGTTCAGACTGTTTTTCGTTTTCTTTGTTTTATATTATGGTGATACTTCTATTAGTCTCACAGTTGAAGATCACAATGGTCATATTCACTTACTGACTAGAAGGATTGACATTTTTTTGTGTGATAAATTAGTATATTTATTTCACTTAGGTATTTTTCACATTATACTCATCACTTTTTATTTCAGCGCTACACTTTGTTTTATAACTGAAAAAACTATATTGGTCGATCCCTACTGTACAACTGCCTGTACCTACTCTCCTCTATTCCTGATCTCACAAGAGATATTGAGGGCAGTGGGAGCCATATTTAGTCAGAGTACAAAAGAGAAGTGGTATACATTGACAGCCAGTACTTACAGTAAACATGTATTGTATGTGTTTGTTTCAACCAACCAAAACTCTTGTATTGCCCCCATAGCCACCTGTCACATTCAGGCAAGCACTGGGAAAAAAAAGACAGAGAAAAAGGATTTAAAAAACATTTGATGGCTTAGTTACAGATAAAGAAATCCTTTTGAGAAAGTCTTTGTGTGAGTGAATAAAGTCAGTTGTCAAATCACAAAGACAAGACAGTTTGGCTTGTTTCCTTCTGGTGTAAGTTCACACTACTTTGTCACAGCGGTGCGCCAGAAAAAAGTATGTCATGCAGTACCTTTTTGCAGCTTCAAAAATTCACTGCGTTACAGTGCTGACTTGATGAATGCAACTAAATGAAGTTTCACTTGTGAAGAAAAAGTGTGATGCGCCAAGAATGGCAAATCTGGCAAAAATCCTCCCAGCACACAACAGCAGCCATGGGATCTGCGTGGCTGCTGATGTGAACAAGCCCTGAAGGGTTTTAAATTTTGAACCCTTTAATGAATAAGAGTAGAAGGTACCCCCTTCCTATGGTATTCTAGGCAAAAAACAAAGCTAGAGAGCACTAGTGTACATGGAACTGTTTTTTTTTTTTTTTTTTTTTTTTTTTTTTTTAGGTTTTGGCCTTCATCTTGTGTGCCCCCCCCCCCAAATACGTTAACGGAGTTTTCATGAACTGTAGATTATTAGGTTATGGCATAGTGGTAGGTCAGTGGAGGACTTATTACTAATGAACGGTTTGTTCTACACACATCTTTTACTCTACAGTGAAGACAGGTTACCAGCTCACTCAGACAGCACCTCCAGAACCGAGAACCATTGTGGATTGGCTTCTATAACCCCCAAGCGTGTGATGCCAAAAGGGGGGACGCAGAGTGAAAGAAACGGCTGGCAGGCGAGTTTGAGGACAGCGTCCCTGTGTGTAGCGTGCTGAAGATGATATAACAAAACTGGGAAGAAAGAGTGTGAAAACTCAACCCCTTCACTTCTGAGCGGGGGCAAATGTTCTATAAGAGCTGTGTAAAAGGTTTGTCTAAAAGGTCTAACCCACAGCAATAAGGCACTCAGTGAACAGGTGGTGCCAGATGTGTCCCAACATCCCAATCCCCCTACAGTGCCACATTGTCTAAGTCTAGACCTCGGGGGTGAAGGGGTTCTAACGGCAATGCCCAAGCATCAAATATGCATTTTGTTATGGGAAGGATCGGGAATTGGGAGGTGGTGTCAACGGGTTTAGAGCTTTCCTTGATGGACTCATTTTAAAATAAAAAAAAAAAAAAATTGAAAAATACGAAAAAAAAAACTGCAATTACAAAAAAAAAAAATTAAAAAAAAAAAGAAACTAAAGGCCGTCAGATAAAATCACTGGTTGGCGGAATTTAAATTTGCGTGGATGCAAACTGAGAAAATATGCAGCTAAACTTTCTGTGAAATGAAAAAAAGTAAAATGTGCAAAATAAAACTAAGTAAAAACAGGATTTTTCATTGTTTCGTTTTTGGTTGTAAAAAGGTGTGGCAGTTCTTAGTTTTGTGATTGATTATCACACAAATGATTGCATCTGTCTATAACACTTCTTAATTCAAAAGGCAATGCAAAAAAAAAAGCTCAACAACATGAATGATTTTGATAACTTGATAGAAACACAGTGCCACTTGTGGTTCATCTTTCAGAACGAATGGCACTGTCTAGATGCATCGCTTATAGGAGGATCAAAACTAGACATGAGCTTGATATAACAGAAGTGCAGGCAAAAATAGGTAAACCCACCAGAGTGCAACTTCCATGTAATAAGTGACCTACTGTTAGTCAGTGACTGCTATACTGACCCAGCCCAAAAATGTGAACTAGGAAAGTCAAAGTAGAATCAGATGTCCTGATCTGCATACCTCAACTAGGTCATTGATTGAGAAAGGTATTGCATCTGCATTTTTAAAGCTCCATGCATTAAAAATACACACATTAATGCAGCTCTGTGTTCATAACAAAAGAAAAAAGGAAAATACAGACCATGAAAAAGCAATACATGTCATGCATCTCATTAAGTCAAACATAGGAACCTGCTGGCCAACTGGCACATATCGTATCTTTACATTTACGTAGCGATGGTTCAAATTCAAGTAACATGCTGATAAGAGAAGGCAGCAGAGTGATCGGAAGGCAGCAGAGTGACCAGAAACTCTGGTCTGCTGCTGATCTATTCACTAACCAGTCAGAGTGGGGATGGGGTGTAGACACAGTTGATATAGAAAAAAAAAACACTCCCCTTTAAAAAAAAAAAAAAAAAATAGAAATAAAAAAAATCTAATTTCTTTCTCGTACATCACGGGACACAGCCTCAGTAATTACTGATGGGTTACATTACACTAGATGATTGGACACTGGCACACCCTAAACAGGAAGTTCAACCTCCTATATAATCCCTCCCCTTACAGGGATACCTCAGTTTTTTCGCCAGTGTCTTAGGTGTTGGTCACGTGTAAAGATGTGCTGTGCTGAGCTCCAAAGGGAATATCCTATATCCTATACTGGGGCAAGCCAGGCGAACCGGATCCATTTCAAAGTGTCCTTTCTAGGCCGAATTGGATGGTACCCGGGCCTCGTGTCCGAAGAAACAAGGTTTTACCTGTAACGATTCTCTTTTTAGAGAGCTGGACCCCGCATTTCAGAATTTGGTTTTTCTAGCCTTATTCTTGGCCGGGTGCTTTACAGGCCCAGAACTGCGGATCCCCCTATCCATAGGGGGCCCCAGTCTCTAAAGGTTTTCCAAACGGAGCCCACCGTGGGAGGTGAAGATTGGGTCTGTATAACAGAACCCTGCAGCTGGATAAGGTAAGGGAGATTCCACAGAATTTTTTAATTCTAGTAGGTTTCTCCTTTTAGTAAATGTATGCTATGCCTATTGTTGCCACCGAGGGCTGCCAAGAGCACATACCTTCACATGCTTGATTGTCTGTCTCAGTGTTCACGCTGCACAGCTCCTCCAGCCGAGCTCCAGGTAGGATGGGATGGGGGGCTCTTCCTCAAGGTATTCCCCCCAAGACTAGGGGGGGCCCGCAGTGGTCTGTGAGGCGGTAGTATACCGCACTATCACCGTCGCCACCGCCGCCATTACTATTTGGCGGACCCCATCGTCTGCTGGCCTCTCTCCTTCCTCCTTCACCCCAGCCTCCCCTCCACGCTTGTCCCGGAGGGTCGGCTCGACGTCCGGCGTGCTTGGACGCCCACATCGCCGGCTGCACAGGCTGTAAGAAGCACACTTTTCAGGTGCACACAGCCTATGGAGGTACACAGAGCTGACGGTCGCATGTAAGGTGGGACACAGGCATTCTCCTAGGCAGCATTTACTAAGAAACATTTGACTGGGCATTGGTAGCAGCGGCAGTTGCTGTACTACATCGCTCAGCAGTCAGTGTTTCATTTGTGTGATACCTCCACCTTGTTTGCTTTGCACTATGGGTAAAAGAGGTATGAATACCCCAAAAACCAGAGGCTCTAGGGGATCTCCCTCAGGCTCTGAGGACCCCTGTCTGCAGCACCTTGCCCCCTGAAGGACCTGGGATGGCTGGCCAGGGAGAGCTGTTGGGGTCGGGGGCTGCATCTGCTTCTGCCACTTCAGCCCCTGTATATATTACACAGGAGGTTTTTTTCTCAACCATTAATGGACTAGAGGAAAGATTAATGGCCTTAATCGCATCTTCACTCAGTGGAAGAAAACGCACTAGATCTTCCTCTGTTACCCAGGACCCTCAGGCAGAGGAACTCTGGGAAAAAGGAGAAAAATCCCTTTCAGAGGATCGGGATGGAACTGATGATTCATCCTCTGAGGAATCAAGTGGAGAAGGGCCCTCTTCAGCTTCTCAAGATGAGAAGGTCTTGGTACAGATCCTTGCTGGATTGGTCTGCCTTACATTTAAATTACCCGTATCTGAGTCAGTTAAAGAACCCTCTTCTTCTTTGGGGTCACTGAAGCCTCCTCAAACAACACATGCTTTTCCTGTTGATAATTTGCTAGAAAAGCTCATTTATTCTGAGTGGGATCACCCAGATAAACGTTTTTTTCCGCCTAAAAAGTTTTCACCACTTTATGCTATGGAAGAAAAGTTTATAAAGATGTGGGGGATATTGGCCGTTGACGCCGCCATTTCCTCCGTAAATAAAAGTCTGACTTGTCCTGTAGACGATGCTCAGGGATCCATTTGATAAAAAAATGGAATCCCTGTTAAAAGATATTTTCTCCTTAGCAGGTTCAGTAGCTCAACCTGCAGTGGCAGCAATCGGAGTCTGTCAATACTTAAGAGACTAAGAAGGTCCTCAAAGTTCTACCTGAACAGCAGGCCCAGGGGTTGGCTAACCTTCCAGCGGCCTTATGTTTTGCTGTTGACGCCATCAGAGATTCTATCATCCAAACCTCTCGTCTTTCACTTGGGTTTTTGCATATGCGTAGAATCTTATGGTTGAAAAATTGGTCAGCCGAAGCACCATGTACGAAGCTTCTGGCTGGATTTCCATTTCATGGTGCAAGGCTGTTTGGAGAGGATTTGGACAATTATATCCAAAAGATCTCTAGTGGGAAAAGCACTCTCTTACCTGTTAAAAAAAAGGAGTAAGCGTCCCTCTTTCAAACGGCTCTTTCCCCAGTGCCAGGGGCATCAGCCTTCAGGCAGTTACGACGGCTTCCTCCGTCAGGGTCTAGAAATAAATTTCAGAGTCGACCCCAGGGACAAAAGAAGTCCTGGGGGAAGAAGTCTACTAGACAAGATGCTAAAGCCTCTTTATGAAGGGGCGCCCCCGCTCGCTCAGGTGGGGGGAAGACTGCTACAGTTCTCAAAGCTCTGGCAGGAGGATTTCCAGGACAGATGGGTAATCTCCACGGTAACTCTAGGTTACAAACTGGAGTTCCAAGAATTCCCCTCTCCTCGTTTCCTCAGATCAAATGTCCCCAGAGATCCAGAGAAAAAGCAGTCGGTCCTTCTAGCATTAGAGCGACTATTATCGCAAAAAGTCATCATGGTGGTTCCCACGAAAGATCAAGGATTGGGATTTTATTCCAACCTTTTTATGGTTCATAAACCAAATGGAGATGTCAGACCCATCCTGGATCTAAAGGATCTAAATCGATTCATAAGGATTCGATCCTTTTGCATGGAATCAATCCGATCAGTAATCTCCATCCTACAGGGAGGAGAATTTCTGGCATCAATAGACATCAGAGATGCGTATCTGCATGTACCCATTTTTCCTGCTCATCAAAAGTACTTGCGCTTCGAAATAGAAGGACGCCATTTTCAGTTTGTGGCCCTGCCTTTCGGGCTAGCCACTGCACCTCGGGTGTTTACAAAGATCTTGGCTCCTCCTCTGGCCAGATTAAGGGCTCAGGGTATAACTGTCATAGCATATCTAGACGACCTGCTCTTGATAGACCGGTCGGGAGCCTGTTTGAGCGGGAACTTGATGACCACAATCCACTACCTGGAACACCTAGGTTGGATTCTCAACCTAGAAAAGTCTTTCTTAAAACCAGTAAGAAGGCTAGAGTATTTAGGCCTGATCATAGATACAAGCCAAGAGAAGGTATTTTTACCTCAGGCAAAGATCACTGCCTTAAGAGAGCTGGTTCTGGTAGTCAGGACCAAAAAGGGTCCTTCTGTCCGTCTTTGTATGAGGCTGCTGGGAAAGCTGGTGGCTTCATTCGAAGCAGTTCCCTATGCTCAGTTTCATTCAAGACTGCTGCAACACGGTATCCTGTCTGCTTGGAACAAGAAGGTTCAGGCATTAGTTTTTCCGATGCACCTGTCTCGTGCAGTGCGTCAGAGCCTCAGTTGGTGGTTTAATACCCGAAAGCCTGCAGAAAGGGAAATCCTTTTTACCGGTTACCTGGACGGTGGTAACAACGGATGCCAGTCTTTTGGTTTGGGGAGCAGTTCTGGAACAGTCTGCGGTCCAAGGGGAATGGTCCAAATTCGAGAGCACCTTACCCATCAACATTCTGGAGATCCGTACGGCATATCTAGCCCTAAGGGCCTGGACTCTCAGGCTGCAGGGTTGCCCTGTCAGGATCCAGTCCGACAATGCCACAGCAGTGGCTTATATCAATCATCAAGGAGGCACCAAGAGTCGGGCAGCTCAGAGAGAAGTGAACCAGATTTTAGTCTGGGCAGAAAAGCATGGGCCATGCATATCGGCAGTTTTCATTCCGGGGATAGAGAACTGGCAGGCGGACTATTTGATTCGCCAGCGGTTAGTCCCAGGAGAATGGTCTCTTCACCCCAACGTCTTTTGGGCCATATGCCAAAGATGGGGGGGTTCCATATGTAGATCTGTGCATCCAGATTCAACAAAAAGATCGACAAGTTTGTGGCAAGAACAAAGGATCCTCTTGCATACGGGACAGATGCGTTGGTGATTCCGTGGCATCGGTTCTCACTGATTTATGCATTCCCTCCTATTCACGACTCCTTCGCAGGATCAGGCAGGAAAAGAAGTCGGTACTTCTAGTGGCCCCAGCTTGGCCCAGGAGAGCTTGGTATGCAGAAATAGTAAGGATGACAGTAGGTTCCCCGTGGACCCTACCGTCACGTCCAGACCTGTTATCTCAAGGTCCAGTGTTCCATCCTGTCTTACAAATGCTAAATTTGACGGTTTGGCTATTGAAGCCCACATTCTGAAGAGTCGTGGGTGTTCAGGTCCGGTGATCTCTACCTTGATCAATGCAAGGAAACCAGCTTCCAGAGTGATTTATCATAGAGTCTGGAAAGCTTATGTATCCTGGTGTGAATCCAGGGGTTGGCATCCCAGAAAATATGTAATAGGTAGAATTCTTGACTTTCTACAAATGGGATTAGAAATTAAGCCGGCTTTGAGTACCCTCAAGGGCCAGGTCTCGGCCTTATCAGTATTATTTCAATGGCCATTTGCTTCACATTCTTTGGTCTGAAACTTTATGCAGGGGGTGACGCATCTTAATCCTCCGGTTAAGATGCCCCTAAACCCCTGGGACTTGAATTTGGTTCTGTCAGTTTTACAGAAACAGCCTTTTGAACCAATACGTCAAATTCCCTTGGTCTTATTGACAAGAAAGTTAATTTTTCTGGTAGACATTTCTTCTGCTAGAAGAGTATCAGAATTAGCAGCTCTTTCCTGTAAAGAGCCTTATTTAATTATACACAAGGATAGAGTGGTATTGCACCCTCATCCTAGCTTTCTACCGAAGGTGGTTTCAGGTTTTCATCTAAACCAAGATATTGTTCTTCCTTCCTTTTTTCCAGATCCTTGTTCTACGGAAGAGAGGTCACTACATTCTTTGGATGTAGTAAGAGCAGTCAAGGCCTATCTGAAAGCAACTGCTCAAATTCGCAAAACGGATGTTTTGTTCGTACTGCCAGAAGGTCCCAATAGAGGACAGGCAGCGTCAAAGTCTACCATTTCAAAATGGATTCGACAAATGATTATTCAAGCTTACGATTAGAAACAAAGTTCCACCTTTTCAAATCAAGGCACACTCCACAAGAGCTATTAGTGCTTCTTGGGCGGTGCATCACCAGGCCTCTATGGCTCAAATCTGCAAGGCCGCAACCTGGTCTTCAGTCCATACATTCACCAAATTTTATCAGGTGGATGTGGGAAGGCATGAGGATGTCGCCTTTGGGCGTAGTATGCTGCAGGCAGCAGTACAAGATCCTCAGGTCTGATTACACCCTACGTTGTGTGGTCCCCTCCCCTCAAATAGCATTGCTCTGGGACATCCCATCAGTAATTACTGAGGCTCTGTGTCCCGTGATGTACGAGAAAGAAAATAGGATTTTTATAACGGCTTACCTGTAAAATCCTTTTCTTTTGATGTACATCATGGGACACAGAGGTCCTGCCCCTCTTCTAATACACTTATATTGCTTTGCTACAAAACTGAGGTATCCCTGTAAGGGGAGGGATTATATAGGGGGTTGAACTTCCTGTTTAGGGTGTGCAAGTGTCCAATCACCTAGTGATACCCTATATAACCCATCAGTAATTACTGAGGCTCTGTGTCCCGTGATGTACATCAAAAGAATAGGATTTTACAGGTAAGCTGTTATAAAAATCCTATTTTTGTTGCTTTTCAGCCTGAAATGAAGACACACAGTTTTTTGTTTTTTTGTTTTTTCTATCCAGCTGTATTTAGTGCAACTTATAACATCCAAGTGAAAGGGATAATGCCAACATGTCAGAAAAAAAAAAAACAAAATCACTGATTTTGTAAACTCAGTCAGGTTTAGCTAATCACCTTCTCAATCGCACGCAAAGCAATTTGACTTTTAACTGTGATCAGCTGTGGTTATTTTGATTAGCTCAGCTTGAAAAGCACTTTCCTGGAGCATTTTATTCCCTGGTAGTGCAACTTAAGCAAACAATCAACTATGGCTGGCAAGGCACTGTCCAAAGATCTCCGGGATAGTTGTGGACAGGCACAAGTCAGGAGATGGATACAAAAAAAAAGTCAAAAATTTTATCATTGCCTAGAAGCACAGTGAAGTCTATTATTAAGAAGGTGAAGGTATAACACAGACTCTCCCTGGATCAGGACATTGCTCCAAACTGGATGAAAGAGCCAGGGGGAAACTAGTCAGGCTACCATGAGGCCTACAGCAACTCTGAAGCAGTTGCAGGAATTTATGACAAAGAGTGATCATTGTGTGCATGTGACAACAATATCACAAATTCTCCACAAATGTGTAAACAAGTAAAAGGCGCAAAAAAACGGAAAACCCTATATTACCATCATGTTGGTGACAAAAGGTAATTATAGCTAATATAGTCCATGAAAAGTCTATATGAACAGAAGCAAACTTATATTGGAAAGTCCACACAGATGGCTGCCTTCCAGGAAGAGCTGAAACCAAGCTCCAAAAATCTGCAGAAAAAACACACAAGGGGGGGAGGCGCCTCTAAGTGCAGTATGTAAGCCAAATTTATTAAAAACACTGTGTTTTTAATAAATTTGGCTTACATACTGCAATTAGAGGCGCCTCCCCCCCCCTTGTGTTTTCTCCACAAATGTGGCTTGTATGGCAAGGTTGCAAGAGAAAAGCCACTCCTTAAGAGAGGCCACATGCACGATTGAGCTTTGCCAAAATGCACCTTGAAGATTCTGAGGCCACATGGAAAAGGTTGCTCTGGTCAGATGAGACTAAAATTTAATTCTTTGGCCTCAACACCAAACAATATGTCTGGCGGAAATACAATACAGCTCACCATCCAAATAACCCCATTCCTACAGTAAAGCATGGAGGTGGTAATATCATGTTTATGTGGGATGTTTCTCTGCAGCAGGGACTGGAGCACTTGTCAGGATAGAAGAAAAATGGATGGTGCAAAGTACTGTCAAATTCATGAGGAAAATCTGCTGCCCTCTACCAGAAAGTTGTCAATGGGAAGAAGGTTAACCTTCCAACATGACAATGACCCAAGCAAGAAAAAGGCGAATGTCCTTGCATGGCCTAGTCAGGACCCAGACTTAAACCCAACTGAAAATCCATGGAATGACTTGAAGACTGCAGTCCACAAACGGTCACCATCAAATTTAACTGAATTTGAGCAGCGCTGCAAAGCCTAGGTGTGCAAAGTTAGTAGAGACATGTCGCAATAGACTAGAGGCTGTAATTAAAGCAAAAGGTGGTTCAACAAAATACTGACACAAGGATCATTTTTTTAACTCAGGGATTGTTTTTATATCTCTCACTTTGATGTTATAAGTATTACAAACTGTCTTCATTTCAAGCTGCAAAGCAACAAAATGTGATTGTTTTAATGGGGGGGTTATGCAATTATAATGTAACTGCAGCATAAAAAGAAGTCCGGTCCCCTCTTCTTCTACCAGGGTTGTGTGGCAGTAAATCAGTGAGATGCTGAGTCCTGGAACGCGCTTGGTACCACCTGTGTGGCTAAGTGATCCCTTGCCTGACTGTCATAATATAGTTTTAGCCTGATGTTGAAAAAAATGTGTATTCAAGTAACCACTGCGCCCACTGTCATCGGTGAAGAGGGTGTGCTATCGTTCTACCCACTGACACCAATGAAAGGGAGTTATTATTGCTGAACCAAATGAAGAAAGAGTTTATTATTGCTGTCCTTGACACCAATGTAAGGAGGGAAGCTTTAATAATGCTGCAACAGACACAAGTGAAGGGGATTTGTTATTGCTGCCCCTGCTCTAACCTGCCATTTTCCATGTCAGGCAGCGCATCTCTTCTATACAGGCTGGGGTGAGAAGATGGCAGTACACAGATGAGCAGAGAGGCCCCTGCAGATAGGAACACCTGGAAGGCTGCGGCTGCTATCCCAATTATACATGAACAATCCTAGATTTAATACAGTGCTATGGCTGTTGCCTGATATTTTGGAATTGGAAATTGTAAGATGTAGAATGCCTGAGATCCAGGCAAGGCGTTCCAAGAGGGGTACAATTAGGGATTTGCCTGAGTAAGATAAATGCCTGCAGTATATCACAATCAAAACAAAGCAAACAAAAAACATAACAGAAACTGCTGCAAGTAAGTAGTTCACAGATGGTCTGAGCAAAACATTAAGGAGCTGCAAAAATGAGGGGGATGAGAATGCGGAAGGGAAAGGGTAAAGGCAGGGGCGGGAGAATTAAGGGGGGGGGGGGTGATGATGATAAATAGTAGCCCCTACATGAACGTACCCAAGTCAAGTCTTAACAAAACTAGGTATAGTACAAATGAAGGCAGTCGACCAAGTAGCATCGGCTACTCCAATAAAAGCTAGTTTATGCCAATTGAGCATTACCCTGACCCCCAACTGCGCTATCCAGAGAGTATAGATGTATATATCTACACAGGGACATGCACACACCAGAGGAGGCACAGGCCATATGCCCCCCCACCCTCAAGAGGTGACCCACCACAGGGATAACACTACAGGGGGAGGGCATCAGGGGTGCAGAGCCCAGCCCATATATGCTACGCAGCATGCCTCCCAGGGGGAAGAGCTGCCATTAGGAAGTTGCTGCTAGGCATCCAAAATTAGACCAAAAACTGAAAAAAA
The DNA here is from genome assembly GCF_042186555.1 of Aquarana catesbeiana. Lineage (NCBI taxonomy): Eukaryota > Metazoa > Chordata > Amphibia > Anura > Ranidae > Aquarana > Aquarana catesbeiana. The sequence continues at coordinate 140,074,657 of NC_133326.1, forward strand.
AGAACATTCAACAACAGAACCCATAAGCACTGTAGTGGGCTGATGAAAAACCCACGCCTGCACATATGCATACATTTTGATATATACACATATTTGGCATATAGATAACGTTAGGGGGCAAGACTCACTAGGTGACGCGAGAAGCCCCTGAGCACAGTCCATTACAAAAATAACAAAAGGAGTATGTTATAACATTGAAAAGCATACGCAGGAGATTCGTGTAGTCCAGTAGGCTAGAGTTGCATGTCCAACTGTGTGAAAAATAGGCTTGACGTCTCTAAGGAGGACACCAACATCAAGAATCAACTTGCTAGAAGGCTCGTTGCCTCCCCCTCAGAGTGTCGACTGGTCCTTTCTTGTTGCAGTCTGCCCCTGGGGGTTCCCGGCTTGGGATCCGAAGTGATCGTGTTCAGCACTGGAGTGGGATCCATTTCTGCAAAGGCAAGAGTCTGGGAGTTTGGAGTAGTGATGTAGCGGGAAAGGTATTGTTACCCTTCCTGACAATCAGGTGGAACGGATGTCCCCATTTATAGGTTAGTCCCAGCTCACCTAGCTGCTCAAGCAAGGGTTTGAGAGTCTTGCGCATCAGCAGAGTCTTTCTGGAAAAATCAGGCAGAAGATGAACTGCAGCACCATCAAATTCCAGCACCCCCACAAGCCAGGCCTGCTGCAAGATTTCTTCTTTTAAGAGTATAGGAGTACAGGCAGCATAGCACATCTCTAGACCTGTCAGGCAAAGGGGGACTGGGGGCCAAGGGTTTGATGTACTCCATCAATGACAATCACTGTGTCCGGCTGGCGATCTAAGTATCTGTTGAAGATGGCCATCACAGTAGATTGGAGTGCCGCCTGTGTTGTCGATTCCAGAATCCCAAGAAGCTGTATTGTCTGTCTATGGCTACATAGTTACATGGTTAGGAAGGTTGAACAAAGACACCATTCCATCTAGTTCAACCTGTGTGGGTGTTTATGTCAATAAAAAAAACTTTTCAGAAAAAAACTCAAGACCCATCTCTTCTAAGAAACAGGACTAACAGCATGGATCAAGCGCCTTGAGGCTATTCAGTTCGCATTTGCAGCGCTATACAAATCTTTCATTCATTCAATACCATTTCCCATGTCCTGTAAATGGCATTCACCAAGATGCACATCTGAGAATTTTTTTTAAATTACAACACTCCCTGCTAATACCACCAAATGTGGAAGTGAGTTCCACATCCTTACCATTCTGACAGTAAAGAACCCCTTACGCAGTTTAAGGTTAAACCACTTCCTGTCCAACACATCTTTCAGCACTTTTCATTGAAAACTTATGGGCACCTTTTGCACTTTCATTTCCTGTGTTCAGCAGATACAAAAACAGAGGCTTACGTCATGTGAAAGGGGGCCTGTGTTACCCTTCCAATCAGATTATCTCCTATGCTTTCAGTTATGGTTAATTTAAAAAAAAAAATTGGCTACTTGTGAGCAACACAAACAGTTCTGCTTTCATACATTAGGGGAACCAATGTTAGCAGTGCGGTTGGCCTCTCATAGTGTGATGCTGGACCTATCTGACAGGCTAACCTACCTACACCTAGTCCCCAAGTGTACAGTTAAGGAACCCTCTCTTCTCCTGGGCACAGCTGACTGCTCACTACTGTGCTTGGACTAGCTACATGGCTGTCACAATGACTGGTCAGGGCCTTGGGAATGTCTCACTTTATTACTGCTACACTTAGTAACTTGAAATAAATGGCTCTATAGCATCAGGCTATGTTTGCATTATACAGCAGCAGTTCTGGTTGTGGCTGATGAAGCATAAATGAATGATTTCCATGGCCCCATCCACTGTCCTGAAATTAGGTGTAATTCTGTTATTTTTGGGATATGCGATGGAATGAGGCATGTGAACACCTTCTGTTGTAAGAAGGCTTACTTCGCTACGCATGGATTCGGTTGGAGGGCTTCGCGATTCCTTTAGTTCCTTTCCACCATAACCTGTATGGTTAAACTATCTCACTGCTAGGATTACAAAGCCTTCCATTGTAAGAACAGGCCGGAGTCACATGCGGATCTCTTTCAACAGCCCACTAGGCTGAATCAATGATTCCTGCAGCTTCTGACAGTCTTCCGTGCTATTACTGCTGATGGCTTTAGTGTACAGGCTCATCTGCTTCTCCAGCTGGGTCTGGGTGGCATGGTTAAGCCGGGCCAATTCTTTAGTGTTTGTAGCAATGCTCAGCAGCCCAGAACGGTGTAAAACATCTTGAGTTTTCTGAAACCTGCGACTTTTGTTCTTCTGTTGAGATGGCACTGAAAAGTGAGTCTTATTAGAGGTATCTGAAAATGGAGCTGCCTGGAGATCAGTGCCATCTGTGCCCATGCTGTCTTTGGTCTGATTCTGTGTGGTGGCCAGGCCCAGTTCAGTCTGGAGCCGCATCACTGAGCACAGGCTCCTCTGGACTATTCGAGGAATTTGCCTTCTCCCCATCACCTTTCTCAGAAGCTGCTTTTTTTGTTTTGGTGCCACGTGTCAGCTTCTCTTGTGTCCCTGCAGAGGCAGCTGTGATGGGTGTGGTGTGATCTTGGGGTAGGAGTTCAGAATAGGCAAGTATTTGGTGGACTATCCACTGGATGACTGAGGTTTTGCCAGAGGTATCGATGAGGGGAAAACCAAGATCTGTGAAGTGGTAGGAAGCAGCTGAAAGGAGGGATGGGCAGTCCAGGAGTGCCCATGTGGGTCAGAGCTGGACCCCTGGGGAGAATAAAATTAAAGTCAAAGTGGATAATGGTGTCACAGTTTACCGTCAGTGTGATTTCTGAGTTCCCTGCAATTACTTCATGGTTTCTGGGGCCCCTGCAATTACCCCACCATTCAGTACATTATACTGGTCAACATGATCTCTGGGGCCCCTACAATTACCTCTCTGTGGTTTCAGGGGTCCATGCACTCACCCCTCTGCTCAGTGGCTATACTGTTTGGTGTAATCTCTGGAACCTCTGCTCAGTACACTATACAGGTCAGCGTGATCTCTGGTGTCTCTGCTCAATGCCCTATACTGGAAAAAGCAGCTTTCTGTAAATCTTAAGAGGGTCAAATTAGAGCTGAGAGAGCACTTTACCCACAGGCAGAATGCATGTATGTAAAGCACAGTAGGGAGGGTCTTATTGAGAGGGAGGGCAGTATGTAGATCATGGTATGAAGATCTTACAGAGGAAGGCCAGTATATACAGCATAGTATGAGGGTCTTATAAAGAGTGAGGTCAGCCGGAACAGTGCAAGTATGGCAGGCTTTTCCCATAATGCATAGGTTATCAGTGCTAGATACAAAGATTTATTAATCATGGACAAAGTAAAGAGAGACCAGATAGACATTTGAAGGAGAGTCCCAGGATGCTGCCTTATGACTTTATGCCTTTCTGTGAGGGGGGGAGGAGGATGTTTGTAAAGATGTGGAAGCTGCACTGGAGCTTAGGTATGAGATCTATTCAGCGATACACCTGCCACTGCTCAGCTATTTGTAGGAAAAAAGTATATTTATCTGGAACCAGCCTTACTACGGTTTTCTAAATCGTCCTATAACAACTGGAGTTGAATGACTTTGTCAGAAAGATCTGTCTGTGAGGACTATAGACTCTGGATAGATTGGAACATGGAGCCATGCTCTTTCCACATCAGACACCCTAGTGTCTAACGTTGACACTTCATGCTTTAGTCCCTGTAACTCTCCTCTCAGGGCAGTCTCTACCCTGTTCGTCAGGGCCTCACCATCAGTTCTTGTGGACAGATGCTGCAAAAGGGACCATAAAGTTTGCTCTGAAGTGGATGCAAACACAGGATCCATAGGTGGCATATGTACTCACTATGCTGCAGGGAAAGAGAGAGCAGATTCCAGGTGGTTAGAGGCAGAGGCTTGGCTGAAGCTGAGGCAGACACGTGAAGCAAACATCGCCAGAGAAGCACTGAGATCCAGCATAGAGGCTGCAGGCTGTATCGGCCTCAGAAATTGCTCTATACCAGCGGGGATATTTGAGGAGGAGTGCACAGGCAGCTACTACTCACGGAGCAACTGGGAAGGCCAGAAATGCACCAGGGTAAGGCTGTAAGGGAGCCGCGATCCTGGAGCTTTGCCGATACTCAACTTCACTCAGCCAAGCTGAGACCATGCCCCTCCGATACGCCCAAAAGCTTTTTAATCTTCCCATGCCCCTTTAGGCACTAAGAGGCCTGCAAAGTCTAAAAACATTCTTGAACAAATAGAATAGGCAATTTATGACGATTGGGGTTCGCCTAAAAAGGTTTTTGCAACTCCCGCCATCTACTTGCTCTTACTGAAACCTGCCTCTCCAGCTGCCCTCTCCCATGGTGGCCTCTTCTGGACTCACTCACCCTGACTCAGCGGAGGAAAAGGAAGCGGAGTTGGACTTCTCCACATAAAACACCTCCCAGGTTTTTCCTACACCCTCCTCTATTTTGAAGTGCACTGTATTCGTCTTTTTTTCTCCAGTTTGAGGATTGTACAACCCCTGGCAAAAATTATGGAATCACCAGTCCCTGAGGATGTTCCTTCAGTTGTTTATTGTAGTAGAAAAAAAAAGCAGGTCATAGACATGGCCAAAAACTAAAGGCATTTCAAATGGCAACTTTCTGGCTTTAAGAAACACTAAAAGAAATCAAGAAAAATAATTGTGGTGGCCAGTAACAGTTAGATTTATAGAACAAGCACAGGGAATAAATTATGGAATCACTCAATTCTGAGAAAAAATGATGGAATCATGAAAAACAAACAAAATAACACTCCAACACATCACTAGTACTTTGTTGCACCACCTCTGGCTTTTATAACTGCTTGCAATCTCTGAGGCATTGACTTAATGAGTGATAAACAGTACTCTTCATCAATCTAGTCAATTCTGAGGAAAAAATTATGGAAGCACCCTGTAAATTTTTATTACTAACACCTGCATCAGATTAAATCCGCTTGTTAGTATGTAGGTAAAGAGGGTAAATCATCACGCAGTGTTGCACAAGATGTTGGTTATTCACAGTCAGCTGTGTCTACAACATGGGAAGGTGGTTAAAGGCAAGCATACTGGTAGACCAAGGAAGACATCAAAGCGTCAAGACAGAAAACTTAAAGCAATATGCCTTGAAAACAGAAAATGTACAACAAAACAAATGAACAAATGGGAGGAAACTGGAATCAACACCTGTGACCGAACTGTAAGAAACCGCCTTAAGGAAATGGGATTTGCATACAGAAAAGTTAAAAGAAAGCCATCTCTAACACCTAAACACAAAAAAACAAGGTTACAATGGGCTAAGGAAAGGCAATCGTGGACTGTGGATGATTGGATGAAAGTCATATTCAGTGATGAATCTCAAATCTGCATTGGGCAAGGTGATGATGCTGGAACTTTTGTTTGGTGCCGTTCCAATGAGATTTATGCAGACGACTGTCTGAAGAAAACATGCAACTTTCCACAGTCAATTATGATATGGGGCTGCATGTCAGGTAAAGGCACTGGGGAGATGGCTGTCATTAAATCTTCAATAAATGCACAGGTTTACATTGAAATTTTGGACACTTTTCTTATCCCATCTATTGAAAGGATGTTTGGGGATGATGAAATCATTTATCAAGATGATAATGCATCTTGCCATAGAGCAAAAACTGTGAAAAATTCCTTGAAGAAAAACACATAAGGTCAATGTCATGGCCTGCAAACAGTCCAATTGAAAATCTGTGGTGGAAGTTAAAGAAAATGGTCCGTGACAAGGCTCCAACCTGCAAAGATGATTTGGCAACAGCAATCAGAGAAGGCTGGAACTAGATTGATGAAGAGTACTGTTTATCACTCATTAAGTCAATGCCTCAGAGATTGCAAGCAGTTATAAAAGCCAGAGGTGGTGCAACAAAGTACTAGTGATGTGTTGGAGTGTTATTTTGTTTGTTTTTAATGATTCCATCATTTTTTCCTCAGAATTGAGTGATTCCATAATTTATTCCCTGTGCTTGTTCTATAAATCTAACTGTTACTGGCCACCACAATTATTTTTCATGATTTCTTTTAGTGTTTCTTAAAGCCAGAAATTTGCCATTTGAAATGCCTTTAGTTTTTGGCCGTGTCTGTGATCCGCTTTTTTTTCTACTACAATAAACAACTGAAGGAACATCCTCAGGGACTGGTGATTCCATAATTTTTGCCAGGGGTTATAGAAATTTACCGGCCTCCCAGCCCAGTGTCACGCTTTCTTGATGACCTCTACACATGGCTACCTTACTTTCTCTCCTCTAAAGTACCCGCCCCTGTGACTTTAACATTCCAATCAATGTTAACACCTTAGCCACTTCAACTTAACCTCCTCTTTTTAATCTAACGCAATGGACACAAACCACCACTCTCACGCCAATGGCAACACTCAACATCATTCTCCCACCTATGCACTCCCTGCAACCTCTCTAACACCACTTTTCCTCTCCGATCACAAACTTATCATAGTCACACTCCTACCTCCCATGCCTCCAACATGCAAACGGTTACCCACAGGAACCATCGCCACCTCACCCCTTCCCTTCTTCAATCTGCTATTGACTGCCTTTACAATAAAATCGTACTCCTGTTCTGCCCAAACCTGGCCATTTCTGTCTACAACAACACATTGTCATCATCCCTGCACACACTCGCTCCTCTCTCTACACACAGAACCAGGCCTCACCTGCTACAACCCTGGGAAAAAGGACAACAGCAGAAGTCTCAAGAGACACAGCCATGCTCTTGAGCGAGCATGGCGTAAAATGAAATCCCTGCAAGACTTCACCCTCTATAAATCTGCCCTTCTCAAATACAACTCCTGCCTCCATGCTGCTAAACAAGCCAACTACACCACTCTCGTCAAAACCCTCTCATCCAAACCTTGTCAGCTCTTTTCTACCCTTAATTCCTTACTTCATCCCACTCTGCCTCCACCCACAAACTTGCTTACTGCCCAGGAGATTGCCAATCTTTTCGAAAACAAAATCGACACCATTTGCAATCAGATATCCAGCTTTCTCTCCCAGCCAACATCACACTCAATACTTTCCTCCTTCAACCCTGTTACTACTGACAAAGTTGCTTAACTCCTTTCCGTGGCCCACCTAACCACCCGTCCCCTCATAATTACTGTGACCACCACCTTCCTGCTCTATCTCCTAAAACTTTCTAACCCACATCTTCAACCTTTCCCTCCCCACTCAAACATGAACACAAACATGCACCCGTTACCCCAATACGTAAAAACCTTCACTGGACCGCACCTGTTTAAATAACTTAAGACCCATCTCCCTGCTCTTGTTTGACTCCAAGCTTCTTGAACACCTTGTCTACAACCATATGAGTTGCTACTTCACTGACAACAGCCTTCACGATCCCCAACAGTCCGGCCTCCGCCCACAATATTCCACTGAAACTGCCCTACTAAAATTTACCTTTAACACAGTTGACCACCCACTCCTCTATAAAATCCACTACCTTGACCTTGGTTTCCTGATTCTCCTCCTACCTATCTCAGTGCATGTTCAGTGTCACATACGTACAACACCCTCTCCTCCGCTCCTCTTCCTCTTGGGGTACCCCAAGGCTCTGTCTTTGGGCCCCTCCTATTCTCTCTCTATACCTCTTCCCCGGGCCAGTTGATAACCTTCCATGGCTTCCAATACCACCTCTATGCTTAACGACACCCAGATCTATCTCTCCACTCCTCAACTCACCCCCTCCCATATCACAAACTTGCGGAGCGACATATCAGTATGGATGTCATACAACTTCCTCAAACTCAATCTTTCAAAAACTGAGCTTGTAATATTTCCTCCTCCCCGATTCCCACCCATGACTTTACCATTGAGATTAACAGCACAACCATTGGTCCCTCCACACAGGGTGCTGGGTGACTCTAACCTCTCCTTCAGCCCCCCACATCCAACCATTGGCTAGATCTTGCCACCTTAATCTCTGCAACATTTCCACAATTCGCCCCTTCCTAACAACACCGCAAAACAACTTATTCCTGCATTTCCTGCCTTGACTACTGCAACGCCCTTCTCACTGGCCTACCTTTACACAAGGCAAGGCTGTCCCCCTTCAGTCTATTATGAATGCTGCTCCTAGACTAATAAACCTTACTAACTGATCCATGACTGCTGCCAATCTCTTTGCTAGCTTCCCCTACCCCATTGTATGAAATTCAAAATACTAACCACAACATACAAGGCCATCCACAACATCGCCCCCAGCTGTACATCACCAACCTCACCTGCAGATATCACCCAATTCATCCTCTGCTCCCCTCCCAAGACTTCCAGCTCTCTAGCTCCCTTGTTACCCCATCCTACGCTCACCTCCAGGACTTCTCCACAGTCTCTCCCATCCTCTGGAACTCCCTGCCCCAGTATGCCCGGTCAGCTCCTGTCCGCCTTTAGGTGATTCTTAAAAAATAATTTATGCAGTGAAGCCTACCCCCACGTAAGAACTGTACTTGAGTCACCTCCCTTAGATCATCCCCTACATCTATTACCTTTTGTACCACCACCCCCTCCCTTTAGATTGTAAACTCCATGAGCAGGGCCCTCCTCCTTCTGTATTTAAAGTGGAAGTAAACTCTCTCCCATCACTTTAGCACATATAAATCGGTATTAAAAGCACTATTGATGGCTGTACTCAGATGTCACCTTACTTGCTCGGTTTGCTGATAATTCATCCCGATATCTGTAATGACATCACCGGTGCATGCACATCTCTCCCGCGATTCCCAGCATGCTCTTTGTGCTATTAGTCCATTGAGCAGTGTGCCATGACTGTCATTTCCGCTCCCTGCAGCACTATGCTCCAATACTGCGAGACTACATTCTCAGCCTCAGAAACTAGGAGGCTTGGCTGAGAAACGATTGTGCATGCGAGAGATTAAAGCAAGGACTACATGAAAGAGTGGAAGTATTTTCCACTACAGACATGGAAACAACACTTAATATGGCGCTGCTTATCCCGAGAGGAACAAATTTAGAAACATCTTCAAATACAGTAAGGAACATGCGATTGGGGTTTAATTATATTGTATAATGTGTTAGAAGAATTAAATATAATGGTCTAATTGAAAAGCAGCATTGGGGGGGGAGGGGAAGAGTTTACTTCCTCTTTAACTGTATTGTAATTGTACTGCTCCCCTTTATATTGTAAAGTGCTGCTTAAACTGTTGGCGCTGTATAATAATTGCCGAGCTGTATCAAGTGAAAATATAATTTGCAAAAAAAGTTTCCTTTTCCAGTAGTAGATCCTGCCATCTTGTCTTAAATGAGAAAACATCTATAGAGACAATAAAATGTTTAAGGATGCTGCAGACAACATTTGAGACACTCTTAAAGGCACTCTTTACTCTTGCAGGTCCAGTCCTGCAACCAGCTGTTGCTGTAGTTTGTCAATCAACAGGATAATTTCTTCTAGGACCAAACTCTGGTGGAGCACTTACAAGCACTGCCTTCCACGTTATTTTTCTGTGTTGATGTCCTAGAACAAGTATGAAGGACGTGGGAAAGGGAGCATTTTATTGCTGTTAAAACATGTAACCAATACACAGTACAAATGGGAAAAATCGTCAGAATGGCCAAACTCACTGTGATAGTACCAGCAATGGAGCCAAAAGGTGGTGGAGAAATGGCTGTCCCGTGTCTGTGAGGGCTGTGGACAGAGGGGGCTGCAGACCAAAAACGGGAAGCCTGAAAACACTTTCCAACAGCTGGGAGCGGTGACCATAACCAAAGCCGGGCTACATCAGGGAGGGGAAAGGCTGGATCCAGTTCCAGGAAGCATGATCACTTTATGACCAGAGTGGAATTCTGAGGAAGGGGCTAAACTCCAAAATATGTAATCGTATACCACTCAAGCTCTGGCACCTGCTGTCATACTCATCACATCTCCTGCTCTGATCCATTTGATCCATCAGGCTTTGTCGATGTCTGCCTGCGGTCGGATCGTGTGACGTGGGCGGAGAGGAGTCCTGTTGTGTCCGGACAACTTGCAGCTCAGCCTTGTACCTGCTGCCCCTCCAGCATCCATCTCTGGTCTCACCTGCTGCTGCAGCGGCTCTGCCATTTTCCACTCTGGTCATACAGTGATCGTGCTTGCTGGATCTGGACCCAGCCTTTCCCCTCCCTGATGTAGCCCGGCTTTGGTTATGGTCACCGCTTCCAGCTGTTGGAAAGTGTTTTCAGGCTTCCCAGTTTTGGTTTGCAGCCCCCCCTGTCCACAGCCCTAACGGAAGCGAGACAGCCATTTCTCCACCACCCTTTGGCTCCATTGCTGGCACTATCACAGTGAGTTTGGCCATTCTGACTATTTTTTCCATTTGTACTGTGTATTGGTTACATGTTTTATCAACAATAAACTGTTTTAAATATCACATGGATTACATCTCCAATTGATTCCTTGCCAATCTTCCTGGATCTGCGCTTCCCAATTCTGTTGTTTTTGTCGGTTTGTTATTTGGTCATTTGAGTGCGGTAGCAGCGGTCCAGTGTGACTTTTATATTAACTTGGGCTCCTTGGTTTACATTCTGCACTTCCAACGGCTCCCTGTTGGAATTTTCTCACTGCTGTTTGACCTATCCTCTGCACCCGGCGTATTCACAAAGTTGCTTGCACCCGTCTCCCTTTTAAGAATTCAGGGCATCCAGGTTACAGTGTACCTAGATGACCATCTTCAGAAGAATTCATCTCAAAGGACTATTCAGAGTCTTCAGACTTTTGGTTAGAGAATCAACTTTCAAAAGTCTGCCTTCCATACTTCCCCTCATCTAGAATACTTGGGGGGGGGGGGGGCGTGTCCGGACGAGCAACAGGGAGGACGTGTTGAAGCTGGGCTCCGTCTAGACAACAAGGATCCATAGCCATCCCTGTCCTTTTTCACCCGGCGAAGCTCCATCTTACCAACAGGAGCGACTGGACACCCTCTGCTACAGCTCCTGTGGGGTTTCAGCTAAATTTGGCTGTACTTCATTGTTTTAGGCCTACAGCCAGACCCGCGCTTCGGACACCCGCCGCCATCTTGGGGCCTACTCAACACCCGGAGCCCACTGCTCTTCATTTCCGTGGATCGGAAGCCACAGTTGAGCTCTACCTTAGCTCCCTGACTGAGATACCACCGACAGCCAGAGAGAATTTGCGAGACATCGGAAACTCACCCGGAGATCCCCTTCTTTTAGCAACGTCCTTCGGTGGCCTGACGCCATCTTGTGGCCTGCCGTTCTGGTCTCCTCTGCCTTGTGGATGCGGTGAGTAGCGAGGTGCTCTCCTACTCCTCCCTCAGCTGGCTCCCCTAACAACTCTGGGGCATTTACTTACCAGTGCCCCGAATTTTGTTCCCCACAGAGGCGCTCCGGGCCTGCACGGAACGGTGCTCACGCGGCCGGCTCCTACCGTCAGGAAAGTCCGCGGCTCCGGCCTATGCTTGGAGGTCAGCGGCCATCTTGGTGCTCCAAGTACTCCCCATTTCAATCTGTGCCACTGAACTGTACACACAGCTCCTGTACTTCTACACTTTGAGTAAGCTGAATCACCTAATTCTCTCTTACAGTTACTGAAGTGATCCTATTATTAACTGCATGAGAATCTTTACAAATAGCATCAGTGATATGAAGTATGCATGGCACTGAACAAATGTGAGTGAGGTGTGCACTGTACAGCTATCAGCCCTACAGTTCCAGTTATGCCCGCCAAGACACCTAAACCCCGTCCCACACTTGGTAAAAGATCGGGTAAGAGGTCGATATCTCTTCCAGTCTCCGCAGGCTCCATTCAGCAATATTTAGCTAATACACAATGCGATCAGACTAGAACCCCCAGACCGAGCGTCTCTCCTCCATCTCACGCTGCTTCTGTGAGGGAGAGCTCTCCGGCCTCCTCATACTGTTCGGATCTTATGGGCAATCCCGGATCCCCTGCTGGGTCCGAAATGACATCGCTAATGACTTAAAAAAGAACTTGCAGGTATGTTTCACAGCTTGGAAAAATCCATTAAGAAAGAGATAACTGCTGTGAGAGCTGATATGTCACATATCCTGGTCAGAGTGGAGGAAACGGAACGACGACAGGACTCTCACACACACTAGCCATAAAGGAATTACAGGAAACTGTTACTCAGCTAGCATTCGCCCATCGTGCCTCCCTATATAAATTCGAGGACCTCGAGAACCGTAACCGTAGAAATAATATACGTGTCAGAGGTCTGCCTGAAGCAACCAGAGATAACGACCTTGAACCATCAATACGAGGTATCTTTAATACCATCCTGGGCAACCCTGTCACTGATCTTCTGCAATTTGACCGTGTGCATCGAGCTCTACGACCCCATAATGCTAACTCAGACCAGCCCCGAGACGTCATCTGTCGTTTGCACTACTTTGAGGAAAAAAACCGCCAATATGGCAAAGATGCGGAGCTTGCTTAACATAGACTTTGACGGGGCAGTCATCACCATATTCCCAGACCTTTCCAAGGATACTTTGGACCGCCGTAGAGCCCTAAAGCCGCTCCTTGAACACCTGCATTCGGATGGGATCATGTACAGATGGGGCTTCCCCGCCTGCCTGATTGCCACAAAAAACGATCCCATACACTGAGGTTCCCGGAGGAACTCTCAGCCTTCTTGCAGGATCTTAATCTCCCGTCCTTGGGGCTCCCAGGCTGGCAGGATCCAATCCCGAAATTCTCAAACCCAGTGGATCCACTGTGGAGGAAAACTCATAGTTACATACATAGTAGGTGAGGTTGAAAAAGACACAAGTCCATCAAGTCCAACCTATGTGTGTGATTATGTGTCAGTATTACATCGTATATCCCTGTATGTTTCGGTCATTCAGGTGATTATCTAATAGTTTCTTGAAGCTATCAATGCTCCCCGCTGAGACTACCGCCTGTGGAAGGGAATTCCACATCCTTGCCGCTCTTACAGTAAAGAACCCTCTACGTAGTTTAAGGTTAAACCTCTTTTCTTCTAATTGTAATGAGTGGCCACGAGTCTTATTAAACTCTCTTCTGCGAAAAAGTTTTATCCCTATTGTGGGGTCACCAGTACAGTATTTGTAAATTGAAATCATATCCCCTCTCAAGCGTCTCTTCTCCAGAGAGAATAAGTTCAGTGCTTGCAACCTTTCCTCATAACTAAGATCCTCCAGACCCTTTATTAGCTTTGTTGCCCTTCTTTGTACTCGTTCCATTTCCAGTACATCCTTCCTGAGGACTGGTGCCTAGAACTGGACAGCATACTCCAGGTGCGGCCGGACCAGAGCCTTGTAGAACTCCTTCAAAGAAAAGGCGTAACTCACTCCTAGGCTCTGCACAAAAGCATGGTTGAGTTGTGCATTTTTCATCCAGTCCCACTCTACAGATGTAGATGCACAATCTCCTACAGTTTACTTTTACAAAGTCAGGTTTCGGCTAGGTTTTTTCCACTTTTACCTGACTATACTTAGCTAAAGCTGACCTGTCCTTGGATTGGCCGCTAGGGTTTTTTCCACTTTTACCTGACTATACTTAACTGCTGCTGACATATCCTTGGACTGGCCACTGTTCTTTTTTTTTTTTTGTTTTGTTTTGTTTTTCTGTTGCCTTACCAGTTTGGCTTAAACATATGTTGCCTTGCAGGATCCTTATTGTTTTTGTTTAGGATGTTCTTGATTACATAACCTTAATATTTTACTGTAACTAATTATTCACTTATAGTTATAAGTTCTTTGCTATTCACAGGCGTGTTGTCAGGGTGCACTTCTCTCACCCACCATCCCCTACAGCGTAACCTTGTCCCCCTCTCCTTCTGGGGTTAGTGATTGCGAGCGGCCTTAAAGGTACTTTATTCAATCTCTGTTCAGAGATTTGGATGGCTGCTCGTTCTCTCTCTCCCCAATGGGACCACTGCAGATTTCTGCGTGTTACACAAATGTTTCCCACAAGTTCTTTATTTCATGTGTATGATCCCTATATATGTTCACTCTTCTCTCTTTCTTTTTTTTCTTTCCACTCTATCCTCATCTCTCTTCGCTCTAATATTTCATTTAAATGCCTGAAATTTGTCAAAAAGAGGCTCCTAGACCTACAATTAATGGATGTTTGGCGCCTACTCCATCCCAAGGAGAGGGATTACTCGCATTTCTCTACAACACACCAATCATATTCTAGAATAGACAATATATTCCTAGATCACTTTAATCTCCCTCTCTTGCAGTCTACACACATAGGCACTGCATCTATTTCGGATCACGCACCTGTATCAATGAGGTTGACTATGCCTTCCCTAACACGCCGCACTAATAACTGGAAGCTTAAGGATTCCCTTCTCTCTAATGAACCTGAGGATTCCATGTTGTCCTCCTCTTTGTCACAATACTTTAAAGAAATCAAACCTTCTGACACCTCTACCTCCATTGTGTGGGAAGCTCATAAGGCTACTATCAGGGGCCGTCTCATTGAGCTTGGTGCAAGAAAAAAAAGGGAGCATGGTCAACAAATTAAACAGGTTCTACAACAAATAGCTGATCTTGACAAGCAACACAACCTTTCTCTACATATTGAGCACCTCCAATCCCTCACACTTAAGCGAGAGGAATTGAAGACCCTTCTCAATTTAGACACTAAGAGGAAATTTCAGCGCTTATCACAGAAATTTTATGAATGGGGGAACAAACCAAGTAAAATACTCGCTAGTTCACTAAAAGCTAAACAGTCGCAATCATTTATTTCCAAAATCAAACTTTCAACAGGAGAGCTTGCTCATGCAACTCCAGACATTGCTAAAGCCTTTAGAGAATTCTACGCGGATCTTTACAATGTCAAAAATGATTTATCTTCTCTACCTCCGAAAGAGAGACGAAACTGCATGCTCTCCTACTTGAAAGAAGCCAACCTACCTAAATTGCCCTTATCCACCCTTAAGGAAATGGAAGCGGATTTCTCGGTTGAGGAATTCCAGGCCGCGTTGAAATCTTCCCCCTTGGGTAAAGCACCTGGACCCGATGGGTTCACTATTTTATACTACAAAACATTTAGCGACATTTTACTCCCCTGTCTTACAGCTTATGCAAACTCAATCTCTCACTCTTCAGGCTTACGTCCAGAATCCCTCTCAACTCACATCACTGTCATTCCTAAACCCGATAAGGACCCCACCCTCTACAACAGTTTTAGGCCAATTTCACTAATAAATACTGATATTAAGCTATTTGCCAAAGTAATGGCAAATCGCCTACTCCCTATTTTACCCGGATGGATCTCCGCTGATCAATCGGGTTTCATACCCAATAGAGAAGCTAAGGATAATTCCCTTCGAGTGATCTCCCTAATCCAATATGTTCAGAGGTGTGCCCAGCCCACCCTACTCCTTTCTACTGACGCTGAAAAAGCTTTTGATAGGGTGGACTGGGACTATGTTAAGATGACCTTGTGACATTTTGGATTGGGACCTAAGATGTATCATTGCATTTCATCCCTTTATTCTAATCCCACAGCACAAATTCAAAATTAATGGGACGTTGAGTGACCCTTTCGTCCTTCATAATGGTACTAGGCAGGGTTGTCCCCTGTCCCCGCTCCTCTTTGCTATTACCTTAGAACCCTTCCTAGCTACAATTAGGCATAATGTTAATATCCAAGGCATACAAATAGGCAACAGATCCCACAAATACGCAGCTTATGCTGACGACATACTATTTTTAATTCAGCAACTGCGCATCTCAATACCTAATTTAATGTCGGCATTTTCCACCTTTCAATCAATCTCTAACTTTAAAATAAATCTCTCCAAATCCGAAATCTTAAACATTAATATCCCCAGATCTGAGGCTCTCTCCCTGAAACCCCTCTTTCCCTTTAGATGGGAACCGAAACGCCTGAAATACCTAGGTATTTATCTCACTTCTAATCCCCACTCCCTTTTTCAGCATAATTATATTCCCTTACTAAACAGGATCAGGGATGATTTACGAAAATGGTCCAGCTTATCACACACCTGGTTAGGGAAAGTAAACATCATTAAAATTAATATTCTGCCTTGCATCCTCTTTATTTTTCAAATGCTCCCACTAGGTGTGCCTGTAGGTTTCTTCACCATTTTGCAAACCATGATCTCCCGCTTTATTTGGAGGAACAGCCATCCCAGGATATCTAGAGAACTACTTTTGCTCCAAATGCTCTGGGGGACTGGCACTTCCAAATTTTAAAGCATACTATCAGGCGGTTGTTTTGTCCAGATTAGCTGACTGAAATTATGCTTTTAACTCAAAACTGTGGGTACAACTGGAGTATTTTTTGCGTGGTGTGGATCTCTCGGTGGTCCCCTGGATACCCCGTTCTTGCAGGAATCTTGCCCGAACTACTTCAGCACTCACAATATCCTCATTGGATATATGGGATGCCTTACATAAGAAATTCTCATGGGGGTATGATTCTCCTTTGATGCCTCTCCTCAACCATAAATATTTTTTACCAGGTTTATTAGGCCCAGGTTTTAAATCAAGGAGTTCAGTAGAGCCTCTCCTATTACATCATGTTCTCCGTGGCAACGCACTTAAACCATTACATGAGATCTTTGACTCTAAACCTGCCACGTTCCTGGATAAATGGAGATTCCACCAACTAAAACGCTTCTTAAGTTCCCTTCATCATCCGCTTAGAGATCTAGATTTAAATAGCATAGAAGAGATATTCCACCCTAAGGATCCCCCTCTACATGGTATTTCTCTATTCTATAAAGCTCTTATTGCTCTTCAAAACTCTGCTATTCCGCCCTTCCTGGCTAAATGGGAAATGGATCTGGGCTCCCCTCTCACAGACAAATATAAGGATAAGGTTTTGGGCTGACATTCGCAGTCTGATCCTACAGATTTCAGATACCAATCTACCCAATGATCCATGGACTATTCTTTTTCATGCCACTAAAGATCCCATAGGCTCATATAAGCGCTCACTCATACCTCACCTGTTAAACACCGCCAAAGCTTTGATTCCTACTCTATGGGGCCAACCAACAACCCCGTCTATAAAAGTCTGGTTACAAAAGGTGGAAGTGGTTCATCTCATGGAGAATATTACCCACAACATTAAAGGTACTTCCAAGAGACATTCGTTAACTTGGGCACCCTGGTTAAAATTCCAGTCCACTCCCTCATATAAGGACATTATAATGCAAACCCCTTAAGATTATCAATCAAACATTGTTACCAAAATTCCTCTTTTAATCGATAAATCTTATACTGACCATGGTTTATTTTCCTCTTAAATGCCATGACAATTACAATTATTCAATATTCTTCAACGTGTTGACATGCATGCCAACAATCCCCCCACCCTATTTACCATCCCTCTTCCTCCATCTATTTTCTTATCTATCGTCTATTTTTCTCCAATCTTTCCTTTCTATTCTCTTTCTTTCGTCTCTCTCATTAATTGAAACAACATTTTTTGTTTTTTTTTTCTTTCCTATGTTTTGATTCAATTGCTCGCATAGAAAGAAGCCTCTATTTAGTTAATTAATACATTTGCTTTTTTTTTCCCCTTTGGTATTTCCAGGGGCAATTTTTGGTTTCTGGACAAACGTTGTAAACTTGTGAGCATTGGAACCTATGTCATTTCTCTCCAAGAATGTATATATATTTATTTTTGGTATATGCATATCTTCTCTCTATTTTACCTTAATAAAAATGTATTAAACAAAAAAAAAAAACAAAATCTAGAATACTTAGGTCTTATTCTAAACATGGCTCAGGCAAAAGTTTTCCTTCCAGCATACAAGCTTCTCTCTCTAAGGTCTCATGTTCAGACTTTAACCACTTGCCGACCGCTTCATGCCGATATATGTTGGCACAATGGCAGTGGTGGACAAATGGGAGCACCTGTACGTCCCCTTTAATTGGCGGGGGTAGTGGGCGCACGCATCCCGTTGACTCAATGTCCGCTGGTGACTCGCGATCGTGTCACAGAGCCGCAGAACAGAGAGATGCCGATGTAAACATGGCATTTCCCCATTCTGCCTAGTGACATGACAGGGATCTACTTCTCCCTGTCATCAGGAGCAGTGATCGCTGTCATGTCAGTGGTAGCCCCCCCCCCCCAGTTAGAATCACTCCCTAGGACACACTTAACCCCTTGATCTTCCCCTAGTGTTTAACCCCTTCCCTGCCAGTGTCCAGTGTCATTTACACAGTAATCAGTGCATTTTTATAGCACTGATCGCTGTATAAATGACAATGGTCCCAAAATAGTGTCAAAAGTGTCTGATGTGTCCGCCATAACATCGCAGTCACAATAAAGATCGCAGATCGCCACCATTAATAATTAAAAAAATAATCAAAAATGCCATAAATCTATCCTCTATTTTGTAGACGCTATAACTTTTGCGCAAACCAATCAATATAGGCTTATTGCGATTTTTTTTTCTACCAAAAATATGTAGAAGAATACATATCGGCCTAAACTGAGGAAAAAATTAGTTTTTTTATATTTTTTGGAGATATTTATTATAGCAAAAAGTAAAAAATATTGCTTTTTTTTTCAAAATTGTAACTCTTTTTTTGTTTATAGCGCAAAATATAAAAACCGCAGAACTGATCAAATACCAAAAGGAAGCACTATTTGTGGGAAAAAAAGGACGTCAATTTTGGTTTTGGTGTAACGGCCGCGCAATTGTCAGTTAAAGCGACGCAGTTCCGAATCGCAAAAAGTGCTCTGGTCAGGATGGGGGTAAAATCTTCAAGGGCTGAAGCGGTTAAAGTATAACTAAAAGAAAAACTTTTTTTTTTTTTTTTTTTTTTTTACTTTTCAATGTAGTAGAGAGATTAGAATATCTGTCAGGTTTTTGTTGCTGTCTATACCTCAGTTATCGCCTAAAGTGAAAGAACCTGAATTGTTGGTTGTCCCCAGAATAATAAAATAAAAATCTTCCAGTGGGGCCCTGATGACAACCTGGGATTACCTCACGTTGGTGGGATTTCCTCTTTTGTATATGAGACAAAAAGTGAAGGGAAATCACCTCAATGGAACACAGATGACAAAATGAAACTGACAGAGGTTCCAATTCTTCCATACTCTATCCAAAATTAAACTAAAAGTTTTGCCTTTCTTGTACTTTAAGTTTCAAAGGACATCCATCAGTGAGATTCTCTACGGGGGCCTTGGGCCTTATGGTGGCATCATTCAAGGCTGTCCCGTCGCTCAGATCCACTTGAGGCCTCTCCAAAGCAACATTCTCTTGGACTTGAACACACATACACTCCATCTTTCAACTTCACTATACTTCTGTCTAGTACTGGTTTGGTAGATTTTCAATCCAGCCTTGGAATTGGGAAAGTCCTTTCTCTTGGAAGGTGGTGAGAGTTGCCAGCCTCACAGGCTGGGTAAGAGTGGTCCAGTCTCTCACAGTTCAAAGAACCTGGTAACCCTGAAAACGCACCAAAAGACGCACAGCGTTTTTGTGCAAAACGCACCGGACCTGCTGTGGAGATAAGTGAACCGGCTCCATAGAGAGCCGGCCAAAATCTCCTGCTATTGCGACTTGGATGTGGACAATCCGCAAAGGTGTGAACCTAGCCTAAAGCAATAACATTAGCTCTGCATCATTGATTCCTGCTTTTTCAGGGACACCCAGTCAGGGTGCAATCAGACAATGCCAATGCAGTGACCTATGCCAGTCATCAGGTGCGTAACATAAGTCTGGCATCCTTGAAGGAAGTCTAATCATCTCCCAGCCAGAGAAACACTGTCCAAAAGCGGGCTGCACACAACGCATAAGTGTGAACTAAGCCTAAATATATTGCATGGAGGGCACTTTTAGGACTGAGGCTTGGCTTCACAATAAAATATATTAAAGCGGAGTTCCACACAAAAATGGAACTTCCGCTTTTCGGAACACTCCCCCCCCTCCGGTGTCACATTTGGCACCTTTCAGGGGGGTGCAGATACCTATCTAAGACAGGTATTTGCACCCACTCCCGGCATAGACTCCCATGGGAGTCTACGCCTCTTCCCATCCCCACCGCGCTGTCTCCTGAGAACACACAGCTCCCAGGAGAGAGCGGGGACCATTTGGGACGCGCAGCGCGACTCGCGCATGCGCAGTAGGGAACCGGGAAGTGAAGCCGCAATGCTTCACTTCCTGATTCCCTCACCTAGGATGGCGGCGGCAGCTGCCGAGAACCGAGCGGGTTCTCGGCATCCCCTGCCGACATCGCTGGACCCTGGGACAGGTAAGTGGCCATGTATTAAAAGTCAGCAGCTGCAGTATTTGTAGCTGCTGGCTTTTAATATTTTTTTTGGCGGTGTGGGTGAACCCCCGCTTTAATACACACAAATGAACAGCTGGCTGTGACTGAGTGTAGTGTCATGACTGATCGATTCTCCTATGTCCATGCATTGGTCCACCTACCTTGTCCCTATTCACCAGAAGAACAAGCAACTTCATGTTCTGGATCACGTGCATGCCAAGCCATTTCTCTGTTACATCACAAACGTTTTATGAAACAAACACATCTCTTGCAGCATGGTAGGCTCTGTTAGTTGCTTTCACCTGCTCCCTCATTAGACCGAGAGACCCAGAGATTGCACGATATGTAGTTTCTTCACAAGAAAATGCAGTTCCCAGTCTACAGACACGAGTTATGCATTAACCTGGGCAGTGCTATTCTGCATGTTTCAAACACATTTTTGACACAGGAATGTGAAGCTATAACTAATATAGACTATCTGTGCAGACCAACAAATGACACCATGAAACTACATCAATGCAATCTTATGCATGTGAAGAACAGAAGGTGATGGTAGAAAGGTTTAAAATGCCTTTAAAAAAAGCCAATAATGACAAGAGCTTTGAGGCCGCCATGTTAAAATGCTAGTTGCCTGGCTTTTAACGGCAATGCATTGGTTTTAGTACTTGGAGGCACTGACTTTGCTGTTTTGCATGCTCGTTTTGTATCATTGAGAAGGCAATGAAAACAGTTGCACAGCCAGAATTTTTAGATGGAGGTCAGCAATTTCTCTCAATACAGATTCACACAATTGCACAATAAGATTTACTTATTCTCTTTGCTTCGTATGCCATATCTCCAGAAGACAGGCAGCTACAGCATTAAGAAAAACCCAGGGCAATACCAGCCATTGAAAAAACATTTAATAGAAAGTTGTTGTTTTTTTAAATATAAAAACAGTTAAAAAGTATAGACACTGAGCACTTCTCCTTATTTGTCTAATATTTTTTTATAGCATAAATGAATAGAAGATTGATACTGTGATGTAAATTCTATATGTGCTGAAAGATAGAAAAGGATCCACAGAAATTCACACATGATCTAGAATATGGAAGTGAGAGCAGAAACTGCATTCAAAAGCGGTTCCTGTATTTTTCTTTATTCGCAACTCTACACCTTTGTGTCATGTGTAAGTTACTAATCTATATGCTGCTTGTAACCAGCACCTGGCTGTAAAATCAGCTGCCTGCTATGTTCCATATTGCACGTGACTACTACCACCCCCCCCCCCACCCCCACCCCCCTTTGTCTAGGTAGGACTGGGGAAGTAGGCATTACACAACTCCCTGATAGATAGCAAGGGGAATATGAGGCTGGGGGTTTGCTAAACTCTGCCCCCAGCCTGTGTCTGGGCAGTAAAAGAGAAGCAGCATATGGATGAGCTGATCTTTCTTCCACTCTGCTCTCTATTCCTATCTGCATGTTTCTTGTTAGAGCTATGCAACACAGCTGATTGGCTCCTTGTGCTGATTTTCCTTTCCCTAGTCTGAGTACTGCTGTACAGGGGATAGCAATAGGTTTAATTCAAGGTAAATTCAGGCACTTGTGCTGTTTGTCTGCACTGCAATCCATTTAATGATGCATCAATTAGTACAACATGAGAACTGCATTAATATGGGTCTTTTGTATCCGCCTGAAATTCAGCTTCAATACGGAGTATATCTACTGTCTACAAAAGAGAGAATGGTAGTATGGACAACACTCACACTGAATACATCTGGTTTTGTCCATTTGATATTTCTTTGTTTTAAACATGCACACCAAAAGTCCCTCTACTGCAGTTTAAAGCTGAACACCAGACATGAAAAATAAAGTTTCTGTA
Source organism: Aquarana catesbeiana (assembly GCF_042186555.1). Classification (NCBI taxonomy): domain Eukaryota; kingdom Metazoa; phylum Chordata; class Amphibia; order Anura; family Ranidae; genus Aquarana; species Aquarana catesbeiana. The sequence goes on from NC_133326.1 coordinate 140,096,782, forward strand.
CTGTAAAATGTTTCTTTGGGTCCATTGAGGGGCACAGGAATTCAGAAACAGTCAGGTTATACTACCACCTGAGCTCTGATGAAGAAGGGATGAGCCCTTCGAAACGCGTAAGCGAGCAGTGTTATATATTCCTCGGAAATACCTTTGGAAGGCTTTGTTCATCATTTTTACCACTTGTTGCAAGTTGATGTCCAAGGTTTATGGCACATGATTCTTTACTGCTTGTGAGTAATTTCCTTTATCATTTTACTTAATAAATGTTTTACAAAAGATAATGCACATGGCTGGTGCGCCCTTCTCTCTTTTTATTTCTTTGTCTGCTAGGATTCCCCATCCTTGAGGGCAGCAAGGCCAGTGTATCCCTTTTATATTGGGTCGACCACTTGTGCGCAGGAGTCATTTTCTGTTTTTGTATACTACCACCTACAGGAGGTTGGGCCACTGGCAAGCAAAAAAAGGAATTCAGTAGCATTCGGGACATCCGAAGGAGGTCAAATTGAGTCATGCACAACAGCTACCGACAAGCCTAAAAGGAATTCAAGTTTATTCTCTGACCCTACTGCTGAGCCATCTAGATGACATAGAGGGAGATCGTTACGTTAAACTCTGTCTAACCTACTCACTATTTTATGCTAGGAGGGAGATTCTTGTTAGGTGGAAGCAAAAGGAACCTCCATCCATAGCGGCGTGGCGGAAATCGATCAATGGGGTGTTACCCCTGTATAGACTTACTTATGAAAGTAGAAACTGCCCACAGAAATATGACAAAATCTGGCCGAATTGGATAGATGCATGCGGTTGAGTAACAGTCGGGGACTGCTGAATTGGAGTGGTAATTAGTGCCCATATCTTCTCTGGTATGGCGAGGCAGGACTGCACCGATGCTGGACCTCCAAGCTCCGAGTTATAAAGTATGGTTACTAGTAGGTCGAGCTGAGATTGAGGCTGCCCCCCCCCTTTTTTTCCCTCCGCCCCCCCCCTCCCCCATTCCTTTCCCCCCTCCTTTTTCTTTCCTTCCCCCTCTTTCCTTCTCTCCCCCCCTCCCATCTTGCTCCCTACATCTCCCCCCCCGCCTCCTCCTTTGCTTTTGATTAGGGGGACAGGAGCTAGCCACTATTGAACATGTTAGACTTCCGCACCCTTCTCTAACTTTACTTTTGATATGAATGCATATGATATTATAACCCACCTACTAAAGAAATAAATCAAACTGAGAACTGTGGATACATTAAACGTTGTTAGAAAATGACATGTAAATATATGTGTATATACCGCTGCAGAACTTTAGCTGCTTATATTTCATAAGATTTTATGTATAACTCCTGTCAAATCTGTATTGTCTTATAGTTCAATAAAAAACTTTTTCTGTTTAAAAAAAAAAAAAAAAAAAAAAGGAATTCAAGAGCCAGCTATATTTCAGAGGAATCTAGAGGACCAATGTTCAAATCAAGTTTAGATGAGGTGAATCCCTCTGCAAAACTGGGAAACTGCCATGACCAGGGGAGTGCACTGAGGATCAATGTTGTGCTCTAAACGAGGACAAGGAAAAAAAAAAAAAAAAAAAAACACCAAAGGGAAAGCAGCCACCTGAAGAAACAATGGGTCGGAGTCAGCAAATGACTAAAGTGCCAAACAATCCACCATAATCATGTGGAAACAAACACTACCTGAACACGAGAAAACCAGGCTCAACAACTAGAAGTGGTCAGCAGTAAATAGTCACTGAGTCAAGTCCCAGGAAAAACACGTTTGCGGAGGGAAGGCCCAATCCCTGCACTACTGACTAACCCAAGCTTACCTACCAACCTTAAAGCTCAAAAGGAGAGCGTAAGGTGCGTGAGTGGCACCCGTATTAGGGGTAGGCAGGGATGAGGGTATACTGGAGCCCAAACTGGTACACATGAGTACCGTAAGCAAGAGAAGTGAGACACCTACCATTCAAAGTCCTGAGGGTGTTCCTAAGGTTTGGCAGGCAAACCTGCCTTAACCTCGCTTTAACACAAGATTCTAAAAATCAACCAACCTGCCCAAGAGTAGTACTGCTCTCTCTGCCAATGGGCAGGAATCTCAGTCCCACTATTGAAAACATCAACCTGATTGGGGACAGGAATGAGGAAAGTCAGTCCCAAGAAGGAGTGCACAACCATCCAGGAAGTCCTACTAGGATGGGGGAAAGGAACCACCCCATCCCTTGCGGAAAGCTGACAGGTTACGCCTGGCACTTCTTGGTCCAAAGAGACTGGGGAGATGTCTTGCGGAGTCCAGGCTCCCAGACATGGAGGGGGAGGCAGAAAAAGGCTGACAGTCATCATAAGAAGGGGAAACTGTTTTAGGAGGGTACTCCCTAAATACGCTAGTAGCCTTGAAAGGGGAAAAAGGGGCATTTCCTTGATCAACACAGAAGGCATAAAAAATCCACAGGAAGCAAGCATCCCTAGTGAGGACTGAAGTTGAACCACCTCGCATATTGATAACCCAAAGTTATCCAATCAAGGCCTGCAGGTGCCAGGTCCAGCAGACTACAACAGACTAGAAAACACCCTTTTTATGGGAGATCTCCTAAGTATTCCACAATGGGAATGCCATGAAAAAGCACTAGTGCTTAGAGCCAGACTTGAGATGTAATTAGAATCTTGATTAAAAGTACCAACGAAAAAATACTACAAAGAAGGCTAGCAAAATTATATTTTTTCCATTGGAGCTAAGGAGAAGGCATCAAACCTGCTAAGGACACCAGCAAAAAACTGAGGCATGCTGGGTAGGGGAGAGGTTATACTGGAGCTGGCATAAAACTTTCTTCTGTTTGCAACCTTTTGTAGGTGACATTACAACCCGACTGTTACTGAAATCTATTGTTCTTTAAAGGACAATGGAGAATTTTTCATTTGAATACATTCCCTCATTAGCCTCAAAGGACATAAATTCACTTTGGGTGCACCAAATGTTTTTCTAAACCCGGTTATCACCTTGTAACGCAGCAGTGACATCATCAGAGCAAGGCTGTGGGAAGGACCCAATAGATCCACCCACCACGGGCTGCCTGGAGAAAACTACAAGAGGGGGCTGATACAAGAGAGAGAGGACAGCAGTGACTTTAATACAGGAGGTTTCTGCACAAGTTTCAGTTTTACACTGAATTACTGCACAGATTTGGAAAAAAACAAACACACAAAGTAAACCAAAGTTCCAGTAAAAATACACATACTTTTTGTATTTAGACAATATTTTCTGATCTCAGGGTTCAGCTTTTAAAGTCTAACTGAATCGATATTCATTTTCAGGCACTGTCTTTGGTTTACACAACAACTATACTGTACATAGAAACATTGGACATGGAGATGGCAGACCTTTAGTCATATACAGTAATAGGCCAAAAATTTAAGTGGATTATTACCTTTCTACTAAACATTGCATCCAAGAAAATGTGGATATGTTTTCCTATGGCATACTTTTTTCTACACTGTTGTGTTTATATATATATATATATATATATATATATATATATATATATATATATATATATATATAAAATTCTATTTATTTACCGGTATTTTTTCCTTAATCATCTTACATTTCTGATTGGTTTATTACACATCATTGCTCACAGCGATTTTAACAAACCACAAAGAAGCCGTTTTTGCAGCGAGGCAGTTTACAGCGAGGTACAACATGGCATTAGAGGACTGCAGAAACCAGACCAGGAATGAGCTGTATTACATTCCATTAAACATCTGAAAGCGAATAGCCTGTAAATAAGTGAAAATTTTTAAGCTAAGGATATATTAGAGTTTTTTTTTTTTTTTTTTGGTCTGTTCTCAAGCTTGAACAGAATTCTGTTTATTCTTAATAGATCCTGACTATTAGATTGACTGAGTGTTCTCTATACAAACCAAGGCAAGGCAGCGGGAAGACACCTTAACAAGTCAACCCCAAGTCCAAAAGAGAATGAACACAGGTGATCATACAGAGCTTATTGCATGCTTTCTGTGTGCATGGGCCAGGGACCGGATGCCACATCTACCCCTGGATTTGTTCCTGCACCTTGTGGAGCAAGTGCTTGGGCCTGCTGGCTCTGCCACAGTTGATGAAGTTCTTTGAACTGTTCCACCATTTTGTCCTTTAGATCTGGATGTGATATCTGGAGTTTTATACTATCTGCAGACCATGACAGCTCCCCTGAGAATATTTCAGAAAGCAAGCGGGCAGCCACAGGAATAACCTAGAATTACAAAATAAGAATATTAGAAAGGTTGCACTAGTTTTTCTTCTCTATTGTGTCTTTACTTGTAGAGAACATAAAAGCCCAGTCTACATGGACTTTTTAGATCAGTTTGTGCTTTTTATTGCTCCATGTAAGATAATATGAATGGTAAAATTTATATAAAAGCCCATGTACCCAGGACCTTAAAATGTACCTGTAAATATGCCATTAGAAGTGTTTTCTTATAACAGTTTTATAAGTTTCAAAATATACCTGTTGATTTTGCCAGAAATCTTATGAGCTGATAACAGTCAGCATTGGCAGAAAGCATAGGAAGTTATGAATTATATTGTTCTCAGCTATCTCTGAGGACCACAGAACCCTCTCACTCTAAGTTATGTAGAATAGGTGAGGAGTGGAGTTCTGTGGCTCAATGTTGTTTTGGATGTTCTAATATGGAAAGCCCCTTTAAGGATCACTGCCTTGCCATGGCGAAGGGGCTTACATAATTCAGTGAAGCTACGAGCTATGCCGTGTAGGCTTAGCCAAGACAGACAGGTCACAGTGGAGAATTCTGACAAAACGTGATCCACTGCAATGGCAACCCACTCCAGTATCCTTGCCAAGAAAACCTCATGAACACAAACAAAAGGCTAACAGGCAAACATGGAAGGAAAAGAAGAAGAGGATGACAGAATACAAGATGGATAGATAGCATAATCGAAACAAAGAACATGAAGTTAAGCAAGCTCCCCGAGGCAGTGGAAGACAAAAAAGCCTGGCGCGCTATGGTCCATGAGATTCACGAAGAGTCGGACAACAATATGGAAGGCTGATTGAGTGTTGTCATCCTAGAACTGGAAGTATGTTACTGGCAGAATCACCAGATGAAAATAAAATATGTAAACATAAAATTAATGCAATCACTACATCGAAGGACTGGTAAGATGCAACATATACAATTTTGTTTTGTTCCAAAATATGCTTTACAGAAAAAGTGAGATGGTTTTCTTTCTGTTGGAAAAACAAACAGTCTGTGAGCTACAGTGCCTTGTAAAAGTATTCACCCCAGGGGAGGAGGGAGAGGAGATGGAAAGTGATCGAGGTTTACCAACCTCCATTACCTCTTAATAGAAGATTCACTGATGAAGAGGGCCCCCGCCCCATCAATTTGGGAGGTACTCGTCACTGGATATGCAACCACGAATTTGAAAATGTACATGAACCCTGTCTTGTCTCTCCCTCCATGTGTTGATGTTGATCGTGTTTTTTTCCCGTTTGAATGTTTTCATATATGTTTGTACTTATTGTCTTAGCCCATGTTGGGCATTAATAAAAACTTATATTTGAAAAAAAAAGTATTCACCCCCTTGGCATTTTTCGTGTTTTGTTGCCTCATAACCTGGAATTAACATGGATTGTTTGAGGATCTGCATCATTTAATTTACAGAACATGCCTACAACTTTGAAGATTTTTTTTTTTTTTTATTGTGAAGCAAACAACAAATAGGACAAAATAACAGAAAAAGTCAATGTGCATAACTATTCACCCCCCTAAAGTCAATACTTTGTAGAGCCACCTTTTGCAGCTATCACAGCTCCAAGTCGCTTTGAATATGTCTCTATGAGCTTGCCACATCTTACCACTGGGATTTTTGCCCATGCCTCCTTGCAAAACTGCTCCAGCTCCTTCAAGTTGGATGGTTTGCGCTTGTGAACAGCAATCTTTAAGTCTGACCACAGATTTTCTATTGGATTGAGGTCTGGGCTTTGACTAGGCCATTCCAACACATTTACATGTTTCCCCTTAAACCACTTAAGTGTTGCTTTAGCAGTGTGTTTGGGGTCATTGTCCTGCTGGAAGGTGAACCTCCGTCCTAGCCTCAAATTACACAGAGTGGTACAGGTTTTGCTCAAGAATATCCCTGTATTTAGCACCATCCATCTTTCCCTCAACTCTGACCAGTTTCCCAGTCCCGACTGCTGAAAAACATCCCCACAGCATGATGCTGCCACCACCATGTTTCACTGTGGGGATGGTGTTCTTTGGGTGATGTGATGTGTTGGGTTTGCGCCAGACATAGCGTTTTCTTTGTTGGCCAAAAAGTTAAATTTTAGTCTCATCAGACCAGAGCACCTTCCTCCATACACTTTGGGAGTCTCCCACATGCTTTTTCGCAAACTCAAAACGTGCCGTTTTGTTTTTTTGCTGAAAGTAATGGCTTTCTTCTGGCCACTCTGCAATAAAGCCCAACTCTATGGAGCGTACGGCTTATTGTCGTCCTATGTACAGATACTCCAGTCTCTGCTGTGGAACTCTGAAGGGTTACCTTAGGTCTCTGTGCTGCCTCTCTGATTAATGCACTCCTTGCCTGGTCCGTGAGTTTTGGTGTGCGGGCGACTCTTGGCAGGTTTGCTGTTGTGCCATGTTCTTTCCATTTGGTTATGATAGATTTGATGGTACTCCTAGGAATCATCAAAGATTTGGATATTTTTTTATAACCTAACCCTGACTTGTACTTCTCAGTAACATTGCCCCTTACTTGTTTGGAGAGTTCCTTGGTCTTCATGGCAGTATTTGGTTAGTGGTGCCTCTTGCTTAGGTCTTGCAGCCTCTGGGGCTTTCAAAAAGGTGTGTATATGTAGTGACAGATCATGTGACGCTTAGATTGCACACAGGTGGATATCATTTCACTAATTATGTGACTTCTGAAGGTAATTGGTTGCACCAGAGCTTTTTATGGGCTTCATAACAAAGGGGGTGAATACATACGCACATGCCAATTATCATTTTTTTATTTCTGAAAAATAGTTTTATGCATATATTTTTCTAATTTTAGTTCACCAGCTTTGACTTTCACTACTATTGTGTTCTGATCCATCACATAGAATTTAGATTAAAAAAAAACATTGAAGGAGGGCGTGGCCTGACCTGGCATGGAGACGGACGTGTAATCCAGGAGCTCCGTCTACCACAGGAGATAACTACCTGACAACTGAGGTAACCTCACCCTGAACCAACCTTACACAATGGGGACAGCATCACGGACCTCCTCCGCCTCCCGATCTCGATCCCCCAGAGATCGGGAGGGCCGGCAGAAGCAACATGGCGCCTTCCCGCCACGGGCCCGCTCACTCTCACTCGCAGCCTCCACAGCGGGACAATACAACACCCCGACTCCTCTGCCCACTCATTCAAGTGGGGAAGACGCTGGAATTGAGCTCAGACCTCACCCTCCTTTAAACATACAGGACTTGCGTTCAATAGCGGAAGACATTAAAGATACACTTTCCGCCGCCATCTCTGAGCTGAGGCTGGATCTGTGTGCGCTCAATGATCGAGTGCAAGTTGTAGAGAGAGTGACAGACCACCATGACATAACCCTGCACTCGATCACCAATACCATGGACTCCCACACACTGCAAATGCGCGACATGCAGCGCCACCTTGAAGACCTCGACAACAGAGGTCGGAGGCACAACTTAAGAATTAGAGGAATGCAGGAGTCAATTGAGGGAGATCAAATCTCGCAGGCTGTTGTGAGCCTCTTCAACAGCCTACTTCACCGACCCCCCCAAACTCCCATCGCCATGGAAAGAATCCACCGCGTATTGCGCCCCAAAGGCCGGGAAGGCCGGGAGAGTGACCCCCCACGGGACATAATATGCTGCATTGTGGATATCAAGTTAAAAGAAGAGATTATCAAACAAGCCAGGGGCAAACAGCAAATCCTCCACAAAGGATTTACTATTCAAATCTACCAGGATCTCTCTGGCATTACCCTGCAGCATAGACGCGACTTGAAGCCCCTACTAGATGTCCTTCGAGAGAAAAACATCACCTACAAATGGAAGTTCTCATTTTGTTTTGCGGCATCCACCCATGGCCATTCAGCTGTCCTCAAGGTACCCGAAGACCTGCCTCACTTCTGTGCCGCACTTGGTCTCCCTCTGGTCCCGGTACCCAACTGGTATGCGGCGTTCCGCTCCTCAACGTCAAAAGGTGATATGCTCAGGGAAGAACCCATGGAGGCCCAAAAACTCCAGATATCGTAGGAGACGATCTCCTTCTACCCTCAGGAACCACACCATTTACCATAATGGACCTCGAGATGCAAGCCCCACTACCCCACCGCGGTCCAGGAGAGCCCGCAGAGACCGCTAAACTCCACTAGAAATGTCCCCGCTTCTCACCCGTGTTTTCTCAGTTAGACCCCCTTTAGGTCTCTCCCTGTTTTTGGACGTGTTATGTGTTCAGACTCTTAGCACTTTTTCTACATTATTCTGTACTCAGTTTGCTCAGGATCCAGGAATCTCCTGAAGAGCCTCTCTCATATGCTCCCTGCACCCTTATGGACCACCTTTAAAATGCCTGAAGTACATCAATTCCTCCATACGACACAGCCTGTTGCCTCACCGTTACGCATTACCACTCCACATTAGAGGAGCCGGCGCAACTCATCAACTACAGAATTACATTACCTGGAACTACATCTACCAGACTGCACTGCGGCCAGTTACTCCGCTGCACGTGATCAACGCATCACAAGCAACGCCAGACTACTAGGACACCCCGGAGATGTCCTCCAATCAAGCCTCTATGAAGATCCCCCTGCCTCAGTGACACTCCAACGTCGCATCGCCCCTTTTTACTCGTCACACCCGCTGCTCTGGAGTCAACACGGGCAGCTCACCGTCACCTAAAGACTCACCCACAGTACTCAGGACTATGCTCCACAAGTGACACACACTTGTTGCCTCTCCATGGTCCACTACTGACATTACTTTTTGGCGGCTCGTGTCCCCCCTTCTACTTCAGATGGACTACACCGGTAATGTTACTTTGATATATTGGCCTCATCGCCATATCTCTTTTGCTTGTAGTAATGTTTGTCTTAGATCAGGACGCTCATTGTCCATTGTGGGACTGCTCACTATCCTCTAACTGTCATTATATCCCTAAAAAATTGGAGGTAACTCAATATTTTAAGGTAACAGCTCCAGGTACATCTGTTTATCGCCCACACCGTCGTCACCCGCCTGGCCCAGTAGCAATTGCTGACCTCGGGGAGAAGGTATAGACAGTGGTCTGCCCTCTTCTACAGGTCAAGGCGGGTGGTTGGTCCACTGACATATCTCTTAATGACACACACCTCCATTTTGGTGCTATATGCTTGCACACCCAACACTGTCCTGGGATCATTGAATCTCACTACGTCTACACTTAAGACATCAACATATGATCCTGATGGGCAATCATAAGCCTGATACCTCTATCACTACTACACTCTATCCGGTGGCGACGGATCATCTTCTCTCGCCTGACCCCTAATCTTACTCCCCCTCCACTGTATTGGTCTCGGTCAACCCCCACACAAATTCGTGTCAGGGTGCTGTATCCCTTTCCAGGGACTCACACTTCGTACACGTTCTGTACCTAACCGATCCTTAGTATTTGAGGTTGTTGGACACATAGCTCCACACCTCTTCGGTTTCCTCCCTGTAACCCACGCACTCCATTTGCACACACTTCTAGCGCTCCTGATCCCCCTCCTCGCCCCCCACCCCTCACCTACCTCCCTACCCTCCACCAATGGCGGCTGCATCTGACACCGACTCCCCTCCACATACCACAAAGTCACAACCACACACTCTCAAACTATACTCTCTCAATGTTAGGGGTCTTAACACTCCGGAAAAATGGTCTAAACTCATATACTCCTTAAAACAATCTAAAGCTCAAATAGCCCTTATACAGGAAACTCAATTCCAGACAGACTCCATCCCCAAGCTACAGAACAACTACTTCCCCACGGCCTACCATTCCTCCAATTCCGAGGCAAAATCTAAGGGTGTAACCATCCTCATCTCTAAACACTGCCCCTTTCAGATAACTGACATACAAAAGGACCCGCTAGGCAGATTCCTTTTTATCAAAGGTACCCTGCATCAGATGCACCTTACCGTTTACGCCCCCAACTCCGGCCAAGTCACCTTTTTTCGCAACACTTTCCAATTACTCTCCAGCTTCCAATCCGGAACCCTCATTGTTGGAGGTGATTTTAATGTATCACTAACTCCGTCTATCGACACGTCAAACGGATCATCCTCTCTAACATACCGGGCCTTACGGGCGGTTAAATTGCAACTCAGCAACTTATTACTCCATGACACTTGGCGTACGCTACACCCCAAAGAAAAAGATTTTACTTTCTTCTCTCCGCCACACAATAAGTATTCCAGATTTGACCAATTCTTCCTCTCTCAGAACGATCCGACGTATCTCACCACAGCAGCTATTGACCCTTCCATACTATCTGACCACAGCCCCATCTCCATGACCTTACGACTACCCGTGTTCCACACACAGACGCGCATCTGGCGCCTTGACAGTTCCCTTCTGACCAAAGGACTAACGCTTGCAGATTGACCAGGTGCCTTTCAGACTATTTTACGAATAACTCTACACCCAACGTTGCATCCACAGTTACGTGGGCCGCACACAAATGTGTCATTCGTGGTGAACTGCTGTCCATAGCAGCACAACGTAACAAACTCAAGAAAGCTCAAATTGCGAAACTGACAGCGCGTATCTGCATGCTCGAACAGACACACAAAGCTTCCCTCTCCACTTCATCGCTGAACAAACTGACTCAGGCCAGAGAGAAGCTCCTTGATATACTTAACACACTGAAAACGCAAGTTTGCGCTGACGCAAAAACTATATTATGAATTTGGCAACAAAGCCGGTAAGCTCCTGGCGAGGGCTCTCCAAACCAAAAAAGCCTCACACACCATCCATAAAATCAATACTCCCACTGGAGACGCTGTGGTTACCAATGAGGGCATTTCGTCACACTTCATCCAATATTTCTCCAAACTTTACAACCTTCCATCGGCCCAAGCTACAGACCCTACAGTAGACCGCCTGACGACCATCACAGACTTTTTAGCACAATATGGCTCAACCCCTCTATCTCTAGACGACGCACAAACACTGGATCTCCCCCTCTCAGTGGAAGAACTCCTCACTGCTTTAAAACAAATGAAGACGGGCAAAAGCCCTGGCCCAGACAGTCTATCAGTCAGCTACTACAAATTCTTCCCGATTATTCTCATTCTACATCTGGCCAAAGCTCTCAACAACCTTACACCAGACTCGCCTGCAAATAAAGACATGCTCAAAGCCCATATCATGCTTATTCCCAAGCAGGGCAAGGACCCCACACTGGTAACCAATTACCGCCCCATTTCACTTTTAAACTTGGCCTAAAACTCTATGCGAAAGCATTAGCCAATCGTATTCTACCCTTCATCCCCACTCTGATCTCGCTTGACCAGGTTGGTTTTGTCCCTGGCCGCGAGGCCAGAGACAACACCACCAAAGCCCTGAACATCCACCACTGGCTTACCAAAACATCTACACAGGGCTTCCTCCTCTCCCTGGATGCAGAGAAGGCGTTCGACAGGGTGGCCTGGGACTATATGACGGCCACATTGCAGGCCATAGGCCTGCCACCCCGCATGCTACAAATGATTTTAGCTTTATACTCCTCCCCGACGGCCAGACTCAGGATCAACGGCGGGCTGTCGGACGCCTTCTCTGTAGGAACCCGTCAGGGCTGCCCTCTATCGCCACTGATATTTATATTGACCATGGAACCCACCCATGCTCCGTAGATTGAGAGAAAACCCCACCATCAGAGGCATAAACACCCATCGTAGTCAGTATAAAATGGCAGCTTACGCGGATGACATTCTGCTTTTTCTGACAGATCACCACCATCCCCAACCTGTTGGCTGGCTTCACACTTTTCAAAACCCTCTCCAACCTCCAAATCAGTTTTGAGAAATCAATGGCCCTCAATATTACCCTGACGAGCGAAACTGTAAATTTGTGTAAAAATAACTTCCCGTTTGGATGGGAAAACACTGAAATTTCTTATCTAGGAATCAAAATCACAACCAATCTACGTGACCTATATGCCAAAAACTTTTTACCACTGATGCTGTCCATCCAAAAAGACCTCATGAAATGCCATCTGGGTTCTTTCTCTTGGCTGGGCAGGATCGCCATACTGTAAATGAATATTTTGCCCAGAATTCTTCACCTTCTCCAAGCAATACCGATTAAAATACCGGCTTCCTCCTTTTCGACCTATAAACGTATGTGTAGGACCTTCATTTGGGCCTCCAAAAATCCAAGACTTAGTTGGGACAGGCTGGTCCTACCCAAACGGTTAGGGGGCCTGGGTCTCCCAGACCTTCAAAAATACCACTGGGCCTGTCACCTGACCAGACTGGTGGATTGGCATGTACACCGCCTTTCCAAAGACTGGATCACTCTGGAGGACTCCTTTTCGAGTCTCCCTATTCCGAACTCACCCTGGATTAACCACAGAAATGTACCCAAAGATTTGGCATCACACCCCTTCATTGGTGCCTCACTAGCAATTTTCAAATTGGCGTGCAAATCGCTCTCTACCACACCCTTGCCCGGCCCGATGACCCTACTTGACAACAACCCGGACTTCCCCCCCAGGCCTGGCGTTGACAGACCCAACCCTAGAACCGCACACCACATCAGCCAGGGCACACAATTTTTTTTCGCAATGGGATATTCCTACTTTATCCGGCGCTCTCTGCAACATTCCCTAACCACATTTTATTATAAATTATTATAATATATAAATATCTACAACTGAGACATTTCTTCCTCACGTCCCAACACACCTCTCTTTGCCATAGAGAACATACCCCTTTTGAACTCCTCTGCTCCAGTACGGAACCCCAGGGTCACTTAATCTCCGTAACTTACTCCCTCCTGTTTTCACAACACAAGGTCAAGGAAGACAAACTAGTGCAACAATGGGAATCAGACCTATCCTTAGATCTCACCCCCTCCGACTGGGACCGCATATTTACCCTCATGCACAAAGGCACCATCAACGTAGCAACTCAGGAAAATAGATATAAATTGTTCTCTAAATGGTATAGGACACCCGATAAGGTCCACCACTATCATCCCACTATTCCCCCAACTTGCTGGAGGTGTAACACAACCCGTGGCACCCTACTCCACATTCGGTGGGACTGCCACCTTATACAGCCATTCTGGTCAGAAATTCACCAGCTGATCTCCCACTTCACCACATACTCACCGGTCTTCTCTCCTGCGTGCTACTTATTACACCACACCCCCGAATCTCTCAGTTCTTACAAAAAAATCCCTAACTCTACATCTCATTAATGCGGCCAACATGTGTATTCCTGCTTTGTGGAGGAATCCTGCCCCCCCCCCCCACACACTGAATGACTGGATCCGTTGGGTAGACAGGATAGCAGATATGGAAAAACTCATATGCCAAGCCCACGACAACCCTACCAAATTTCAGACCACGTGGGCATGCTGGTCACATTATAGACAATCCCAAACACAGACCGCACCACCTACAAACACAGACACACCCTCACTGACAGTAGTCAGCTGTCTTTCGGTCTGAATATTCCCGCTTTGTATTCCCGCCATCCCCTGTCCCCTCCCACACCTCCCCTTCCTCAACAGTTTCGTCCGGATAATTACCCCAACTTCAAGCACTCTCCATACCTACCCCCACAACTAACTCTTATTATCCTCTCTGTACAGATAATAGTATAAGTCCTCTATGTCATTGTAACTACCGCCTGCATTACTACCCTACTAATTTAACTTCCTATCGGGAATTTAGACTACATCTCTCCACACCATCAACCTTAGACTGTCTTTCCTACCCTTCCTGCTTCCTGGCCCATTCACAGCGAAGGTGCCTTTAGGGGTGAATGGAACCAGGAGTGACCCATGTCGGTGTGAATGTAATCCTCATGCTCTACCCGATCTCAGCATTTACTACCCTTCGTCACACTGGGTGATATCTATGTTATTATTTAATAGGTTCAACACTTCTGTTACTAGTTTCATTGAGTGATATAGACACTCCCTAACATCTCACGGCATCGGACCATGTATATATGCGAATATACATCTCTCTTTATGCTTTTCCTCACTAGGAGATTTACACTCCATATGTGTTTTCCCAGCTTGTTACACTGCATTATGAATACCGACTACATGCTTGTACCCTTGTCTTTTGAGATGTATGTTATGTATTGCTTATTAACCTGCAAAATCCAATAAAAACTTTTTGAAAAAAAAAACAAAAAACATTGAACTAAAGCTGTAATGTAACAAAATAGGTAAAAAGCCAAGGGGGTGAATACTTTTGCAAGGCACTATATCCTCTTCCTGCTCGCATTCTGTATGTTAACTTTTCTCAGCACGATGTCCCTTGCAGTCACCCTTTTACAGCTATCAGCAGGGTTGCTAGCGGTCAAACCTAGCTTCCACTAACAGGTTCTCACTAACGATTGTGAGCAAATCAGGGTGTTTCCCAATTATGTGATCAATATATCACCTAGGACATGCAGCCTATAGAAGCGTGTCTATTTTAATATTAGATTACATGCACATATACAAATACACACACTGATGCTGCTAAATTTGAGATTTGCCTGGGTATTGAGGCTACAGGGACCTCTGGCACAAAAGGGGTAATACACATCTTTCAGCAGTTCATTACCTGTACGGTGATGAGTTTTTTCTCCCTTGGTTTTTGGTCCGGCCATTCTTCACCAAAACAGAAGAATATCTCATATGGAGGCAATACATTTGTTTGACCTTTCTGGCAAGCAATGAGCTCTGAAAATAAAAGAAATACTATACTGATAACGCCCATACACATCTTAGCCACAGCCAATATATAAAAAGATAGTGATAGAGTTGTCAAAATATCCACACTTGCATAAAGAAAAACTGTCACATTCCGGGCGGGTGGGCTCTTGTACACTGTAAACATGTTAAATTTCCAAAGTGAAGCCGAGTAGTGAATGCCATTCCTGCATTAGAGCACACTTCAAAGGTCTCTAATTAGGTGCAGTACACAAAGACCATCTCATAAGATCACACAATTCACATATGCAACTACAGGGAGTAAGTTTACTACAGAAGTTATTGGATTATGGGAATTCCAGATTAGATTATTAGTCTGTCACCCTTTACAGCAAGAGAAGCATTTACAGGGTTAGTCCCACTCGACTCAATAGTGTTGAGATCAGGGATCTGTGGGAGCCAAACCATAACTTCCAGGACGCCTTGTTGCTCTTTACACTGAATATATTTCCTAATGACATTGGCTTCATGTATGAGGTCATTGTCCTGCTGCAGAATAAATTTGGGGCCAATCACATGCCTCCCTAATGGTATGGAGAAGTATCTGCCCATATTTCTCAGCATTGATCTTTACCAAATCAAACTCCATTAGCAGAATAGCAGCCCCGAACTTGCAAGAAAACTCCACCATGCTTTACTGTTGCTGGCAAACACTCATTATTGTACCTTTTGTTACAGCCAAATATTTCCAAAATTTTGTTTGACTCCTCACTCCAGAACACCTGCTGCCATTTTTCTGTATCCCAGTTCCTATGTTTTCGTGCATAGTTGATTCGCTTAGCCTTGTTTCCATGTCCTATGCTCAAAAACAGTAACTGGGGTGCAGAACAATGGATGAAGAATTAATGCCGTTTTGAAGGCAAAGTGTGGTAATGCCAAATATTGATTTGATTTGGATCTCTTCTGTTCATTTACTTTCCATTTTGTTAATTGATAAAAATAAACACTTCTATTTCTGAAAGCATTCTTAATTTACAGCATTTTTTCACACCTGCCTTAACTTTTGCACAGTACTGTATGCATAGGTTTTTCCCTTGCTAGGATGTGGCTCACTAATCCACTCTACCTGGGTGTACAACCAAAAATACAGCATGTCACGTAACAAATTAGCCAGTGCTTCCCACTCCCACTTACAAAAACACACCAACTTTATTTCAAGTGTCAAATTACTACACGCATATTTGTGTGATTTGTGGGGAGTGTTAAGCGATGATCAATATGTTAAATGATACTCTTCTTTCTCTGGTTCTTTACCAGCCTTTGGCTTTCAACACTACCACAGATCCGGTTTCTACCCTTTCTGTCCTGTTTTAATGACCATTGACTTCTCACTTCTTGATTAGGACCTTTTGTTAAGGGGGTCTCCCATGTTGCTCTCCCTATCTATTTCCCTGTGAGTCCATGGGATTGGAATCTCGTTCATTGTACTTAAAAGATTGTTGTTGGAACTTAGAGCGCATAGCTCTCTCTCTCTCTCTCTCTCTCTCTCTTTCTTGTTTTGCATAAGGCAAGGTGATGGTGAGGTCCAAGACTTCCTTCTTGTTTCCACCAGGTAGTTTGACTTTCACCTCAACCAGGGTTTTGTTCTTCCATACCTCTGTCAAGCTCCAGATCACACAAAGTAAGCCACTGCTTCTTTCAGAAAGAATGATTCTTTTTTTAGACTGCACCTGCATTTCAACATCTCTAGTTGTCTCAAGCAGACCATCATCCAAACCTATGGTCTCAAGCAACAGTTTCCACCTGAGGTCCTGCAGAAGGCTCTTTGAGCTGCAGGTAGTCCCCAGTTCTGTCATTTGTTCTTGGGATTGTTTGTGTCTGTTTGCAGTGTTGCTCACCCCTCTTTTGGTCCCTCAATGGACAAGAAAAAAACATATATACTCGAGTATAAGTCGACCCGAATATAAGCCGAGGCACCAAGATTTACCACAAAAAAAACTGGGAAAACATATTGACTCGAGTATAAGCCGAGGGTGGGAAAATGCAGCAGCTACAGGTAAACAATGCCCAGTTGCAGCCACACTGTGCCCAGTTGCAGCCGTACCTTTTTTTTGCCATTCTCCTTTTTTATTAACAGTGTTGAATATCAATAACATTTCCCTAAGACCCCATTCACACAGGGGCAACACGACTTGCAGGTCGCCTCAGCGAGGCGACCTGCAAACGAATGCTCGGGCGACTTGCAAAACGACTTCTGCATAGAAGTCTATGCAAGTCGCCCCAAGTCGCCCCCGAAGTCGTACAGGAACCTTTTTCTAAGTCGGAGCGACTTGCGTCGCTCCCCTTAGAACGGCTCCATAGTACAGAACGGGAGGCGACTTGTCAGGTGACTAGGTCGCCTGACAAGTCGTCCCTGTGTGAATGGGGTCTAAGAGGCAACTTTACTGGGGTGCTGTCTTAATAGTGTCTTAAAATTCTGTATAACGAAAAATACATTCTTCATCGTTTCATCCTGGCAAACCTAGAAATGAGATGAGATGAAAATCCGTACTTTTTATTACTAAAGCAGCGTGTCTCCCGCTGTGTAATGCATTCTGTTCGGCCGTCCATTGAAACAAAGCCCGCCCCGCCTCCTCCTCGTCTGTGATAGGCGGAACACTGATACAGTTTCCCAGCATTGTATCAGTGTTCCTCTATCATGGACGGACGAGGAGGCGGCGGGGGGGGGCTTTGTTTCAATGGACAGCTGAACAGAATGCATAACACAGCAGGAGACACACGTTGTTTTAGTAAAAAAAAAAAAAAAAAAAAAAAAAAAAAAAAAAAAAGGTACAGCTCACTCGAGTATAAGCCGAGGGGGAGTTTTTCAGCCTAAAAAATGGGCTGAAAAACTTATACTCGAGTATATACGGTAGGATATCTTTATTGTACAAGACAGGGCACAGGCTGGATATTCATAGATCCTGGGTCATAGACTGCTACTTTCAGGTGATTGGGTGTATGCCTATAATCCTACCTCACTCTGCGAGACTCTCTTCTTTGCTAATGCCTTGTAGGTGATAGAAACTTCTCCATAAGGGAGATGAGGTCCATGCTTAACTGGTTCTTATGTACTTCAAATTCTTCACTGCCTTCTACTACAATAGACGCAGTGCATCCAGATCTGTGCAACCTTGGTGAAATATTGGGACCAGTACCTGGACCCCGCAAGTAAATTGCGGCAAAATTTCAGGCAAACATTTGGTCTGCTGATGGCATGCAAAGCACTCAAACTACTTAGATTGACTTTGCTTCCCATGTACTGGATCAGGACCCTATTTTAACACTGCCTCCAATGCTAGCTCTATCTCAGAAAGGTAACATGCCGTCTATGTGACCAAGGGAGATTTCTCTGCGACTACATTCAAATTTTTCAGACAACTGGTGGCCTTAATTCATTCATCACTGTTTGGAGCCCAAAAGTGCCAGGCTTATTCTACACCTTCGCTGTCTTCCAGTTGGAAGTGGAACTACTTTCTTTAGAAGGAGGTAGACATGAAACCCATTCATGATCAAATAGAATGGGCAATTTATCAGGATTGTGTTTCACCTCTTTTCAGAAGAAATCATTTCTGAGCTATATCTAGTGGAAAAATAATTCATTAGAAGTAGACCGTTCCAGCAGTAGTCCTAAACAAACATTTTACTGTGGTTATAGTAAATGCTACTTCATTTGGAGGATTCTGCAGACAGGAAATTTAAGACACCTTTAAAAGACTCTTTACCCTTGCAGGTCCAGCCCTGCAACCAGCTATTGCTGCAATTTCTGTTTGTCAAATCACAGCTAATTGAACTAGAACAATGAACACAGCAGGATGATGTCTTTCAGCACCAAACTCTGGTAGAACACTTATAAACTCTGTTCTCATCCTTACTTTTCTGTGTTTATGTCCTAGAACAAGTCATGACACAAATTTCCAGGATCGCGATTCCAGAATCTCATGGCTGAAATCCCGGTCAGTTGAAGCTGCCTGTAAAAGTTGCCTCACTTGTATGCCCTTTGAAGGAGAACATCTTTTTGGCGAGGCACATGACAAATTCATCAAAGATGTTACAGGAGAAAAAGGTCCTTCATCAGCAGAAGGCTCTGAAAACCCTGTTTTCAAGGGCTTCTACATATTCAAAATGTATAGCACCACACTGCTGTCCTTGGGCTCCATCTTCAAAGCCAACATTCTGCACAAGAATTGGAACGCAAAACCCACCAATTCTATTGCAAAGCCCTCTCCACAATGATGGGCTTGCCCTCACTTCTTAGAGTGGGGGGAGGGGCGTCTGTTGCAAGTTGCATTCCGCTGGTTTGTAGACATCCCGGGCCTATAAGTTCAATCAGTGGTTTTGAAGGGGTACCAGGGACATTTAGATTTACAAACTGCTCTGAACAATCTCTTGTCCCAGGGAGTGGTTGTTCCAGTATGGAGGACTAATAAAACCTCTTCACAGTACCAAACTCAAAGTACTTTTGAGTTCACAAGTCTTGCATGGAATCCTCATGGCCAGTTATTGCCTCTCAGAGACCAGGGTAATACTTGGCATCAGTACACATACAAGAAGCCTACCTCCATATGCGCATTTAGCCACCTCATAAGCCTTTTCTTTGCTTTCTGGTGGGAGACAAACCCTTCCAGTTTGTTGCAGTTCTGTTTGGCCTATCCTCTCACCCAGAGTATACCTTGTATCTGGAATATCTAGGCCTCCTCCTAGACACAGCTCAGGTAAAGGTTTTCCTTCCAAACCACCTTCATGGAACATGATAACAACAGATGCAAGGCTCGCAGCCTTGGGAGGAATGTTTCAATCTCTCAGTTAAGGGAACCTAGTCAACCAGGGAATTGGCTCTGCACCACTGTCCCTCTCCCCCGTCTTCAGAAACACCCAATCTGGATGCAGACAATGCCACATCAGCTGCCTATATCAGGGAGAACCAAAAGTCAGGCAGCTTTTAAGAAACTCTTTATCATTTCCATGATGGAAAAGCAATCTCTGTTCTTCACATTACAGGAGTGGACAACTGGAATGCGGAGTTCCTCAGTTGTCATTGCCTGCACCAAGGGGAATGGTCTTTCCATCCCGACAGCTTCAACCTTCAGGCCTCATGCACACGGGATGTTAAAATAACGTTATGAAAACACCAGTAGCTTTGCAGTGATTTTTTTGAAACTTTTTTCAGCTTTTTTCAACGTTTTTGCAATAGCGTTTTTTAGCGTTTTTTCGCATTAGCGTTTTTTAGCTTTTTTTTTTTTTTTTTTTCAATGGATCAAAACATTAAAAATGTTGGTGAGCGATGTTTTTGAGCGTTTATCAGCGTTAGAGTGTTTTTACAGTTGAAAAACGTCTCTCAGAACCCACTGGTCCTGGGTTTTTTTTACAGCTTAAAAACGCCTATGCCATTTGCAGCTCAAAAACGCCTAGGTGGGCATGAAGCCATAGACTAACATAGACAGGCGTTTTTAAGCTGCAAAAAACGCTCAAAAAAGCGGCTGTAAAAACGTCCGTGTGCATGAGGCCTTAATGTCAGAAATGGAGGACACCAGAAGTGAACATCTTGCCCTCTAGGTTCAACAAGTTACCCCTGTTTTTTTACTAAGGCCGATGATCCTCTAGCAGTGCTCTGATAATCCCATAGATTAAGGCTGGCCATATATTATACAATTTTCTTGTACAATTTTTCTTAGAAAATAAAATAGGAGGTCAAACCTAAACACTTTCAATTTGTATGCAATCCGGCGGGCTCTTGCACTACATAGTTGAAGGTACATCTAAAGGAAATTAAATAAGAAAGTTGTATAATGTATGGCCAGCTTCAGTTCAGGCCAATATATGCCTTCCCTCCAGTGTCTGAATAAACATTATATGCCTAAGACTACAGACTAAGATCCTGTGTCCTGTAATGTATAGCATTTTTGTACTCATCATAAAGTCTATTAGAGTCCATTAAGGAACACTGGTCCCACCATCTCTATATATTTATGACCATGCACTTATTAGTGTTATGCTATAAAAGATGAGGTATGCTAGTATTAGGAGGGGTTATCCTGGACTGACCTACAGTTTTGCGTTTTTTTTTTTTTTATCTGCCATTGTCTAATCCTCCTTTAAGCAGCAGTATCCTCTAACGCTTTAGGAGGTCCAGTCCAAAAAAAAAAATTTTTAAGTCTCTACAGTGGAAGTTACAGCCATACCTTAATTTTTCAAAAAAAAAAAAAAATACACAGAAAAATCTGCATTACACTTAAAACTTTAAAGCAGACAATCACTATCGATAATCTGCCTGTTAATGATATATTTTCATATCAAGTTCACTAAAAACAACATGAATTTTTATCCTTAGGTTTAAGATAAAAACGCACTTACATTCCAAGGTGTTCATCTGAGAAACTACATGCTTTTGCATGCCTATTTTGCTTATTCAAAGGCTTGGCAATTACTAATGTTTTTTTTAATTACAAAGGAGTGATTAACACTTTTGTCTGAGTGTCATCGCTGAAGTTTTTCATAGGTCAAGGTACATGCCTAGAAACCGGTAGTAAAAATACTACTAACAAACCACATCAATCAAATACATTTTGGCTGCGCGGCAACAAAATAGATACTACTTATGCACAGTAACAGCTCAATAAATCAGCTGCTAGCAGCATTAATCATATTTTAAAGCAGAGATGAATCAGAAACAGTCCATCTTTTTTAGTTATGCAGTCACAGGCAAATTATTAGTAACCCTCTAAAATTTCCCACAGAATCACAATTAAGACCCCTTTCATGTCATCAGCCGTCAGCAGTTCCATCACAAAAACTGATGAAAAAAAAAATAAATAAGTATGAAAACTGAATCATTTTACATCAGTTTATACATGGGTCTTCAGTTTTTTCAGGTCTTCAGCTTATATTAGTATACATAGGCTTTTTTTTTTTTAACCTGTCCATTTTTTTTATTGTTGAAAAAAATATTCATGGGTGACAAGAGTATAAACAAAAATTTTTTTTTGCCTAAAAACGGACAGAACAGAACTAAATGTATGACAACCATTTATGTCCCTGTAGGGATCTGCTGCCCTCTACTGTCTGTATTTGTAAATGCCTGGGCCGTGATTTATTATGTATGCACTTCCTATCTCTGGATTGTTGGGTTGAAAACCCCAGGATGAAGTGGAAAAATTCTCTTCATGGGGGCTAAGAATATGCATGCATCATACATACTAGGGGGGGGTACAACTGGGGGAATCCATAGTGGAGAAGGATCTGGGAGTTTTGATAGATCATAAGCTCAATAATAACATGCAATGCCAAGCTGCGGTTTCCAAAGCGAGCAAAGTCCTTTCTTGTATTAAGAGGTATGGACGAGAGAGAGGGAGAGAATGAATTTGCCCCTGTACAAATCATTAATAAGACCTCATCTGGAGTATGCAGTTCAGTTTTGGGCACCAGTTCTCAAAAAGGATAAAATCGGGGAACTGGAGAAAGTGCAGAGAATGGCAACCAAACTAATAAGAGGCATGGGGGAGCTCAGCTATGAGGAAAGATTAGAGGAACTGAATTTATTCTCTCTTGAGAGGAGGAGATTAGGGGAGAGATGATCAACATGTACAAATATATAAGGGGTCCATATAGTGAACTTTATGTTGTTATTCACTTTATGGTCAACCCAGAGGACAAGGGTACTCTTTACGCCTAGAGGAAAAGAGATTTCATCTCCAAATACGGAAAGGTTTCTTCACAGTAAGAGCTGTGAAAATGTGGAATAGACTCCCTCCAGAGGTGGTTCTGGCCAGCTCAGTAGATTGCTTTAAGAAAGGCCTGGATTATTTCCTAAATGCACACAATATAACTGGGTACTAACATTTATAGGTAAAGTTGATCCAGGGAAAATTAGATTGCCTCTTGGGGGTCAGGAAGGAGTTTTTTTTCCCTGCTGTAGCTAATTGGATCATGCTTAGCTGGGTTTTTTTGCCTTCCTCTGGATCAACGGTGGGTATAGGATTGGGTATATGGGATTGTTTGATATTATTATTTATTTATTTTTTATGGTTGAACTAGATGGACTTGTGTCTTTTTTCAACCTCACTATGTAACTATGTTCATGGAAAAGCTGCTGCTAAACACACACCAGAAGGGATTAATAGGCAAGAATACAGTATCTCACAAAAGTGAGTACACCCCCCATTTTTGTAAATATTTTATTATATCTTTTCATGTGACAACACTGAAGTAATTACACTTTGCTACAATGTAGTGAGTGTACAGCTTGTATAACAGTGTACATTTGTTGTCCCCTCAAAACAACAACACACAGCCATTAATGTCCGCTGACAACAAAAGTGAGTACACCCTAAGTGAAAATGTCCAAATTGGGCCCAATTTGCAATTTTCCCTCCCTGGTGTCAGGTGATTCATTAGTGTTACAAGGTCTCAGGTGTGAATGGGGAGCAGGTGTGTTAGATTTGGTGTTATCGCTCTCACTCTCTCATACTGGTCACTGGAAGTTCAACGTGGCACCTCATGGCAAAGAACTCTCTGAGGATCTGAAAAAAAAAAAAAGAATTGTTGCTGTACATAAAGATGGCCTAGGCTATAGGAAGATTGCCAAGACCCGGAAACTGAGCTGCAGCACGGTGGCCAAGACCATACATCGGTTTAACAGGACAGGTTAAACTCAGAACAGGCCTTGCCATGGTAAACCAAAGAAGTTGAGTGCACGTGCTCAGCGCCATACCCAGAGGTTGTCTTTGGGAAATTGACGTATGAGCGCTGCCAGCATTGCTGGATAGGTTGAAGGGGTGGGGGGGGGTCGGCCCGTCAGTGCTCAGGCCATATGTCACAAACTGCATCAGATTGGTCTGCATGGCTGTTATCTCAGAAGGAAGCCCCTTCTAAAGACGATGCACAAAAAAGCCTGTAAATGGTTTGCTGAAGGACAAGGGCATGAATTACTGGAACCATGTCCTGTGGTCTGACCAAGATAAACTTCTTTGGTTTAGATGGTGTCACGCGTGTGTGATAGCAACCAGGTGAGGAGTACAAAGACAAGTGTGTCTTGTCTACAGTCAAGCATGGTGGTGGTAGTAGTGTCATGGTCTGGGGCTGCATGAGTGCTGCCGGCACTGGGGAGCTACAGTTCATTGAGGGAACCATGAATGCCAACATGTACTGTGACATGCTGAAGCAGAGAATGATCCCCTCCCTTCGGAGACTGGGCCACAGGGCAGTATTTCGACACGATAACCCAAACACTTCTCCAAGACAACCACTGTCTTGCTAAAGAAGCTGAGGGCAAAGGTGATGGACTGGCCAAGCATGTCTCCAGACCTAAACCCTACTGAGCATCTGTGGGGCATCCTCAAATGGAAGGTGGAGGAGCGCAAGGTCACTAACATCCACCAGCTCCGTGATGTCATCATGGAGGAGTGGAAAAGGACTCCAGTGGCAACCTGTGAAACTCTGGTGAACTCCATGCCCAAGAGGGTTAATGCAGTGCTGGGAAATAATCGTGGCCACACAAAATATTGACACTTTGGGCCCAATTTGAATATTTTCTCCTAGGGCTGTACTCACTTTTACAGAATAATGTACAAGTGAATGTGAAAGATGACATCACTAAGGGAGGAGGTGGAATCCTTATGGGTAGAGCTCCAAAGGGATGAAGCTAAGGGGGAAATAATACTGAGGGTATGCTATAAGCCCCCTAACCTGAGGGAGGAAGGGGAGACAGATCTCCTATCACAATTTAGATTAGCAGCAAGGATGGGAAGTGTTATCATAATGGGGGATTTTAATTATCCAGACATAGACTGGACGGAGGGAACCGCGCATTCATCTAAGGCTCGCCAGTTCCTAAATGTCTTGCAGGACAATTTCATGGGTCAGATGGTAGATGCACCAACTAGAAATAAAGCGTTACTGGATCTACTGATTGCCAACAATACAGACCTGATCACGGATGTGGAAATAAGGGGCAATTCAGGTAACAGTGCTCACAGGTCAATTGGCTTCAATAAAAAAAAAAAAAAAAAATCACACAAATAGGAAACATATGGGGAATACAAAGACACTGAATTTCAAAAGAGCCAACTTCCCTAAACTACAAACCTTGCTAGAAGGCATAAATTGGGATAAAATCTTAGGAACAAATAACACAGAGGAGAGATGGGTTTGCTTTAAGAGCATATTAAAAAAGGGCATTAGCCAATGCATCCCATTGGGTAATACATTTTAAAGAGCGAACAAAAGTCGAATGTAAAAATGCATATAAAAGCAAAGGAGAAGGCCTTCAAAAATACAAGGTTGAGGGATCATCATCAGCAAGAAACTCTTTAAGTATGTAAACAGTAAAAAAGGAAGGACAGACCATATTGGTCCCATAAAGAATGAGGAAGGACATCTGATTACAAAGGATGGGGAGATGGCAAAGGTATTGACATTATTCTTCTCCTCAGTCTTCACAAGGGAATCAGGGGGCTTCAGTAACCAAAACTGCAGTGTTTATCCTCATGACACATCACATCACAAACCTCCATGGTTAACAGAGGACAGAATTAAAATTAGACCTGGGAAACTTAACATTAATAAATCTCCGGGATCAGATGGCTTGCACCCGAGGGTACTTAGGGAACTCAGTCAAGTAATTTCCAGACCATTGCTCTTAATTTTTACTGACGGTCAACGTAGCACCAATATTTAAAAAGGGCCCAAAATACATCTCTGGGAATTACAGACCAGTTAGCCTAACATCAATAGTATGTAAACTCTTGGAGAGGATGATAAGGGTCTATATACAAGATTTTAGTAATGAGAACAATGCCAAGGTGCTGCTAACAAAGCAGAATATTGGCATGCATTAAAAAGGGGTTTAATTCCAGAGATAAAATGATAATTCTTCCGCCCTAAAGACTCTGTTCCGGCCGTACCTAGAGCATGCTGTCCAGTTCTGGGCACCGGTCCTCTAGAAGGATGTACTGGAAATGGAGCGAGTACAAAGAAGGGCAACAAAGCTAATAAAGGGTCTGGAGGATATTAGTTATGAGGAAAGGTTGCGAGCACTGGACTTATTCTCTCTGGAGAAGAGATGCTTGGGAGGGGATATGATTTCAATATACAAATACCGTACTGGTGACCCCACAATAGGGATAAAACTTTTTCGCAGAAGGGAGTTTAACAAGACTCGTGGCCACTCATTAAAATTAGAAGAAAAGAGGTTTAACCTTAAACTATGTAGAGGGTTCTTTGCTGTAAGTGCGGCAAGGATGTGGAATTCCTTTCCACTGGCGGTGGTCTCAGCGGGGAGCATTGATAGTTTCAAAAAACTATTAGATAAACACCTGAACGACCACAAAATACAGGGATATACAATGTAATACTGACATATAATCACACATATAGGTTGGACTTGATGGGCTTGTGCCTTTTTTCAACCTCACCTACTATGCAAATATGTAACTTTTGTTGCCAGCGGTTTAGACATTAATGGCTGTGTGTTGAGTTATTTTGAGGGGACAGCAAATTTACACTGTTATACAAGATGTACACTCACTACTTTACATTGTAGCAAAGTGTCATTTCTTCAGTGTTGTCACATGAAAAGATGTAATAAAATATTTACAAAATGTGAGGGGTGTACTCACTTTAGTGAGATACTATATATGCAGCTCCTGTTATTTCAGTTAACCCTGTCCCTTCTGGTCTGGTATTCGATTGCCAATTTTAGCTCAGGGCTCAGTAATCAACTTAGACTAGAGCCAGGTTAGGCATCTGCTGGCCACTTCTGGTAGTTAGAGGCCCGGTGGCATGACAGATCATCCCCAGGGGCCCCTGCAATTGGACTGCAACCTTCAGCTGGAGATATCTCTATTATTAAAGTATAGCTAAAATTAGAGCCCCTGTCAGTTGTTACCACTGTCTGTACCCCGGTTAAGGAGATTCACCTTTTTTATTTAGCCTGTTTACCATTATCATTGAAAGTGAAAGTAAAATAAAATTCCAATTTTGCGTTGTCCCCAGAAAAGTAATAATAGTGGGGAAACCTTCCAATGAGGGACACTAGTTCTCGTGATCTGGGGTTCCCAAGGAATTCCTTTAATTTGCAGGGATTTCCTCTCACTTCCTGTTTGGCTATGGGTCAGTAATCGGACACAGGGGGCAAGTATATACGTGCACAATTCTACCAGGACTCTTGTTGGCCCCCTTGCTGATAGTACCTGTTTGTACATTGGATGTAAGTACTATTGGTAATCTTTTCTTATATAAAGATTGTATTTTCATACTGATGTGCATCTATATACGTATGATTGTTATATGCTGGTTGCAGTAGGTCCTCTGCTCCCAATTACTTTGATTAGATTGAAAGATAATCCAAATGGTGGAGAAAGAACCAAGGAAAACTTCAAAACAGATCCTGTCTGACTTCAAAATAAAAGTGCAACATCAAAATATCCATCACTGTCTAAATGAAAGACCCCACTTCAGAAAGACAGACTCAAAAAAGGTAGAATGAAGTTTATTAAAATAAATGTTGACATGTTCTCAATCGTTATGGGAAAATGTATTTTTGGACAGGCAAATCAAAATAAGACCCTTTTTGGAAAGTCACAGCAACTTTATGTTCACGGAAGAAAAAAACAATGCTTTTAGGGCACCATCCCTACTGTGAAACATGGTGGAGGCTTTATAATCTTTTGAAGTTGCTTTCCTGCCTCTGGCACCTGGAGCCTTGAACCTGTGCAGAGCACTAAAATATCAGGAGATTATCGCTGCATTTTGGGGCAAAACATCATGTACACTGTTGGAACGTTCTGTCCCAGTAGCAGGACATGTGTCCTCCACAAAGATAATAAACTAATCATAAGTCTTAAAAAAACAAGAATGGTTAAAAAGTAAACATTGTGCTGTTCTGAAGTGGCTTGCTATTTGAATCCAATAGAACATGGAAAGAGCTGAAACTCCCAGTTGGGAGAAGGAACCCATTAAAAGCTAAAGTAGGCCATAGACGAACCATGTATGGGCAGGCTTATTGTACCCAAGTCGATCCATCGATTGACTTGGGTACAACCAGCATGTTGGATTTTTCATGCGATTATTGCCAGCAGCTATAGCCGCTAGAAATAACCACTGTGTGTTTGTGTGCTGGGACGACTTCTCCCCCCCCCCGGAGAACACAATAGCTCCACTCGAGGGATTCCCCCATCAACACTGTGTTGGAGGAATTGAGCGACTTTCTTTCCTGCACCGAAAGAAAATTGTATCATCCATGGTTGGCTTAAGTACCTTTTCAAGAAAATAGCTTATTCAATCAAGATGCCCTAGTAGATACTACAAAACTGTGCAGCCATGTAAAATGTTCATTGATTTTATTGTCACACCTGTAGGCACTTTTGCAACCCCCCATCCCACAGAAGCCTGGACAGGGAAATGCCACTTTGTAGCTAGGATGCGAAAATGGTTAGTTTTGGCTCCTGCAATGCTGAAAGCGAGTACCTAATGGTTTTCACATCCTAGCAACAACGCAGTATGTAGGAATTGTTAACTGGAAGTTTTTCGACCAGGCTTCTGGGAAGGCCTAAATGGCCTACAGGCATTGCAGTAAAATTATTAAACATTTGACATGGCTGCACAGTTTTTATTACCTTCTAAGTACCCAAGACTGCATAGACTATTATTTGGAAAAGGTGTAATTAGCCTTTAAACCTGAGACAACTGGAGCAGTTTTCTTGGGGGAACACAATGGGGGTTATTTACTAAAGGAAAATCCACTTTGCACTGCAAGTGCACTTGAAAGTAAAGTCAATGTAAATCCGAGGGGGACATGCAAGGAAAATAAAAAACAGCATATTAGCTTGCACATGATTGGATGATAAAATCAGCAGAGCTTCCACTCATTTCAGATCTACCGCTAATGCCACGTACACACAAGCGGACTTTACGGCAGACTTTTTCCTGCGGGCTTTACGAATGAACGGACTTGCCTACACACGATCAACCAAAGTCCGACGGATTCGTACGCGATGACGTAAGACCGGACTAAAACAAGGAAGTTCATAGCCAGTAGCCAATAGCTGCCCTAGGTTCTGTTTTTGTCCGTCGGACTAGCATACAGACGAGCGGACTTTTCGACCGGACTCGAGTCCATCGGACAGATTTGAAACATGTTTCATTTCTAGGTCCGTCAAACTTTTGAGAAAAAAAAAGTCAGCTGGAGCCCACACACGATCGAATTGTCCGACGGACTCAGGTTCGCCGGACCAAGTATGCTGTAAAGTCCGGTCCTGTGTACGCGGCATTAGATTTAGAGCGACTGCACTTCAAGTGCACTTTTTAGTGCCTTTCATAAATAACCCCCATTTGTCAGGTAAGTAGTGTGGAAGTCTTATTCAGTGCTACAGAAAAGGCTTGAATGCAGTTTTTGTCTCAAAAGGGTGTGTTATTAGGGATACCAATAATTCTGTCCATGCCATTTTCATTTATTTAATCATTAATAAGAATACGTTAAAGTGAAACTCCAGGAATTACAGTCCTTTTTAAAATATGTTGATCTAAAAGGGCGTATGCCACCTTCCAGACTCTCTTTTATTTAATAGTAACATTTTTTAAATGAGCATGGGGTGTACACCTATCACTATTCTCCCGTCGCTCTTACAATTGCGCTGTTTGCCCCTCCTTTCTGCTGTCCATTCAGAAAACTTTATACTTTGAGAATGGGTTCACACAATACACAGCCTTCCATGACTGTGAATGAGAGGAGGGGTAGACAAAGCAGCTGCAGGATCAGAGACCTGAAAGTCTAGTTCCAGAGTACCAGAAGTATAGGGATCGATCGATGTTCTCCCAGTGCTCAGTAAAAGTGTAATTGTAGGGAAGTATAAAGTAAACAAAAGAGAAAGGTGTACAAGGCATACACTGTGTTGGACTTAACTCGTTATAAACCAGCATATTTTTTAAAAGACTGCAATAAACTCAAAAGCAAAAACAGTGAGGCTCAATTACTAAAGGAGAGTTGAGTTCACTGAAATTGAGCGAATATTCATTTCAAATTTTCAATCAAGTGAAAAGGAAATTCCTGTTCACTTTAAATACCAAATCTTTGCAGATAAAATAAGTATATACTGTAAATAGGAATTTTTACATGATTAGACATTTAGTGATAATGATCTAAATTTATTTTATTTTGTGTGGATTATCAAATCAGTCTCAAAGTGTTTGCTCTATAGACTATGGAATAAAAAAAAATTGAGGGGTCCCAATACTTTTGGTTGTGACTGGATCCTTACGGTCCCATAGAAATCCCAACAAAGAATTGTATATGGAATTAGCAATATAATTACAATGTACATTTTTACATTTTCCCAACAACTAAACTTCCAACACTCACCATTCAAGAAAGTCTCAAGGCTGAATAGTTTGATTCTCTTCTCCCTTTCTATAGGGTTGGGTCCACCTACATTAGGGGCACATGGCCCCGACCAGAAGACTTTGCACTGACACAAGCGAATGGCGTATATATCCTGGCCTTGTAGGCAAAGGATCAGCCCCCGGTCCATTACATCCAGAAGATGGTTAGTGTAGAACTTCTGTTTCTCATTACTAATCTCATCTGTTCCAGGAAATCGAACTTGTTCCAGTGTAGTTGGGCCAAACAGCTCCACTTGCTCTGGGGTTGGCGCAAGGTTACTATAGAAAAGTCGGCAGCCATGAGGGTTACTAACAGTCAACATCCCAACTTGCTTCCCTCTATATAGAAACTTTATTTCCAGGTCAGTCACTGCAACAGAAACAATAGTAAGGAAAAAAGTAATACAAAACATATCTGTGTTTATTGTATAGCTGTACAGTCATTGTTGATGGAAAAAGAACAGGGATGCATAAAAATAGAAATAAGTGAAGCATCACCACTCTGTAAGCTGCTTGTAAAGCCAGCCATAGACAGTGCTATTTTCTTTCCTGCAACCAAGGGTTGCTCAATTCCCCCATCAACACGGTCAGTGCTAATGGGGGAAATCCCTCCCGTGGAGCCATTGTGTTCACCCGCCGTTCTCTTGGAGATAACACTCTGGGGTTGGTTTACTAAAACTGGAGGGTGCAAAATCTGGTGCGGCTGTGCATGGTAGCCAATCAGCTTCTAAGTTCAGCTGTTCAATTAAGCTTTGACAAAAAAACCTGGAAGCCGAATGGTTTCTATACAGACAAACAACAGATTTTGCACTCTCCAGTTTTCGTAAATCAACTCCACACAGTGATTGCTGCTAGCGGCTATAGCCACTGGAAATAATGCCATGAAAAATCAGAAAGGCTGATTGTACCCAAGTTTATGAATCAATCAACTTGGGTCCAATCAGCCTGCCCATACTTGGTTCAAATCTCAGGCCGTCTATGGCCAGCGTAAGGCTATTCCTGTCATTTTAGCTGAACATACAGACATAGTCAATTGTCCTATAGAAGGAGGATGATGTCTTTGAGTGACAACCTGAAGCCGGAAGAATGAGATACAAAGTTATATGACAAATCAGTCAGCCTTGTTATAATTGTTCAGATCAATTTTTCACACGAAAACAAGACTTCATCTGGTTGAGGTGGAGATTGTGACACCATCCGCACCCCTTTCCACTTCAGCAAATCTGAAGAAACCTTGGATTCATAGGCTTTAGGGTATGCTGAAGTGGCCTTACAATATTTCAATGCTATCATGTCTTTTAGCCTGCTTTAAATGCATTGCAGCTTAATAAATAATGGCCAGTATAGACGGACTTCTGCTGTACTTACATGGCAGCATCTGTGGACTAATAAGTAAGCCTGGAATCCCCTGCTCAACAGGTGTAGGCATTACTCCTGGTATAGGAAGCTCTGCATTCTGTGTGGTCTCCAGACCTGTTGGGGCAACCAGCTCTGGATGGGACATTACTACAGGTTGTGGTGACAGCTCCACACCAGGGTAGGTTACAGGAGATGCTGAGGGCACAGAATCAGCTATTGCAAGGTTGGACTGTATAAGATTTGTACAGGGATTAAACACAGGTTCAGTCTTGGGCCAGGTATAAGGAGGAGGTGCATCTGAAAACAAAATTTCACAGAACAGATGTTAGAGAAAAAAATACAAATATCTAACCAATCATATATCAGGATGGTACTGCTATTTTCTATTTTCTTTGTGGACTTAGCCTTTACAATCTGCCATTCCAAATGTGCTAAAAATATGATAAATGTAGAAGATCTCTCTTTTTTTCGCGCTCTCTCGATCTCTAGATCGATCTATCTATATAGTCCCACCTATGTTGTATTTTTCTGATACTGCATTGAACTGCATTAGGTTATTCATGTTCTAATGTATACTGACATCTATCAGTAGTTCAGCACAACTACAACTTGCTTATTTTCTGGATTTGGTATCCCCCTCTGTTCTTCTCTCTTGTTTAGTGCTAGTTAGTTCAGTCCTAGCTAAACTCCATGTTCTCTCAGTCAGCATTAGTCATTGCTGGGATAAGGTATACATCAAAAGACTAGAAACACATCTTTACTGCACATCAAA
The DNA here is from genome assembly GCF_042186555.1 of Aquarana catesbeiana. Lineage (NCBI taxonomy): Eukaryota > Metazoa > Chordata > Amphibia > Anura > Ranidae > Aquarana > Aquarana catesbeiana. The sequence continues at coordinate 140,129,233 of NC_133326.1, forward strand.
AGACTGAAAACACATTTTTTTTTACTGTAAGTAAGATCCTTCGCGCTATCAAAGTGAATATATGCTAATCTGATAAGTTGCAGCTAGATCTAAAGTGTATGAATGCACTTAAATGGTATAAAGCAAATAATGATCGGCGCAGCTTGATGAATATTTCATATATATCATCAAGCTGCGCTGATCATTATTTGCTTTATTCTCTTTACTGTGCTTATCTGAAGTAAAATTGTATTGGATTCAACTTCTTTAACTTAATGACGAGTTATGCTACTGGTGGATGCTGCAAGTGCCCACAAAAGACAGGGTCTAAGGAGGTATGTCATTGCATATATTGACATTTGAAACAGAAAAAAATATATACACTCACCTGTCACTTTATTAGGTACACTTGGTTATTTGCTTGGTAACACAAATTGCTAAATCAGCCTATCGCATGACAGCAACTCAACTGGTCATTAGCCTAGGCTTATGACATCATGCACAGCTCTCTCTCTCACTCTGGTGAGAGTTTGCCAGGAAGGGAGGGGGATGAGTCATAAGAGGGCCAATGAGAGCGGCAGAGCTGGGAGGTGTGCATCTGTGTCTGTAAATCCAGGAAGTGAACAGGGAGCAGCTTCAGCTGCCCACAGTTCAAATGGATGCAGCCAGACTCAGTGGAGGGAGATTTCTGCAGCATATTTGGCAAGTACAGAAGCATAGTATATATATAAAAAAATATGCAAAGTGGTTGGAGGGAAGCTTCAGAATGGCAAAGATGTTTATTACAAATTATGTGAGCAGACTGCAGTTCTTCTTTAAGTGACTTTGAACATGACATGGTTGCTGGTGCCAGATGGGCTGATCTGAGCATTTTAAAAACTGCTGATCTACTGGGATTTTCATGCACAACCATCTCTAGGGTTTACAGAAAATGGTCAGAAAAAGAGAAAATATCCAGTGAGCGGCAGTTGTGTGGATGAAAATGCCTTGCTAATGTCAGAGGAGAATGGGCATACTGGTGCCACTCCTGTCAGCTAAGAACAGGAAACTAAGACTACAATTTGCATAGGCTCACCAAAATTGGACAATAGAAGATTGGAAAAATGTTGCCTGGTCTGATGAGTCTCGATTTCAGCTGCGACATTCAGATGGTAGGGTCAGAATTTGGCGTAAGCAACATAAAAGCATGGATCCACCCTGCCTTGTATCAATGGTTCAGGCTGGTGGTGGTGGTGTAATGGTGTGGGGGATATTTTCTTGGCACGCTTTGAGCCCCTTAGTACCAATTAAGCCTCATTTAACCCTTTCGTTGCCAGATCTTTTTTTTTGCGCACATTTAAAAAAATTATTTTAGACCTGAAGATTAGACAAAATCCACAAACATTATATATTTTCTGAAAGAAGACACCCTAGAGAATAAAATAGTGGTAGTTCCAATTTTATAAGTCACATGATATTACCATGAAGGTAATTTTAGGTCAAAACAAATACAATAAATTACCCAAATTTTTAGTAAAATATAAAATACAAGGTTACGCCGAGTAAATAGATGCCCAACATGCCAAACCTTAAATTTTTATGCGCCCGTGAAATGGCATCAAAATTCAGGGCCCTATATTATTTGGGGTGGGGGGTGGGGGGGGGGGATTTTATGTGCTTGGGTGTAACAATTTTTTTGCAAAAAAAAAAAAACACACAACATTTCTTTTTACTTAACTCCCCCCCCCACCCCCCATCACATAGGGGGACAAACAGTCCCCTAGTCCCCTATGTGATGTTTTTTTGGTGACAGGTTCTCTTTATTGAGATATGCACCCCCACGTCTCCCTCGTACTCCACTGAATGTTTTCTAATGCAGATCGCATTGCAAAACATGATTTCCCGGCTGAGCTAACTGGGGGACACTGAGAGCTTGACCCAGAAGTGACATTGATTTCCGGGTCACAAGAAGAAGGGGAGGAGAGCGGATGTGTGTCCGCTCTTCTCCTTCCCCTCCAGCTGCCGTCACCTTCCATGGCGCTCCCAGGCCTGCAGATAGGCAAGCGGAGCCTGGTAAGCATGGCGGGGTGGGAGCGCCAGTACTGAGGGTGTGTGAGAGCAATTGGGCGGCAGCACCACCTCCCAAATGCTCTCCTGCCTGTCAGTTTCACACACAATCCCGGTGGCTGCAGCCACCGGATTGTGTGCAATACCCGCCTCTGTCAGGTCCGATCGATGTATGGACCTGGCAGCGAAAGGGTTAAATGCCACGGCCTACCTGAGTATTGTTGCTGACCATGTCCATCCCTTTATGACTAGTGTACCTTCTGATGGCTACTTCCAGCAGGATATGTCATAAAGCTCAAATCATCTCACCACTGGTTTCTTGAACATGACAATGAGTTCACTGTACTCCAATGGCCTCCACAGTCACCAGATCTCAATCCAATAGAGCACCTTTGGGATGTGGTGGAACGGGAGATTCGCATCATGGATGTGCAGCTGACAAATCTGCAGCAACTGCGTGATGCTATCATGTCAATATGGACCAAAATCTCTGAGGAATGTTTCCAATACCTTCTTGAATCTATGCCACAAAGAATTAAGGCAGTTCTGAAGGCAAAAGGGGGGTCCAACCCGGTACTAGCAAGGTGTACCTAATAAAGTGGCCGGTGAGTGTATATACACAATACCATCAAAAGACCAGGAAGAGTATATACTCACCTTGAATTTCAAGCATTGGGAACATGTGGCTGATCTGCAGAGAAAATATATAGTTATAAATAACATTCATAGTAACCCCCATGTCTTAGGTGTCAAAATAAAATATGGTTAATTAATATCATAAGGTTCTAAACTGAAAAATGCCAGAAACCCCGTATACACCCAATAACAAATCAATGGTATTGCTCAATGCTGATGTAGAGACCGTGCCTTAAGCAAAAAAGTGTTACTACTTGTAGTTTAATTCTACGTGAGACTTGTATAGCTAGGCTGTTTACATTTCTGTGCTCTGCAGGTGTTCATAAACTATGGATATTAATTACGTCTGTCTTCTACTCTTGTGGAAGCTTCAGTAGTCAGAGTATAAAAAGTCAACTGAGTCATAAATATGTATCCAGCTAATCACTAAAACAAAGAACTTCTAACACAGCTACTGCTGGGCAGGGCCCAAGGGGGAAAGAACACTGCGCCAAACATTTTTCACCTTTCTTCGGCTCGTACCACCGTAAAGGAGGCGGACTGCAAATCCAGAAACATTTTCTAAATCTTCTAGAATATTGTTAAGAGTGTATGGGTAACTTTCTGCACCTAAAGGACTGTTGTCAGATTTTCGTATCGTGTGTACACAAGTCCATCACACAAAAGTTCAAAGTACAGACGGAGACAGAAGTACAGTTAAATCACTTGTTTAATAATAACATTTAAAAGGCCCAGGGTACACATAAAATCCAGTGCTTCAAAAATAGTAAGTTCCTCTGAAGGACAGAGAGGTCAGGTCCTTGAAAGGGAAGGAGAGGGGGAATGCTGAGGGGTACCAGGTACCACAAGGGGTTCAACAGTATCCAAGAATGCAGAATTTTCCTGAAGAAATGTGTGTAAATTTGGATGGTGTACAACTCCTGAAGCCAAGTCCCCACATGAACAAAGTATTACAGGGTGCTTGCAACTCAGGATAACCTGTTAAGATGATGAAGTCAAGCTGAAGGAGATAAAGTAGCACAAGAAAAAAATATTGGAGGCAGCTGAAGGAGATGCCAAGCACAAGGGGATAGCATGTGGGCTAATGGAATATCCTGAGCACCAAAATGCCAAGGAGGCAAACTTCTTAAGGACTGTCCAGATGTACAAGGGAGGAGGCCAAGGCCGTGAGGTTACTGCACTGCCATTGACCATCAATTCCCTTTGGAAATGTCGGGGGTCGCACTTAAGGCCCTTTATAATTTTCATGTTTACTACCACTGCCTAGCCGATTGCACACAACACCAAATATGCAATCAGTTTGGTAGTATTTTTTTGTATACAGTAATTGCTACTGTAAGTCCAGCATCAGTGATGTCTGGCCGCTCTCCACACTATGTTAGTATAATAAAGCATGCTTACTTCTTTCTCATCATCGCTTATAGGTTCATCAGGCAAGGCCTCCACAGGTAAAGAATCTAAAATACAACACAAACAGAAATAGGGCTTCAAACATTATACAGGCCTTGGCAACTCACTTATTTAAATTGCATTATAATTAGAATTGAATTAATTTGTAAATAAACATGACCTTTTGTAAGAATAAATTGCTATACAATGTCAGGCAGAACGTAAAAATCTAATATAATGTAAAGTATTACATAGTTATGTTATTCTAGACATACAAATATGATGGAGTACACCACTAAAATAAGGAAAGACTATACTTATCCTTAGCTACATACCGAAATCTGATATAACAAAAAAATAAATAAATTGTGAAATGAAAACCAGCATATCCAAAATGGCGATAAAGATAGAGTGATGTATATACCATACTCAAAGAATTGAAATTAAAACAAAAAAGAATCATACAGACAAGAATGCAGTGCAAATATAAAATGTACTTTAAAAGCAAATAAAAAAATGCAAAATATAAAGGATAATATGCATACTAGATAAACAAACTGAATGCAGGAAAGTGAAAAGAGTAAAAAAAAAAAAAAAAAAAAGTCAATGTTTTGACTACAGTCTTTCTCAAGATGCCTACCACAAATTGGACCAAGAGATGATCGGCACTCAAACCGGCTGATTAAGGTCAGATTGGGGGAAAAAAACTATGGGCACTTTGCAATCTACACAGACGTTGAAGAGGAAGAATTATTTTTCCGGCTTAGATTTTCCCATCTGATCACAAGATACAGCCGGTGTGTACCAATTTTTCATGTCATTGTCATGATCGTGCTAAAGTATGAAAATTCACTAGTCACAACTTCTGACAACTGTGTTAACAGAGATATTATGTATATCTGAAATGCTGATAGCACTTTACTTCCTTAACTTTTTTTGTTGTCTATGCTGTATAATTTTGAGAAACAACTTTTTACAGCATATTTCCTTTTTTTAATATACAGGTATATAACTGATTTATTTATTTTTTTTTTTTTTTTTTGTAGCTAAATGTATTTTTTAGCTGTACCTTCAATATGCCCAGAAAGGTCACATAGCTTGTAGATCTTGAAGGGTTGCATAGGGGTTTCCTTAGTGCCATCATACAACAATTTAAACTCTCGACTCTTGTTTAGAGCACAGCGCAAATTTGCCTTCCACTTTGCAGGGTCAGGTTCATCTATCCCCTCTTGGTATTTGCCCGTTTCCTTTGCCCAGGCCTGTAAAAAAAAAAAAAAAAAAGGAAGAAAACCTGTTCATTATGTCCTATAGCTCCAGTGCTCAAGTAATAGGGCACTCCCTATGATACCCATAGATGATAGACAGAGTATGTCTGTCCAACAGGAAACAATTTACCACCAAAAGATCCCCCCTTTCTTTCCTTAGAGTCAAATTATAGTTCTATGGCTCGTCATAATGTACATGTATTCAAAGCATAATTACCGATTATGGCAGACGCACCTATTTCCCCCCTTCTCCAGCACTGACAGATCAAAGATCAGACTGATCCAACACGAAAGTTGTATTACTTCCGATCCGACTTCCATGCAACTACAATGAACAGGATCTGACTTTCATCCGATCATACCAGGCCCTTTGAGTCTGGTATGAATCTTGAGGGGGAAACTCCCACACCAAAAAAAAGAAAAAAAAAAAACGGTCCAAAGATCCATACCAGACCCTTATCCAAGCATGCAGCCCGGCAGGTCAGGAAAGGGGGGGGGGGGGGTAACGATCCCCACAACCCACGGTTGTCGGGAAAAGGCCCTTGTCCCCATCAACATGGGGAAAAAGTGCTTTGGGGCCACATGCCCCCCATGTTGACCGGCCCTTACTGTCTCCTCTTGCTTTATCCACTACTACTACCACCATCTTCTCCGGGTCTTCCAGGTTTCTTGTCACTTCTCTTTGTCAATTGTCAACTGGGTGGCTACTGATATTGTTCTTTGGCACGCATGCAGGAGTTACTTCATTCCGGCTCGATTTTTGCCATCCTACAGATGCCACAACGTGGGGTGTATACTTTACTGCAGATGTACCAAAAGAATTGAACACTCTTTTAAAAATTGCTAGGACAAGATTTTTATTTTATTTTTTATAACAGACTTGCAAATTCAGCAAAAAATCTCCATCCCCTAGAAATTGTATGTTTTCACTAAAGTTTAGCTTTGAAGTGTTTTCATTTTCAACAGAGAACAGTTTAGAATCCTTGACAACTTTCTTTTGCGGTCTATATTCCCACTTCACAGATTGACCCTCTCTATTTGTCTTGGTGACGACTGTCAATAGTATATTAAAGTGAGTGAAAATCCAAGATTGTTAATTGTCACCAGTATGGGAAAAGGGGAAATCCTCCTGTTCCAGTGTTTCCTGTCTAAGAGGGGACTTGCCTTACTTTGGAAAAATGTTAATTTCACTTCCTGTTGTGTTTACAGTACAGGAAGTGATGGGAAAATCTTTAGAATGAGATATAAAAATGGAAAAATAATAAAACACGTAATTCCATTTATGTCAGACATGCTGTTGCTGTTTTCAGTCAGACTGAGTGGCAATTTCAGGCCTATGTGTACCTTGCATATAGTTATGGCGGACAGTCTTCGAGAAAAATAATGAAAGGTTAGAAAAACATTAGCCAATCACGATTGTTTCTTCTGAGTTAAGTCCATGTTAGTGGGCTGTGAGGTTCATAATACTGTAGCAAGTCAGCCCAAGAGACTTCTAAAGACAGCAACATGTACATGGACTGTGTATGGGTAGCTCACCACTTTGAGCACCTTAATGCCCAGTGAAACTATACTAACCTCCAGTGGTGTGATGTCCAGGAACTCCCTGCCAACAACTGACATCTTCTTCTCAGGCTTCTTCCAGATTTTCGATGCGCGGCCGCTTAAATTAGCCAAGCTGAGATGACGTCACACTTGAGCATGTGTGGGAGTTCATTCATCTCAAAATTATATACAGTATACACTGTGTGTATAGTGCAGAGGGGCAGCTAAGAAACTTTTATGCAGAACAGACATATTAGGTCTCTTCTGTATTAAAAGGGGAAGTATGGGCACAGCTTTTTTTGGCCCTACTTCTCCTATGGATCACAGGAGTGCAATTCATTTTTCACTCCTGTGACCCATTTTCAGGTGACATTGGGCTAAAATCTGCTGACGGCTGACATCACTCAGCTGGTCCTGGCTCTGAATTGAGTTTACAGTCAGGGATAACCAGCTAACCCCAAGGGTGATGTTGTTTCTGGTCTGCCCCCCGGCCCTTCATGCCTGCTTCCAGTTTCTTTGGTATTTTTGTAAGTGGTCATGGTGAATGGGGATAAACTCCCCTTTCCCCTCTCCTCTCCCTATACAATCCATTTATTATTTTGTACAATTTATACAAACTAATTTTGTGTTTCAATACCTAGACATCTACCGCATACTTGCTCCTAAAGAGTGGCAGTCGCCACGAAACGCGTCGAGCCAATAGATGCCCTCTCGTTCATATTTTTATATATTATTATCAACTGCCATATTTATTAATTGGACTGTACCAACAATTATAGTTACACTTTTTACCAGGGAGACATGCTTCAATGAAAGTGGTTTTTCTACCATATGTACAATATGAACTTACTATGTCACTAGTGGATTATGTTATCAATATCACTGTTATATTTTATATATCCTAATTGTATCTGGTTTTTATTATGGTTTACATTATGAACTTATTATGTCCTTATTTTACCTTGTGAATATTATTATTGCCATATACTTTATACAATAAATCAGTGATTGCTAAATACCCGTTTTACAATATTATTGATGTTCATGGCTTTAGTATACCTAGTATTGTCCACTTTCATTTGTATCGTGATATCTCCAGGGATGCATGTTCCATATAAAGTCCCACCCTCTTTTCCTTTTTTCAAATGATTAGGGATGGAGGCGCCTGGCGTTACATGCCTTGCGTTCTCATATAAAGTCCCATTTAGCTGTTTTAGGTTTTTATTTTTATGTACATTTTAACTGTGGGCTGCTAAAGCTGCTGCCTGTTCACTTCCTGGATTTACACAGAGACACACCTCCAGCTCTGCAGCTCTCATTGGCCCTCTTATGACTGATCCCCCCTCCCTTCCTGGAGAGAGAGAGACAGAGAGAGAGAGAGAGAGAGAGAGACAGAGAGAGAGAGAGAGAGAGAGACACAGAGAGAGAGAGAGAGAGAGACACAGAGAGAGAGAGAGAGACACAGAGAGAGAGAGAGAGAGAGAGAGAGAGATGTCATAAGTCTCGGCTTAGCACCAGACAAGAAACAAGAAGGTGGCTGTGTAAGGTATTTACTGGCAGAAAAGAAATGTTTTACTATCTAAAGTTAAAACAAGAAGGGCAGAAGGTTTAATAGATGGAAAGATGAAAAAAATTACTGAAGTTTCGCTTTAAGGTGCTGTTGTTATACTGTACCCACCTTAAATATGGTGTTCTCATCATCTTGCATTGGTATGTGACGTGTTGCATGACGCCATGGAATGCGGAATAGCTTGTGGTCCCTGTCTTCCCAGTGTAGGCCTGGATAGTTCCCACTGTCCACCTGTGCTACCAGCCATGGCTTAAGACGGATGCGTCGTGGATGCAAATTCATCTCCACGTGCAGAAATGTAGATGGTTATAAAACCTTGACAGCAGCAATACATACCAACCTCACCATCTTACAGAGTCCTACAAAACAAAAAACAAATTCTAAATGTGTGAACTTTAAATGTATCAATTTTAAGCTCTCATCTTAGAGTGACAAGAAATATTAATGATAGCTATTCATGCAGTGCTAGTTATTGATCTTGGGCAGATTTTCTTTTTCCACCCCTGGCCCCACTTACTTTTCCTCCTGTGGCCCCTGTGCAAGTTCCATTACCAGGGAAAAAGATTGCCACTTGCACATTAGGCTTGTAAATAGGATATTTGCTATTTATATATACACAACTTAGTTTACAATACACAAGGCAAAACTTTTTTTTCTTTTTGGATACAGCAAGGGAGGGTTATAACCCATCTGTGTCCCATTGGGGAGACTTCCTTTCACTTCCTGTCCCATAGCAAAAACAGGAAGTGAGAAGAAATCCCTTGCGGATCCCCAGGTCACCAGAACTAGTGTCTCCAATGGAAGATTTCCCCTCTATTACTTTACAGAGGACAACCCAAAATGTGTTTTTTTCTTTTACTTTCAATTTCAATGATAAATAAGACAAATAGAGAGGGGGGATCTCCCCAATGGGGACATAGACAGCAAAAAAAAAACCTGACAGGTGTTCTAATCCATCTCCACTCTATCCAAAACTAAACAAAACAAAGTTTTGCCTTTATTGGTACTTTAACTAATAATTACAGATCTTGCCCTTCCCCCCAGCCTATGACTGGAAAGTGAAACAAAAGAGCATAATACTGATGAATTGATCTATCTGGAACTCTGCTCTCCCCTCCTCTCAGCATGATCATTGTTAGCACCTGCACAAGGCTTCACAACTGTCTGGTTCCCTATGCTCCTCAGTCTGAGTGTTGCTGTACAGGGACTGCCAGAGGCTTATACAAGACAAAATCAGGTATATGCACTGCTTGCAAATGCAGGGTTTTTTTTTTACAACAAATATATTTAATTATATATTAATAAGTATATTAATAAATGCAGAGCTGCATTAAACTGCATTTTTTATGTCTGCCTGGAGTTCAGCTTTAGGTTCCTTTCAGACAGGTGGCAGTGCTTACCATCCTCTGATTTGTAGAGGAGCAGATGATAAGCGTTCAGGAGGAGGCGATACTGACTCCTGTGTTTTGTGTTTTTTTTTATTTCTGCTTAAAACTGTATTAAACTGGAAGATAAAAAAAAAAAAAAAAAAAAAAAAAAAAACTTTTCCCCTGCAAGGCAAAGTTATAATGTGCTAGTATGCATCACATATTAGCACATTATGTGAAACTTAAATTAAAGCCCTCCAGCAACACGCTGTCACTGTTGACGGGGCTTCCATCTTCACCCGGTCTTCCTTCCGGGTTCGTGGGCATGTGCACGGGAGTCGCTGTTTACCGCACAGAATTCTGTAGGAACAGCACGGTTATGCCATTGCTTTAGGAGCGCATGTGTTGGTGACGTCACCAGCTGCTACAGAAGTAAATATCTCCTAAACGGTGCAGGTTTAGGAGATATTTATAGTACCTACAGTACAGGTAAGCCTTATTGCTGAATGGCAATTTTACATTACGGGACTGCACTGCAACTGCGAGCCAAGGAGTTTGAATCTCAATAGGCAAATTTAACGGGCAGTGCCCCCTGTCAAACTCTGCAGTACAAATTAAAAATGCTGCAGCGCTATGCAAAGTATTGCTGCCACGACGTGTACAGCCCAGTCAGACTGTAATGTTAGCATTTGGATAGACAGCTGGGGGCAGTAAAACAGCAGCTCAACCACCTGTTTTTACATGCTGTTCACCAAACCCAAGAGTCAAGTTATTTTATACCAGGTTCCATTGCAGTATGTGAAGACTGTCTCTGCTTACTATGTTCAGGTGGCGCACATTTGTGTTAACATGATTCTAGGGAGTATGATGTGAGAAATGCCTTATAAATAGTTTTCTCTTTTCTTAAAGTGAAGGAAACTTCTTAAAAATTGCACTGTTTAGCTGAATATAGATGTAGCGCCCTCTACTTTAGGGTAGGTGCTATAGTGTATATAAGTACCTGAAATAAATAAAATGTGTAGTTTGGTAGTGTAGGGTTTTGTTACAGGTAAATTTAATTAGGCCTGGGGTCCTTTAGTAGGCCTGGTTGTTTTGATTCAGGAGTGGGAGTGTCAGAGTAGTGAGGGGTGTGGCCACCTACACTTAGGCCCAGAGATACCTCCTCTGCCTGACGGTGAATTGTTCTGGAAAAGGAGAGGATGGGCTGAGATCTGAGTGGCAGGAAACTCATGTGAGAGTCCTGACCAATCATTAATTTGTTTGCTCGAGAGGAGGTCTCTCATATAAGGGGGGGGGAATCACATGCTTCAAAAAGGAGGGGAGGGCCTGGGGCCCGAGGAGGAGAAGGAGGTCGAGAGAGAGATTCCAGGAGGCTGAGGGCCTGGGGCCCTGAAGGAGGAGAGTCTTGAGTAATGCTCTCAAAGGAGGTCCAGGCTGGACGCTTGTAGTGCGGAGGAACCAGAATGTAGCGCTGGGGAAGGACCTGGACATTCCCATGCGGGGATGTGCCGAGCGAGTGAGGAGCAAGTAGGAGTCAAGCGGAATGAGTAGACTGGCGGATAGACTTTCTGTGACCAGGAAAACAGACTGTCTTGTGTGGAGAACCCGGTCAGTGAAACTCAAAGAAGCAAGTGCAGGAGTGAGAGAAGGGACATGTAGTGAGGCTACGGAACACAGTACGAGCCATAAGAACAGTACTTTCCAAAGACTGAGGGGCGTTAGTATGCGGGTCATGGAAATAGGCGGTGAGAGCATGTGACTTTACCATTAATACCTCAAAGGAATTCTATCAGTCAAGCAGAGGGAATTATTCAGAGTAATGCCTTTTGTCCAATTTGGGAGTGCTACGCAAGGGAAAGTCCAGTAACAAAAGCTACAGCTATGGATGATACCCTCACAAAGTGGGATCTGATGGAGCATCTCATATCTACTTATGAATAACCCCCCAGACTATCCTCATGAATAAAGAGCAATAATACTTAAACATTGACTGTTTGGTGTCGTGTACGAGTGATGGGAGATCGGAAGTGGAGTGATTGGCAAATTGCTATAACCAACTCAGCAGCCCCTACGGGGGTACCTCTACATAAGGTTTATATAGCGTAAATCCTGCTTGGGCAACTAGATCGCTCTGCCGTTTGATGAAAGGTTCTAGCAATGTAGAGTCCCCCGTCTTCTAGAATGTTCTGGAAGCATAGTGGAAGGGAGAGCGGGGCAGGCAACTTAAATATTTATGGAACTCCAACCAATTCCTAGGGAGGTGTGCCCAAAAGAAGAGAGAGGCCATAAGTTGTCTGAGGCTTGGCAGCAGAGAGAAGAGTCCCTGGGTTCAGTCCAGCAGGAGGAAACCCCTGGGGCAGGAAAAGCTAGGAGGAGTCATTGTGAGGACATTAAGGTCCCAGCTAGGCTCAGCTGGGGGTAGCTTACTGAAAAACCTTTGTCCAGAGACTGAGCTGAGCCAGAAGGAAAAAGTGTAAACATCATGTGGCTGAATAATTGACCCCCTTTCCCTACAGAGGGGTGCTTTGATCTCTCAAGGGATGACAGGCCACTATCAGTGCAAGGAGTCCTATGGGATATTTCTTTTGCAGAGTAATAAAACAAAAGAGCCGGCACTACTGGAAATTCCATCTGCGATCTTTATTATTAGGTCATGACATCTGACGCATTTCGGCACAAGCCTTGTTTACAGCATTATCTAAAAATGACAGACTCAACGCATATACAATATTATATATATATATATATATATATATATATATACACACACACACACATACATACATACACGCATTAGATAAAAGGATAATGGAGCCCCCCCCCATCCAGTGATGTGATTGATTGGCATAAACAAGAAACACCGCTGTGGGTGTGTGGTTCCTGGGAAGTGCAGCCCATATTCTCTTATACTACATTTATTCCAAATCTATCATATCTCCCTTTCTTTAGATCCATTTTTCTATCCAGTATATTTAAAGAAAAATTTTATGTTTTGCACTTCCCAGGAACCACACACCCACAGCGGTGTTTCTCATTTATTCCAATCAATTACATCACTTGATTGGTGGGAGTGGACTCCATTATCCTTTTATCTAATGTATGTGTGTGTGTATATATATGTTGGGTGTAATTTTTTGATAATGCTGTGAACAAGGTTTGTACCGAAATCTGTCAGCTGTCATTTTAACTTGGTCATGACCTAATAAAGATCACAGATGGGATTTCCAGTAGTGCCGGCTCTTTCGTTTTATTACTCAGGACACAGTTTTTGGATGTAGGAAGGACATTCTGAGCCTTGGAGCACCTGCATTTGGGTGTGACGTTTTCTAAACTTTTCACAGATCAGAGCGGTGTTTTTTTCATGCTTGCTATATTCTACATGCTTGCTATATACTTGCTATATTTCTTTTGCAGTATAGCCAGGGGTTGTGCAATACAGTCATGAGAGTGCAGTGCGTCAGAAGTTGTGCAATACAGTTTGAATTTTGTACTTGCCAAATCCTCAAGCTTTCCAGTTGTTGCAGTTCTTGGGTATCCCATGCTCCCTTTCCCCTTTAACCTCCCTGGCGGTATGATTATTTCGGATTTTAGGTGCTGAATGCGGTACAATTATTTTGCATGGAAATTTGGCGTTTTATATTGTAGGCCTGTAATTCTTAACAATAACACACTTAAATCTGTCCACCAAGAGTCTAGTAGATATCCCGGGTATGATGAAGTTTGAAACACAAAATCATAAATTATATTATAATAAATAAATATAAATAATTTAAAAAAATAATAATATAATGATAATAAAATAAATTTAGCCACAATTCACCATCGTTCAATTCTGCAAGTGTTCTAATTTATTATCGCGGTTTTCTAGCTGGTCTAAAGCCACTTTTGACATAAAAGGGACACTTTTGGTTGCTATGGACAATCTCAAGTTTCCAGGCAGAAAGAACAGTATATATAATATAAAACTGCATGCAGGGCATGGGCCAAAGCACTGGGGACAAAAAGGTTGTGAAATGATTTCATACAGTACTGTAATCTGTAAGATTACAGTACTGTATGTGTTATGATTTTTACATTCTTTTGAATTTGCCGCCAGGCTCCGCCCCCGTGCGACGTGACGCTCGCAGGGAACGGAGCCTGGCACAGAGAGGCTTCAGAGGAGGACAGAGCCCGCAGACACCGCGGGGGACATCACAGGATCCTGGGGACAAGGTAAGTATACCGCACCAGGATCCTGCAATGCAATCCCGAGTGTGGCTCGGGGTTACCGCTAATGGTGCTGAAATTTAACCCCAAGCCACACTCGGGATTACCGTCAGGGAGGCTACTAAAAGCCCCTAAAAACGAATCCCTAGACTGATCTTTCAAGCCAGAGGAAGAATGCCAAAATGCTGTGTGCCTGGCTGTGTGTCGGGGGGGGGGGGGGGGGGGAATAGGTCCAAGCTACCAGTGGCTTCTGTGGGGATAGCGCAATAGCAGTATTATACACTTTTCTTTTTTGTGGCTCCATTGTCAGGCATGGAGGACTCCTTGTTACTGTATGTGGTTTTCACCTAAACCCCCTTGAAATGTACTAGGGGGCTGTATGGCCACCAGATGAGATGGCCACCAGCTGGAAGAGCACATGAAAAACACATGGTTCTCTCTTAAAAGAATAAAGGTGTGACTAAAAATAAGTGGGTTTCATTATGATATGTCTTCAAAATGCAGATTCATTGAGAAACTGTTTTCTAGGGGATTCACATGTGAAAAAACAGTTGCAGTGCAATGCAAATTTGGTTCAACTCATGACTATTAGTATTTTTCATGCGTTACAAGTCACTGAATCCCCTTCCTACTTCCCAGTTATGAAAGTTACATTTCTCGTGCAAGACGGAGTATTCCACAGAACTGAGCTTTAAAACCACAAAGTACTATACAGTATGTAATGGACCATCTACTTACCCCTAAAATATTTTAGGATATATAAGAATATACCTGACCTCCTCTACAACAACAACAATGCATTGCAGCTTTTTGATTGATAGCTATGCGAGTTCTTTTCTTAAATCAATTTTTTAGCTATTGGACAATACTTCTGGTAGCGGTGTCTAATGGGGAGCTTAGAACTTAAGTAATGGTGCTCATACACACTTTGGATAATTGATCAATTTCTTTTCTGATCAATGAATTCCGAGGAGTAATTGATCTGTTAACAACCCATTGAATTAATATTTTACACACAGGTAAGTAGATTTCGATCGACAGTTAAGATACAGTCATAACTTATCGACTGCATCTCTGTTTCCACTATGTAATCTCATAATCTGATCAATCGTAATACAACAGTATTCATGAACTAAGTACCACAGAGCTGCCAATCGATGCAAAACGAATAATCATTTCTCTCCCTGTCCAGTCGACTCAGTTTAAATAAAGTTCAATCTAAATCGAGGTTAAAAAAAAAACAAACAAAAAAAAACAAACAAATGGCAAGTTATGGCTATTAGATTGTTTGTGGATTTGATCGTTTTGATTGCATTTCATCAACCAGAAAATAAAAATCGAAACATGCTTTGCCACAATAAGAAAACAAAGCTAAATATACACTTAAAACGCAAATATTTATCATACATGATAAGTGACTGACAGCTCCACTGTGGTAATTTTGACATTTAAATAAATAAGGTTAGAAAAAAAAAAAAAAAAAAAAAGTTAAACATTGCCTTGGGCTGTAAAAATGCAAGGCACCCCCCCCCCCCCCCCCCCCCACTGCTGACACACAACAGACACCAGCCTGCACGCTAAAATGGATCATTTCAGTGCGCAACTAGTGTGACTGTTGCCTGTCACACGAAGGAAGTATTTTACAACTGATTTTGCCAAACACTTTGAAAAATAGACACATTTTATAAAAGAATAAAAATTGAAAAATGCACACTACCTGAATTGCATTCATGTGTATAGCCCTAACAAAGTACAGCACTTTAGAGAATAAATATCATTCCCCACCTTAATGGATTTTACAAGCACATGACCCAGAATTGAAAAAAAAAAAAAGAAAGTATAAAGCCTATTCTCATATAGCAGTAGTAGGATCTGCAAATATACAAAAGGGACTTCCCCACTGTATTTATACAAGTACATCTGGACTAAACCAACATCCAGAAATGAAAAGGGAAGTACATAAAGCTGAACATCCCTAACTAGAAACCACAAGACCCAAAAGGATACTTATAACATTTCAGACAGAAATAACAAGATAAAACTGAAAAGTCTATTAAAAGGTAAAATGACAAAACCAGCTTTTACTTCAATATTCTGCTTTAATGCAGAGATTTAAATTGCAGTATGTTTTTTTAAGGGGGAACTCTGGTGTAAGGGGGTCTCTGCTCACCAAAGCCCCCCACTTACATCAGAGTTCCCAGCATTCCCCCTTAAATAAGGGTTTGCAAAGCCCACCTTCCTTAGTGCACTCACATAGAAGCAGGAGAGAAAAGGGATTGGGAAGGGGGGGGGGGGGGTTTCAGCCACAGACAGTGGATGGAGGGCTCAGGCATTGGCACCTTTCATCCACGATGTATTTGCCAAGACTACTGGGCTTCAAATTTCTAGCCCACACATCCCTTTCCTGAGGCGCAGCACGCCAGGGATTGGAGTATGGGTGGGAGGAGCAGATCGAGCTCTTTCCCCTCTCCCTGTCCGGGAGGAAGGAGGGGCAGATCGAGCCCTTTCCCCTCTCCCTGTCCAGGAGGAAAGAGGGGCAGATCGAGCCCTTTCCCCTCTCCCTGTCCAGGAGGAAGGAGGGGCAGATCGAGCCCTTTCCCCTCTCCCTGTCCAGGAGGAAAGAGGGGCAGATCGAGCCCTTTCCCCTCTCCCTGTCCAGGAGGAAAGAGGGGCAGATCGAGCCCAGGAGGAAGGAGGGGCAGATCGAGCCCTTTCCCCTCTCCCTGTTCGGGAGGAAGGGGCAGCAGATCGAGCCCTTTCCCCTCTCCCTGTTCGGGAAGGAGGAGGAGCAGATCGAGCTCTTTCCCCTCTCCCTGTCCGGGAGGATGGAGGGGCAGATCGAGCCCTTTCCCCTCTCCCTGTCCAGGAGGAAGGAGGGGCAGATCGAGCCCTTTCCCCTCTCCCTGTTCAGGAGAAAGGAGGAGCAGATCGAACCCAGGAGGAAGGAGGGGCAGATCGAGCCCTTTCCCCTCTCCCTGTCCGGGAGGAAGGAGGAGCAGATCGAGCCCTTTCCCCTCTCCCTGTTAGCGAGGGAGGAGGAACAGATCAAGCCCTTTTCCCTCTCCCTGTTCGGGAGGAAGGGGCAGCAGATCGAGCCCTCTCCCTGTTCGGGAGGAAGGGGAAGCAGATCGA
The DNA here is from genome assembly GCF_042186555.1 of Aquarana catesbeiana. Taxonomy (NCBI): domain Eukaryota; kingdom Metazoa; phylum Chordata; class Amphibia; order Anura; family Ranidae; genus Aquarana; species Aquarana catesbeiana. The sequence continues at coordinate 140,146,365 of NC_133326.1, forward strand.
GCCCTTTCCCCTCTCCCTGTTCGGGAGGAAGGGGGAGCGGATCGAGCCCTTTCCCCTCTCCCTGTTCGGGAGGAAGGAGGAGCAGATCGAGCTCTTTCCCCTCTCCCTGTTCGGGAAGGAGGAGGAGCAGATCGAGCTCTTTCCCCTCTCCCTGTTCGGGAAGGAGGAGGAGCAGATCGAGCTCTTTCCCCTCTCCCTCTCCGGGAGGATGGAGGGGCAGATCGAGCCCTTTCCCCTCTCCCTGTCCAGGAGGAAGGAGGGGCAGATCGAGCCCTTTCCCCTCTCCCTGTTCAGGAGAAAGGAGGAGCAGATCGAGCCCAGGAGGAAGGAGGGGCAGATCGAGCCCTTTCCCCTCTCCCTGTCCGGGAGGAAGGAGGAGCAGATCGAGCCCTTTCCCCTCTCCCTGTTAGTGAGGGAGGAGGAGCAGATCAAGCCCTTTTCCCTCTCCCTGTTCGGGAGGAAGGGGCAGCAGATCGAGCCCTCTCCCTGTTCGGGAGGAAGGGGGAGCAGATCGAGCCCTTTCCCCTCTCCCTGTTCGGGAGGAAGGGGGAGCAGATCGAGCCCTTTCCCCTCTCCCTGTTCGGGAGGAAGGGGGAGCAGATCGAGCCCTTTCCCCTCTCCCTGTTCGGGAGGAAGGGGGAGCAGATCGAGCCCTTTCCCCTCTCCCTGTTCGGGAGGAAGGGGGAGCGGATCGAGCCCTTTCCCCTCTCCCTGTTCGGGAGGAAGGGGGAGCGGATCGAGCCCTTTCCCCTCTCCCTGTTCGGGAGGAAGGGGGAGCGGATCGAGCCCTTTCCCCTCTCCCTGTTCGGGAGGAAGGGGGAGCGGATCGAGCCCTTTCCCCTCTCCCTGTTCGGGAGGAAGGGGGAGCAGATCGAGCCCTTTCCCCTCTCCCTGTTCAGGAGGGAGGAGGAGCAGATTGAGCCCTTTTCCCTCTCGCTGTTCGGGTGGAAGGAGGAGGAGTATATCGAGCCCTTTCCCCTCTCCATGAAGAAGGAGGAGCAGATCGAGCCCTTTCCCCTCTCCCTGTTCGGGAGGGAGGAGGAGCAGATTGAGCCCTTTTCCCTCTCGCTGTTCGGGTGGAAGGAGGAGGAGTATATCGAGCCCTTTCCCCTCTCCATGAAGAAGGAGGAGCAGATCGAGCCCTTTCCCCTCTCCCTGTTCGGGAGGGAGGAGGAGCAGATCAAGCTCTTTCTGTTCTCCCGTACCATGAGCACACCAGTGCATTTGTCGGTTGTAGTACTTGCATAAGTGTGCACAGCCTATTGCATTGGGGTGTGCACCCCCAAACACAGGTGTGTGTGTACACACACACACACACACACACACACACACACACACACACATCTCACTCACTCAGACACTTTATTAGGTACACCTTGCTAGTAATGGGTCATCCTTTTGCCTTCAGAACTGCCTTAATTCTTCATGGTATAGATTCAACAAGGTGTTGGAAACATTGCTCAGAGATTTTGCTCCATATTGCCATGATAGTATCACACAGATTTGTGGGCTGCACATCCATTATGTGAATCTCCTGTTCCACCACATCCCAAAGGTGCTCTATTGGATTAAGATCTGGTGACTGTGGAGGCCATTGGAATACAGTGACCTCATTGTCATGAGATGACTTGAGTTTTGTGACACGGTGCATTATCCTGCTGGCAGGAGCCATCAGAAGAAGTGAGCTGCCATCTAGATAAAGGAAGGCCCGTAGACATGGTGTATCTGGATTTTGCAAAAGCATTTGACACAGTTCCCCATAAACGTTTCCTGTACAAAGTAAGGTCCAGTGGCATGGACCATATGGTGAGTACATGGATTGGAAACTGGCTACAAGGGCGAGTTCAGAGGGTGGTGATAAATGGGGCATACTGGGAATGGTCAGGGGTGGGTAGTGGGGTCCCCCAGGTTCTGTGCTGGGACCAATCCTATTTAATTTGTTCATAAACGACCTGGTGGATGGGATAAACAGTTCAATCTCTGTATTTGCAGGCAATACTAAGCTAAGCAAGGCAATAACTTCTCCGCGGGATGTGGAAACCTTGCAAAAAGATCTGAACAAGTTAATGGGGTGGGCAACTACATGGAAAATGAGGTTTAATGTAGAAAAATGTAAAATAATATAATTGGTTGGCAAAAATATGACTGCAATCTACTCACAGGGAGGAGAAACTCTAGGGCAATCTATGATGGAAAAGGACCTGGGGGTCCTAGTAGATGATAGGCTCAGCAATGACATGCAATGCCAAGCTGCTCTTAACAAAGCAAACAGAATATTGGCATGCATTAAAAGGGGGATCAACTCCAGAGATGAAGCGATAATTCTCCCACTCTACAAGACTCTGGTCTGGCCTCACCTGGAGTATGCTGTCCAGTTCTGGGCACCGGTCCTCAAAATGGATGTACTGGTAATGGAGCGCGTACAAAGAAGGGCAACAAAGCTAATAAAGGGTCTTGAGGATATTAGTTATGAAGAAAGGTTGCGAGCACTGAACTTATTCTCTCTGGAGAAGAGATGCTTGAGAGCGGATATGATTTCAATTTACAAATACCGTACTGGTGACCCCACAATAGGGATAAAACTTTTTCGCAGAAGGGAGTTTAACAAGACACGTGGCCACTAAGGTTTAACCTTAAACTACGTAGAGGGTTCTTTACTGTAAGAGCGACAGGGATGTGGAATTCCTTTCCACAGGCGGTGGTCTCAGTGGGGAGCATCAATAGTTTAAAAAAACTATTAGATAAGCACCTGAATGACCACAACATACAGGGTTCTACAATGTAATACTGACATATAATCACACACGAGGTTGAAAAAAGACCCAAGACCAACCCACCTACTATGTAACTATATGTAAGAAGATGGGGACATTGTAGTCCTAAAGGGATGGACATGGTCCGCAACAATATTCAGGTAGGACATGGCGTTTAAACAATGCTCAATTGGTACTAAAGGGCCCAAAGTGTACCAAGAAAATATCCCCCACACCATTACACCACCACCAGCCTGAACTGTTGATACAAGGCAGGATGGATCCATGCTTTCATGTTGTTTACGCCAAAAATCTGACCCTACCATCTGAATTTTGCAGCTGAAATCGAAACTTATCAGACCAGGGAACATTTTTCCAATCTTTTATTGTCCAATTTTGGTAAGCCTGTGCGAATTGTAGCCTCAGTTTACTGTTCTTAGCTGACAGGAGTGGCACCCAGTGTGGTCTTCTGCTGCTGTAGCCCATCTGCTTCAAGGTGCGATGAGTTGTGCATTCAGAGATGTTATTCTGCATACCTTGGTTGTAACAAGTGGTTATTTGAGTTACTATTGCCTTTCTATCATCTCTGCCCATTCTGCTCTGACCTCAACAAAGTATTTTCTTCCACACAACTGCCGCTCACTGTATATTTTCTCTTTTTTGGACCATTTTCTGTAAACCCTAGAGATGGTTGTGTGTGAAAATCCCAGTAGATCAGCAGTTTTTGAATTACTCAGACCAGTCTGTCTGGCACCAACTATGTCACGTGCAAAGTCACTTAAATCCCCTCTCTTCCCCATTCTAATGCTCTGTTTGAACCTCAGCAAGTTGTCTTCACCACATCTAGATGCCTAAATGTATTGAGTTGCTGCCATGTGATTGTCTGATTAGCAATTTGTGTTACCAAGCAATTGAAAAGTTGTACCTAATAAAGTGGCCAGTGAGTATATATTTTAGATATATTGTATGTACATACATACAGACACGCATAGAGGTTGGTGTCAGTAAGAGAGTGGATGGCGTCAGTCAGTAGAGCAAAGGACTTTGCAGTATGAACAGAGGACAGTGTCAGCAGAGCAGAAATTGGTGTCAGTAGGGCAGTGGATGTTGTCAGACGTTTTTTATTACTATTATTTTTTTTTTTTGAAGACTCTGGATGTCTCACTTTTGAAACAGAGAAAGGTACTGAGGACAGAGATGCCTCAGTCCCTTTCTCTGCATCCTCAGCTGCACTGGACAGTGAATGAGTAGGAAGTGCTCTGTGCTGAGCTGCTTCCTGTTCATTCACAGACTAAAGCATAGTAAACAGTTTCCTATGCTTCTGTATGTATAATATATATATAAAAAATAAGTGATCGGTACCAATCACTCAGTGTGTTCATCCAGAAAAGGAAGGGGCCAGTAAATGACAAATTTACAGACCCCTTCCCCCTCTCACCATACTGAACCATCCCCCTGTGTGCCCACAGCAGCAGCTGGCGAAAGAGCAAAGGAGAGAATGCCAGCAGCGCTGAGGAGATGGTGGGGGGACAGGGGACCTGGGCAGTATGGGGAATCTTCACCACATGAGGAGATTAGTGTGTGCCCACACCTATGTTGGGAAGCCACAGTCCATCTGAATAATGTGTCCAAGTTTCAGGCAGTCTGAAACCCAGATAAACGAAACCCGGACTAGGTCTGGATAGCAACCCCGTTTTCTGCCTTTACATTTACTAAGGCTGATGCCCATTATCATTCATCCTGCTTCCTCTGAGCTCAGGTCATTCTGGACCATTTCTAGACTGTGGCTGGACAAAGAAGCCACCAAGCCTTCGTGCACACTGGGCTAAAGATCAGCAGCTAGCCGAACCAGCTTTCATCCATGTGACCCCTGTGATGGGGGTCACGCAATCGTCAATACTTCACACCCCACGGGTGTTCCAAACTTTTTAAAGGGATGCTGGAGAGGGTGGGAAGAGGTTAAACGAAGTAAAGTATTCTATGGATGGTTGTACCACGCTACCCATATCCTTACACATAGCAACCTTTTTGGCAGACTGAACTCATTCACTTCTTGCTAGTTTCTGCAATAGCACAAGATGACGAGAATACTCCTGATGAAAGAAGTATTATTTTTAGTCCTTATGGAGACTCCCAACAATTACAGGCATCCAGAATTAGTGTAACATGGGAATTCCACCATGTGACCTGCATGAAGCTTTCCTTTGTTTTAATTACATTTTTTTTATGACGCATCATTTTATAATAATGAGTCTCAATAACAGGTGATGTTTTTCTATGCAACTGTGGATTGAAGTTAGTACATGCACTCACACTCATGCCAAGGCACCAATATCTTTCCATTTTTTTCTCAAGTAAAAAAAATAAACAGTTTCCCCAAATATTAGCCTTACCAAAATCCCCAAAATTATTCCTCACAGTACCAACACCTATTAAAAAAAAAAAATAAATAAAAAAAATAAAAATAAAAGATATATACCAAAAGTCTGAAAGAAAAGCTTTCACTCTTGATACACCAAATTTTCTGTATATCATATGTTTTTTTTTTACAGCAGAGTTCTAGGCAAGCAGCTAAATGAACAGTTAAAATACATGTATTACCTTTTGTATTAATTGACCCTTCCTTTTTAGATTGTAAGCTCTAATGAGCAGGGCCCTCTGATTCCTCTTGTACCAAATTGTAATGTAACTGTAATGTCTGCCCTCATGTTGTAAAGCGCTGCGCAAACTGTTGGCGCTATATAAAACCTGTATTATAATAATAATAATAATAATAATAATAATAATAATAATAATGTAGGGACGGTTTACCTGCCACAGGGTTTTTAATTCAGTTTAGCTTAGCCATGCTTGTGATTCACAGCACAACCAAGTCTTCAACCTTCACAGTAGCACAGACTGGTCAAAAGCACATCCCTCTCTGCTGAATACACAGTGAAGCTTGGTTCACACCTTTGTGATTTTTTTGTGTGTTTTGTAATGCATAAAAACACATGTCACAAAAATACTTTGGTGGGAATTAAAGTGTTACACTTACACAACTCTCCTAAACTTAGAGCATGAAGCAGATGCTGCTCCTAATGAACAAATGGGGCCGAAAACCCCTTAGGGCTGAAAATTAGGAACCATCCACTCAATGTTCTGTGGCTGTGCCCAGCCACAATTCTCCTGCCATGTGCTCAGCCACAAGGAAAACGGTGACAGTTGCTCCAGCAAAAAACAGGGGTATAAAAATCAGCCATGTGTCCTGAACTCCTTACACCATGAAAACTAGGAAGCACATATTCCCTAATAATGTTTCTACAGGAAAGGCATCCTCATTGGTTAACAACATGTAAAGCGTGATAAAGTACTGTTTGATTGAAAAATTAACATATAAAAAAACACAAGGCAAAAATGTGAACAGGACATAAAGTAGTTCTGAAGGCAGAAGTTTTTTTTTTTGATCCAATAATGTGCACAAGAGCAGTGGCTCTCTCCCTCCTCACTGGTTCAGACACAGCAGCAGGAGCCATTGGCTCCAGCTGCTGTCAAACACAGCCAGTGAGGAGGGAGCAGGGGGTGGGTCCAAGCCACACTCTAATGCCCCGTACACACAGTCGGATTTTCCGATGGAAAATGTGTGATAGGACCTTGTTGTCGGAAATTCTGACCGTGTGTGGGCTCCATCACACATTTTCCATCGGATTTTCCGACACACAAAGTTTGAGAGCAGGATATAAAATTTTCCAACAACAAAATCGGTTTTCGGAAATTCCGATCGTGTGTACACAAATCCGACAGATAAAGTGCCACGCATGCTCAGAATAAATAAAGAGTTGAAAGCTATTGGCCACTGCCCCGTTTATAGTCCAGACGTACGTGTTTTACGTCACCGCGTTCAGAACGATCGGATTTTCTGACAACTTTGTGTGACCGTGTGTATGCAAGACAAGTTTGAGCCAACATCCGTCGGAAAAAATCCATGGATTTTGTTGTCGGAATGTCCAAACAAAGTGCGACCGTGTGTACGGGGCATAAGTCTCATGGACACACAGAGGATCTCTGGAGTGAGATTGCATGAGTGCCCCCATAGCAAGCAGCTTGCTATGGGGCTCTCGTGAGGGGGGAAGCCAGGAGTGTCAGAGGAGGACCCGAGAAAAGGAGAATCGGGGCTGCGCTAGGCAAAACCAGTGTGCATTCCCATGCGGGCAAACGCAGCCCTTGCATGGGTCTACACTGTAGTACACCTGTGTGAACGAGCCCTTCAACTTGTCAACATTCAAATTATTGAAAAAAAAAAAAAGTGCCATGAAGAAGAAAGTTTGGTCATGTGACCACCCTCTCTTCCAATTAATGTATGTGATGATTTTCTCCTTCACTCCAAGCTGGATCCTCCTGCACTTCTTCCAAAACACACAGGTAGACAAAAAGAAAGGCTGCTGCACTCAAATGAAGTTACATGGATTTTGTTTTATTGGAACTAACAACTATGAATCAGTCCTCACCAATTGGACCTCCTCTCTGTATTCCACCCAACAAGGCTTACTTGTAAGTAACGCAAGTAAACTCTGTTGGGTGAAACACGATACAGGTGAGGTCCTATGGGTGGGACTCATTTTGTGGTTGTTAGTAGAGCTGCACGACTCTGGCTAAAATGAGAAACACGATTTTTTTGCTTAGAATAAAGATCACGATTCTCGCGCTGTAACATCATCTTTCAGATTATACAAAAAAAAAAAAAAAAAAAAAAAATTGGGCTAACTTTACTGTTTAGTTTTTTTTTTTTTAAATTCATTGAAGTGTATTTTTTTCCCAAAAAATTGCGTTTAAAAGACCGCTGCGCAAATACAGTGTGACATAAAATATTGCAACAATTGCCATTTTATTCTCTAGGGTCTCTGCTAGGCGGCTTTCGGGGGTATGCGCGTGCCCGCCGGGAGCTCCGTGAGCATGATCGCGGGTCCAGCGGGCGCGATGTCCGCGGGGATACCCGCGATCGTCTCATGGAGAGGAAGAACAGAGAAATTCTGATGTAAACAAGCATTTCCCAGTTCTGCTTAGTGACACTGACACTGATCACAGCTCCCTGTAATCGGGAACGGTGATCAGTGTCGTGTCACACATAGCCCCCCCCCCCCACAGTTAGAATCACTCCCTAAGACACACTTAACCCCTGCAGAACCACCTAGTGGTTAACCCCTTCACTGCCAGTCACATTTACACATTAATCAATGCATTTTTAATTGCACTGATCGCTGTATAAATGTGAATGGTCCCAAAATCACTCCAAAAGTGTCTGATCTGTCCGCCATAATGTCGCAGTCATGATAAAGATTTCTGATCGCTGCCATTACTAATAAAGAAAAATCATTAATAAAAATGCCATAAAACTATCCCCTATTTAGTAAATGCTATAACTTCTGCGCAAACCAATTAATAAACGCTTATTGCGATTTTTTTTACCAAAAATATGTAGAAGAATACATATCGGACTAAACTGAGGAAAAAAAAATGTTTTTTTTTTTAATATATTTTTGGGGATATTTATTATAGCAAAAAGTAAAAAATAATGCATTTTTTTCAAAATTGTCGCTTTTTTTGGTTTATAGCGCAAAAACTAAAAAACCCAGAGGTGATCAAATACCACCAAAAGAAAGCTCTATTTGTGGGGAAAAAAAAAGGACGTCAATATTGTTTGGGAGCCACGTCGCACGGCTGCGCAATTGTCAGTTAAAGCGACGCAGTGCCGAATCGCAAAAAGTGCTCTGGTCTTTGGCCAGCCAAATGGTCCGGGGCTTAAGTGGTTAAACTGACCTCATTTACACACAGAAGGTCATCCCTTTGATCTAAGAACGAAAAGTTACAATGTTTATAGTTACCTACCAGCAAAGACAATGCTGTGAAAAACTTGGCAGGCTGCCGTTTTTTTTTTTTTTTTTTTGACAGCTGAGTGAGCAGAGAGCTCTTTACACTTGTTACATGAATGAATCAGGGAAATTCTGCACATAGATTGTGGGGGGTTGAATCGAGATCACGATTTAATGATTAAATCGTGCAGCTCTAGTTGTTAGTTCCAATAAACTGCAAACTGTGCAACATCTGTAGGCAGGTCGAACTGTGTTTGGTTCTAGTAAGTTAGCGGCTGGCCCAGGCCAGGGGGGGGGGGGGGGAGGGGTTAACTTGTGGAAGTTCAGTTCCTGGGCTTTTTGGTCCTAGGCTGAAGTTTGTTGCCGCCACCAGATCTTCCTAGCTGAACTGATTGGTTCTATTCTATGCATGGAATCAGTACTGCTGCTGAAGACACCGGGATTTTCAGAGACATCCAAGACATGGACAATGCTATTATGGACTCTCACCTTAGAGAGGTATGCCTGGGCAGCCACACCACAATAGTTAGGATTCGGGGGAAGGACGTTGTTCATATTGAACTGTACAATGCAACCGGTTCAGAAAAGTTACACAAACCATTATGAGCCTGGTCTGAAGTCATTTAAAAGGGGTGCATGTGGGTTCTGGCGTATCTAAAGAATCGGGGTCTGTAAATGCACTAAGGGATATGAAGTGGTGCTGTGATCAAGGCATCTATCCGAAATGCGTGAGCTGCTATGTATTTTACCCACTACCATGCTACAATAAAGTTTTTGTAAGGATTATCTGGAGTTTCCGGCACCACTTTCCGTTACAGTATTCGTTCAGTGGGTCCACTGCTCTGAGTCCTGCACTTGTTTTCTTCTGGTAAAGTTATTTAAAGGCGTGCATGTGTGTCTTGGCGTATCTAAAAAATCAGGGTCTGTAGACACACTAAGGAAAATGAAGTTACAGTGTTATAAAAAGGGTTAACTTCGCAAGACAAGACTAGAAGTGTAGTTGCTAAGAGTAACCAAGCTGTCAGGGAATCAACAGCAGGAGAAGGGCTCTAGGACCCAGCATCTCTACCAGCACTTATGGCAGGAGAAGGACTTTAGGACCAAACATCTCTGGCAGAAGAAGGACTTTAGGACCCAGTATCTCTACCAGCAGGTCACATGGGCCTATATAAGGAAGTCTGCTGGTGTCTGCGATTGCTGGTTTGTCTTCAGCTCCCCGTGTTCCTGTGCCCTGTATTATCTGCTGATCTGATCTCCCGTGTACCGACCCGGCTTGTTTTGACCTGCTCTTCCTGATCCTCTGGCTTGACCCTTTGACTTGCACCTGACTTCCTCCTGCCTGCTCCCAGCATCTGATCCCGGCCTGGCTTTTGGACTCTGCTTATCTTGCTCCCTGTACTAAGATGCATCTGATCTTAGGTCATTCTGATCCTGGATTGTATCTCTGTGAATGACCCCTGGCCTGGCTCCCGGCTCCGCTATTCAGTTATTCCACTGGACTCTGTCTCTGGACCTTTCAAGCATGCCTGTCCCCAGCAACCCGGCACCCGTGCTTTTGTGGGCACCACACCTGCTGTTCCACCTTCAGTGGTGTGCTGCGCTCGGCCACAAGGGGAGCCCTCCCAGCATCTCGGCCTCCTACCAAGTTACTGACACAAGCGCAAGTTCAAGACACCAAGTAACCATTCACGAGGCGTGGCACCTGGTAAGGTGACAGGTCCTTCGCTAACAAGGGGGGCGATGTCTGGCTCCCTCCCTAGTGGTCAGTTTCCTATAGTAACCGGACCCAAACCCGCGTTATGGGGATCTATGGCCTGATCAGGTGGTACGGGAAGTACGGAGTTAATGAGCAAGTATGAGATCCGCACTATGTGCTCAGCAGGACCCATTATGTTACTGGGAGTGGAGGTAACAGAGATACGCTGGACTGGTGGAGTGGGAGCACATCTTTCCTAAGGCAACATCCAAGTTACAGTGTGTAGTGACATGGGACAAGTCGATTTTCAGAGGAATTCTGTATTATTACTGCACACAGTGTGAAAGCTCATCTCTAAGTCGGGGAACTGCCATAAAGTGGTTGTAAAGACTGAAGGTAAAAAACCTTCTGAGTCCAGCTGCCCCCTCAGCCCCCTCTAATACTTACCTGATCCCGATCCAGCGATGTGCATGAGAGGTTCTCCTGAGTAGGGATGAGCCGAATACCCCCCTGTTCGGTTCGCACCAGAACATGCGAACAGGAAAAAGTTCGCTCGAACACGCGAACACCGTTAAAGTCTATGGGACACGAACATGAGTAATCAAAAGTGCTAATTTTAAAGGCTTATATGCAAGTTATTGTCATAAAAAGTGTTTGGGGACCCGGGTCCTGCCCCAGGGGACATGGATCAATGCAAAAAAAAAAAAGTGTAATATCCCTTTAAATTTCGTACCTGGGGGGTGTCTATAATATGCCTGTAAAGGGGCGCATGTTTCCCGTGTTTAGAACAGTCTGACAGCAAAATGACATTTCGAAGGAAAAAAAACATTTAAAACTACTCGCGGCTATTGCATTGCCGACAATACACATAGAAGTTCATTGATAAAAACGGCATGGGAACTCCCCACAGGGAAACCCCCGAACCAAAATTAAAAAAAAAAAAAAAAAAAAAAAAAAAAAAATTATGTGGGGGGGGTCCCCCTAAATTCAATACCAGGCCCTTCAGGTCTGGTATGGATTTTAAGGGGAACCCCGCGCCAAAAAAAAAAAAAAAAAAAAAAAACGGCGTGGGGTCCCCCCCAAAATCCATACCAGACCCTTATCCGAGCACGCAACCTGGCAGGCCGCAGGAAAAGAGGGGGGGACGAGAGTGCGGCCCCCCCCTCCTGAACCGTACCAGGCCACATGCCCTCAACATTGGGAGGGTGCTTTGGGGTAGCCCCCCAAAACACCTTGTCCCCATGTTGATGAGGACAAGGGCCTCATCCCCACAACCCTGGCCGGTGGTTGTGGGGGTCTGCGGGCGGGGGCCTTATCGGAATCTGGAAGCCCCCTTTAACAAGGGGACCCCCAGATCCCGGCCCCCCCGTGTGAAATGGTAAGGGGGTACTTACCCCTACTATTTCACTAAAAAACTGTCAAAAATGTTAAAAATGACAAGAGACAGTTTTTGACAATTCCTTTATTTAAATGCTTCTTCTTTCTTCTATCTTCCTTCATCTTCTTCTTCTTCTGGTTCTTCCTCCGGAGTTCTCGTCCAGCATCTCCTCCGCGGCGTATTCTATCTTCTTCTCCTCGGGCCGCTCCGCACCCATGGCATGGGGGGAAGCTCCCGCTCTTCTCTTCATCTTCTTCTTCATCCTCTTCTCTTCTTCCTTCTTCTCCTCTTCTTCATTTTCTTCTCCGGGCCGCTCCGCATCCATGCTGGCATGGAGGGAGGCTCCCGCTGTGTGACGGCAACTCCTCGTCTGATGGTTCTTAAATAACCCGGTGACCCCGCCCCCTCTGACGCATGGTGACTTGACGGGACTTCCCTGTGACGTCATGGGGAATGCCACAGGGAAGTCCCGTCATGTCCCGTGTGTCAGAGGGGGCGGGGTCACCAGGTGGCCCTGCCCCCCGTTATTTAAGAACCGTCAGAAGAGGAGACGCCCTCACACAGCGGGAGCCTCCCTCCATGCCAGCATGAATGCGGAGCGGCCTGGAGAAGAAAATGAAGAAGAGAAGAAGATGAAGAGAAGAGCGGGAGCCTCCCCCCATGCCATGGGTGCGGAGCGGCCAGAGGAGAAGAAGAAGAAGATAGAAGACGCCGCGGAGGAGATGCTGGACGAGAATGGGAGAAGGAGAAGGAGAAGGAGAAGGAGAAGGAGAAGGAGAAGGAGAAGGAGAAGGAGAAGGAGAAGGAGAAGGAGAAGGAGAAGGAGAAGGAGAAGGAGAAGTGTTAAAAATGACAAGAGACAGTTTTTGACATTTTTGACAGTTTTTTAGTGAAATGGTAGGGGTAAGTACCCCCTTACCATTTCACACAGGGGGGGGGGGCCGGGATCTGGGGGTCCCCTTGTTAAAGGGGGCTTCCAGATTCCGATAAGCCCCCCCGCCCACAGACCCCCACAACCACCGGCCAGGGTTGTGGGGATGAGGCCCTTGTCCTCATCAACATGGGGACAAGGTGTTTTGGGGGGCTACCCCAAAGCACCCTCCCAATGTTGAGGGCATGTGGCCTGGTACGGTTCAGGAGGGGGGGCCGCACTCTCGTCCCCCCTCTTTTCCTGCGGCCTGCCAGGTTGCGTGCTCAGATAAGGGTCTGGTATGGATTTTGGGGGGGACCCCACGCCGTTTTTTTTTTTTTTTTTTTTGGCGCGGGGTTCCCCTTAAAATCCATACCAGACCTGAAGGGTCTGGTATGGAATTTAGGGGGAACCCCCACGTCATTTTTTTTTTTTAATTTTGGTTCGGGGTTTCCCTGTGGGGAATTCTCATGCCGTTTTTATCAATGAACTTCTATGTGTATCGTCGGCAATGCAATAGCCGCGAGTAGTTTTAAATGTTTTTTTTCCTTCGAAATGTCATTTTGCTGTCAGACTGTTCTAAACACGGGAAACATGCGCCCCTTTACAGGCATACTATAGACACCCCCCCCCAGGTACGAAATTTAAAGGGATATTACACTTTTATTGTTTGACTTTAAGCATTATTAAAATCACTGCTCCTGAAAAAGCGTCCGTTTTCAAAACTTTTTTTTGCATTGATCCATGTCCCCTGGGGCAGGACCCAGGTCCCCAAACACTTTTTATGACAATAACTTGCATATAAGCCTTTAAAATGAGCACTTTTGATTTCTCCCATAGACTTTTAAAGGGTGTTCTGCGGCATTCGCCGCGAACACCCCAAATTGTTCGCTGTTCGGCGAACTTGCGAACAGCCAATGTTCGAGTCGAACATGAGTTCGACTCGAACTCGAAGCTCATCCCTGCTCCTGAGTCTCTTCCTCCTGTGGTACAGCTGCAGGAACCATTGGCTCCTACTGCTGTCAGTCACAGCCAGTGAGGTGGGGCTGAGCTGTGCGTGTCTTATGAAGTGAGCAGGCGAACTAAAACTATTGCACAGAACAGGTAAGTATGACATGTTTGTAAAGGGAAAAAAAAAAAAAAAACACACACACAATCACTTTAATGTTAGATTCTTTACATGATCGAAGTCTATGCCTGGTCCCGGGCAGTGGTAAGCACGCTCCGCATGAAAGGAACCCTTGTGTGCAGGGCTAGTGACCTTAGTCATCAGCTGGCGTAGCCCAAGAACCCTTGGGGGCATACAACTTGGAGTAGTCGGCAAGGATACACCACCGCTGTCTGGTGTAATGTATTCTGCTACATGTCTAGAAGCTATACTGGTGATCAGCAACTTATAGTGTGACTGCGATAGTGTGGTGTGCAATCTGGCGCTATTTGACACTGGCTGGGAGGGTCACTAACTGACACTAATGTTGCTAGTGACACTAATACAGTGATAATCCTGTTTTAATAACACTGGCTGAGAAGGGGTTAACATCAAAGGGTTAGCTGTGTGCCTAACAAGTGTAATGTGTGCGTCTTTTTCTTAGTGATCTGGCTATTTTTTACTCCCTGCTTTTCAGAGAGAAGGAACAGCCAGATTGCAGTTCTATGTACACAGAATTCTATGTGTCTGTAAACACAGAACTGCTGTGATTGGGCACATCTGATCAGCAGGTTTCAGCCAAAATCATAGGCTGAAATTCGCTGCCAAATACTGTGGCCAATCACAGCACATGTCATCACACATTAGCAATACCAGGAAGTGCCTGGCTGTGCTGCTTGCTCACAGTACATCTACTGCGAGTGGGTCGGCAAGTGGTTAAAATTGGCTGTTTAATAATTCTCCAATAGTGAGACCAAACCATACCAGAGGATAAATACCATAACCAGCAGGTTAAACAAACAAACAAACAAAAAAAAAAACAAAAAACGGACTTGATTCACACATTTGACGTGGATGGGGGAATCCTCCCTGCTGCACCATTTATTTCTGACAGTGGGGAGACTTCCCTGCTGTCAGAATATACAGATCAGCACTGTAGCCTACTGCCTGAGGTGCTGATCGAACAGCTTTTATCTGACAGGGTGGTTGAAGCTCCTTCTTTAAGGCACTCTCATCCACGGTTGCACGCCCGTATCCTCTACATAGAGTGCCTTGAAAAAGTATTCATACCCCTTGAAATTTCCCACATTTTGTCATGTTACAACCAAAAATGTAAATGTATTTTATTGGGATTTTATGTGATAGACCAACACAAAGTAGCACATAATTGTGAAGTGGAAGGAAAATGATACATTTTTTTTTACAAATAAATATCTGAAAAGTGTGGCTTGCATTTGTATTCAGCCCCCTTTACTTTGATACCCCTAACTACAATCTAATTGACCCAATTGCCTTCAGGAGTCACCTAATTAGTAAAATAGAGTACGCTTGTGTGTGATTTAATCTCAGTATAAATACAGCTGTTCTGTGAAGCCCTCAGAGGTTTGTTAGAGTACCTTAGTGAACAAACAGCATCATGAAGGCCAAGGAACAGGTATAAAGCTGTGGAGAAGTTTAAAGCAGGGTTAGGTTATAAAAAAATATCCCAAGCTTTGAACATCTCACAGAGTTTCATGAAGAATCGTTCTTGCCAAACCAATCTATTAACCTTCTATGAGGAGGTGAGCTGCTATCTAAAGGAAGGCCCGTAGACATGGTGTATCTGGATTTTGCAAAAGCATTTGACACAGTTCCCCATAAATATTTACTGTAAAAATAAGGTCCGTTGGCATGGACCATAATGTGAGTACATGGATTGAAAACTGGCTACAAGGGCAAGTTCAGAGGGTGGTGATAAATAGAGAGTACACGGAATGGTCAGGGGTGGAAATTGGGTTCCCCCTAGGGTTCTGTGCTTGGACCAATCCTATTTAAATTTGTTCATAAACAACCTTTAGGATGGGGTAAACAGTTCAATCTCTGTACCAAGCTAAGCAGGGCAATAACTTCTCCGCAGGAAGTGGAAACCTTGCAAGATCTGAACAAATTAATGGGGTGGGCAACTACATGGCAAATGAGGTTTAATGTGGAAAAATGTTAAATAATGCATTTGGGTGGCAAAAATATGAATGCAATCTACTCACTGTGGGGGGAGAACCTTTGGGGAATCAAGGATGGAAAAGGACGTGGGGTCCTAGTAGATGATAGGCTCAGCAATGGCATGCAATGCCAAGCTGCTGCTAACAAAGGAAACAGAATATTGGCATGCATTTAAAAGGGGATTAACTGAAGAGATAAAACGATAATTCTCCCGCTCTACAAAACTCTGGTCCGGCCACACCTGGAGTATGCTGTCCAGTTCTGGGCACCTGTCCTCAGGAAGGATGTGCTGGAAATGGAGCGGAGTACAGAGAAGGGCAACAAAGCTAATAATAGGGACTGGAGGATATTAGTTATGAAGAAAGGTTACGAGAACTGAAGTTATTTTCTCTGGAGAAGAGACGCTTGAGAGGAAATATGATTTCAATTTACAAATACCATACTGGTGACCCCACAATAGGGATAAAACTTTTCCGCGGAAGGGAGTTTAATAAGACACGTAGCCATTCATTAAAATTAGAAGAAAAGAGGTTAACCTTAAACTGCGTAGAGGTTTCTTTACTGCAAGAGCGGCAATGATGTGCCATTTCCTTCCACAGGAGGTGGTTTCAGCAGGGAGCATCGATAGTTTCAAAAAAACTATTAGATAAGCACCTGAACGACCACAACATACAGGGATATACAATGTAATACTGACATATAATCACACACATAGGTTAGACTTGATGGACTTGTGTCTTTTTCAACCTCACCCACTATGTAACTATGTAAAAATGGAAAGGGTATGGCACAACTGCAAACCTACCAAGACATGGCCGTCCACCTAAACTGACAGGCCGGGCAAGGAGAGCATTAATCAGAGAAGCAGCCAAGAGGCCCATGGTAACCCTGGAGGAGCTGCAGAGATCCACAGTTTAGGTGGGAGAATCTGTCCAAAGGACAACTATTAGTCGTGCACTCCACAAATCTGGCCTTTATGGAAGAGCAGCAAGAAGAAAGATATTGTTGAAATTAGGCCTAATAGCAAAACGCTATGTGTGGCAAAAAATTAACACTGCACATCTCCCTGAACACACCATATCCACCATGAAACATGGTGGTGGCAGCATCATGTTGTGGGGATGCTTTCCTTCAGCAGGGACAGGCAAGCTGGTCAGAGTTGATGGGAAGATGGATGGAGCCAAATTATACAGGGCAATCTTAGAAGAAAACCTGTTAAGAGTCTGCAAAAGACTTGAGACGGGGCAGAGGTTGACCTTCTAGCAGGACAACGACCCTAAACATACAGCCAGAGCTACATTAGAATGGTTTAGATCAAAGCATATTCATGTGTTAGAATGGCCCAGCCAAGGTATAGACCTAAATCCAAATGAGAATCTGTGGCAAGACTTGAAAATTGCTGTTCACAGATGCTCTCCATCCAATCTGACAGAGCTTGAGCTATTTTGCAAAGAAGAATGGGCGAGAATTTCACTCTCCAAATGTGCAAAGCTGGAAGAGACATCCCCAAAAAGACTTGCAAGTCTTTGGTTCTACAAAGTATGGACTTCCCAATTATGTGCCACTTTGTGTTGGTCTATCACATAAAATACATTTTATGTTTTTGGTTGCAATATGACAAAATGTGGAAAATACTTTTTCAAGGGTGTGTATATATATATATATATATATATATATATATATATATATATATATATATTTATTTATTTATTTATTTATTACACACACACACACACACACACACACATATAGTTGTGCTCAGAAGTTTACATACCCTGGCAGAACTTATGATTTCTTAGAGACTATGAAAACACACATTTTTTTTTTCACTCATGGTTAGTGTTTAGCTGGAGCCATGTATTATCAATCAACTGTGTTTATTCTTTCTAAATCATAATGAGAACAGAAACTACCCAAATGACCCTGATCAAAAGTTTACATACCCTGGGGTTTGAATGGCTATTAAAAGGTAACCATCCTCACCTGTGATCTGTTTGCTTGTAATGTGTGTGTGTGCATCTTTCATCCAGTGCTGAATAGGGATGAGCTTCGTGTTCGAGTCGAACCCATGTTCGACTCGAACATCGGCTGTTCGATCGTTCGTCGATTTGTGAACGATATGGGCCGTTCGCGCCAAATTCGTGTGGCGCGTCACGGCCCATAATTCACTGCGGCATCGCAGTGCATTGCTGGCTGATGATTGGCCAAGCATGCACTATGACCCGCATGCTTGGCCAATCACAGCGCCGCCTTGTTACAGTATTTACAGCTACCTGAAGAAAATTACTGGTGTTCTTTTGATCCTATTAGTACCACAGTCAGGCAGCTAGACTATTTACAGTTAGTGCAGTGCGTCCTGCTCACAGTGTTCAGCTAAACCTACAAGTTAGTGGGGTGCGTCCTGCTCACAGTGTTCAGCTAAACCTACAAGTTAGTGTGGTGCGTCCTGCTCACAGTGTTCAGCTAGATCCGTTCCTGTTATCTTCTTACTGACAGGCAGGCTTGTCACAGTATATACAGCTACCTGAAGAAAATTACTGGTGTTCTTTTGAACCTATTAGTACCACAGTCAGGCAGCTAGACTATTTACAGTTAGTGCAGTGCGTCCTGCTCACAGTGTTCAGCTAAACCTACAAGTTAGTGGGGTGCGTCCTGCTCACAGTGTTCAGCTAAACCTACAAGTTAGTGTGGTGCGTCCACCTCACAGTGTTCAGCTAAACCTACAAGTTAGTGCAGTGCGTCCTGCTCACAGTGTTCAGCTAGATCCGTTCCTGTTATCTTCCTACTGACAGGCAGGCTTGTCTTGTTACAGTATATACAGCTACCTGAAGAAAATTAATGGTGTTCTTTTGATCCTATTAGTACCACAGTCAGGCAGCTAGACTATTTACAGTTAGTGGGGTGCATCCTGCTCACAGTGTTCAGCTAAACCTACAAGTTAGTGTGGTGCGTCCACCTCACAGTGTTCAGCTAAACCTACAAGTTAGTGGGGTGCGTCCTGCTCACAGTGTTCAGCTAAAGCTACCTGTAGAAGGTTGGTGGTGTTCTCATACTACAGGCAGGCAGTTGATTTTGCTAGCTGCAGTATCAGCACACACATACATACATTATATATATATATATATATATATATATATATATATATATATATATATATATATATATATATATATATATATATATATATATATATATATATATATATATATATTACACACACACATTCCAGCTTAGTGCAGCTACAGGCCATTAGTATGTCTGGAAGGCCAAGAAGGAGAGGCAGACAGTCACAAGCCAATAAGAGAGGGCAAGCAGGCTCTGTGTCTAGTGCTGGTCATGGAGACGGTGCATCCTCATCAGCATGTGGCCGTGGGACACGCTTGGGCTTTTTTTCGGCAGCTGGCCGTGTTGAGCCACAACATGTGGAAAACTTGGTCGAGTGGATGACCAAGCCGTCCTCATCCTCCTCATCCTCTCTCACCCATGCCCAGGGTACTTTGTCTGGCAAAGCAGCGGCCTCTTCCCTCGGCTCAATGTCATCAGTGACTCCTTCCCTAGCCCCACCATGTCCTCCTGAGGAGTCCCTCGAACTGTTTGACCACATTGTTGGGCACATGCTCCAGGAGGATGCCCAGCGTTTGGAAGGCTCTGATGATGATACTGAGCTCGATGAAGGCAGTAACATGAGCGCAGACAGAGGGGGTGCCCAAGAAGGACAGCAATCTGGCAGTCATGCTCCCCCTGCTGCAGCATACTGCCAGGTTTGCTCCAGTGATGAGGAGGGAGGGGATGATGAGGTCACTGACTCAACGTGGGTGCCTGATAGGAGAGAGGAGGAGGAGGAGGTGGCGGCACATCACCAACGAGGCAGGATGCCCTCCAGGGGCCAGCCTAAGGGCAGCACCTTGACTGCATCACACCCCAAAGCTCCACATGTGCAGGGCGCTGCAGTCTCTGCGCGTTATTCAAAAAGTTCTTTGGTGTGGGCCTTTTTTGAGACGAGTGCATCAGATCGCACCGTTGCTATTTGCAACATATGTCTCAAGCGTATCTCGCGTGGCCAAAACATCTTCCGCTTGGGTACCACATGCTTGACCAGACATATGTTGACCTGCTATGCAGTTCGTTGGCAAGCGTATCTAAAAGATCCACACCAAAGAACAAAGAGGACCTCTCCTTGCTCCTCATCAGCTGAGATCTCCAACCCCACTATACCTTCAGTCCTCTCTGAGACCTGCACTGAGAGGAATGAAGGTGTAGAATTAGGTGTGTCACAGCCAAGTACTTGTGGGCAATCTGCTTTTGGTACACCAACGTCAGATTGTACCAGGCGAATTTCCCTGCCCCAGCTGCTGCACCACCGAAAGAAGTTTGCTCCCAGCCATCCACATGCGCAGCGGTTGAATGCTAGCTTGGCAAAATTTCTAGCACTTCAACTGCTGCCTTTTCAGTTGGTAGACTCTGCCCCCTTCCGTGAGTTTGTGGAATGTGCGGTTCCTCAGTGGCAGGTACCTAAACGCCACTTTTTCTCACGGAAGGCGATTCCGGCTCTCTACCGGCATGTGGAAGGCAATGTCCATGCCTCGCTGGACAGGGCGGTCAGCGGTAAGGTGCATATTACCGCTGACTCATGGTCCAGCAGGCATGGACAGGGACATTACTTAAGTTTCACGGCGCATTGGGTGACTCTGCTGGCAGCTGGGAAGGATGCAGGACAAGGTGCAGTAGTGTTGGAGGTTGTTCCGCCACCACGCCTCCAAAATGCTAATGATTGTGACACACCTCTCTCCTCCACCCCCTCCTCTTCTTCTTCCTCCATGGCCTCTTCCTGTGCTTTGTCCTCGGAACCAGCGGTGCTCCGTAGCCATTCAAGGGGCTACGCAAGTACGCAGGCCAAAAGATGCCATGCGGTGCTTGAGCTGGTGTGCTTGGGGGACAGGAGCCACACTGGGGCAGAGGTTCTGTCAGCTCTGCAGGGGCAGGTTCAGAGGTGGTTGACGCCACGCCAACTTAAGGCAGGAATGGTGGTTTGCGACAATGGCACCAACCTCCTCTCTGCCCTCCGACAGGGACAAATGACCCATGTGCCCTGTTTGGCTCACGTCCTTAACTTGGTGGTGCAGCGGTTCTTGGGCAGGTACCCGGGCTTACAGGATGTCCTGAGGCAGGCCAGGAAAGTCTGTGTGCATTTCCGCCGGTCATATAATGCCAGTGCTCGGCTGACGGACCTCCAAAAAAGGAGTTTAACCTGCCCAAGACATGCCTAATCTGTGACATGCCCACCAGGTGGAACTCAACGTTGGCCATGCTGCAGCGGCTGCACACGCAGCAGAGGGCCATCAATGAGTACCTGTGCGACTATGGCACCAGGACAGGGTCAGGGGAGCTTGTTTTTTTTTCCCCACGCCAGTGGGCCATGATCAGGGATGCATGCACTGTCCTGTCACCATTTGAGGAGGCCACGAGGATGGTGAGCAGTGACAGTGCATGCATCAGTGACACTGTCCCCCTTGTCCACCTGTTGGAGCACACGCTGCGTGGAATAATGGACAGGGCACTTGAGGCAGAACAGAGGCAGGAAGAGGAGGACTTCCTTAGCTCTCAAGGCCCCCTTTATCCAGACAGTGTTTCTGCATGCCCGCCGATCACACAGGAAGAGGACGAGGAGGAGGAGGAGGAAGATTGTGTCAGTATGGAGGTGGAGCCTGGCACTCAGCATCAGCAGCAGTCTTTAAGGGATCAGTCCCAAGAAACACATGGACTTGTACGTGGCTGGGAGGAGGTGGCTGCGGACCATGTCGTCCTTAGTGACCCAGAGGACTCCGGACCGAATGCCTCAGCAGAAGGACCAATACTGGCTGGCAACCCTCCTTGATCCACGTTACAAGGGTAAGGTTGCGGACCTTATCTTGCCATCGCAGAGGGAGCAGAGGATGAAACATCTTCGGGAGGCCTTGCAGAAAGGTCTGTGCAACGCGTTCCCAGAGACTGGGAGGTTACAAACTCCTGTTTCTGGACAACGTGTTGCTGAGGCTTCGGTCAGTCAAAGAAGGAGCGGTGGAGAAGGTGGCCGTCTGACCGATGCGTTCAGACAATTTTTTGGTCCGCAGCCCCAAGGTATGATCGGTTCCAGCAACCATCGCCAGCGTCTGTTTTACATGGTGCAGGAATACCTAGGGGCAAGATCAGACTTGGACACCTTTCCCACCGAAAATCCTCTGGGTTACTGGGTCTTGAGGATGGATCACTGGCCAGAGCTTGCACAGTATGCAATTGAGCTACTGGCCTGTCCTGCATCCAGCGTTCTTTCGGAACGCACATTCAGTGCTGCTGGAGGCTTTGTAACCGATCACAGGGTGCGTCTGTCCACCGACTCGGTCGATCGACTGACCTTCATAAAAATGAATCAGTCTTGGATCACCACCAGCTACCAAGCACCTGATGCTGATGTAACCGAATAATTTTTTTTTAAATCTCAGATCCCTACAAAGACTGCCTATGCTGATGCTGAGTGACTATCCCTGAGTAATTATCCTCTTCCTCCTCAATCATCACGCTGATAGCTTGAAAGAACATTTTTGGTTCTGGGCGCCACCACCAATGCCTAAGGCACAATTTTTCAGCCCCTGTTTAACAGGGGCGTGTGATTACAATTTTTGATGCAATACTTTGCAGCAGGGCTCGTTCCTGCGTTCCAACTAGAGTGTCTGTGAGGGGTTGCAGTGTTGTGGCACCAGCACCACCGCCACCACCACCACCACCACCACCACAGGCCCAATTTTTCTGCACCTGTTCAACAGGGGCATGTAATTACAATTCTTGATCTAATATTTCACAGCAGGGCCCATTTCTGCACCCACCAAGAGCGAGTGAGGACTTACAGTGTTGTGGCACCACCACCACCACCAAAGGCCCAGTTTTTCTGTAATTACAATTCTTGATCTAATATTTCACAGCAGGGCCCTGTGAGGGCTTACGTTGTTGTGGCCACAACAACACCTAAGGGCCAAATTTATGCTGAGTATATAGGGCAGGCCCCTACTTTCAAACATCTAACTTACAAACGACTCCTACTTGCAAACGGAAGGAGACAACAGGAAGTGAGATGAAATCTACCCCTAGGAAGGGAAATTCTCTCCTGTAAGAGTTAATATGGGAAAAACATTTCTCCTTTCCACTGATGCTTTCCAATCCTTGTTCCACAAAAAAACCCAAATTTTCAAAAAACATTTGTCATTGGGACAAAAAGTGAGGTGAAATCTTCTAAAGAGGAGGAAAGACAGCAAAACAAATGTCACAGGGGTGATAACCCTTCCCTATGTTTTCCAAAAAGCTTAAAAAAGATTTTTTGGCTGGAGCTAAACACGTTAAAAATGTACCCGTTCAAAATGACAAACAGATTCTACGTAACAACAAACCTACAGTCCCTGTCTTGTTTGCACCGCCTGTATACTGCTGTTCAGAGTATATAGAGCCTTGTGGCCCCACACCTTTCCTTATTTTAATTTGGGTGCGGGGTTCCCCTTAATATCCATACAAGACCCAAAGGGCCTGGTAATGGACTGGGGGGTACCCATGCCATTTGTCTCACTGATTTTCATCCATATTGCCAGGACCCGACATTACATTAAACCTGCAAGCAGTTTTAAATGAGATTTTTTCCTTTAAAAATGACATTTGGTGCAGGGACTGTTCTAAACACGGGAAACACGCGCCACTTTACAGGCATACTATAGACACCCCCCAGGTACGATATTTAAAGGAATATTTCACTTTTTTTTTTACTTTAACTATCATTAAAATCACTGCTCCCGAAAAAACGGCCGTTTTTAAAAGTTTTTTTTGCATTGATACATGTCCCCTGGGGTAGGACCCGGGTCCCCAAACCTTTTTTAGGACAATACCATGCAAATTAGCCTTTAAAATGAGCACTTTTGATTTCGAACGTTCGAGTCCCATAGACGTCAATGGGGTTCTAACGTTCGTGCGAATTTCCGGTCCGTTCGCAGGTTCTGGTGCGAACCGAACCGGGGAGTGTTCGGCTCATCCCTAGTGCTGAACTGACGTTTTTGGATTCTGAATCATGAGGAAAGAAAAATATTTGTCAAAGGATCCGCAGGAAAAAGGTAGTTGAACTGTATAAAACAGGAAGGGATATAAAAAGATATCCAAGGAATTGAGATTGCCTATCAGCAGTGTTCAAACTCTAATCAAGAAGTGGAAAATGAGGGGTTCTGTTGAAGCCAAACCACAGGCAGGTAGATAAACTAAGGTTTCAACTACAACTGCCAGGGAAATTGTTCAGGATGCAAAGAAAAACCCTTAAATAACTTCAGGTAATATACAGGACTCCCTAAAAACATGTGGTGTGGCTGTTTCAAGATGCACAATAAAGAGGCACTTGAAGAAAGATGGGCTGCATGGTCGAGTCGCCAGAAGAAAGCCATTACGCAAATGCCACAGTTTCCCCACTTACAATATGCCAAACAGCACAGAGACAAGCCTCAAACCTTCTGGCACAAAGTCATTTGGTGTGATGAGACCAAATTTAAGCTTTTTGGCCACAACCATAAACACTTCATTTGGAGAGGAGTCAACAAGGCCTAAGATGAAAGGTACACCATTCCTACTGTGAAACACGGAGGTGGATCACTGATGTTTTGGGGATGTGTGAGTTACAAAGGCACAGGAAATTTGGTCAAAATTGATGGCAAGATGAATGCAGTATGTTATCAAAAAATACTGGAGGAACATTTGCATTCACCAGCCAGGAAGCTGCTCATGGGGCTTACTTGGACATTCCAACACGACAATGATCAAAACACAAGGCCAAGTCCACCTCTCAGTCTCCTGACCTCAATATCATTGAGCCACTCTGGGGAGATCTCAAAGGTGCAGTTCATGCAAGCTAGTCCAAGAATTTACAGGAGCTGGAGGCTTTTTGCCAAGAGGAATGGGCAGCTTTACCATCTGAGAAGATGAAGAGCTTCATCTACAAATACCACAAAAGACATCAAGCTGTCACTGATGTTAAAGGGGGCAATACACGGTATTAAGAACTGGGGTATGTCAACTTTTGATCAGGGTCATTTGGGTAGTTTCTGTTGTCATTATGATTTAAAAAAAGTAAACACAGTTGGTTAATAATAAATGGCTTCAGCCAAGCACTAACCATGAGTGAAAGAAAAGTTTGTGTTATCATTCGTATTCTCTGAAAATGGCCAAGAAATCATAAACCCTGGCAGGGTAAACTTATGAGCACAACTGATATAGATTATATATACAAACACACAAAAAGGACATTACTTACATTTAAAGTTCTATAATTATAATAAACATGTTATATTTACCTGCTCAGGCAATGGTTTTGCACAGAGCAGCCCCGATCCTCCTCTTCTCAGTTCCCCCCGCTGGTGCTCCTGGCACCCCCCCAAGCGCCCACTATAGGAAGCCACTTGCACGTGCTTGCTCCCGAGCCCCGCTCTGTGTGTCCATAAGACACACAGTGTGGAGCTCAGCCCCGCCTCCGCACCCTCCTTACTGGCTTTGATTGACAGCAGCAGAAACCAATGGCTTCCTCTGTTGTGTCTGAGCCAGTGAGGAGGGAGAGAGCCAAGGGAACCATTGCTGGATCGAGATCAGGCTCAGGTATGCATTTGGGGGGTGGGGGGGGGCTGCATGTAGAATGTTTTTTATCTTACTGCATAGAAGGCAGTAAGGTAAAGAACGTCTGCCTTTACAACCACTTTAATGTGAATGTCCCTTATGTTGGTGTCGCAAGTGGAAATCTGAAGCCTTCTGTCCCCCTATACCTGCAGCTGCAGTCTTCTGGTGCTGCTGGAATTATTACCAGTGCTGGACCTGTGACAGGTACTCATCAAGACAGCCAACTTTGTCCATCCTTTCTGCCCCCCCTCCTCCATTCATTGAACCTGTACAAAAGCTTCCATGAATAAAAAGCACTCTATGCATGGAGGACAGCTGGATGAATAAAAAGGTCCACGTCCTCCATTCATAGATTTTGCAGACATAGTTATCTTAATGAGTGCCTGTCAGGTCCAGAGCTAGTCAAATTCCCGCAGCACCAGAAGATTACAACTGTGGGGTATTGGGGGGGGGGGTCAGAGAACTTCGAATTTCCACTGTGACAGCGGACACCAGCACAAGGAACACTTCACACTAAATGTAAGGAACGTCTCTTTGCTTTAGGTGGCCATACACCGCCCTATTTGAGCATTGATGGTGAAAAAGTGCTAAGGATAAGGACATGTAGGTCCTCCCTGATGGATAACAAAGAACAACCGAACCATTTTAGGGACTAAGGCCCCATACACATTATTAGATTTTCTGAAGATTTTTGTCTTCAGATTTACCAAAACCATATAATATGAGGTCAAACCTTAAGAGTTTCAATTTGTATGCATCAGGCATGCCCTTGCACTATATGGTTTTGGTAACTGAAGACAAAAATCTGCAGAAAATCTAATAGTGTGTGTGGGGTCTTACAATACTATTTCACAATAAAGCTCACCACACATTACAAATGTGATTGTACGATCACCTTTAATTTGGATATAAATGGCCCGAATTCGATCTGTGGGTGACTCCGTCGGCACAACCTGACTCAAAAATGTTCATCTAAAAAACTGAAGGAGGTGAAAAAGTGTCGGCCGAACTGTGACTGCAATCTATCACATACAGCCACTCCTCTGCTATTCTAGCAGCCCCAGGTGTCACAGCTTATTAAATACAACACAGATGTCCCGTGCATCCCAATGCAGGAAGTCCCATTCATGTTAATAGTGACAAAGCGACTGCATGGACATAGCTGCTGCTCCCATTTTCATAGCTTTGCGGGGGTGCCTGTACCCAAAATCAAACTGCATTCGGGGACACCCACAGGGCTGTCAGATTGAAAGCAGCAGCTGCATCCCAACTGACATGAATGGGACTGCCCTTGGTGCCCCTCTGAAAAGCAATCTACAGTGAATACATCACCTCCTGTTCGCAGGCAGGGGAGGGTGCATGGATCCAGATGCACAGCGTCTGCATTTGGATCTGTGCACCTGTTCCTACCTGCATATCTGACTGTGCCCATAGAGCTGCTGGGTCTGCAAGCACTTCTATGGGCTGCCTGCATGCAGCTCCAAGGTGGATGCACAGATCAAAAAGCGGCTCAGAATGAAGGATGGGTCTCTACGCCTGTCTGAATGAGCCCTTCAGGGTATGGAATCTCCAGTCATATCTGAAATGACATTTTCTTTTCAGCTGCAACAGAACCCTGGTATTTATGACCTGACTTTGTATAACAACAATGATCCAGCTCATGAAAACAAACAAATGGCACTTACTGTAGTACTTACTGTATGTCTCAGGTGGTCCATGCATGCAGAGGCCATCAAGGTGTAAAGTTCTTTGTTGTGTAGGATCTGCTCTCCAGGTGCGTCTTGGCGTTCCTAAGCGGAGAAAGGGACGCTTTCATGGGAAGCCATTCTTCCAGCCAGCTCCCTGGAAGGAAGGAAGGACAGCACTTCCAAGACGATGACTGAAAACACAAAATACAAAAAGCAGAAGCTGCCTATGAAAGCAGAAGGGGAGGAGGGCGGTGAACTTCCTGGTTAGAAATTCTTCTTGTCAGGGTGAGAGGAGTAAGAGGGCAGGACAGAGATTCAGGTGACATGGATCCTCCCTCCATGCAGTCTGCTGGGCTGACATCAGTGTTATGGTGTGTGCAGGTATAGGGCTCAGCCAGGTCAGGTGTGTCTGTGCTCAGCTAAGAAGGGAAATGTTTCACAATATACTATAGACGCACCACTAAATCATTGTGAATGGACTCAAATTTATAACAGTGGCTCAGTAGTTAGCATTTTTGCCTTGCAGCACTGGTTCCAATACTAACCAGGACACTACCTGCATGGAGTTTGCATATTCTCCCCGTACTTGTGTGGATTTCCTCTGTGGACTCCAGTTTCCTCTCGCACTCAAAACACATGCTGGTAAGTTAATTGGCTCACATGAGTGCACCCATGCTGGCTACTTCACCTCTTAGGCTGGGTTCACACGGAAGCACGAATTGGCTCACAGCAGGGGGTCTGGTGCGTCCCCGTTCACCGTTTCAGGTCCGATTTCAGTCTGAATTTTTGGCTGAATTTGGACCTGAAACAGAACAGAAGACACACAGGACTCCAGTGCAATTTGCACCGGAGCCACCCTGGAGATGCGAGGAAACCCACATCCGATTCGCAATAGTGTGAAACCAGCCTAAATGTCCAACCAAAGACAAAAGTTGTTTTTTTTTCTTTAGTTGTGCAGAGGGATTAGCACCCCTGTCAGGTTTGTATTGCTGTCTGTGGCCCTGTTAGGGAGAACCACCCTCTCTATTTGTCCTGTTTGCTGTTATCCGTAAAAGGGAATGAAAATCCCAAATGTTGGGTTGTCACCAGAGCCGGAATGGAGGGAAAATCTTCCAATGGGAAAACTAGTTCTGGTGACAGGGACATCTTCCCACTTCCTGTTTTTACTATGTGACAGGAAGTGAAGGGAACTCTCCACAATGGGACACAGAAGGCAAAAAAAAAAAAAAAAAAAACGGGTTATAATCCTTCCTTTCTCTTACCCTTCTTTAGGCTGGGTTCCCCTCTGCATCCAATTTGCATGATAGGCGAGTGTGATCAATAAAATGGAAATTCAGTCAGCGCAGAAAATCCTAACTATAAAATACAAGCAGCTGAACACTGAAGGCAAACATATAAAACCCTAAAGTACACAAAATGGATAAGCAGTGCAGCGCTATATATACAACCAGAAGACTCAAATATAGCATAAATCTAATAAAAGTCCCCTTTAGATGTAGAAATCTTGCCTTTTGCCTCTTGTGTTCGTCATTTTTCACTAACAATTGCCCCCTAACCTCCACCTCCGTACTGCTCTCCCCCTCAAACTCGACCCTTCTCCCGCAGCTCCCCTCCACACAGCCAGCCCCATCCCCTCACACACCGGGAGCTCGAGCTCTCATGGGGCTGACGGGAGTTCCTTTGGATATCACTGCAGCCACCTTCTCTATTGATGCTATCCTATGATGTCATTTTATACTTTTATGCCAGCACTAGGGTGTAGTGCTTTGTATGTGAGTACCAGACTTTCAATAAATGTGATTATTCTAGCCACACAGTGTGCACTATATATTCATTTTTATATTGCATGTGAATATGATCACCAATTGAGAATAACTGAGTGCCGTCTCCAAACAATCGTGTGACCGTCTGCCTATGCAAATTTCCATCCATGTCCACTGAGAGTGGTAAATGCCTTTTTGACCCATCTGTTAGCTCAGGGGTCCATTTGCTGAGGTGAGCGGTTTGGCTAGCTGGTGGTGGTATCACGGATTGCAATGTATGAACTGTTATGAGCACCTAGACCACCGTAGAGGAGACCTCTTTTCTATCAACTTGCTGATTTCTACAGCTAAAGGGGACTTTTATTAGATTTATGCTATATTTGAGTCTTTTGGTTGTATATATAGCGCTGCACTGCTTATCCATTTTAGGGGAGTGTAATCGGCTTTTAATTGACACAGGTCCGGGGCCACAGATTGCAAAAAGGTCCTTTACATGTTTGGGACCGGTTCGGGTGCAAATTCAGGCAAAAATTCGGACCTGAATCGCACCTGAAGCGGTGAAAAGACACGCACCAGACCCCAGGCTGGAAACCGCGGCCGCACATATGTGAACCCAGCCTTAAAGTGTTACTAACCAGTAAAACAGTAAGACAGTAAAATCAGTCTGTATATGTAGTAAAGCATGCTTGTTATACTCACTGTGGAACCTAAGGGGTTAATCCTGCGCATTGTGTAAAAAGCTGTTTGATCCCGTCTTCTCTGATCCTCCCCTTCTTCCACAGTTCCCAATCCATCTCCTGATAGAACAGAACCATTGGAGTCACTCTGCACATGCTCAGTTTGGTGTGTATTGCTAGAGATTTTTTTTCTCAAATCGCCTTAAAAGACAACCTTGGAGAGAGCACAGCTCCGTCCATTTTCCAGGAAACACATGCAGTCTTTAAATCCCTCCTCTTCCACCATGGCTTCAGTTATTGTGTTACCTCCGCCATGGTGGAAGCATATGCTGGGACCAGGGAACTGCGCTCTCTCCAAGGTGGAGGGTGTAGGCTTACCTCTGTGTCTTTTTGCAGTGACTATGCCAGCAACCCCCCAGTATGGGTGGGGTGTGTTCTGGAGTCCCCGCTCTCTCCAGCTCAGGGGATGCAAGGGCCCGCAGGAGGCGCGGCGTCTGTGTGCCTGGGATCCGCTGGCATGGCTCTGGTGGCCGGGTGGGTGCCGCTGTTGGTCAGCGGCATGTCCCGCATGTCGGTATCGGGTCCCGGCCGGCGAGTGATGTCATGTCTGGTCACGCTGCTTCCTGACGGGGCGTGGCGCTAGTGGCTCTAAGCAAGCACCTGGAACCCAGAGACCAGGGGGCAGGTCCGTCGACCGGCGATTCCAGTTCGGTCCCTCATTGATGACGCCGGGACCGGGAAAATTCAAAAGCCAGATGGTTTCTCAGTACTCCACTGCGTTCTCTGCCAAAGATGGAGGAGAGACCGACAGCCACGGCGGAAACAGGCACCCCAAGCACCGATCAGGCCCAGGTAAGAGGGGTACAGTGGTGCTTTTATTCTGATCCATATGGGCTTAAGTTTTGTTGTTTTGTTGGATCCTCCCTGCAGGGAGCCTGTGCTGCATGGTCAGAGGTTACTTCACTTGGACCCTGCAGTTTGGACTGGGTGGTTGCTACTGGGATTGCACTGCTCGGGGCACTATTTCCTTTCTGTCTGGTGGTGGTTGAGTTTTATTTTTTCTCATTGCAGGAAAAAGCGTTAGGAAAGTCCAAGCATTCAAAGGAGGAAATGTCCCTCCTCCAAGAACCCCCTTAGAGATTCATGGCAGTGTGCAGGTCTTGTATTAAGGACTTGGTTGACGAGGAAACATCCCAGCAATACAAGGACTTGTTCTCTTCAGTGAGCTCACAGAGTTCAGTCAAGTCTATGCTGGTACAGAGCCCGGCAGTCCAGGTCGAGCCCCAGCATCCACCTTCCAGCCCAAGGGCATCCTCCTCCAGAGCAGTGAAGGTTGTGGACTCAGGTGATGAGGGGGCAAGTACTCTTCCCTACCTCAGGGATTCAGACGAGGAGGAGGAGGAGGAGGAAGACGATAGCCGAGCCTCTAGGTACAAGCTATCTTTGTGTCAGAAACTATGAATCAGACCGAGACAGAAGTACAGTTAAATCACACTTGTTTAATAATAAAAGTAAATGGAACAAACATAGTCAAAACATAGCCAAAGTTTGGTAACCGGAACGGATAGTTAGCCAAGCCAGAAAGTCAGGGATCAGTGTAGTGGAACATCAAGCAGGATCTGGAGCCAGAAGCAAGTCTTTAAAAGGAAAGCAGGAGATAGTCTCTGTAATGTTGACCAAGGCGAAGGCAGAGATCCTCTGGGCTGGATGGCTTAAGTAGGCAGGACTGACAAGCAGGATATCATCAACAGGTGCGTAACTGTGGAGGGATAGGAGCTGGCAATTAGCTGACAGCTAAGCTACCAGCTCAGAGAAGGAAGGGCTGAGCCCAGCCCTGACAGTACCCCCTCCTCAATGAACCCTCCCCCTCGGAGGACCACCAGGCTTGAGGGAAAACGTCCATGGAAATCATGGAGGAGGACAGGGACATTTTCGTCCAAAGATGAGACCCAAGAGCGTTCCTCCGGACCGCACCCCTTCCAATGCACCAGGTACTGTATGCGCCCATGGAACCTACAGGAGTCAACAATGGACTGTACTTCATTCTCCTCATGGTTCTCAACCTGTATAGGGTGAGGACGTGGCACCGAGGTGTTAAAGTGGTTGCATACCAAAGGTTTTAACAAGGAGACATGAAATACATTTGAGATACGCATCTTAGAAGGAAGGTCTAATGCATAAGCCACTGGGTTAATCCTGCGAAGAATACGGAAAGGCCCAATAAACCGAGGTGAGAATTTCAGAAAGGGAATACGAAGTCTGAGGTTGCGAGATGACAGCCAGACCCTGTCCCCAACCTGGTAGGAAGGCGCAGGCAGGCATCTGCGGTCAGTATGGAGTCTGTACCTATCATTAGCATGTCACAAAGCCTCCCGGACTTGTGCCCAAGTGGAACGAAGACCACGGAGATGCTCCTCTAATGCAGGAATGCTCTGCGGAACAAATGAGTCAGGCAACATGGAAGGTTGGAAACCATAGTTCGCCATAAACAGGGACAATCGGGAAACAGAGTTCAAGGCACTATTGTGAGCAAACTCTGCCCACGGTAATAGGTCTAATCAGTTGTTATGATGGTCAGAAATATAGCACGGGGGACGGCAGCACGGAGACTCTCTGGGACAAAGCAGCGGTCACAAGGTTTCTCAGGAGGAGCATGGACCTGAGCAGCAAGAATTTTGTCACCCAAAGGAGAAGTGAGACTGGTGCGAACCATAGCTAGAATATGATCAGGAGGAATTGCAGGAACCGGAAAATTGTCCTGACAAAGCCCTTACATTCTTAGTAAAGGGTAAGAATGAGACAATGTAATTGAAACTTGACAAGAAAAGAGCCCATCGCGCCCTTCTGGGAGAGAGACGATTAGCCTCAGACAAGAATGTGAGATTCTTATGGTCGGTAAGAATGAGAACCGGCACAGTGGTACCTTTGAGGAGATGTCTCCATTCTTTCAGGGCTAAAATGATCGCTAACAGCTCTCTGTCACCAATCTCGTAATTGCACTCCGCAGGTGACAGTTTCTTGGAAAAGTAGCCACAAGGATGCATAGCGCTCTCAGAGGTAGGACGTTGAGACAGAAGGGTGCCAACACCAATCTCAGAAGCATCAACCTCAAGGATAAAAAGTAATGTAGGATCAGGATGTGCCAACACAGGAGCAGAAACAAAGGCAGCCTTGAGACTCTCAAAGGCCTTAATGGATTTCGGAGACCAACTCTGTGGGTTATCGTCCTTTCTGGTCATATCAGTCGGGGGCTTGATCGGAGACGAGAAGTTATAATTAAACTTCCAATAATAGTTGGCAAAGCCCAGAAAGCTGCAGAGGACGTAAACCCACGGGTCGGGGCCACTGTAGGACTGCTGAAAGTTTCCCTGGGTCCATTGAAAAACCAGCAGTGGAAATGACATCAGCCCAGGAATTTTAACCTGTTCACGATGGAATTCGCACTTCTCCAATTTACAATAGAGATTGTTCTCTCTTAGTTTCTGAAGCACATGACAGACATCTGTATGGTGGCTCTCTAGGGACTTGGAAAATATGAGGATATCGTCGAGATAAACCACCACACATAACTGCAACAAATCTCGGAGGACATCGTTGATAAATTCCTGGAAAACTGCTGGGGCGTTAAAGGCCAAAAGGCATTATGAGGTACTCATAATGGCCTGTTCTGGTATTAAACGCAGTTTTCCACTCGTCGCTCTCCTTAATCCTCACAAGATTATATTCCCCTCTCAAATCAAGCTTTGTGAAAACTGTTGCTCCCTTGAGGCGGTCAAATAACTCCGTAATCAACAGAATCGGATAGAAATTCTTAATCATGAAACGATTGAGACCCCTATAATCAATACAAGGTCTCAGTTCACCACTCGTCTTCTTCACAAAGAAGAAACCAGCACCAGCAGGAGACGAGGATTTGCGGATGAAACCTTGAGAACGTGCCTCTGCAACATACTCCTTCATGGCTTTATCCTCCAAGACCGACAAAGGGTAAACCCGGCCACAAGGGTGTGAGGCACAAGGTTGAAGGTCAATTTGCGCAATCATATGATCGCTAAAATCGCGGTACTCCTCCGGCAGGGAGGAGAGTGAAGAGGTGCACAGGACCTTGGCTACCTTCTGGAAGCATGTCTTACTGCATTGTGGCAACCAGGAGAGAACCTCAGCACGGAGCCAATCAAAAGAGGGGCTGTGCCTCTGTAACCAAGGATAACCAATAACCAGCGGAAACTTAGGTGAGGAAATAACTTGGAATTGGATTATCTCATGGTGAAGAGCCCCTATGGCCATGGACAACAGAACAGTCAAATGAGTCACACGGGCAGGCTGTAGAGGTCTCCTGTCAAGAGCCTCAATGGCAAGTGGAGTGTCACGCAGCTGCAGCAGAATCGAGTGCTTCGATACAAAGGCAGCATCAATGAACAGGCCTGCAGCCCCAGAGTCATTTAGAGCCTGTATCTCGATGGAAGACTCAGCCCAAAAAAGGATGACCAAAACCAGGGGCTTATCCTTCTGGATAACTGGGGACGAAACAACGCCATTTAAGGTCTGTCTGTGACAGGACCTCAAGGTTCGGGCGTTCCCTGGATGGGTAGGACAAGACTTCAAAAAGTGACCTGCCTGGCCGCGATAAAGGCACAATGCTTCCTCCTCCTAAAGGTTCTCTCATCCGCAGAGAGACACGTGAAACCCAAGTGCATGGGTTCACCTTCACTGACCGACTCGGTACCAGGAGGTGAGGGAGGCAAGGGTGGGACTGCAAAGCTCGAAGACACATGCACAGGAAGCTTCCGTAAGCGCTCCTTAAAAGAGAGTCTTTCTCAGAGTCTGGAGTCAATGAGGATGGCAAACATGATCAACTTCTCCAGCTTAGTGGGTGTATCTCAGGCTGCTATCTCATCCTTGATCGGATCCGAGAGACCATGAGAAATAGCAGTCACGAGGGCCTCATTGTTCCAAGCAACCTCTGCTGCCAGAGTACAGAATTTAATGGCGTAATCGGCAATAGTTCTCGTACTCTGGACATAAGGCACTTGGCAGCAGAAGCGGAATGTGCGGGAACATCAAATACCCGTTTAAAGGAAGCCACAAAGTCCTGGGGCAGCATCTCAAAGTATATCCCAACCTGGTTGAGAAACCCTCTGCATTGGACTGGATTGCCCCCAAATCGCTGGGGAAGCGGAGCGGAACCAGACATACCTCTTATAGAGGTAATACTCGAGGTGGGTGCCTGCACAGAGAATGGAGCAGAAGCAGGGATGGCCTGCAACACAGGTTGTACCAGAGCAGCCACGGTGGGAGATTCCAGGTGAGCTATGCAACTCAGGAGCATGTGTAACGACATGGCAAACTGATCCATGTGGTGATCCTGCTCATCCAATCTGGAAATAATATTACCAACAAGTGGATTGACTGTATCTTCTGAATTCATGGCCTTTGCCTACAGTCAGAAACCAAGACTCAGACTGAGACAGAAGTACAGTTAAATCACACTTGTTTTAATAATAAAAGTAAATAGAACAAACATAGTCAAAACATAGCCAAAGTTCGGTAACCGGAACGGATAGTCAGCCAAGCCAGAAAGTCATGGATCAGTGCAGTGGAACAGCAAGCAGGATCTGGAGCCAGAAGGGATATCAGCCAAGCAAGTCTTTAACAGGAACGCAGGAGATGGTCAACATCAGAGATTAAGGTGAAGGCAGAGATCCTCTGAGCTGGACTGCTTAAGTAGGCAGGACTGATAAGCAGGATATCATCAACAGGTGCGTAACTGTGGAGAGAAAGGATCTAGTAATTAGCCGACAGCTGAACGGCCAGCTCAGAGAAGGAAGGGCTGAGCCCAGCCCTGACACTTTGGAGGAAGTGGACAACCTTCTGAGAGTGATCTGCACTACCCTCGAAATCCAGGAGGAGAAGGTGCAACTGTCGGTTCACGACAAAATGTACCAAGGAGTGGATGACACTAAACACAGAGTATTCCCAGTCCATAAAATCCTCTCGGAGACGGTAAAGAAGGAATGGAAGGACTCTGAGAGAGGCCCCTTCTTTTCCAAGACCCTTAGGAGAAGGTTTGCCTTCAAAGATAAGGAGTCAGAGGTACGGAATAAGAAACCATGGGTAGATGCTGCATTCTCGCAGGTTTCCCGACGCATAGACCTAGCATTCAAGGACATAAGGGTGCTGAAGGATGCAATGGATAAAAGAGCGGACTCCCTCCTGAAAAAAGCGTGGGATTCCACATCAGCCAGCCTCAAACACGCTATGGCTTCCACGGTTGTCGCAAGGAACCTTGAAAGCTGGGTAGAGAAGATGAAAAGCCACGTAGAGGCAGGCACATCATGGAAAGATCTCTTGGAGTCCTTTCCAATGATACTGAAGGCAGTAAAGTACATGGCTGATGCATCTGCTAAATCAGTTAAGATGTCAGCAAGGTCGTCAGCACTGGTGAATTCAGCCTTGTACTGTCTTCTTTTGTTACGGACCTTGAAACAGTCTTGGACAGGACAGCCGACAAGAAAAAGGCTTTCCCTTCCAAGAAGATACAACGGATCAAAAATTATTTTTCTGCTGTTCAACAGCCCCACAAAAATAGGGATCAAGACCACAAGAGCCGTTGTGTCTCCCAAAGGGGTAAGGGAAAAGGAAGAGTTATCTTCAGATCTCCCCCAGACCAGCCCCCTAAAAACAAATGACAGTCTTACCCCAGTAGGGGGAAGATTGTCTGTCTGTCTGTCTGTCTTTCACCTACAGTGGAACAAAACAACTACAAGCCTGTTTGTGAAAAATGTAATCTCCAAGGGATACAGTCTGGAGTTTTCAGAGCCACCCCTGAGCAGATTCTATGTTACGGCCCTGCCAAGGGATCAAGAAAAAGCTTCTGCAGTGATGGGCCTGCTGCAGGATCTGATTCAAAAAGAAGTGATTATTCAGGTCGCAAAAAGTCAGAAAGGCCGAGCTTTCTATTCCCATATCTTCCTGGCGAAGAAACCTTCAGGGAAGTATCGGTTGATTCTGAACTTAACGATTCTGAACAGATCGATCCGCTACAAACATTTCAGGATGGACACGATCCATTCAATCACGAAATTACTGACTCCAGACTGTTTCATGGCATCCCTAGATCTAAGGGACGCCTATTTACATGTCACGATAACTCGGGCTTCTCAATGCTTTCTACGTCTGGCCCTCAACTTGGGGACCTCAGTCTGGCATCTCCAATTCAGAACTCTGCCGTTCAGGCTTTCACCCCCCCCCCCCGGGAAACTTTACAAAGATAATGCTCTGGAACCTCTGAAGCTGAGAGGGATTTCAGTCATCCCATATCTGGATGACCTGTTGTTTTTCGCAGACTCCAAAAAACGAGTCTTGACAAATCTCCAGGTGTCTCAGGCTCACCTCAAGGACTTGGGGTGGCTCTTGAATCTAGAAAAGTCTAATCTAGAGCCCACGCAGGAGATGAAGTTCTTGGGCAGAAGAGGGAGAAGATCCAATCTGCGGTGAGACCAATCTCTGTCAGTGTCAGTCAGATCAGCCATGGCAGTCTTAGGCCTTCTAACGGCATCAATTACAGCTATTTAGTGGGCCAGATTCCATTCCAGACCCCTCCAAATGAATATCTTACAAATATGGTCACACCAGGAACCACTAGAAAAACAGATCAAACTTACCTCAAACATAAACCGGGCACTCTGGTGGTGGAGGAATTCAACCAACCTGACAAAAGGTCTTTCCCCTAGACAAACGTCTAACAACAGACGCCAGTTCTTGGGGCTGGGGAGCCCACCTGGATGGTCAAACCTCTCAGGGGGCCTGGTCCAAAGTGGAAGCCCGAAAGTCCTCAAATTTGCAGGAACTGAAGACAATTTTTCTCGGTCTCCTAGCTTTTCAACAAGTGGTAAGGGGACAACACGTTCAGGTTCTCTCAGACAATACAACTGCAGTGGCTTATGTGTTGAAACAAGGAGCAACCAGGAGCAGAGGGCTCCTAGAGCTGACCAGTCAGCTACTTACCTGGGCAGAACAGAATGTGGCCTCATTGTCAGCAGTCCAGCTAAAGGGATCCCAGAATCTGCTAACAGACCTACTAAGCAGAAGGAGACTGGTGGAAGCAGAGTGGAGTCTAAACCAAGAAGTTTTCTTGATGATCTCCGGTCTCCGGGGGCAACCTCAAATAGATCTGTTCGCCAGCCAACAGAACTCGAAAGTACAGAAGTTCTTCTTTCTCCACCAAGAAGACCAGGCAGTAGGCATAGATGCTCTTGCCCATCTGTGGCATTACCAGCTGTGCTACGCCTTTCCCTCCTTTCCCCTGATACCACTGGTTCTAAGGAGATTCAGGGAGGAAAATATGAATCTGATCCTGGTCACGCCCTTCTGGCCAAAAAGGCCTTGGTCCACGATACTACTAAACCTTGAACAAAAAGAAATACCCCCTAAATGGGACTTTAAAAGACCACCAACTTTGATGACTTTAATAATACTGAATATTTCAATACAAATGGGTAAAAAGACGTATAACGTCTGTACAGTACATACATAATACACAAAAACAAAACACAAAAGAGATCATAGTGTACAAAGGAACCTCAGTACTCTCCAATGGGTACTGTACCCTGATATCCGACGTGTTTCCAGTCTTTAAAAAGCACCTTCATCAGGGGTAGAGAGTGAAGTATACTCAAATAAATGTTAATTCAATTTGAATGATTCCATGTTCAAAATAGGAGGCAGCTGTTTCAGTAACCACAAAGGCGGACGCCAGACCAGGATCGCTGGATGCATAAAATATAATGCGTTTCCAAAATATGTATAGCAGTAAGTGTGCTTGGCAGCGATCAGACTCCACCCGTGGACGGTAGCAGTATATATAGTATCACCGGGACGGGATGTCTCTAAAGCTACAAATGTAGTTCACCAATAAACCAATAGGATCCGTGAGTCCCTGGTCTCATATGCCCTGTAGAAGACGAGATCCTGCGTGAAGCCTGGTGTCTCTGTGTCACTCCCTTCTGGCCAAAAAGGCCTTGGTCCACGATACTACTAAACCTGGCCACAGAGCCTCCATGGAAGCTGCCGCCCAGAAAGGATCTGCTAACGAAGGGGTCAGTAAACCATCCGGAACCAGACCGACTACATCTAACCACTGGGTTTCTGAGGAAGACCTCCCTGAAAGCCAAGGGACTGTCCGATAAATTAGTGAAGACCCTACTTTCCAGTAGAAAAGAGGTAACTCGGGCCATATATCTAAAAGTTTGGAAAAATTTTAATTCCTGGTGCACTTCTAAGAGCCTCCAGGTCAAAAGTTTAGTGTCAGTCTTAGAATTTATCCATGATGGAATGGAGAAGGGGCTGGCAGCCAACACCCTGAAAACCCAGGTGGCGGCTCTATTCGTTTTTTTTTAGAGGACTCTATCCAGAGTCAAGATCTTTTTTAGAGCACTTGCACGAAATAGGCCAGTAGCCCTCAAAGTTTTCCCAGTTGAGATTTGTCTGTCGTTTTACAGGGTCTCACGGGAGCTCCGTTTTGAACCCTTACAGGAAGCATCCTTACAGAACTTAGTTCTTAAAGCAATTTTTCTGGTAGCCATCACATCGGCAAGAAGAGTCAGCGAGCTTCAGGCCCTGGCACTCACAGAACCTTTTCTTAAGGTCTTTTTAGACAGAGTGATCCTTCAAATAGACCCAGCGTTCCCACCCAAGGTTTCTTCGACCTTTTCACTGCTCACAGGAAATAGTCCTGCCCACTTTCTCTTCAGCTCCTGCCAATCCAGGAGAAGAAGTTTTTCACACACTGGACGTGAGGAGATGTCTGTTAAACTTTCTAACAGTCACTAAAGAATTCAGAAGGTCAAACGCTCTCTTTGTGATATACTCAGGCTCTCGTAAAGGGAAGAAAGCTTCCATAAGCATGCTGGGCAGATGGCTTAGATTGGCAATCACGGAGGCCTACAAGGCCAAGGAAGAAATACCTCCCTCAGGTATTGCTGCTCATTCTACGAGGTGAACGGCAGTTTCCTGGGCCGAAAGGGCCGGTGCTACACTTGCACAAATTTGCAAGGCTGCCACTTGGTCCAACTGCTCTGCATTTCTCCGACATTATAGGTTGGACATACTGTCCGCCGCAGATCAAGCCTTCGGCAGGAAGGTACTGCAGGCAGTAGTCCCACCGTAGAGTAAGTTTCTCGGTTATCCTCTCCAAGGTTGTCCTGAAAAGTGATTTGAAAAATACTTAGTTAGACTTACCAGTGATGGTATTTCTAAGAGACTTTCAGGACAACTGCTACTTCCCTCCCTTGTTTATCTTAGATGTGGTTTTATGTGTCTATCATGGTGGTTTTCTGTGCTTTGTTTTCCAGTATGTCGGAGACCACACAATAACTGAAGCCATGGTGGAAGAGGAGGAATTTAAAGGCTGCATGTGTTTCCTGTAAAATGGGTGGAGGTGCGCTCTCTCCAAGGTTGTCCTGAAAGGCTCTTAGATATACCGTCATCGGTAAGTCTAACTAAGTCTTTTTTTTTCATGGGAGAGTGCATGTGAACAGCACAGGGCCAAATAGCACTGTCCAGACAGAGGGTCAGGGGTACTGCAGCCTTATAGGACAGTTAGGGTAGAATGAAAACTCATCCTCCTGCTATATACTGCTGATGAGAAAAGGTATTTAGCAGTTTATATTTACTAAAATAATTGCATCTCCATGTTCTGTGTACTATGGGAGACCAGATATAGTGAATGCAGAGTCCTGGGTTTAGTAACACTTTAAAGTAGATCTAAAGGTGAAACTTTTTTAAAATTTTGAATAGAATTGAGAGGGATTAGAACCCCTGTCAGTTTTTATTGCTGTCTGTGCCCCCATTAGGGGGATTTCACCCTACTTGTCCTGTTTACCTTTATTACAGAGCTTGAAATCAAAAGAAAATCCCACATTTTGAGCTGTCATGAGAATAGGAACAGAGAGGAAATTTTCTAATTGGCACACCAGTTCAGGTGACAAGGTATTTTCTCACTTTGGAAGGATTTTTTCTCACTTCCTGTTTGTGGTATTGGACAGTAAGTGAAGGGAAATCCCCTTCACAGATGGACACAGATGGCAAAAAAACCCCAAAACAGACAGGGGTTATATCCCTTCCTTATTCTATCCATAATGGGAAAAAAAAAACTTTTGCCTTTTTAGACATGGCTCTTATTCTATGCATGAAAGTAAAAAACCTTCTCTGTGCAGCACCCCCCCCCCCAATCCTGACCTGAGCTCCCTCCAATTCAGCTTGATGATAGCCTCAGCTGTCCCCAGACTCTCCCTCCTCATTAAAGCGGAGTTCCACCCAAAAGTGGAACTTCCACCTCATTTGTCTCCTCTCCCCCTCTGGTGCCACAATTGGCAACTTTCGGGGGGGGGGGGGGTCGGGGGCACAGGATAGGTATCCTGTTCCCACTTCCAGGAGTTCAGGCCCGGCAGCCCATGACATCAATGCGGGGCTCCCTCCTCCTCCCTCCCCCCTTTCTCCTCTCCTCCCTGTCGCCGGGCCAGTAGGAGAGAGGAGCGGGGCCTCGCCCATGCGCAGTAGGGTTCCCGGCATGAAGCCGTAAGGCGGCGGCAGCACCTGACAGCTGATGGAAACATCAGCTGCGGTGCCGACATCGCAGGACTCCAGGACAGGTAAGTGTCCTAATATTAAAAGCCAGCAGCTGCAGTATGTGTAGCTGCTGGCTTTTAAATTTTTTTTTTTTTTTTGGGCGGAACACCGCTTTAACTGACACAGCCCATTGGCCCCCACTGCTGTCAATCACAGCCAGTGAGGAGAGAGTTGGGGGGGGGGAGAGCCGCAGCTCTATGGGTCTTATGGACCCATAGAGCAGTGACTCAGGAGCGGGAGTTTCTCTGGGGGCACTGCTCAAGGGGGAGAGGCCAAGAGTCACTTACTACACAGAGCAAGTAAGTATAACATGTTCATTATTTATTTTTATTTTTTTAAGGAAGCTTTAATACCACTTTAACCCTCAACTCTCCTCCCAGGAAAACCCTGGTCATTGCAAAGTAGTAGTAGTAGTTCCACTACATAAGGTCCCAGGATTGAATCCCCTCTGTCTAGAGGCCGAGTCCTTTGGGAAGGCACTGCCAACTTCATTATCAATCCCACTCTTCCAATTATAGCAAAGGTTCTGGTTCCCTTCTTTACCTCCAGGTTTAGCGCAATATCCTGTTTGAGGATGGCCATTTCTCATAACCCTCCAAAAGACCGCTACACATTGTTTTCAAAATATCTGAATGCTTTAGCTATAAGGCTGATGTTAGTCGGGCGACTGCCACTAAATCTCCAGCGGCAGGAT
This sequence comes from Aquarana catesbeiana, assembly GCF_042186555.1. Taxonomy (NCBI): domain Eukaryota; kingdom Metazoa; phylum Chordata; class Amphibia; order Anura; family Ranidae; genus Aquarana; species Aquarana catesbeiana. The sequence goes on from NC_133326.1 coordinate 140,188,194, forward strand.
CACTAAGAAGCTGCCTACTTGTCCCTATGAGATCAAGAGATGTCCCTCCCATCACTAGCAATCGAGGTTAGGCAGCGTTTGGACCAGCAACAGCGAGTGACATCTTGGCTACAGAGAGAACTGATCCATTGGGACAGACAGGCAGCTCTTTAGAGATCCTGCATCTGGAGGTTTGTCTCTAGTGGCAGAATCGCTCGTCTGAAATCAACCTAACAGACTGACTCAAGCAATGCATAAGTTTTTTTCTGTCACTTCAATACATTAGTCCTGTAAAAAGCTGCGCTAAAATTATTAAAAGTTCATATAAATGACATCAAGGGGATTTCTCCAAGTCCTTATTTCAAAGTGAAAACACCACCACCGTGCACTTCTAAGCAGTAGTGACAATCCACCCTAGTAGTAGAGCCTGCTTACCAGATGGCAAGCATAAAAGGGCAAGTGGCTTTAGCCTAGCCAAGGCCTTTTAGCTTGCTGACGCTCCCGGTGTTCCTATGGGGGGTAAATCTCCAGGCTCCCTTAGGTTATCCTCATGTCGCCATTCAACACGAAAAACTGGTGGGATGTCTGTGTTCCAGATCTTCTGATGGGGCCTCTCAGAAGATCTGGAACACAGACATCCCACCAGTTTTTCGTGTTGAATGGCGACATGAGGATAACCTAAGGGAGCCTGGAGATTTACCCCCCATAGGAACACCGGGAGCGTCAGCAAGCTAAAAGGCCTTGGCTAGGCTAAAGCCACTTGCCCTTTTATGCTTGCCATCTGGTAAGCAGGCTCTACTACTAGGGTGGATTGTCACTACTGCTTAGAAGTGCACGGTGGTGGTGTTTTCACTTTGAAATAAGGACTTGGAGAAATCCCCTTGATGTCATTTATATGAACTTTTAATAATTTTAGCGCAGCTTTTTACAGGACTCTAGATTTTGGTGTGATCGCACTATATGCTGCTGCTTATATGTTTTTGTGTTAGCACGGTTCTTCCTATTTTACAAACTTCAATACATTAGTTATCCATCATGTATCTCTGAGCCACTAGCAGACATTAGACCTGTTGTTGCTGGTCCTCAAAGGTCACACACAGCTAGACACCAGTCAAAAACTGTTTATTTTGTTTTTCACAATTTTAGTTCTGTCTGAAATAAAATTGCATTTTTTGCTGAGAAAAGAAAGCCACCACACACCAGAGGTATCAATAGTATCCAGTTTTATTGCATGGAATATTCACAAGCTGGACATTGACATTCCCTGCCTTAAGACCTTCCCTCTAATGTGTTTCACTCAATAAGGGGTTAGTCGTAGAGATCGCTATGACTAAGTCCTATTGGGGGAAATGTGTTAGAGGAGTGGTCCTAAGGCTGGGACTGTCAATGTTCAGCTTGTGGATATCCCATGCAATAAACGTGGATACTACTGATACCTCTGGGGTGTGGTGGCTTCCTTTTCTCGGTATCTAGTCAGTGAGTGGAGACGATGTGTATTGCACCCAACAACCGGGCTTTAAGTGGCAATGGAGAGAAGCTGCTTAGATTAGAGAATCCTTATGTCTAAACATCCACAATAGCCTTTTTAATCATACACATCACTTAATGTTATCAGTGTTAAATTGTATCTAAACCCAAGAACAAAATCCTAATATATTGCAGCTTAGATGTTTTAGCTCCATTATTTTTTTCTGACTTACCGTATTTATCGGCGTATAACACGCACCGGCGTATAACACGCACCCCAATTTAGGAGGGAATTTTAAGGAAAAAAAAAACTTTTAGGAGGGAAGTTGAAGGGAAAAAAAACTTACATTTAAACGCCCATCATTGCAGCCTTGTCAGTGCAGCCTTGTCAGTGCAGCCTTGTCAGTGCAGCCATGTCAGTGCAGCCTTGTCAGTGCAGCCTACCCCAGTGCAGCCTTGTCAGTGCAGACTTCCCCAGTGCAGCCTTGTCAGTGCAGACTTCCCCAGTGCAGCCTTGTCAGTGCAGACTTCCCCAGTGCAGCCTTGTCAGTGCAGACTTCCCCAGTGCAGCCTTGTCAGTGCAGACTTCCCCAGTGCAGACTTCCCCAGTGCAGACTTCCCCAGTGCAGCTTTCCCCAGTGCAGACTTCCTCAGTGCAGCCTTCCCCAGTGATCCCAGCCATTCTGGGCTTCAAAATCGCCGATCGCGATTTGAAAATGGCGCCGCCGGCGCCGAAATACACAGAGCCGGTCCTCGGCTCTTTCCTGCGGCTGTCGTTCACTTTCGGCTCCACTCGTAGTCCCGAGCGGAGCTATCCGAACCTAGCCGAGTAGGTTCGGATAGCTCCGCTCGGGACTACGAGTGGAGCCGAAAATGAACGAGAGCCGCCGGGAAGAGCCGAGGACCGGCTCTGTGTATTTCGGCGCCGGCGGCGCCATTTTCAAATCGCGGTCGGCGATTTTGAAAATGTGACAGGTCGGGATCGCAGGGGATCGGCGTATAACACGCACCTGCGATTTTCCCCTGGTTTTAAGGGGAAAAAAGTGCGTGTTATACGCCGATAAATACGGTATTTTCCTTTTACTTTCTGGTGATCCTGCCAGTAACACACTTACTTGCCTGCACTCAACTCAACACCTATAGGAAATAAAGCAAATAAAAGCCTCTAAGGCTCGATTCACACTAATGCATTTTTTGTTGCTTTTTGCAGAAATGCAGAGAATTTTTTTTAACATGGGTTCCTATGGTACAAGTTCACATCAATGCATTTTTGTGCCTCTGCATTTTTGGAAAGGGTCAGGGACTTTTTTCCCGCAAAATGCAGCGTTTTGCATGTAATGGACTTCAATGTACCTGCGTTCAAAACACAAGTACTGCGTTTTTACCGCAATTTTGCCGCGTTTTGTGTTGTGCGATTTGAGGTTTTTTTTACATTCATTGTATATAGCTGGTTGCTAAGGAGCAGGCCGGGAAGCCAGCCGCCACATCCTTAACAACCAATGAGTCATCAGCTGCCAGTGGGCTTCCCCGTTGACAGCTGAATGTAAAAAAAAATTGACGGCTAAAAAATTTCACAAAAAAAAAAAAAAAACAGCATGGGGCCCCCCCAAAATCCACCAGACCCTAATATGAGCATGCAGCCCGGCAGGTCAGGAAAGGGAGATGATGAGCGAGCGAGCAACTCCTCCCCTTCTGAACCATACCAGACCGCATGCCCTCAACATGGGGGGGTGGGTGTTTTGGGGTGGGGGGGCTCTGCGCCCCCCCACCCCAAAGCACCTTGCCCCCATGTTGATGAGGACAAAGGCCTCTTCCCAACAACCCTGGCCAATGGTTGTCAGGGTCTGCAGGTGGGGGGCTTATCGGAATATGGAAGCCCCTTTTAACAAGGGGACCCCCAGATCCTGGCCCACCCCATGTGAATGAGTATCGGGTACATCGTACCCCCACCAGCCAGGGTTGTCGGGAAGAGGCCCTTGCCCCCATCAACTTGGGGGCAACGTTTTTTGGGGTGAGGGGCGCAGAGCACCCCCCGTCCCAAAACACCCACCCCCCCATGTTCAGGGCATGCAGACTGATATGGTTCTGGGGGCTCGCTCGTCCCCTCCCTTTCCTGACCTGCCAGGCTGCATGCTTGCATAAGGGTCTGGTATGGCTTTTGGGGGGAATTTTTTTTACATTCGGCTGTCAGCGGGGAAGCCCGCTGACAGCTGATGACTCATCAGTTGCTAAGGACTTGTCGGCCGGCTTCCCGACCCGCTCCTTAGCAACCAGCTATATACAGTGAATGTAAAGAAAAAAAAACACATTGCAAAACGTGAATTGCTGCAAAATCACGGTAAAACATGGTTACAAAAACGCAGAAAGTACAGCAAAAAGCACTGCAGAAACGCTCAAAAGCAACATGCATAGATGTGAATCGAGCCATAATGCTCTATGGCCCGTGTGAGATGGGAGGTTTCCTCCAGTTTATAGAAAATAGATGAGAAGGTTTATAATGTTGTTTAATATTCCAGTTCAGTACACAAGTATTTACAAAGATACTGGATTTCTGGCAACAGGCATTCTTCTGTATTTGCAGAAAATATACTTAGCCTGAAAAAACAAAAAAAATAAAATGCAGCCACCACATCTAAGGACCGGTAAGTGGCAATATATACTGCATTATATTTTTGTTTGTGGATTTAGATACACTTTAATTGTACATGTATAATTTGTAAAGCTAGCCAGAAACGAATGTGGTTGGCATTCCTGATCTATTGTCTACTAAAAGGGAGAACCAATCTATAAATAGCTGTCACCTTTTTTGTAGTTGTTCCGTATTGCAATTATAAGAAGTAACCTGTTTTTGTTACAATGTAGAGTCAGCTCAGATGCATAGCTTTGTTTTTTGGGCCGCGTTCACGTCTGTGCGGCTGCGGTTTGCAGTCCGGGGTGGGGTGGGGTGCGTTTCTGTTCAGCCGTTCGGGTGCAAAATTTTGCCTGAATTCGCACCTGAACCGGATCCAAAAATGCACAGGACCCTTTTTGAAACTGCACCGTGGCCACCCCAGACATGTGTCATGCAAATTTAATGTGGTTTAAAACGCATCCAATTTGCATATATGTGAACCCAGTCTTATGCCCTGTACACACGATCGCACATTCCAACAACAAAATCCATCGGATTTTTTCCGACGGATGTTGGCTCAAGCTTGTCTTGCATATACACGGTCGCACAAAGTTGGTCGGAAATTCCAAACGTCAAGGACACGGTGACGTGCAACGCGTACGACGAGCCGAGAAAAATGAAGTTCAACAGCCAGTGCGACTCTTCTACTTGATTCTGAGCATGCGTGGCACTTTGTGCGTTGGAATTGTCTACACACGATCGGAATTTACGCAAACAGATTTTGTTGTCGGAAAATTTTAGAGCCAGCTCTCAAACTTTGTGTGTTGGAAATTCCGAAGGAAAAAGTCAGATGGAGCCCACACATGGTCGGAATTTCCGACAACAAGCTCCGATCGCACATTTTCCGTCGGAAAGTCCGATCGTGTGTACAGGGCATTATGCCCTGTAAAACGTGTGGCGACAATTCCGACGCACAAAGTGCCACGCATGCTCAGAATCAAGCAGAAGAGCCGCACTGGCTGTTGAACTTCATCTTTCTCGGCTCATTGTATGTGTTGTACGTCACCGTGTTCTTGACGTTTGGAATTTCCGACCAACTTTGTGTGATTGTGTGTATGCAGATGTTTGAGCCAACATCCGTCTGAAAAAATCCATGGATTTTGTTGTTGGAATGTGCAATCGTGTGTACATGGCATAAGTCTTAAATCAGGTAATATGCTTCAAACTACTGTTGTTTTTTTTTATTTGGTTATTTACCTTATCCCATCAGCCTTTCTGACAAATGTCAGGGTATTCAGACTTCCTGCCTGGGCCTGGTCACTGGATCAAAAGAATAAAATCAGATATCCATGTTGTACTGTCCACTTTAACTTCATGTATGTACCAAGGCTCTGAACTCTCTTTTAAAATTCACGCACTCTACAGACACAGAAACAACTTGAGCTGATTCTCTTCTGTTTACCTGTAGTGCTACCCCCGTAGGAGCTGCTGATTTTAACTGGTTCTTCCCCAAACAGTGCAGAAGCTACCAATCACACGGGCAACAGTCCATTTACTCTGGGATGTCTTTTTATAATCTATTTCTTGTAGAACCTAGAAAACAGGAGAGGGGTTGGGGTTGTATGGAATACTCCAAAAAGATGACTTCTAACAGGAGGACACTAGGGTTGTCCCGATACCACTTTTTTAAGACAGTACAAGTACCAATACTTTTTATCAAGTACTCGCCCATACCGATTACCGATACTTTTGTTCAAACTGTCATGTGACAGTTTGACTGATGAGCACTGATAGGTGGCACTGACTGATGGCTGGCACTGGTGCCTGGAACTGGTGCCTGGAACTGATGGATGGCACTGACTGGGCACTGATAGATGGCACTGATAGGTGGCTGGCAGTGATGGCCGGCATTCATTGGGCACTGATAGGTGGCACAGATAGGCGGCACTTATGGGCACTGATAGATGGCACTGATAGGTGGCACTTATGGGCACTGATAGACGGTACTGATTGGCAATTGCATAATAAATGACATGAACGATGAGAGGAAAGGAAGGATTTTGCAATGCTATATGGCCTATAGCATTGCAAAATCCTTCCTTGCCTCTCATCATTCATGTCATTTAACATTTAACATCTAGTAAGTATGCTGCACTGCCATCTTGGAACACCCTGCACTCGGCTGCAGTAAGCCAGCAGCGGACATTTTGTTACACCCAGCCCGAACTATATGGGCTGGGTGCAACAAGATGTCCGCTGCTGGCTTACTGCAGCCGAGTGCAGGGTGTACCAAGATGGGCGGCATGATGTTTATCCTCCGACGTAGACATGGAACGTCACTTCTTGTACCGAATGTGACGGCTTTGGTCACCGTTTTGGACAGAATATGCGGCAGCCCCCTGCATCCCTGCCCCGGCCAGCTTACCAGTAGTTCTACTGCTGCCAGATCGATCTCCGCTCTTGCCTCTCCGCCCGCCGATTTCCGGTTGCAGGTATTGCATTAGGCATCGGGAGCATTTGTGTGCGTACAAGTATTCGCACAAATGCTCGGTATCGGTCCCAGTACCGATACTAGTATCGAACCCGGGACAACCCTAGAGGACACACTTCACTAGCTGCAACTTCTCTGAGCAGTCTTTAATCCAGTAACCCAGGGGGAAGGATAGAACTTAGACCCCGTAGAAGCTGTCTCAGAGAAAAAAGCCACCACTTACCCTCAAAGTAGAACAGCACACATCCGCTGGGTTCCTGAGCTTGGGTCAGTACTCACATTGTCCCAGGGCAGTTGCACCTCCCAGCTTCCACCAGGAGTTCCTTGGTGAGTTTTCTAGACATGATCCTCAGCTGCAGAAGAAATTAGAAAAAGAGCCCCTAGCTAGGGGGACCTCGATGAACATTGGTACACTCCAGCAGGATTGCTTCACAGGGGCAGTAGCCCCTGAGGCTGGGAACTTCTCCAACAGGACAAAAACAAGGGCTGTTCCAGATTCCAGACTATTTATGTTCTCCCCAGCCACCTACTGGGCACACTTCCGTAGGGATTGGCTGAAGAGTACTAAATATTCAAGCTTTCCATATTGACTCTCCCAGCCCTCTATGTTCTGGAAGCCTCCAGAATGCAGGGGAAGCAATTGAACCTACAGCCAGTGAAACCTAGAGCAGCCCAAAGAAATCAATCGCTGCGCCAAAGACTACAGAGAACCTATAATTTCCCAGCATCCTATACTAGGACGGTGCAACATACCTAATACCTACTATAGTGTTGGTCTGGCTGCAGGTCTTAGCTCTAGTAGGGGCTTATAGGGGCTGAGGGGCTTATATTAGCACTATCATGAGCATGCAGGATGTTTGTTAATGGGAAGAACACTCACTTTAGGAGGTGTCCCAGGGTAGACACTCTTAGATATGTACACTGTGTACATTGTAACATCGACAGAAGCGTTCCTTTGGGTGGGCTTACAAAATGCCCTATGGGGCTCTGGTAAATTGTTTTATTCAACATAAGGCACATGTGACATATTGACATTATGGTATTTATCTGTTTATATATCACTCCATATAGACTTTGTGGAGCAACATGAAATTTGATGGGGTACATTTTATGAAGTGCTATTCCTCCTGTGAAACTGCATGTACATTTGTGAATGCCGGCAAAATCAAATTTTGCTAGACTATTTTCTCTTCAAGTCAAATGTTTTGCATTCATCGAAAAAGCCTGATTCAGAGAAGTACTGCATTAAGGCCACTATATAGAGCTAACAGTCTTGGTAAATATGTATTATTTATTACCTATGATCATCAGCTTCATCTAATGGCTATAATTCAGTATTTTTCTGTTTCACAGAAGTCTTATGAATGAATGGAGATGAAACAGCCTAGTAACACTCGATTATGTTGGCATTCACAAAGGACACATGTAGCTGCAGTTTTGCAGGACTAATAGCTATGTGTTTTTTTTTTTTAATAAGTACACCCCTTTGTGTTTATTTTGGATTATGACAAATGACCAAGTGTTGATGTATACGGCAAGCAATTATGTAGAATGCTCTATATGCATTGACACATGATGTAACCTATATACTGTAGTCTTTACCAATGGCTAAATTCAAATATGTACTAAAGATGGTAATGACTTTATACTGTGACTAATATGGTAATATGGTACCATTACCAATCCTAATGTTGGAGGACAGTAATTGGGTTGAACTATACATTCTGATGTTGACAGAATCGGTTTGGGTTGGAGGGTCTGTCAGTTGGATTGGATTTTCCCAGCTGATCATTGTTCCATTGAGATAAGACATGCAATCCAAGTGTGCGTGTCTATGTATTTCCACGATTTTAATTTGTGGTCAGATCTTGGATGCATAATGTTTATAGTCAGCTCTAGAGAAAATTAAGCTCTGTGCGATCACTGCATGTGTAATATTGATTTATATTTAGCAATCCTGTATGTTTTATAAGAGCATCTAGCAAGTTTGTACATGTAGTACAGAAGTACCTTAGCAGTACACAGTCTAGAAGGGCGGGTCATGCCTAGTACACCGGGACCTGCCGTAACCTGCTGTGCATTGCCTAACCTGACAATGCCACAGAACATGACTGAGGAGAAATTCTCATTGTAGCTTTAGCATCATCCATTCAATACCACTGCTGAAAATAGTAGGTTGTTTTTTTTTTTTTTGGCAAGGGTATTTAAAGCAATAAAGAAGAGAGCTAATTTATACAAAGTAATTAGTTTAGATCCGTTTTATATAAGACCGATAAACATAAAATGCAAGTTTTCTCTATAAGATAGCTCAACTGATATTCACATACATTGGGGACGGAAAGTATTCAGACCCCTTTAAATTTTTCACTTTGTTATATTGCAGCCATTTGCTAAAATCATTTAAGTTCATTTTTTTTCCTCATTAATGTACACACAGCACCCCATATTGACAGAAAAACACAGAATTATTGACATTTTTGCAGATTTATTAAAAAAGAAAAACTAAAATATAACATGGTCCTAAGTATTCAGACCCTTTGCTCAGTATTTAGTAGAAGCACCCTTTTGATCTAATACAGCCATGAGTCTTTTTGGGAAAGATGCAGCAAGTTTTTCACACTTGGATTTGGGGATCCTCTGCCATTCCTCCTTGCAGATCCTCTCCAGTTCTGTAAGGTTGGATGGTAAACGTTGGTGGACAGCCATTTTTAGGTCTCTCTAGAGATGCTCAATTGGGTTTAAGTCAGGGCTCTGGCTGGGCCATTCAAGAACAGTCACGGAGTTGTTGTGATGCCACTCCCTTGTTATTTTAGCTGTGTGCTTAGGGTCATTGTCTTGTTGGAAGGTAAACCTTTGGCCCAGTCTGAGGTCCTGAGCACTCTGGAGAAGGTTTTCGTCCAGGATATCCCTGTACTTGGCCGCATTCATCTTTCCCTCGATTGCAACCAGTCGTCCTGTCCCTGCAGCTGAAAAACACCCACACAGCATGATGCTGCCACCACCATGCTTCACTGTTGGGACTGTATTGGACAGGTGATGAGCAGTGCCTGGTTTTATCCACACATACCGCTTAGAATTAAGCCCAAAAAGTTCCATCTTGATTTCATCAGACCAGAGAATCTTATTTCTCACCATCTTGGAGTCCTTCAGGTGTTTTTTTTAGCAAACTCCATGCGGGCTTTCATATGTCTTGCACTGAGGAGAGACTTCCGTCAGGCCACTCTGCCATAAAGCCCTGACTGGTGGAGGGCTGCAGTGATGGTTGACTTTCTACAACTTTCTCCCATCTCCTGACTGCATCTCTGTAGCTCAGCCACAGTGATCTTTGGGTTCTTCTTTACCTCTCTCACCAAGGCTCTTCTCCCCCGATAGCTCAGTTTGGCCAGACAGCCAGCTCTAGGAAGGGTTCTGGTCGTCTCAAACGTCTTCCATTTAAGGATTATGGAGGCCACTGTGCTCTTAGGAACCTTAAGTGCAGCAGAATTTTTTTTGTAACCCTGGCCAGATCTGTGCCTTGCCACAATTCTGTCTCTGAGCTCTTCAGGCAGTTCGTTTGACCTCATGATTCTCATTTGCTCTGACATGCACTGTGAGCTGTAAGGTCTTATATAGACAGGTGTGTGACTTTCCTAATCAAGTCCAATCAGTATAATCAAACACAGCTGGACTCAAATGAAGGTGTAGAACCATCTCAAGGATGATCAGAAGAAATGGATAGCACCTGAGTTAAATATGAGTGTCACAGCAAAGGGTCTGAATACTTAGGACCATGTGATATTTCAGTTTTTCTTTTTTAATAAATCTGCAAAAGTGTCAACAAATCTGTGTTTTTCTGTCAATATGGGGTGCTGTGTGTACATTAATGAGGAAAAAAATGAACTTAAATGATTTTAGCAAATGGCTGCAATAAAACAAAGAGTGAAAAATTTAAGGGGGTCTGAATACTTTCCGTCCCCACTGTATATGGCTCTGGGTTTCCATTAGAGATTCACAAAACAGAGTTTTTATTTCATCAAATTTCTTAAAATCACAATGTTTGAGACCAAATTTGCTATTTTGACAAAGTTTATTGGAGTGAATGGGCAAGGCAAAATTAAGGTGTTTTTTAAGGGTGCAATTGGCTTTAAATGGCTTTGCTCAGCAGGAGATCTGTCCGCTGATCCCCTGCTGAGCAGAGCGGGCGGGTGACAGGTCCATGTCCACTCAGTTTATGCAGAGTACTGAGCCCGCTGTGCTCTTTGGACAGTCGGATGTGTGTCTATTTACACCCGACTACCTCCGATCCGATCCACGTACGCAGAAAAGGACAGGTCCTCCTCCGTTTGTTTTTATTTGGCCAGAGGTAGGCGTGTGTAGACAGACACAAGTCTGTTTACATCCACTGGTCTATAGGAATACGTTGATCATCCAATCAGGTCTGCCTAAAAAAGAGGTGGACCTGATCGGATTGCCTATGTGAAAGGGGCCTTACCGTAGCTCCTTTCAACTATCCTAGAACTGTGGCAAAAAGCATGCCCTCATTAGCCTCATTATCTTAGGCACACTTTTTTTATATAATTACATTGGTGCCACTTGGACCAGTGTAAGTATGTGCAGTATGTGCCATACCTATGGGGTCCCCATGGAAGCTGAAAATCACTTTAGTAGGCAACTAGCCTCTTGGTCTCATCCTAAATGGCTGCCCTGAAGCATTCTGAACACAGGATGTGGCATGGGCACCATTCATTGAACACTGCATTTTCTCAAAAAATGTAAAGCGTTCTCTGATTGGACAAGGATGAGAAGTGGGGCGGCGACATCACAAGCTCCACCCTGCCCAATCAGAGAACACTTTGCATCCATTGGAAAATGGAAAGTATTCTGTGAATGGAACCCATGCCAAGAATGCAACCTCCTGTGTTCAATAAGTAGCAAGACAGCCACTGTGCACAGAGGCTAATGGCAATCACTGTAGCATTGGTGCCTACTACAGTGATATCCAGCTTTCCTGGGTATCTCACAGGTATGATACATACACACTTACATTGGTTCAAGCTGGACCAATGTAGCTATATAAAAATCGCCATACCTGGAATTCAGCTGTAAAGCAACAGTAGACAAATAACAATCAAGATAAGAAAAGTAAAATAAAACCCTAAGGCTACTTTCACACTGAGGCGCTTTACAGGCGCTACAGCGCTAAAATAGCGCCTGTAAAGCACCTCTCCTGTGTCTCCAGTGTGAAAGCTGTGCGCTTGCAGGACGGTCAAAAAAGTCCTGCAAGCCGTATCTTTGCAGCTCTATAGGAGCAATGTATTCGCCGCTCCTAAAGGGCCCCTTCCCATTGAAAACAATGGGGCAGCGCTGCAAATCCTGCTGCAGCGGCGCTTTGCGGGCCGATTTAACACTTTTTCGGCCGCTAGCGGGGGTTAAAACTGCCCTGCTAGCGGCTGAATAGTGCCACTAAAACGATGCTAAATATAGCGCCGCTTTACCGCCGACGCCCGCCCCAGTCTGAAAGTAGCCTAAAAACAAAATAGAAACAAAAAAAAACACTAAGTAAAATAAACTATAAAGCCCCTAAATACAACCAAACACACACCTTTTAAATAAAAAAAGGCTGACTTTTTTCAGTCAAATTGTGCCTAAGCAGCTCAGTGATTGAAATGGAGAGTTTGTAATTTTGAAATTGAGAGCTTTTTTTGGTAAAACCCCTCCACTCATCCCTTCCATATGCAGATCACATTATCTCACAATACAGATGATCAGGGCTTAGAATGAAATTGCTCACAGCTGGAGGTCACACCAGAACGCAGTGTGGGAAAGGTGCATTCCGTGCTAGTTTATCGCACTGCGTTCGAATTGCACGGCACCCCAAACACAGTGTTTTTCAAATGAATTAACTGCAAAATCGCAGTGCAGAAATTGCATTCCTCTACGATTCTAGTGTGAACTGGCCCTCTGTTTTTTTTTTAAATAGTACGCTAATGTCACAAAAGACATCTTAGGTCAATATCACACTTGAAATTCTTTAGCTGATGACAACTTACAATGTCAGGGTTACTAAAAAGTGCATAAAATACTCATATGTTTGCACAAGTCAACAGGTCACTGGCTGGATGAGCAAGATGTCATTTTCTTGCTGGTGAGTGACATTACACAGTGTTTCTCTCAGAGAGAGAATGACATCTTGCTTGACCAGCCAGCATCAGAGCAAGCTGTACAAACATTTTTAGTGCAAATGTTTTTGCTTTCGCTGGTCAGTTTTCACAACTGTGGCATCAGCCTTGGAGGGTGTGAATGAGTAAAGCCGAGCTAAGTGCACGTTGAGTAATGTGGAGAACTGCCAATGGTCTAATTACCGTATTTTTGCAGTATAAATGAGAAGTCCTTATCACCATTATTTCACAATATTTTTTTATGAAATTACTGGTTAGGAATCCAGCTGTAAATAAACCACTAAAGGTATAATCGGTACACATCAGTCGAAAGCTAAAATAAAGCTTCGAAATTTGAAATGCCAGGTAGCCTAGGTAGGCTGTCTATCGTTAATTTAGGGCAGGGGTCTCCAAATTTTCTAAACAAAGGGCCAGTTTAATGTCCTTCAGATTTTAGCAGGGCTGGACTGTGGCCATTGGGAGTAGAAATTTGTCCTGGTGTCAGTGGGAATAATAGTGCTCCATTATTGGTTTTAGTGCAAGGAATAGTGCCCCATCATTGGTATAAATAGGAGTAATAGTGCCCCATTATTGGTGTCAGTGTGAGGAATGGTGTCCCATCATTGGTATCAGTGGGAAAAATGGTGCCCCATCATTGGTTTCAGTGGGAGGAATAGTGCCCCATCATTGGTATCAGTAGGAGGAATAGTGCTCTATCATTGGTGTCAGTGGAAGGAATAGTGCCCCATTGTTGATGTCAGTAGCAGGAATTATGCCCCATTGTAGGTGTCTGTGAGAGAAATAGTGTCTTGTATCAGTGGGAGGAAAAGTAGCGTATAAAGGAGAGCAAAGGGCCTCATCTGACCCTCAGGCTGCAGTTTGGAGACCACTGGCCTAGGTGACAAAAGAAGTCTGTAGCCCATCATTCTGCAGTTGTAAAACAGAACTTTATTTGTACTTCCACAGCTTCTGCTATGGGTGTCAAACTGGTGACCCTCCAGCTGTTGCAGAACTACAAGTCCCATCATACCTCTGCCTGTGGGAGTCATACTTGTAACTGTCAGCCTTGCAAAGCCTCGTGGGATTTGTAGTTCCGCAACAGCTGGAGGACCGCCATAATCATTTCAGACTGTTCAGTCCTTTTTCAATCCTGGCTGTGCTGTTTTTACATTTTTGTTTCTTGTTAAAATCTGCCAATCCACCCTACAGCAAAATGTTGCCGTGCTGCTGGTAATTTGTGAACACCATCTATCCTCCAACTTCAGTATGTGGTGGGGTATCCTTGACACTTCCCACATAGCGCATGAAGGATCGATCGTGGTCACAGCATCATGCTAATGATGTCACCTTCCAGCATTATCTTCACAGACCCCTTGGGCCATGGTGTGAACCTGCCCATAGGCGCCCTATTCACCCCTGAGCAATTTTTCTGCTTGAAGCTCTTATACGCACAACAAACAAAATACTATTCATTTCAATGGCCCTTGTTCACATCTGAGTGTTATGTCTCCTGAAAAAAGTACACAAGCTTCTTGGAGGCAGATTGGCTCCATAGATTTCAATGGGAATACCTGAAAAATGCTCAACATGAGCGTTTTACAGGCATTTTGTTGCTTGTTTTCTGGCAAAACAGCAGCTCTCCACCCCTAATCTCACCCCCTAGTGCTTTCTATTGGCTAAAATAAAAAAATGCTGAAGCTTGAATACACATGTAAAATGCTTGTAATATGTTTGCAAAACTCTCATTAAAAACACCTGAAAATTGCTGTGCTTAGGTGTGAATGGGGCCTCAATGTCTCTGCAAGGGCACAAATTTTACACTACAAGGTTGGGGTCATGTGTTTTTTGTTTTTTTTTTTGTTTTTTTTTTGTTTTTGTGCAAAATAAAAAAAATCGCACCTAACACCAGAGTTGTGGTATGAACAGGGCTTGTCTTTGAACATGATGTAAACAAGGCCTAAATTAGAAATGAATAAAATTAGCAGAACTATATTTCAAAATGTTTTCCTGAGACGTTTTGGTATAATGTTTCTAAAATATCAATGTTCTAACTCCTTACAATTTTGTACATTTCTTGGTGTGACTTTTTTTTAAAATAAGACAATGCAGTTTTACCAATAACAGTCACATCTTTTAGAAACTTGCCATTGTGCATGTGAAGTGTAATAAAGGGTGTGGATTTACCTTGGCTGGGCCAGGGCCTGTCTGTGTCATGAAGTAAATGAGTACTTGTAACAGGAAGTGGTTCCTTTAGTCATCTCTCCTCATTATGGGACAATTGGCATCAAAATGGGAAATCTATGCCCAACTGGATAGTCCAGATACTGACAAGCACATAAAACTATTTATGTCGCTCTACAACTAGGTATTTTGTGTAGTCTTGTCATTATCGCATGAGTCAGCGTCGGCGAATGACCTGGTCATGCTGTAAAGTCAATATTTATAAAACTATACAAGCAGCCACGCTCCTTTCGCAAGTTAGAACAGTAGAGGTTATTTTGTCCTTGATCGCTTATCTTTACAATATTTGTGTTATTATACTTTCTACAAGCTTCTAGCACTTTTGGCCCCATTGGACTCATTTGAAACACCTGAAAAACCCATGAGCACATACATCGTGCATTTTTTCCCTAGTAAATAGCTTTCCACTGTTCAAAAATAATTTTAAAAAATGCTCAAGCCTCAGAAGCCCTCATAAAATGCACAAAAACACCTATACAAATGTTTAAAAAAAAACTGTAAAACTAACAAAGATGCTCAGCTGAAGCATGAATTTAGCAGCTACATTAAAAAAAAAAGTTTCTATTTCTGACAAGCAATGTCTATTTTGGAGACACCAGCACTTTCATGGGTTTCATACATACAGTATCTCATAAAAGTGAGTACACATTTTTGTAAATATTTTATTATATCTTTACATGTGACAACACTGAAGAAATGACACTTTGTTACAATGTAAAGTAGTGAGTGTACAGCTTGTATAACAGTGTAAATTTGCTGTCCCCTCAAAATAACTCAACACACAGCCATTAATGTCTAAACCACTGGCAACCCCTAAGTGAAAATATCCAAATTGGGCCCAAAGTGTCAATTATTTTTTGTGGCCACCATTATTTTCCAGCACTGTCTTAACCCTCTTGGGTATGGAAGTCACCAGAGCTTCACAGGTTGCCACTGAAGTCCTCTTCCACTCCTCCATGATGACATCACTGAGCTGGTGGATTTTAGAGACCTTGCACTCCTCCACCTTCTGTTTGAGGATGCCCCACAGATGCTCAATAGATTTAGGTCTTGAGACATGCTTGGCAAGTCCATCACCTTTACCCTCAGCTTCTTTAGCAAGGCAGTGGTTGTCTTGGAGGTGTGTTTGGGGTTGTTATCATGTTGGAATACTACCCTGCGACCCAGTCTCCGAAGGGAGGGGATCATGCTCTGCTTCAGTATGTCACAGTACATGTTGGCATTCATGGTTCCCTCAATGAACTGTAGTTCCCCAGTGCTGGCAGCACTCATGCAGCCCCAGATCATGACACTCCCACCACCATGCTTGACTGTAGGCAAGACACACTTGTCTTTGTACTCCTCGCCTGGTTGCCACCACACAAGCTTGACACCATCTGAACAAAATATGTTTATCTGGGTCTCAACAGACCACAGGACATGGTTCCAGTAATCCATGTCCTTAGTCTGCTTGTCTTCAGCAAACTTTTTGCGGGCTTTCTTGTGCATCATCTTTGGAAGAGGCTTCCTTCTGGGATGACAGCCATGCAGACCAATTTGATGCAGTGTGCGGCGTATGGTATGAGCACTGACAGGCTGCCCCCCCCCCCCCTTAACCTCTGCTGGCAGCACTCATATGTCTATTTCCCAAAGATAACCTCTGGATATGATGCTGAGCACGTACACTCAGCTTTTTTGGTTGACCATGGCGAGGCCTGTTCTGAGTGGAACCTGTCCTGTTAAACCGCTCTATGGTCTTGGCCACCGTGCTGCAGCTCAGTTTCAGAGTCTCGGCAATCTTCCTATAGCCTAGGCCATCTTTATGTAGAGCAACAATTCTTTTTTCAGATCCTCAGGGAGTTCTTTGCCATGAGGTGCCATGTTGAACTTCCAGTGACCAGTATGAGAGAGTGAGAGCGATAACACCAAATTTAACACACCTTCTCCCCTATTCACACCTGAGACCTTGTAACACTAACGAGTCACATAACACAGGGGAGAGAAAATGGCTAATTGGGCCTAATTTGGACAATTTCCCTTAGGGGTGTACTCACTTTTGTTGCCAGCAGTTTAGACAATAATGGCCGTGTGTTGAGTTATTTTGAGGGGACAGCAAATTTACACTGTTATACAAGCTGTACACTCACTACTTTACATTGTAGCAAAGTGTCATTTCTTAAGTGTTGTCACGTGAAAAGATATAATAAAATATTAGCAAAAATGTGAGGGGTGTACTCACTTTTGTGAGCTACTGTATGCAACAAAGTATAAGTTACTCTTACGGTGCCTTGAAAAAATATTCATACCCCTTGACATTTTCCACATTTTGTCATGTTACAACCAAAAACATAAATGTATTTTATTGGGATTTTATGTGATAGAGCAACACAAAGTGGCACATAATTGTGAAGTGGAAGGAAAATGATAAATTGTTTTCAACATTTTTTACAAATAAATATGTAAAAAGTGTGGCATGCATTTGTATTCAGCCCCCTTTACTCTAATACCCCTAAGTAAAATCTAGTGGAAGCAATTGCCTTCAGAAGTGACCTAATTAGTAAATAGAGTCCACCTGTGTGTAATTTTATCTCAGTATAAATACAGCTGTTCTGTGAAGCCCTCAGAGGTTTGTTAGAGATCCTTAGTGAGCAAACCACATCATGAAGTCCAAGAAACGCACCAGACAGGTCAGGGATAAAGTTGTGGAGAGGTTTAAAGAAAAAAATATCCCAAGCATTGGACATTTCACGAAGCACTGTTCAATCAATCTCCTGAAAATGGAAAGAGTATGGCACAACTGCAAATCTACCCAGACATGGCTGTTCACCTAAACTGACAGGCTGGGCAAGGAGAGCATTAATTAGAGAAGCAGCCAAGAGGCCCATGGTAATTCTGCAGGAGCTGCGGAGATCTAAAGCTCAGGTGGGAGAATCTGTCCATAGGACAACTATTAGTGGTGTACTCCACATATCTGGCCTTTATGGAGGACTGGCAAGAAGAAAGCCACGGTTGATAGAAAGCCATAAGAAGTCCCGTTAGCAGTTTGCGAGAAGCCATGTGGGGGACACAGCAAACAAGGGGAAGAAGGTGCTCAGGTCAGATGAGACCAAAATTTAACTTTTTGGCCTAAAAGCAAAACATTATGTGTGGCAGAAAACGAACACTGCACATCACCCTGAACACACCATCCCACCGTGAAACATGGTGGTGGCAGCATTATGTTGCGGGGATGCTTTTCTTCAGCAGGGACAGGGAAGCTGGTCAGAGTTGATGGGAAGATGGATGGAGCCAAACACAGGGCAATCTTAGAAGAAAACCTGTTCAAGTTTGCAAAAGATTTAAGACTGGGGCGGAGGTTCACCTTCCAGCAGAACAACGACCCTAAATATTCAGCCAGAGCTACAATGGAATGGTTTAGATTAGAGGTCGACCGATATATCGGCCGATATTTGGCTTTTTTTACTTAATCGGCATCGGCCGATTGTGCTGATAAAAAAGCCGATTATAACTTCAGCGGGACTTGCAAATGACTTCTGTAATAGAAGTCAATGCAAGTTGCCTGAAAGTTATCTGTGGAGAGGATTCTCTCCTCCTCTGGGCAGCCTGCTAAATCTGATAAGAAGATACATTGTATCTTTTCAGGATCTTTTATCAACCAGCTGAACTCCCTGTGGAGGAGTTCTCAGTTTAACCATTTAAAGACTAAATCTTTTCTGACACTTGTTGCTTACAAGTAAAAATCCTGTATTTTCTGCTAGAAAATCACTTAGAACCCCCAAACATTATATATATATTTTTTTTAGCAGAGACCCTAGGGAATAAAATAGCGGTTGTTGCAATATTTTATGTCACACGGTATTTGCGCAGCGGTCTTTCAAACGCAATTTTAAAAAAAAAAATACACTAATGAAAATTAAAAAAAAAAAAAAAAAGCAGTAAAGTTAGCCTATTTTTTTTCGTCCAAAAGTTTTGATTACCTGTTTTTGTGTATTTAATATTTAAGATATCGTTATTTTTTTTTAAATCTAAATTATACATACAAGTGAACTGATTGGAGGTTTGTTTTGTTTAATAAATGTTTAAATTTAAAAAATTTTCTGTATTACTTAAAGCTGCTTTCACACTGGAGCGGGCATGCGTTGACGGTAAAACGCTGTTAGTTTTAGCGGCGCTTTACCGTCATTTTAGCGGCGCTATTCGGCTGCTAGCGGGGCGCTTATGACCCAGCTAGCGGCTGAGGAAGGGGTTAAATGCGCCCCTGAAGCGCTGCTGCCGAAACGCTTTGCAGGCGCTTCGGCAGCGGTGCGCATTCATTTCAATGGGCAGGAGTGGTGGAGGAGCGGTATACATCGCTCCAAAGATGGCGCTTGCAGGACTTTTTTTTTAACATCCTGCCAGCGCATCGCCTCAGTGTGAAAGCACTCGGGATATCACACTGAGACTGCAGGGGAGCCGTTTTACAGGCACTTTACAGGCGCTATTTTTAGGCCCAGTGTGAAAGGGGTCTAACTGTTAGATTTTATGAGATGAAGGGAAAAAAAAAAGAAAAAAAAAAATCGGCCTAATATATTGGCTCAAAAAAATCGGCATCTTATATCGGCCATCGGCCACCGCGATTTCTAAATATCGGCTTCGGCATCGGCCAGAGAAAAACCCATATCGGTCGACCTCTAGTTTAGATCACAGGTGTCAAACACAAGGCCCCCAGCCGCCACCTCCGGCTCTCACTCGCTCTTCCTGACATCAATGTAAACAAAGGAACTTCTGTATATACAGTGACAGCTATGGTCTCGGCAAGTCCAGCAAGATCGGTATCCCCTCCTGTTACTGAGCATGCACTGGTTCCAGGCTATACAAGCCGAGTCCAGAGATGCTGCAGCCGATCAGGCAGCTTAGTAAAATTAACTCCTTACATGCCGAACGGCCGGCCGGGCACGCAGGCACAGGCTGGAACGGAGGACACACAGGCTGCATAAACCACTTGCCAAAAGTTGAGTGCTTATCCCCGAGGATTTCACAGGGGAGCAGTAGTTTGGTGGGTGGTGGTCAACTAGTGAAGGGGGATGGGCGATGGGCGTTAGTTGGGGGGGTGGTGGTTTGTCTGTCAGTGGTGAGTGGCAGGGCAGTAGTTGGGGGGGTGGGGGTTTGGTAGTGAGGACAGGGCAGTAGTTGGTGGGGTGGGGGTCTGTCAATGGGGAGTGGTGGAGCAGTAGTGGTGGAGCAGTATCCAATTGAGAATCTGTGGCAAGACTTGAAAATTGCTGTTCACAGACACTCTCCATCCAATCTGACAGAGCTTGAGCTATTTTGCAAAGAAGAATGGGCAAAAATTTCACTTTCTAGATGTGGAAAGCTGGTAGAGACATCCCCAAAAAGGCTTGCAGCTATAATTGCCGCGAAAGGTGGTTCTACAAAGTATTCAAACGGGAGCTGAATACAAATGTACGCCACACTTTTCACATATTTATTTGTAAAAATTTTGAAAAACATTTATCATTTTCCTTCCACTATACAATTATGTGCCACTTTGTGTTGGTTTATTACATGAAATCCTAATAAAATACATCTACGTTTTTTGGTTGTAACCTGACAAAATTTGGAAAATTTAAGGGGCATGAATACTTTTTCAAGGCACTGTATGTGCAAAACCACCTTACCAATAATTCAACTTCCTTATTAACCAGCTCCATGAAGAGCCTTAGGCCCCTTTCACACAGGGTCATTTAGGAGCAGTGGGTCCCTCCTAGAGTTATAGTGCACTGGTTCCAGGCTATACAAGCCGAGTCCAGAGATGCTGCAGCCGATCAGGCAGCTTAGTAAAATTAACTCCTTACATGCCGAACGGCCGGCCGGGCACGCAGGCACAGGCTGGAACGGAGGACACACAGGCTGCATAAACCACTTGCCAAAAGTTGAGTGCTTATCCCCGAGGATTTCACAGGGGAGCAGTAGTTTGGTGGGTGGTGGTCAACTAGTGAAGGGGGATGGGCGATGGGCGTTAGTTGGGGGGGTGGTGGTTTGTCTGTCAGTGGTGAGTGGCAGGGCAGTAGTTGGGGGGGTGGGGGTTTGGTAGTGAGGACAGGGCAGTAGTTGGTTGGGTGGGGGTCTGTCAATGGGGAGTGGTGGAGCAGTAGTGGTGGAGCAGTATCCAATTGAGAATCTGTGGCAAGACTTGAAAATTGCTGTTCACAGACACTCTCCATCCAATCTGACAGAGCTTGAGCTATTTTGCAAAGAAGAATGGGCAAAAATTTCACTTTCTAGATGTGGAAAGCTGGTAGAGACATCCCCAAAAAGGCTTGCAGCTATAATTGCCACGAAAGGTGGTTCTACAAAGTATTCAAACGGGAGCTGAATACAAATGTACGCCACACTTTTCACATATTTATTTGTAAAAATTTTGAAAAACATTTATCATTTTCCTTCCACTATACAATTATGTGCCACTTTGTGTTGGTTTATTACATGAAATCCTAATAAAATACATCTACGTTTTTTGGTTGTAACCTGACAAAATTTGGAAAATTTAAGGGGCATGAATACTTTTTCAAGGCACTGTATGTGCAAAACCACCTTACCAATAATTCAACTTCCTTATTAACCAGCTCCATGAAGAGCCTTAGGCCCCTTTCACACAGGGTCATTTAGGAGCAGTGGGTCCCTCCTAGAGTTATAGTGCGCCCCAGGAGGGAGAGATGCAGCGTCCAGTCCTGCTGCAGGCACTCTCTGAAAGTCTATGTTAGGATGGCAGTGAATGCTCTACACATTTTGAGGAATGAAGGTTTGAAACGCAGGTATTTTGCATTTCGGACCTTTGTCTTGAACACATAGGGCCTTAAATGTAGGTACCACTCACTACAGTGTTCAGCCTCGACCAGGAGCAGCCTGTAATAGATTTTGACAGGATTTCAGCTTTAAGTAGCCTCTCTGAAAGTGTTAAAACAAAACTCTGTGATACCTTCTCTCAGATGCTTTGCCTTACAATTCCATTCCAAAAGTAGATGTTATTAGTCTTCTGGATGAAAACAGGTTCCTTCATTCATTGTCTACCTCCCTACAGGACAAAATTGTTGTTCACATGGGCGTACTTAAGCATACACCCCTGTGAGGGATGTGCTTGCCCTCACAGGGAGACACAGGTGTTCTGTACAGCAGTGTTAATTTTGGCGACTAAAAGACTAAAACATTTTAGTTGACTAAAACTAAAACAATTGAGATGACTAAAATACGACTAAAACTAAAATGGCATTATAGTCAAAAGACTAAAATGGGGCTAAAACTAAAATGCCATTTTAGTCAAAAGACTAAGACTAAAACTAAATTGAAATTTGACTTCAAAATGAACACTGGTCTGTAGTGCATGTTCATATCTCAATACCATAAATAATAGCATATTAGATTTTTCACTCCAGCAGTATATAATAAGTTTGGAAATTGTAGAGAAATGTTAACTAATGCATTACAATTTAATTACACCCATTCGATTTTAGACGACTAAAATCCGTTTTAGTCGACTAAAATGTACTGGAGATTTAGTCAACTAAATACGAATAAAACTAAAACAATTGCAGAAGACTAAAATGGGACTAAACCTAAATTGTCATTTTAGTCCTAAGACTAAGACTAAAACTAAATCAAAATTTTCTACCAAAATTAACACTACTGCGCAGGCAGTCCCATTCATGTGAGTTGGGACGCAGCAGACGGTGTGTGTTCGGGGCCATGCACCCACTCCCACACGACTGTCAAATTAAGAGCATCAGCTGTGTCCATACAGCCATGCATTCCAATTGACATGAATAAAACTTCCGGCACAGGGATGCACGGAACATCAGGCAAACGCGGCCCTTGCATGGGCATACAGTTAAATATGCTTGTATGAACAAGGCCTTCACAATGGCCCAGAAATCAGAAGAAGGAATCATAGCATGCTAGAGGACACAGGAATCCAACAGTCACAAAGTTGTTGAATGCCAAAGAGACTTTTGGAGGATAAAAGACTGAATTGGAGGAAATATAGGAGAAACAGGCTACCACAGAGGTGAGTATACTCTGTCTTCTAGTACAGGGACCTGATCGTGTCTCTTTAGAAAAAAAAAAAATAGAAATATTTAGGCTGCCATTACCAAAAAATGCTATTTCCCTGGCTTTCTCTAACTCTCAATACTTTCTGAGCCAGCAAATCTTGGAACAGTCATGCAGCAAGTAAAGTTGGAACTTCTGATCTGCATTCTAGTTTGAGACTCAGTTTCCACTCTAATGCTGCGTACACACGCTCGGACATTCCAACAACAAAATCCTGTTTTTTTTTTCCGACGGATGTTGGCTTAAACTTGTCTTGCATACACACGGTCGCACAAATGTTGTCGGAAATTCCGAACGTCAAGAACGCGGTGACGTACAACACGTACGACGAGCCGAGAAAAATGAAGTTTAATAGCAGTGCGGCTCTTCTGCTTGATTCCGAGCATGCGTGGAAATTTGTGCGTCGGAATTGTCTACACACGCTCGGAATTTCCGTCAACGGATTTCGTTGTCGGAAAATTTGAGATCCAGCTCTCAAATTTTTGTTGTCGGAAATTCCGACAACAAATGTCCGATGGAGCCTACACACGGTCGGAATTTCCGACAACAAGCTCCCATTGTACATTTGTTGTCATAAATTCAGAGCGTGTGTACATGGCATTATACTTAAGGGCCTTTGTTAACAAGGCTTTTGTTTATTAGCTTCTCTAATTGGACGAGGTAGAGAGCCTGCTGTCACCACCCTGCTTCCCTACCTTGTCCAATCAGAGAATGCTTTGCATCTACTGAGAAGATGCAAAGTGATTTCTGATTGGTGCCTGTGTTGAGTGGCCAACCTCCTGTGTTCACAATGCCGCACGGCATTGGCCATGTTTGGTATACCAGGTAGGGTTTAATGTAACTATGAATATAGTGTGCATATTTAGGATTCCTCTTTAAAGGTGATCGCCATGTTTCCTAGTGATTTCTAGCTTCTAGAGGGATCCCACAGGTATAGTATATACATATCCAAGCTGGACCAATGTAACTATAAAAGTTATAAAATATCCATACCTGGAATCCTTTAAGTGTGTACATATGCAATGCATGCATTTTGAATCCTTATATTGTAAATGCAGCCTGACTCAATGCATCAGAGACAAAGGATCAGCAAAACAGTTAGGGAATTACCATGGTCGGAAGGAAACCAGCAATGGTAGCTTACATATGTTTCTAATAACTTTTTGTCTGATTTAACAAATATGAATCGTTTTCAGAACAAATAGGACTTTCTTCGTAATAGTATGGTCGAATGAACAATTTTTTTAATTTCAATTTTACTAATTAGAATGAAAGAGGAAATGCATTCTTACTGATAACTTTTTTTTAATTGCTTGCTAATTCTGGTGACAGAATTAGTCAGACTTTGGCATTAAAATAATGTGAATTGCTGCTATAATCCCGGACTAAACAAGATTCTATATTAAGGAAGAGGTCAGCCAGTGCAACAGATGCCACACTAAAGATCCTGATGGATGAGGTAATGTGTGTATCTTCTTGCATCAAGATTAAAATGGATGGAATGGCAGTGATGCATAGATTTATACAATGAGAAATCCCGATTACATAATTAAATTGTTTTGAAACACTCTGCATTCTTATTCTTGTTCTTGCATTCTTGCATTCTTGTTCACTTTATATAAATATACCGTGGTTTACTGGCCAGTAATATGATTAATTGACTTTTGCTGTCTTCTGGTGACATTTTCAAATTTCAGAAATTACCTTTTAAATAACTACGTGTCCTTGCTATAGTTCTAATAGAAGATTTCTACATGTCTGGTGAAACTGTTGTCACCAAGAAAGAAAGTGAGGGAAATCTCTTTAATGGGGACCATACATGGAACAATTTTAATATAGATCAAATTATAGATAGATTCCCTGTTCGATCCATAAGATTGAAAAGATTGTTGCACACACCATGTACTTCAGTTTTTGCATTCAGACTGAGCATAATAATTTAGTTATTCAGTATGTATCTTTTTGATAATTCATAGATCTGATCATATTATCCGATCCTTTGAAGAATCGTTCAACCAGATCTTTACATGTATGACCACCATAATAGCAGTATTATAGACACTGAAAGGCAGTATAATAGACCCTGGATAAGAATAAAACCCTTAAACTAGAAAAGTAAAAAAAAATTGGGTGGACATTAATTGTAAGGTATTTCTTCTGCTTTAAGTTTGGTATTATAAGTGTGTTAAAGTTTATCCTGTTTCTCTTTATACAAGTTCTTGTAGTATCCACTGAGGAAAATGTTCAGTCTTATAGTGACTATGTTGCTTAAAAAAAAAGACGTACCTGCAAATACGGAAGTAAAGTACTTACCTCTCCTGCTGCCCACACCGCCAAACACTGATGAGATGCAGAGAAATCCCCAGAAGTTCCTTCTGAAACCGACTCTTAAGAGAGTGTTGCTCTATCCTCTGTGCTCAGTGGTTCCTCCAAACACCCTATGTTACCACTGTATCCTGTGTCGGTTTCAGATAAAATTTTGCCTGGGGATTTCTTTGTATCGGTGTCAGGAAAAAAAAAGTTATTGTTGCATATTGATTTAAAGCTCAACTCCAGCCAAATATTTATTTTAGCTTTCATCATACTGGGTAAAAGTCAGAACTTCTGTCAAGTTTTTAATGCTGTCTGTGTTCTCAATAGGGGGATCTCTACCTACTTCCTGTCACAATGACACCAGGATAAAACATGAGAGGATGTGGTTGTCACTGAGACATGAAGACATAGGGAACAATACAGATCTAACATGTTCTAATCCCTGTCCACTCTACTACAGTAAATAAATGTGCCATTTCTGTCCCCATCAGAGAGCTATCCAAAATTTTTCCTCTACTTGTGAGAACCTGTACACGGGACAGGAAATGAGGTTAGGATTCCTATTTATCAATCACAATATTTGGGAGCTTTGTTCAAGTTCAGTAAGACCTCGTTCACAGCATATGAGCAAAAAAACTGAAGGGAAATATGTGCACATTTGACTTGCTTAGAATATTTTGGGCTTGTTCTAACGTAGGTCTCTGCAGGGACATAAAGAAAACAATTGATTTTTATGTGCACTGTTCACACTATAATGTTGGTCTCAGGTGAGTTCTAATTTTTATTCCATTATTTAAAGCTATTTCTGCAATAAACGTGGTTATATCTACAGCTTGCTGATCAGATCCAATGTTCCGAGAGCTCTAGATCTGAAATTTTTTCTTTAGGGGTTCCCCGAGATCTCAGACTTTTTGCCAAGGGTTCCTCCATAGTAAAAAGGCTGAGAAACACCGGTACAGAGGGTGGGGACAGTTAGAATATCTCCAAAGTTTTTATTGCTGCCTGACTTCCCATTGGGGAAGATTTAACCTCATTTCCTGTCCCGTGTACAGGTTCTCACAAGTAGAGGAAGTGATTTTTGGATAGCTCTCTGATGGGGACAGAAATGGCACATTTATTTACTGTAGTAGAGTGGACAGGGATTAGAACATGTTAGATCTGTACACAATATGCCCCAGTAGAAGGACCTCTAGTCCGAAACATGTCGGGTTGCAATTGATTTTTGTTCCTGGTACCACGCTATTCTCTATTGTGATCACTTTTATCCTGGCTGCTGTTATTTGGATTTTTTACCCTGTTTGGTTTTAATAACCCTGCTTTCTCGGATTTAAGCACTATGTGGAGCCTTTTTTTCCTTTCCTATGTCCCTATGATGGCTATGTGAAAGGTGTATTCCTCCAATATACACCTGTTGGAGAAGTGCCTGTAACTGGACTTTGAACAGCTGCTGTCCCCAGGCCGTTTACCAGTGCTACTAAGGAATCAGTGGAGCCTGCCGCATACGCCTCTACATCCATTTGGATCGATCGATCCTCAAGCCTGTATGACACCTAGCCGTACGGCAAACGTGTCCACCAGTTCCAGAAAGCGTATTTGCTCCATTTATTTTCTGCTGTGGATACTGAGTACTGGAACACCACCTCTGTGAACCACGTATCACCTTTGAGAAACCTCTCATTCATCCAACATTCATACTATTCACCTTCATTGAACATTCATATGACCATAATGTCCACGTTATTGGTCGCTAATATGATCATGGACTCACCATAATATTATATTTGTTTTTTTGCATTTTTATACATCTAGCTATACACTATCACGTTGCACAGTTGATAGTCACAATTGGATGGATCACTCATCCCTAAATTTTATGTTTAGCGCTGCATTGCTTTTTTTCCCTTTACTGTTCACATTGTCACTACTTTGTTGATGCTGGTTGCTACATGTGTCAATTGACCCTTTTTTACATTAGCGCAACTACACTGTTATTTTAGATCTGTATTGTTCCCTATGTCTTCATGTCTCAGTGACAACCACATCCTCTCATTTTTTATCCTGGTGTCATTGTGACAGGAAGTAGGTAGAGATCCCCCTATTGAGAACACAGACAGCATTAAAAACTTGACAGAAGTTCTGACTTTTACCCAGTATGATGAAAGCTAAAATAAATATTTGGCTGGAGTTGAGCTTTAAATCAATATGCAACAATAACTTTTTTTTTCCTGACACCGATACAAAGAAATCCCCAGGCAAAGTTTTCTCTGAAACCGACACAGGATACAGTGGTAACATAGGGTGTTTGGAGGAACCACTGAGCACAGAGGAGAGAGCAACACTCTCTTAAGAGTCGGTTTCAGAAGGAACTTCTGGGGATTTCTCTGCATCTCATCAGTGTTTGGCGGTGTGGGCAGCAGGAGAGGTAAGTACTTTACTTCTGTATTTGCAGGTACGTCTTTTTTTTTAAGCAACATAGTCACTATAAGACTGAACATTTTCCTCAGTGGATACTACAAGAACTTGTATAAAGAGAAACAGGATAAACTTTAACACACTTATATTACCAAACTTAAAGCAGAAGAAATACCTTAAAATTAATGTCCACCCAATTTTTTTTACTTTTCTAGTTTAAGGGTTTTATTCTTATCCAGGGTCTATTATACTGCTATTCAGTGTCTATAATACTGCTATTATGATGGTCATACACAGGGCTTTTTTTCAGCAGGAACGCGGGGGAACACAGTTCCGGTGTCTTGCTGAGAAAGTTCCCTCGGCGGATAAGGACCCCCCCCCGTACTGCGCAGCGCCTGCGCAGTACGAACTACGCTGAGCCGCTGAAGATAGCCGAAGCTCAAAATCTTCAATCAGCTGTACACGGCGCCAGCGCTCTGGGTCCAGGTTCCTTCCCCACCATCCAAGTGGACCTAGAAGGGGAATAAAAAAGAGCCGAGCGAAGCAAGGCCGTGCCCGAAGCGTGGCGAGCGAAGCGAGCCCGTGAGGGGCCCTCTTACAGGCGCCGTGTACAGCTGATTTTCAACTATTCACCTTCGGCTATTTCCGCCAGATCCTACTGCGCAGGCGCTGCGCCTGCGCAGTAGAGGGGGTCCTTATCTGCCGAGCGGAACTTTCTCGGCAGAACACCGGCACCTCCAGCACTGAATGTATATAATAGCATGGGGTGTGGGGTGTGCTGGAGGGTCTATTGATGTTGGCTGCTGGGGGATCTATTGTCACTGGTGGGGATCTGATTTTGTGTGAGGGTCTATTGTTTCTGATGGGGACTCTATTGTTGCTGAGGGGTCTTATGTTGCTGGAAGGGATCTACTGTTGAGGGAGAGGTCTATTTTTACTGGCTACTGGAGGATCTATTGATGCTGGCTGCTGGGAGATCTGTTGTTGCTGCTGGGGGGGTCTAATGTTGCTTGGGTGGATATTTTGTTACTGGGTGTGATATTTTGTTGTGGGTAGTTCACTGTTGCTGTAGGGAATCTATTATTGTTGGGGTGGAGGCCATTGTTGCTGGGGGAGTCTATTGTTGTGTGGGAATCTATTGCTTGGATCCTATTGTTGCTGACTGCAGGGGATCTATTTTACTGCTTTTCTTCTTATCATCAACATGTTTCATACAAATGATTTAGCACCACAAAACGATACTTGGCTCTGTATTCTATAAACGGGGCAGTACTGGTAGGTGGGTAGGGGGTGGAATCAAGGGACGGTGGTCAGAGGTGGTTAGGGGGCAGAGACAAGGGGTAACTCAGACAGGGGGAGTTCCTGCACCTATTCTCCCAGAAAAAAAGCCCTGAATATGATAGCAGACTACGGGAACAGCTGGGACTTGTTCACCACATTCATTCATAAGAATTGATGGAAGATGGTGCAGATTTGACCTGCATAGAATATGCATAGAATACTTTGGTCTTGTCCACGTCATGTGCAGAGACATGCATTTTCCTAACGTAGGTCTCTGCTAGGACATAAAGAAAATAACTAATTTCTATGTGCCCTGTTCACACCACAATGTTGGTATCATTTGAGTATTTTTTTCTCTGCAGAAAAATGCATACATGTTGCATATTTCTGTGCAGAAAAAATATGCACATGATACCAATGTTGATTTCAATGTGCACTGACAGCGAGTACTGTCAATGCGCATTAATACCTGGTGCCTCCTCTATAGTTCCAGCTCCTCTGAACCTGTGAGGGTGATACCAGGAGAAGTGCTGACTGTGGAAACACATGGATGAATCTTGCTGGAGGCGAGATCCTGTGTATGATAGCGACTGAATGCAGTCTACAGGGGCCTGTGGCTGGATGAGACTGAATCATAATAGCATTATGTACAATTATGGCATAACATAAAGCTATTATAATCCTACCTCCTGTTACATGACTATAGGATTCGTCAACTACGGTCTTACACTTATCTTAAACCTATAATAACCACACAACGCTGCGTGACATGGGTTTAAATGGCCACAACAGCCCTTTTATTAACAAATTATATAACAACAAACAGAACAATTTTAACACCAGGAGGGGGTCTTTGGGGTCCCATTTTGATCAATAACAGCTGTGTCTTCAGCTGTGCCCCAGCCGGCTCGAAGACATTGCGACTTTCCAATTTTTCTTTCCCATGGGACCTAAGTCCTGGGAGAACCACCAACAACCAACCCAGGTGGGATCCCATACCCTGTATGGGTCCCCCAAAAATTTCAATAATCTGTTCTAATTCTTAACCCCCCAAAGGCCCCCTGACCTGCCATGCGAGCTTGAGTGACACCTCACTAAAGCGAGTCCCTCCACACCTGAAGAGCCCTCTGAACCCCTTCTTGCAATCCCAAAAACCAAAAATCTGTGCCAACCGCATTTAAATGTACATCATCATCCCTCCAATAGCGAATAGACAAGTCTTCCAGATCACGATGGCGAACCACCACACCCCCAATACGAGACACAAAACGTCCTATCTCCCTGTTGGCTTTTATCCTGGCCTTATTCAAGCGCTCAACAGAACGCGCATGACGCCAATTGTGTCGGGCCACTGTGTCCGACCACACTATGATAACTCCAGGGAAATCACGCATCAACTGTAAAATGTCGAATTTAACATCCCGGACAATATCCCTAGCAGCGCCGACCCCCATGTCATTCCCTCCCACGGAGAGCACCAAAACATCAGGAGGTCTATCCACTCTAGAATAATAGTGAAATTCCGGAAGAACCCGGCCCCACATCATGCCTCTGACTCCCAGCCATTTGCAGACTGCTTCACTCCGGGGAACGCCGAGCTGTCTCCCTTCAGGTCGTGCATCCGCTCTGATAGCCCCCCAGAAGACATAAGAGTCACCCAGAATCCACACCAGGCCTTGAGGAAAACCTGCAACAGACAATCAAAGAAAAAACCTAGAGCCCACAAACAACACTACCAAAAGAAAATAACATCCTGAAACAACATTATAGCATGTGCGGACGGACATAAATTTTGAAGCGGTCAGATTCCCACCTCCCTATCCGCTTTACTATCTCTGGACTCAATCCCCAGCGAGCTGCCTCCATAGCTGCCCCTACCCTGAAAGAATGAGTATTGAATTGAGAGGCTAGCATGCCAACCGTCAGAAAACAGCGCTTAAAAACCGCCACAAACTGGAAACGCGACAAGGATGAGCTATCCTCATGCTGCAAAAAGTCCCTTGTACACCCTTCCGAGCCCGTGCGAAGCGCTGTACCGCAAGCACCGGACGCACCGTCTCCGGAAGCACTTTAAACAACGTCACATAAACCCCTCTGCCCAGCTGATCAGTTTTTGATCTGCTGATCCGGAGCTGAATACTATCCGCAGCACCACCGAAAACAACAAACCCCCTTCCCCGCGTTTGTTTTTACTCACCAACTCCCCGATCCTCAAGGCTCCAAAGAAGGCCAAAGAAAAAGCTGCCGTAAACAGGTGAACCTCATAAGGCGAGGAACAAACCCTGTGCAAGATTCCTACCAGGTCCTGTAGCAGCCCAAAAGACACCGGGCGCCTGGTATCTCTTACCACGCGTCCGCGCCGGAAACCTTTCATAGCCTGACGCACCATAAAATCCTTCGTAACATCCCGCAGGCCTCGTAGCTTATAAAGAAAAGCCATCGCAGCCAATCTCCAGTTCATTTTAGATACCGACTCTCCCCTGGAAAACTGCATCCCAATCATATACAACAACAAGGAAAGCCTGTCCTGATCCGAAAAACAACCCCCCATGGAACTTACCAAGCCGTCCCATTCACGCCAAACCGATGAGTAAGCCGCCCACGTTCCCACACTCACCGAACGCTGTACCAAGATACCAGCTATTCCAATGCCAGCCTCCACAGATGCACAGGACAAGGAACCGACCTCTGCTCCGCCGCTGGCGCCAGCTTCCGGAACCTGTCCCACTGAAAACGAGACAAGGCATCAGCAATGGAATTCTCAACACCTGTACATGTACAGCTTTTACTAAACAATTCAAGCTGAAACAACGAAGAACCAAAAAATGCAATAAGCGCACCACCGGCGGAGACGAAGCAGACAGACTAGACACAACTGCCACCACCCCCATGTTATCACAGTGAAAGCAAACTCGCCGATTTTGAGACCCCCAAAGGTCCACTGCCACCACAATCGGGAAAAGCTCCAATAACACCAGGTTACTCAAGAAGCCCGCGACACGCCATTCCTCCGGCCACGCCTCCGCGCACCATGCCCCTTGACAGTACGCCCCGAAACCCAAACTGCCAGCCGCATCCGTATACAAGTCAAAATCAAAAGCCGACACCACCGGGGCCATCCATAAGGACCTCCCATTATAAGAGGTCAGAAACTCCTCCCACACCCGTAAATCCGCCTTGTGCTCGGCCGAAAGCCGAATAAAATGATGCGGCAAACGCACCCCAGAAGTAGCGGCACTCGCTACAAAAAATGTGCCCCATCGGCATGATGCGGCAGGTGAAATTAAGCTTCCCCAGCAAAGACTGCAATTGTTTCAGCCTAATTTTTCTCGCCTGCAGGGCCACCCCCACCAACAATCGCAAGTCCTCCAATTTTGCAGGCGGCAAGCGACACTCCATCGCCTGCGTATCAATGATGATACCCAAGAATTGAATCTCAGTGGTGGGACCCTCCGTCTTTTAAGGCGCAACAGGAATCCCGAAACGCCGCGCCACACCTTCCAGCGTCCGTAACAAGACCGAACAAACCGTGGACTTCGGGGGGCCAATACAAAGAAAATCGTCAAGTGCAGAACCGAGCGCACTTGTGACTCTTCCCGAACCACCCATTCAACAAAGGTACTAAACGTCTCAAAATAAGAACAAGAAATAGAACAACCCAGGGGAAGACAACGATCGACAAAAAACTGCCCACCCCAAAAACAACCCAGCAACGGCTGGCTATCCGGATGAACCGGCAATAGACGAAAAGCGGACTCAATGTCCATCTTCGCCAACAATGCCCCCTGCCCATACCGCTGAACCCAACTGACGGCCGCATCGAACGATGTATAGGACACCGAAGTTAAATCAGGCTCAATCGCATCATTCACCGAAGATCCTTTTGGATAAGACAAATGATGTATCAGCCGAAATTTATGTGGTTCCTTCTTAGGAACCACCCCCAAAGGGGACACGTGCAACGTAGGTATGGGTGGGTGATCGAAGGGGCCAGACATTCTGCCCAGCTCCACCTCCTTAACCAATTTTTCCGTCACCACCTGAGGAAACTGATAGGTATATTTTAAATTCTTGGGCACAGAAGTCCCAGACAAAGGTAATGAACAAGGAATACGAAAACCGTTGGCAAAGCCCTCGGCAAGGAAAACCGCCGCCTCCCTTCTGGGATACCTATTTAGGTATGGCAGCATCGCGGACAGGTTTACCGGCGTCCTCCCTTTTTGAAGTGGACTCACCGGATTGCAGCTTCCCTTTCTTGAAACATTTGGCATAGCCGTGAGAGCCCCCGCATCCGGAGCACTCATGACGGAAACGACAGGCCGCGCCAAAACGGCACGCTCCTTCGTTGAACTGCCAACAATAGTTTCTTTGTTGTGAGGCCGACTGTCCAGTTCCTGAACCGCCGCCCCCCCCCTGGAAAGCTCGAGCCTGCCCCATGAGCTTCATCCAAAGCCCAATATCCTTATGGTCCCAGCGTATCTGAGGCCTAACAGCTTTTCGCTGATGAAACTGTTCGTCGTAGCGAAGCCACGCCAATCCCCCATATACTCTATAAGCTTCCCCGATAGCGTCTAAATAGCAAAAAAGCGGAGAACAATTCTCTGGTTCCTTTTCACCGATGATGCTGGCCAGTATCGCAAAGGCTTGCAGCCAATTGGAAAAAGTCCTAGGGATAAGCCGCCAACGACATCTCTCCTCCTCCTCCTTCTTACTCTCGTCCGCTTTACCTTTTTTTATATTAAACTTCTCTAATGGCAAAAGGGAGAATATCTCCACGTATTCCCTACGCCAAATCTTCTCCCTAATTTTGGGCTTAAGATGCACCCCCAACAGACCCTCGAAGCAGACATAGACCTCGCCATGTGCCTTATCCCCCAAACGAACCCCATCATCCCCAGACTCCTTGGCCTTACGCGACTCTGAGCCACTGACCTTCACCGTCTGTGAAGCAGACTCAACTACCGCCGAGGATAATGGAACCTCTACACCCACCGCCGCGTCCATTTGTCCGTCCCGCTGTGACCCAGTGTCTACCGCTGACGGCAGCGCAGAACTACACATGATGGAGGCATCACGGCCCAAACCATCCGACGTGGTCACGGCAGGGACCCACGCCCCCGTTGGCCCCACTACGGGTCCAGAATGCCCGGGCGGAGCACAACGGTCCAATAATTCACGAAAACCCGCGAAGAATTCCGCCAAACCCAACACACCATGTTCCCTTCCTGTCTGACCCGAGTGCACCCTGCCCTGTGACCCCCCCCCGGCTCACCTGCTACAGACCCGACACCCTGATCTACAGAAGAAGCAGAAATAAAATTAGACTCACAAGGCTGCCTGCGTGCCGAATCCCGAGCAGCCGCAATTCCGGATCCCAGCTGGCTCCGCACAGTAGGGCGCACGGCCGGTGATTGCCTATCGCCGCCATCGCTGGATACCTCGCCGGATTCTGCTGACGACTCACGCATTGAATGTGCCGCAGGCGTCCGTCCCCTCGATTCTGCAGGCCCCGGCGTACCACCATCCTCATCCATCTCCAGTGGAAAGCTGCGGGGTCCCTGTGCACCCTCAACTGTGGAAGGGGGTCGCCTACCCTTTAATTGAGCCTGGCCACTCCCCCGTGTAGTTGTCACTCTGTCCTTGTGTGAAGCAGTCTGTACTGTCATTGGAGAAGCAGCAGAGGGCGCTAACTGCCTTCTGCTGCCGTTATCTGCAGACTTCCCACGCTGAGCCTTCCTCCCAGCCACAGGGGAGGAAGCTGAGCCAGCTGATGATGCCGCCGAGGATCTCAGGTACCGGACCTCCCGGCAAGCACGCTCTTCTATCCCCACAGCTCCAGAAGGGACAGGGCTCCCGCCCCTCCCTGCATCCGACCTTGTCCCACACCGAGCCGGCCTCCTGCTAGGCACATCAGCAGGAGAGCCGGCCGCCATGTCCCGAGCCACAGTAGAGGGGGAGGAGGGGAAAAGAGAGCGCAGCGTCCCCGCCTCCCGCAGGTCCCGCCGATGCTGGGGATTCCTCCCAGGCCCTCCGCTGGAGCCAGAAGCTAATGGCACAGCAGGGGACACTGAAGGGTTCCGAATGGAGCTCCCATGCGGCCGCCGGACCCGGGGGGTATGTGAAGGACTCAAGCGCTCAGGAGGGCGAACCCTCCTAGCGCGTTTAGAGGAAGGGGGGGACCCAGGAGGAGACGGATCAACCCCCGACCCCCCTAACATGCCTAGCAGCTGTTGTTGGAGCCACTGTGGACCCCGTGCAGAAGCTGCGCCCTGACCTGGTCCCAAAAGGCCTCCAGATCACTCATCTTGTCTTGACTTCTCTCCGCAGGGGAACGGCAGAACTTCTTCAATCAAGAAATCTTCCCGAATGATTACCCAACAGCCTGTGCAACCACCCAAGCCCCCTTTTCGGCTCCACCCAGACCACCTGACCTGATGCTCCAATAAGGTAAGCTACCCCTTCATCTAAAACTACCTCAGTGAACACTTTAACCCTTTCAGACCTGTTCCTCCCATAGTCATGCCGACCCTCCGTCCAATTTTCTCCTCCGGGTCACACTTTCAGCCTCGTCCAGCTGTGTGCCTCAACTCTCTGCTCCACTCCCCCCCCCCCCCGCAGCCTGCAATCAGTGCTGTTATACACAGGATCTCATCTTCTGTTCTCTGCTCTTCCCTCCCCCCACAGTCTGCATTCACCCCGACGTACACAGGAGCTCAGCTTCTAATCTAGCCATGTGCTCCTTTTCCCTGCTCCCCCCCTCCACAGTGTGCATTACTGCTACCATTGAGACAGATCTCACCTTCTGATCTGGTGCTCCCGCCTCCATAGTTCTCATTCTCGGCTCTCTTCACGGCTCCCTCTCTGTGCTCCCTGCCTCCAGTCTTCATTCTCGGCTCCCATGGCTCCCCGCCTCTACCCTCGGCTCCCCACTCTCCATGCTCAGCTCCCCGCTGAATTTAGAACTCCCGCTCTCTGCCTTTCTCCTGACTCCGCCCTCTGAGTTCTCTGAGCCGAAACTACAGAGAGGGCATTGGGTATCAATGCGCACTGACTGTTCTCACTGTCAGCACGCATTGGGAACACTAAAAATAACATTGGTCGGATATACATCTGCCACAATGTTGAATCGTGGCGGAACCCCGGTTGAGAAACACTGCTCTGTATACATTTAAAAAAATATGTTTTGGCTGGAGGTGGACAAAGCAAAAGGTTCAGTTTGATTCAGACCTCGACAGACACATATACTTACCTTTCTTCTGCTTCCCCCAACATGCTGTTTAGCTGTCCATGAGTAAGAGGAAAGCTCTGTATAAGCTACAAGTAGCTGGAGTCTAGGGACGTGCAGTCAGGGGAGACAGGTGAGGCAGGGCCATGCCATGAACATAAAAAAAAAAAAAATCAAGCTTGAGGGTCATAGCTCAGCGACCTGGGGTGACAGAGACCCCACATTTGGGGGATAGGTAGCTGCATTAAGATAAAAAGCATTCAGTATGTAGCAATCTCCCCAACACCCCCTAATACTTACCTGAGCCCCATCTCTGTCCAAAGATGTCCACGAATCCCTCGGCTGTCCGGGACTCTCCCTCCTGATTTGGCTGAGACACAGCAGGGGCACCATTGGCTCCCGCGGCTGTCAAAGTCAGTTAGCCAATCGGGAGAGAGGGGGGGCGGGGCCGAATGGCAGCTCCATGTCTGAATGGACACACTGAACTGCAGCTCGGCTTGGGTGCCCCCATAGCAAGCTGCTTGCTGTGGGGGCACTCGACAGGAGGGAGGGGCCAGGAGCAGCGAAGAGGGAACTGAGAAGAGTTGAATCTGGGCTACTCTGTGCAAAATGAACTGCACAGGGCAGGTAAGTATAACATGCTTGTTACTTTAAAAAAAAAAAAACAAGACTTTACAATCACTTTAAGTGCTCATTCAGATGGGAGGTCTGGGATGGCTGCAGACTTAAGCCTAGTACACACTAGCCGAATGTTGGGTGGCATGGGACATTTTGGCCCATGTGTACTTCAGCCAGTCTGTTGATGGGGCATGATTGAAAAAGGTCTGCCGATCAGCTCCCAATCAGCGCTCTCAGCCATTGGCATCCCCCTGTCTGAACACAGGGGAGATTGCTGTACTAATATCACATGGTTAGTACAGCAGCTCCTCTGGAGCTGTCAGTTTTTGTTCCTTCAGCCCTGCAGCTTTTGAACAAAAAAACTACTAGTGTGTACTAAGCTATAGTTTGTGAGAAAATCTGCAGCCAACAGCCTGTACAAATAACAGACTTTCAGGAACCGCTGC
Organism: Aquarana catesbeiana; assembly: GCF_042186555.1. Classification (NCBI taxonomy): domain Eukaryota; kingdom Metazoa; phylum Chordata; class Amphibia; order Anura; family Ranidae; genus Aquarana; species Aquarana catesbeiana. The sequence goes on from NC_133326.1 coordinate 140,225,479, forward strand.
TATTCGCATGTGACCATACAAGTACATACAAGTGGTTATATAAATACATACTGACCGTACAGTTAGGAACTTTGGCTCTGGACACATACAGTTTGCATCCAGGGACAGTGCTTCTGGCTGGAAACAAACTGGCTGCAGCTAAATGGCAGGTTTATATGCACCACAGCATAAAGTTTTGCTGCATCTAGAGAAAGCATTTAGCTGCCTTTGAACACAGAAGCCTGTACTCTCCAGATTGCCCATCTGAATTAGCCCTGCAGATGTTTGAGAATTCCTTCACAGTACATGCAGGTAGAGAGGCTGGGAAAGGCTTGTTTTAAAGTGCTTTTACTTTTACTCACTATTATACTAAGATTTATATATAAAGATACTTTGCATAATAGTAAATCAAGAAAAAAACAGCTTTGTGCATTATGCATTCTGCATTCTTGTCCATGAGAATGTAGTATACAATGGTTTGGGACTATACAGTACTAAATCACATTGAGGCTGGATCCAATGAGAGCTTTAATCCCCATCAAATTATATCTAGACTCCTAAAGCTACAGGTGAATTAGAAATGAGCTAGATAATAACAGAATTGCTGAATACCAATCTTAGTATAATGGAGGAGATGTAATGCCTGAACTTCATACTAAAATACAGAATAAATATTCAATGACATACACTTAGTTTTCATGTGATTTATACTTAAAACGTTTATTGTAAAAAAAAAATTGTCCCATTAGATATTACCCAACAGTATTCCACAGTAGCAATTAATAGTTTATTCACTAATTGGTAGATAATGACGGTTGTTTACTGAGGCTGTAATCTATTTGGTATATAACAACAGACAGTTCTCCTGCATTTCTATCTTTACCCTTATGTCATCAGTCAATATTTAGCAGGGTGACGTCATCAAGTCTTGGCTTGTTCCAGACAATGCTTGAAATCAAGTATGCAATCATTTAAAGTTTAAGTAAAGTTAAATATTTTTTTTAAATCGGCATTAGGGGTGGTACTTACATTGAATGAAAAGTGTCCCTTGTGCTGGTGGCTGCTATGTTCATTGAAATCTTCATTCCTCTTTCCGCCAAATTCCCTTGCAGCTGTGATGTTCTGATGTTGGGGGGTTAATATGAGCCGCTGGACTCATCACAGCCACTCATCAAAAGTGCTAACTATGCCCACCCTTTCCGCCCCTGCTTGGTTCATAAAAGCTGTCGTCTCCAGGATTTCTCCAGAGCCTCTCCCATCCTCTGGAACTCGCTACCTCCATCTACCTGGCTATCACCTACTCTTGCTACCTTCAGGTGATCCCTGAAAACCCATCTCTTCAGGAAAGCCTATCACGTCTCCAACTAATCTCCTACCACTTCCACCAGCTCATTCCCCACAGTTACAACCTTTCCATTATGGGAAGGGATAGTACAGCTATTATGAATGAAGCAGAGGGGAAAAAAAGGGTGGACAAAGTTGGCAGGTTTGACAAAATGAAAAGTCCAAAGGCTTGTAAAAAACCCCACAGCACCGGAAGATCCCAGCTACAGGGGAATGCAGGGGGCACAAGGGACACTTTTCATTCAATGTAATTACCGGCCCTGGTGCTGATAAAAATAAATAAATAATAATGAAAAAATATATTAAATTTAACTTAGACTTTCACGTGATTTTCCTACACATTCATGTTTAGTAATGCTTACTCTGTAGGTATATGTATTCTGATGTCAGGTGGCATTTTTTGCAGTTTCGCTAACAGCAGACTACTGTGCGTAAATTTGTGTACTTGTTCTGTAAAATAAAGTGCTGGGTGAACTGATATATTTCAAGGTGAAAATATTGATATATATATTGATAATAAATACATATGATAAACAGGCATTTCACATTTGTCAGACAGTCAGTAAAGTTACCAACTCATTGGCACAAATTGGCAGCAACCTGACATCCCAGCACTGAATGTCCATCTCCCAATCACTAGACCAAAATGGAGATGTTTTAAAGGCAGAAAGATAACTGTGAAGAAACATTATGTTTGCTGCGTTCCTCACTGGACTTTCACGCTACATATAAACATATCAGGCAATTCATGCATTGTAAAAACTGGTCTTGAAACATATGTTACACATGCACATTCCTCTTATAAACTGTTTTTATAGCTTTAATGTGAAACAGGGTCTTGGTGATATACATAATCTGCTGTATTTTATAACACAAAGCAGACTGCACAACTACTGATAGCAGTTTGTATGTTTGCAGTTAGTACAGGAGTGAGATTGGTGCAGCTAATACAGTAATGCACGTGTAGACTGAGCTATTCATTGATATGACCCGCCACCATCACTGATTAATGAAAACTGTCGTGGATAAGTATAAAAAGGGTAATGTTTATCAGACCAAATCCTATTATAGTTCACACAACAATATCAGCCTTAAATTCCCAACAGGGTTAGACGGTACCAAGGCATAGTTTCCAGCCTCATGCCTTGTAGTCCACAACAATCAATCAGAATATTCATTTATTTTCTTTTAGGCATGAAGCTTAAAGGGATTAACATTCAATTGAGTCTTCCATTAACTGCATGAGAGAGCCAGGAGTGATAATCTCACTGCCCATTGGTGGAGTTTGAGCATTCAGTTCTCTGTCGTGTTCTGTCACTTCCTCATTCACTTCTACAACAATGGGTAGCCGGGGTAGTTGTGGGGGTTCAGGCCATATTTCTGAGGTATCCTGGTTCTCTGATACTTCCTCACTGGCATCAGTGTTTGCATCATTAATTGCCTGAAGACAGTTATTGAGGTCATCGTCTAATGGAGGCTTAAGGTCACTGCTGTCCACTTCCTCATTGACCACCAGGGCTTGGGTAATCGCAACTTTTTTTGATTGGAGTTCCTTTGTTGGGGTGGCTTCCTGGTGGGTACATTGATTTCTATTCAAAGGCTCAGCTACAATGAAAGGGGTGGGGTTTATAGGAATATAACAGAAAATATTGCCACATCCATGAAAAATGTGCACAAGATAAATGTAAGATTTCCTTTAACGTCACTATGCCTGGTGGCAAATTTGTCAGGCATAATAATACATCACTTAGACAATAATAAGTTATATTAGTCCCATCCTACATAAGGAGGTATGAAATGCAATAAGCTAGAATAGGCTATTCTGTTACTTGGCTTGGGTATTTACCTGACAATTCTTGTCTGTTTCTGCATGGAGAGCTTCCATGACATTGGTTTCCAGGTGAGATCACAGCTACAGCTGGCGTCCTTTTTTGCTGCTTGCTCGGGTTGCCGTCTGCCTTTCCTAACTCTTTTATTTTGCTTTGTTTGCTAGGTGACATCCCCTTATCTTGCTCTTCACAAGTCTTCACATCATCAGGGCTCTCACTGTAAGCTGCATTTTGGTAGCCTTTCTCCTCTTGCTGTGGTGAAGATTTGCTGGTATTTACCTGCAAAGGTCAAGCCATAAACAATATCATTCACAGCTATGAATCTGTAAATCTAAAGTGGAAATTTACCATTGAAAGAGGTTTTTTTTTAATCAGAAAAGTTTATTGAGCATACTGTAAACAACTTGTGTACATAGTCAAAAACAATATTAAGGTTCCAGAGTGAGAGAATAGCAAAACATCAAGTGCAAAAGTCTGTGACACATACATAATCATCAGTAATGCAGTAAAAATTTGAGACGTCGAATATACCATAATCTATTACCCATAACAAGTTCTGACATGCAATTGCTTAAAGTGTGAAAGCATTAGACAAGATTTCCACAAGCATTAAGGTTACAAAATCCTATCCATGATAAGATCTGTTGGGAAAAGACCCGGTATGGCCAACCAACTTCCCTACAGCACCTCAAATTTCCCAGGGCACCCTCTATGCTGGAAAAAGACTCGTTCCAGGTGGAGGGTATCCCCCATGTGGTTGATCCACTCCCTATTGGTCGGTGTCTGCTCTGATTTCCAGCACTGTAAGATGAGTCTCATAGACCTTATAAAATGTTCTGCTCACAGCTGTCTAGTAAACTCTGTCAGGTCGTAGTCAGAAAAATAAATTTACTAGCAGAAAATCTTTTATTGCATTAGAGACTCAATATGTCTCTTCTGTAATAAAAGCATCCTAACTGATTGCTGGTGAATTTCTAAAGATTGTATCCTATTCACAGACGTGGGAGTTCCATCATCTTGAACCCCGAAGAAGACAGGGCATTTTTTATCATCTATGCCTTATTAGGGAGGTTTTCCTTCCTGTTTTGTACACACAATACAAAGTGAGGGAATGTTTCTCCAAAGTAAGAGAACACTCCTCTTAGCCAGTTGTGATCAGAAAAAGGGGTTCCCATTCCTGACACCTGGGAACTTATTTATATTAACAATTATAAAAAATATATTATATACAAATTATATATATATTTGACAAGGGTGTAGGTGAGAAGGGTAACCCAGGAATCCTATGCATACAGGTTGAAAGCCTGGTTGTTCAGTCTCCTTTTAATTAGAAAATCTTGGTCCTGAGTCGTGGAGTTTGGAGGCTTTGTAGAAAGTCAGGAGGGAAGAAGCCTCCAATTCTGAGTCCATGTTTTGTGAGCAACCATCTGTGAATAGGCCATTAGATTGGAAGTGGCTGTGGTTCAGGACTCCACACAGGAGACAGAACAGTTTTACCTAAGAGAGGGTAGGAGCCAGTGTAGCTAGGGGTGATGCATATAAGACACAAAGAGTGTGTTTGAGAATTGTGTGTGCGAGAAACAGACAAGGAACAGAGGCCTGTAAGTCCAGATGCGCCAGGAGGCTGATATGAAGTATTAGTTTTGCTGAGGAATGCTGAAAACCCCTGTGAGGGTAACTCTTTGTGTGATGTTTGGACATTTCTTTTAAAGGAGAAGTACAGCCAAAGCTACTTTGGCTGTACTTCTCATATGGATCACAGGTGTGCAGTCCGTTCTGCACTCCAGTGACCCATTCTCAGCTAAAGCCCACTGTCGGCTGACGTTATAGAACCGGTCCAGGAACTGAAAAGATCCCGACCATATGATAGGAATCCACCCAGAAGCCTGGAGCGGCACCTGGCTCAGCCTCAGCGATCACCCAAGAGCCTGAGCCAGCCCCTCCCACCCGCTTGACAGCCTAGCCCTCCAGTGAGCACTAAAGGGGCAGATCAGACTGCTGAGAATGACAGTCCAGGCTCTCTGCTCATGTTTGAGGGGGAGAACTGAGCGATCGCAGTGTTTGATCGCTCAGTCCTCACTGCAGAGCTGGTGGGGGACAGATACAGATCCACCTTGGTGAGTATAAGTTTTCTTTTTTTTTTCTTTTGCAAAGCCCATATTTTTAAAGAATGGTGGCCAAGGAAGCCCTAAAGGATTCTTGAAAGTATATACAGTGTGTGTGTGTGTGTGTGTGTGTGTGTGTGTGTGTGTGTGTGTATATATGTATGCCCATAGATCACTAACATTTGAAAAGAGATGTTTTAAATTGTGAAAAAAAATAATTAACTTTTAAAGTAAATTCTGAGGTAAATTTTGATGTCAATTCTGAAGTAATGTTTTTCCTACCAACCAATACTCACTGTCTGAAACCATTTCAAGCTCTTTTTTGCAGCACAAGAGAGAGAAGAGATGCAAGTTAGCATTCATATAATTAAGGCTATAACACTGAATTTGCAGTGTTAAATATTACGTTTCCCATTAATATCTTCTCATTTTTAAATTCCATAGCTAAAATTATTGTACAAAGTATCTAATTATCATTTGGCTAGTAGATTACATAGCTGTGTCATTTCAGGCTTCACCAGATGTTTTTATTGAGTATGTTGGTATTTTTTCTTTAACTTTCTGGCCACTCCTATGTCAAATAGGATTTTAAATAAATTCTGTTGTGTATCTTTTATACTGCCGGGCAGTTGAAAGCCCATGACTAAATTAATTGGTACACCTGTTTCAATAATTGGAACATATGACTCAGATGACACTCTTTTAAGTTGCCATTATCCAAATCAGTGGTTCCCAAACTGTGCTGATAGATGATGCTTTGACCACTGTCTGTACCTGCCCACGCTAAGTTGCCTGCAGCCTGTGCCAGTAAAAGTTTAATTTAAAATTCAGACTCACACAAAATGGCTGCTGGAGTCTACAATCACAGACATTTTGTGCACAGATTGTAAACAATGAGCAGAAATGTGTCTATGATTGTAGACCTTGTTCTCCATGTTCTAGGGTGTTGTGAGGGTGTGGCAGATGAAGTACAGAGGGATGTCCAGAAATAAAAAGAAGAATGCAAGAAAAGGGGGATAACAGTGAATGCTCAGACTCAAGGGAATTCTGATTAGGGCAAGTCAACTGGTGACAAGACTAGAGGAGAATTATGCACCAGACATCGAGACTTTGTTTGGGAAAGAGACAGAAATGGATGTGTCCACAATTAGTCAGGGTTAGAGGGTATGGTCCTCACCAGTCCCAAGTATCTCATAAATACTATGGAGACTGAAGCATTGGTGGGGCGCTTGATACTAATGTCAAAGAATGACTTGAACGTATGTAGTGAGGGCAGTTCTCTGTGAAACAGGTGAACCCAACAGAGGTCACTGTTAGTAGTGATGCAAAAAAAATATATGGTTAACAAGTGAGAAGTCCAACTAAGTTTAATAGGTCCAGTTGACTTTTATTTGCAAAAGTTAAAGTCACAGAAGTAGTTAACACTAGTGAGCCTCCAAAATATGTTGACTACTCCTGTGATCTTCACTTTGACAAATCAAAATCAACTAGGCCATTTAAACTTAGTTGTCCTGGTTACTTCTTGACCATGTTTTTTGTATCACTAATACACTTTAGGCATAGTTTTGAATAGTTTTATTGTTATATCGTTATAACACACAGTATGCAATGTTTTAATAATTTGGTTTTCACTTAAAGTGTGTGATGTGTCTTCAGGATTATTTGCAGTGTTCCATATGTTTACAAAAACCACTGTCACTGTCCTAGAGGGCAACATTCTTCTTCTTTTAATGACCTAGAATGTGTAAACCATGTGTTCATCAAAGACACACCAATTTGAAGTGTTCTATGTTGTTTGTTAAATAAGATAGTGATTCTTATCATAATTCCAATACGATTCTATAATTCAGTTAAGATCAGATCACATTTTTGGAACCAATAATTCGGATTAATTTACCATTATTTGACTTATTTATACTTGAAATAAGTGTGGCCAGGGTTTGGGGGAAATGCATCTGAACATTCCCCACAAAAAGACTCTGCTAAAGCCCAAAAGAATCCTTCTATACAACTGTATATCTCATCCAGTGTGGCAGCTTTGATCAAACTGTGCACTCGTTTAGATGCTCACTATTTAGGCCAAATGTCAGCCTACAGTAAAGCACTGCAAAAAGCTAAGATGTATTAAATAAAAAATGAAAAACAAATATATACAATGCTCATTGCCATTTTCAAAACTTTTTTTCCATGCAGTATTTGAAGATAATGCCTGAGACAGTTTAGAAAATAATTAATAGTATTTTATTTCTTTGTAATATTTCATTAATAACTAGCAGCACTAGCATCATCCGTTCGAATCCCAGCCACGGCACCACCTGCCCGGAGTGTGCATGTTCTCCCTCTGCTCATGTGGGTGTCCTCCGGGTACTGCAGTTTCCTCCCACACTCCAAAGACATGCTGGTAGGTTAATTGGCTCCTGTCTAGATTGGCCCTAGTATGTATGAATGTGAGTTAGGGGTATAAGATTGTAAGCTCCTTAGTAGCAGGGGCTGATGTGAATGAAAAATGTATGTATATACACTATTTTACCAAAAGTATTGGGACGCTTGCCTTTACACGCACATTAACTTCAATGGCATCCCATTCTTCGTCCGTAGGGTTCAATATTGAGTTGGTCCACCCTTTGCAGCTATAACAGCTTCAACTCTTCTGGGAAGGCTGTCCACAAGGTTTAGGAGTGTGTCTATGGGAATGTTTGACCATTCTTCCAGAAGTGGATTTGTGAGGCCAGGCACTGATGTGGACGAGAAGGCCTGGCTCGCAGTCTCTGCTCTAATTCATCCCAAAGGTGTTCTATCAGGTTGAAGTCAGGACTCTGTGCAGGCCAGTCAAGTTCCTCCACCCCAAACTTGCTCATCAATGTCTTTATGGAACTTGCTTTGTGCACTGGTGTGCAGTCATGTTGGAACACAAAGGCGCCATCCCCAAACTGTTTCCACAAAGTTGGGAGCATGAAATTGTCCAAAATGTCTTGGTATGCTGACGCCTTAAGAGTTCCCTTCACTGGAACTAAGGGGCCAAGATCAACCCCCGAAAAATAACCCCACACCATAATCCCCCCTCCACCAAATGATTTGGACCAGTGCACAAAGCAAGGTCCATACAGACATGGATAAGCATGTTTTGGGTGGAGGAACTTGACTGGCCTGCACAGAGTCCTGACCTTAACCTGATAGAACAGGGATGAATTAGAGTGAAGACTGCGAGCCGGGCCTTCTCGTCCACATCAGTCCCTGACCTCACAAATGCACTTCTGGAAGAATGGTCAAACATGCCTATAGACACACTCCTAAGCCTTGAGGACAACCTTCCCACAAGAGCTGACGCTGTTATAGCTGCAAAGGGTGGGCCAACTCAATATTAAACCTTACGGACTAAGACTGGGATGTCATTAAAGTTCATGTGCGTGTAAAGGCAGGCGTGACAATACTTTTGGTAATATACATATGTAAAGTGCTGTGTAAATTGCCAGCGCTTTATAATTACCTGTAATAATAACTATTAAAGCGCTACGTAAACTGTTGGCGCTATATAAATACTGTATAATAATAATAATAACTACGGTAAGGTTGATAACAGAAAAAATAACTTTTGGAAATAATAGCATTAGAAAACTTTTAGGGCTAAACAACTGTTCAGAAAACCACTCAGATGTAAAATTACAATTGGTTATTGATAGGTTAGTTAGACTCATATTCTACTTCCTGTGAAAACAGTACAGCTGCACTGACTAAACAAATCAGGCTTTTCAATAAGCTTCATTAGATGCTCCAGTTTCCCCCTTCCCACCCCCTCTTCTCCACTTTTATCTTTTTTCACTCCACACCCCCTGTTCCCTTTTCTTTGGTATAGGTAATGTATGTAATGGTGATACCTGTGGAAAACGTTCACTACCTGAGAAAATGTTTGTCTTTGTTCCTTTATGCAACTATACAGAACAATGTTGAAGTAAATTGTATGATAAGAATAAAGTAATCATTTTGAACATACATTGGTTTTATATTTTTATACACTGGTATGAACATACATTGGTTTCATTTTAATAATTTTAAATATAGAATAAGGGTTACTTTTTATGGCAAATGTAACTGATTGGGGGTGATTATTATTATTATCAATACTGATGTTATACAATGATGTATTACAGATGTGTAACTAACACTTCAGTTGCATTTATATGGATTTGTATTTGGACTTTTTTGTTGATTTCACTTATATTATGTGTTGTGAGAGCATTTTTTGTGATTCGGCACTGCGTCACTTTAACAATGCCAATGACAATTGCGTGGTCGTGCGACACTGTACCCAAACAAAATTTCTTTTGGTGGTACTTGATCACCTCTGCGGTTTTTGCGCTATAAACGAAAAAAGAGAGACTTTTTTTGCTATAATAAATATCCCCAAAAAATATAAAAAAACAAAAAAAAAATGTCTTTCTCAGTTTAGGTCGATATGTATTCTTCTACATATTTTTGTTTAAAAAAATCATAATAAGTGTATATTGATTGGTTTGCACAAAAGTTATAGCATCTACAAAATAGAGGATAGATTTATGGCATTTTTATTAAAAAAAAATTAATATTAGTAATGGCGGTGATCTGGTGATCATTGTGGCGGACAGATCGGACACTATTTTGACACTACTTTGGGACCATTGACATTTATACTGCGGTCAGAGCTAAAAATAGCCACTGATTACTGTATAAGTGTCACTGGCAGGGAAGGAGTTAAACACTAGGGGGCAATCAAGGGGTTAAATATGTTCCCCCAGCGTGTACTAACTGTAAGGGGGATGGGCTACCTAGGACATGACAGAGATTACTGCTCCCGATGACAGGGAGCAGTGGATCCCTGTCATGTCACTAGACAGAACAGGGAAATGCCTTGTTTACATAGGCATTTCCCTGTTCTACCTCTCCTCATCTTGCCCGCTAGCCTGAGATTACGAAGGGACGTACGGGTACGCCCGTTTGCGCATCTGTGACATTCTGCCGACGTACATCGGCATGCGGTGGCCGGGAAGCGGTTAAAAAAGAAGTGTGGGAATCTAAGACAACAAACTTTTTATACTCACCTAGATGTCTGCACCATCGATCCGATGCTGCAACTGTCCCCTGCCGCATCTAGACTGAGAAATGAGCGGTCAGAGACAGCTGATCACTCAGTTATTGGTCTTTTCTAAATAGAGAGTGGGGATTGTCAGTCATCGGCTCTCTGTTCTGCCCCTCCAGCACTTACTGAAGTGCTGGGCTGTGGAGGGGGCGGACGTGGCTGGCTCAGGCTCTCAGCGGCATGCTAAAAGGCTGAGCCAGCAGCTGGTCAAGCATTTGGGCAGATCCCAACCTTATTGTTGGGATCCCTGCACAGCCTGGACCGGCTCTGTGATGTCAGCCAACAGCGGACTTTACCCCACTGTTGGCAGATTCTGGGTCACAGGAGAGCACAAGTATGTGCACTTCTGTGACCCACAGGAGGAGTATGGTCAAAATAGCTTTTGCCATACTTCTCCTTTTAAGCTTCTGGGTGGGTGAAACATATCAAAGCAGAAGAACATGAAAGGATATTTGTCCCCATTGGCATACAACAAAGCTTCTAAAAAATTCTGATTCTCTTGGCTGGTGCAGTTGTACTTTTTTAATAAAAAATGGAAAGGTGGATGAGACGGTTCCCTAAGCTTAGCTGATACACAAGACTGGTAAGAAAAGCCTGAGGGTTGCATATTACATAAGTTGCATTGCAAAGAATCAGATTATGTTATGTAATACATCTATTTTTGCATCAGGTAGACACAAGACCACTAATGTCATACCACACTAGGATGCTTCTCTGTGACAAGTGAAGTTTGGCTCATCTGTTGCTGTTGTTGTCGACGGTTCTTCACAATTCTTATTAAAAGGAACAGCAAGAACCCAAACACTATCCCAAAAACCCCAAGTCCAGCACCTATCATGGGAAAGTCTGGCAGAGTGAACATGGCTCTTGGCTCTGATGGATCCCGAGGTGCTAAGAAAACAAGTAAATAACAAGAAAAAGAGAAAGTCTCAAACAATAAGTTTTAAAGAGCATTCTACCTCTAGGGAATTGACAGGCAGAATGATGGGGACCAATAAAAATAGAATGCCAGCTTTTACTTAAACAATCAATCACTTTAAGAAAGAAATAAGAAAAATACATTTTGGTAATGTGCCATATTTGAATGTCATTATGCTTGCTTGATGGCTTTAACGCCATTACCTTGTGGTGCTATAAAGCTATGGTACAGAGTTGAAGGTGGGGATCTAACTTTCGGAGACATCTCAAAATTCTGCTTACTAGAAGAGTGGATGCGTAAGAGGGAATATGTTTTGGTGGTGTTCACTTAAAGTAACTTCCATGAATATGCCCTTTCATGGATGCTGCTGTATCATTTATAAGTTTACAGGTGTAAAAAATATCTTAGGCCTGTCATACTTTCTGTATATGGGACCAAACATTATTTTTGATGGAGAGATTTTGTTTTTAGTAAAAGCTGCAGAAGCTGCAAATCATCTAGGTCTGGAAGTGCTGGATTTATATATATGGGATCTACACACAAAAAGACACACAAAGTAAACTATGGTTCATACAGAAATTTACAGATCTGGTTGTCGGGAGAGGTGAGACATATCCTACCTGCCTGCCCATGAGCCAAGACCTTCACGGTCACTGTGCAGTTTGCTATTTCCCCAGATTCTTCATCTCTTGCAATTATCTATAGTTAACACAGGAAGGATACCATTGTTGGTTAAATATGAATCACACTTAACAACTGTTTGTTTGAACATGAAACAATACTGTCTGAATCACTTATGGTTACAGTAAAGGAAATAAAATGAATTACCAGAATAAATAATAAGCATGGGATTTTTGATTATCGATGTAAATATACAGCAACTGAATAGAGAAAACAGTAGCAGTGAGAGGAAGACAGTAGGTAAGCAAAGGTGCATCAATAAGGATAAAGGAACAGATTTTTCATCAATTAAGAAAAGGGTCAGTCCTGTTTATATTGGTTGTAGAAAGGATTTATGATCTGTGACTTAAAAACCTGAACAGTATACATGTTTAATAAATGAAAAATCATTTGCCAACCACTATTGCTACTTGAACAAATTATGAAATCAGAAGGAACTGTACCCTTCTGCTTTCAATCCTCCATAGCGCGCATGTTGTTCTAGCTATAAGTATATACCTGTGGGGTATACAATCTTAAAATGTCCATGCTAGTATCAACAACACTCTTTGTAATAAAAGCAGCTTGCAATAAGGAATGATATATATGGAATCCTTTCTAAACTGTAAAAAACCAATGTTGCATCGCTAGGAATGGGACCTCCTCTCAATCTTTAGCTTAAACAGTAATCCAACTTCCACATATATCAAGTACCACTAAAAGTGCTATCCTTAAAGTACACAAGAGGTCATATAGACATATAGCATACTGTATGTGCATCTTAGTGTATCACAATGCTGCAATTGTGAAAGGTCACCACCATTACTAATCCAGATGGACACTCACCAGAATGTAGGCCCTCACTGCAATAATAATCGGACCTGTCCCAACAGATAAGATATTCAAAGTGATTCTTAATGATGGATAATCTTCCAAGTGATATAAATCATAAAAGAGAGAAAGTCTCCAGTAGTGCAGCACTGTCTTTTAACAAGAACACACTATAAAGTTTAAAAGCCAGCAAAAAACAAACTATCACCCAAATAGAGCTGACAGGGAGTGATGTCAGTACAGTACAGTAAAGCGCCTCCCCACACATTTTTATTCTATGGGATGTCAACAGAGACTCAATGCTGCATGTTTTTTTTATAATGTACATGTAGGATGTCTATTTGATGATAAGGCTATCTCAGCTTTTGGCACCAGGAGCCTGAAGCAGGGCATTTTGTTATTGGACTTTTGATGGGGAAAACAAATGTGTCTTTTTATAACAAACACATGTGTCTCCCTTACCTCAATAATTTATTGTCACCTAGAATGTTAACCTTACCCTTTAGTATTTACAATAAACCTGACCCCTAAATTGAACACTTAAAGTTTAACCTCCCTCGAACATTTAAAATAAATTCCTAATTTGACTACGGACCTGAACCCTTAGTAGATAAGCTAATCACTTAAATACTTAAACTCTAACCTAGCCCTTAACTAGTTGCTGCCCGCCCCGCGGTCAATGATGGCGGTACAGCTGTCATTCTGGGACGGCGTCATCTGACAGCATCCCAGAATGGCCGCTCTCGCGCGCCCGTGGGGGCATGCAGCGCGACAATCGCAGCTGCGCTGTGTTGCTAGGACACGGCGCGACCCCGATCTCTGGAAAGAGCCGCGTCCGCAGCTCTTTAACCATGTGATCAGCTGTGTCCAATCACAGCCGGTCACATGTAACCCCGGAGATGCCAGTAATCAGTGCTTCTCGCCTCACACTGGCAGAGTGTGTGGCGAGGAGAGCTGATCAGCGGCATCTCCTCACAGAAGACATCTATACATGTAATCTAGGCACTGATCATCAGTGCCCTGATTACAATAGTGACACCAGTGCCACAAATCAGTGCCAGCGATCAGTGCCCACTAGTGCCAGCAATCAGTGCCCACCACTGCCAGCAGTCAGTTCCCACCACTGCCCATAAGTGCCACCAATCAGTGCCCATTAGTGATGCCAGTCCGTGCTGGCTATAAGTCCCGCCTATCAGTGCTGCCCATCAATGCCCATCAGTACCGCCTATCTGTGTCGCCTATCGGTGCCCACCAGTGCCGCCTATCAGTGCCAATCTGTGCCACCTATTAGTGCTCATCAGTGCCACCTAACAGTGCCCATCAGTGACTCCTAATCAGTGCCAATAAGTGCCGCCTCATCAGTGCCCATAAGTGCCACCTCATCAATGCCCACCAGTTCAGCCTATCAGTGCCCATCAGTGCCGCCTCATCAGCGCACATCAGTGAAGGAGAAAAATTACCTAATTACAAACTTTACTGACAGAAACTAAGTAAAAAAAATTTTTTTAAATAAAAAATAACCCAGCAGTGATTAAATACCACCAAAAGAAAGCTCTATTTGTGTGAAGAAAATGATAAAAATATAATCTGGGTACAGTGTAACATGACCGTGCAATTGTCATTCAAAATGTGACAGCGCTGAAAGCTGAAAAATGGCCCGGCACGAAGGGGGTGTAAGTGCCCTGTAGGCAAGTGGTTAACCAGTTAACGTCCTGGACTTTCAGTGGTTATACCGGGATGATACCTGCATCCTGGTATCAAAATTTACAGCAGCCGATGACTTGTAAAGCAAAAGTGATTTGAGTAGCTGTACAGCCTCGGTCCCCTCCCACTGCCTTTCCTGGCCTCTTCCGTCTGATCAGGGAGCTGGGGACTGTTCCGACCGGCATTATTGACTGCATTACACAGAGAGAGAGGAACTGACGTTCTTCCCTCTCTGTGACCCCAGAAACCAGAAGCGACGAGGATTTGGTCACTTCTGGTTTTGGTTTTCTTGTTTACTGATCGTATCTGATCGGCTGCTTTGGCGGCCAGAGGAGAACTCTGGGGTTTAATAGACGGCCCATGCTATCACAAGGGAAGTATCTGCATCCAAACACAACAGTCCTATTTCAAGAAATAATTGGATTAACATCACAATGTATAAGGGCTCTTTCACACGGGGCGGATCAGTGATGATCCGCCCCGTGAACACCTGCTTGCTCAGCGGGGATTGCTCCGCCGATCCCCGCTCAGCAGGAAAATGACAGGTCTGACGCTGCACACTGTGCAGTGAAGGACCTGTCAGAGCGCCGCTCTCCCCTATGGGGGATCGGATGATGACAGACCGTAGAGTCTGTCGTCACCCGATCCGATCCGAAAACGGATGGAAAAGTAGGGTTTTCCTCCGTTACACTTTTCGGATCGGAGCGGGTCGGATGTCAGCGGACATGTCACCGCTGACATCCGATGCTCCATAGGGATACATGTATGTCCGTTTTTCATCCGAAAACGGAAGGATGAAAAACGGACATACGGATCCTCCGTGTGAAAGAGCCCTAAAACTCCTAATATGATGATATATGGTGCCATTCTTTTAATTTCGAAAAAAGTGGTTGGTGAGTCTAAGCCAAATTTTTTAAAGAATTCCATGAGTGTTCTTTTTACATAAAACCGTATAACAGTAACACATATAAACAGGATATGTTGGATGTAATGCAGCCTCTTACTTTGTGTATCCTGCAAATCTTACCTTTAGAGGATAGGTTTCCATTACTTTCAGCTGGTTTGCTCTGGCTATGAGTAGACCACTTTCTGTTATGTGAAATAGCTGACTATGATTAGACTGTGAGGCTAGGCTGAGATGAATCTGAGGATTGGTTCCCTGAAAAGAGATTAAGATGTTCTGTAACCATCAGACCACAAAGCAGAAAAAGAGACAGACTAGATTTACAGACTGTAAACAATATCAGCTTTACAATTATAGAATAGTAAATAGGTTTGTTAAAAAAAAGCACCATAGGGTCCCTAATATTTTTTCTATATATTATACTTCATGAAGCAGAATATCAAGTCACAGGTTACAAAGGTAAGTGCTTATGTTTCCTATTTAACACTGTTTGGCAATGGACACTAGTTTATGGCATGTACTGGACTTACATTTGGGAAATCTTCATCTGTAGGTATAACGGAGAGCACACGTCCATTGTAAGTGCTGACAAGGGCTGCGGGATTGTTATCTTCCTGAACAAATCCTTGGTACTGAGTAACAACAAACCGGGGTGAATGCTTATTTGCTGCCAGCAGTCGTACCAGTACTTCAGCTAATGAATATTTTCTGGAATCCCCAACCTGTGAGGCCTGCAATGAATGCATATGAAGAAAGTACTGTAAGTCTGCTATTCAAACATATGTAAAGTAATGCTCGCCTCCAGGACTTTTCCAGAACCTCCACTAACCTCTGGAACTCCCTACCCCAGTATGTCTGCTCAGCTCCTACCCTGTCTGCATTTCGGTGATCCTTGAAAACTCTTTTAGTCAGGGAAGCCTACTCCACCTCCACCTAAAAACTGTACATAATAGTGTATAATGCAAGCGCACAAAAAAAAACCTTTGCAATGCCAGTGGTGAGGCTTAATTCAAACAGTCTTTACAATACTGTAGGAACTTGTCCTGAATAGTAAGGTCAATCGACCAAGAGATTGATCAAGGATCAGTCTATAATAATGTAGGGCAAGCTCTTCTCAAGAGTGGAATCACCTCTGTATGGCTGAAGTATAAGAAACAAACAGAAAAGTGCCTGAGAGAGGAGAAAGAAACACACATGCTTAGTACGAGCCCCGTGCATCCTCTGAAAAACGTTGTGTTCCTTGGGCATTCTGCTCCCCAGTGATGTCACACGCCACCTCCAGCGCTGCGCTCCATGCTGCTTCCCTACCAAAACCCGGAAAGGACACTGAGTAGGCCGGCCTCCCTCCCTGCCATGCCCCAGTTTCTGCTAAGCTGGACAGACGCGCTACACTACTTCTACCTTGAGAGATACTGCACAGATGAGCTTATCTATTTGTTTAAAATGTGAGTGTTTCATTGACTTTTTTGGCCAACTTCATACCTCATTAAATACTGCACTTAGAGGCGCTTTTCTGTTTGTTTCTTATAAAAACTGTACGTGAGTCACCTCCATCAGATTGGCCCCTGCAGCTTTTCCCTTTTGTACCATCTCCCCCTCCCTTTAGATTGTAAGCTCCATGAACAGGACCCTCCTATTCCTTCTGTATTGAACTGTGTTTAAATCGTATTGTCCTCCTTTTTATTATAAAGTGTTACGCAAATTTATACAAATATGTTGCAGCTATATAAATCCTGCATAATAATAAAAATTGTAAAGTAAAGATTAATGCAGAGTAGAATTAGGATCAATTATTGAACAAAGCTTTATAAAAATAAAAAAAACACTGCTACACAAATTTAAGAAATATCTTATCAAGATCATGCAGGCTATTTAATCTCTGTCTAGTCAATCTTGTCTGTCTGTCCAAGTATTCTGCTTCGATTTCTGTTTCCAATCAAAGCACATTTGCCCATGGGCATTTTATTTGCTATAGAACAGCTTTTCTCCCAATAGAAGACAATGAAAATGCAATAGCCGCTTCAAGCAGCTTGACACAGGCTGATTATCCTCCCTGTCCTGCCCACATCCAATTCCCCCTGCTGTTCAAGCCCCCCTATGTGCCTAGGAAGAGGAACAGAGTATAGAGGGACAGGTGGTCCCCACATATTGGCGGCCCTGGACACAGCTTAGAAAATAAAGATAGATGCACTTAATAGTATGTTGCATTTGCAAAGTTACACAAGCCCCAAAGCAGACCATAGACATATGAGTGGAACTGGATGAGGCAGGCACAATACAATTGCACAGGAATGTAAGTTTAGCTAGCTTTATCCTCACTTAAGCATGTAGGATGTTCTTATCCCAGTGTTAAGTTTATATGAATAGAATAGGAGGGGACAGCACAAGTGGTATGCCCAGTGTCAGCTATCTTGTTGGAAATGACAGTCATTGGGCTGTTTTCCAACCTACCTGATTGACTTTTTCCCCAAGAATGGTCCAAAGAGAGAGGGTTTGATGTTGCCATAAACAAAGGATTGTCATACAAAAAAGGCTAAAAATGTCCAAATCAGTTGATGCCCATCTTGTGTCTACAGTCAGTGTATTTTTGTCAGTGAGTCTAACAGACCATCTCTTTGATTTGTAAGCCTCTACCAAATTCTTCTTTTGTCAGACTACTGTTTATGTGATGTTAGTCTGTTAGTTTGTTATAAGCTGCTGCTCAATTTTACGTTGCAGACATTTTCTATTTCTTCAATTGTCTCAAACAACAAGTCCCCAGTTTGTTGGCCACACTCTATCCTACTAGTCTATGTTTAAGATCCCTTGATATTGGGCAAACTGAATGTGGAAGGAAGTTCCATTCTTCTCTGCTAGTATTCAGCGTCCCACATTCTGTTCTTTAAAAATGATGGTATCCTTGCATAGTCAGGTCAATTAAGGTAGTTTCTCGTAAAGTTATTACATGTTGATAGGTTTCTGTGTTGTTCGTGTTGATGTGTCTTAAATAGAGTATCCTGATTTATAACCTGTCAACTTTTCATTCTTCACTCTTCCTACTGCTTGTCTTATTCCGTAATCAAATTTTGTTTTTTCGTGTTGGCTAAACTGGATATCTTTTTTTCATCTAAATGAACTATGTAAATTCAGATTCCTGGTCTGCCATCTGACTTTGTTTCTAATGATCCTGTCTCCAACTGCTTTTTTATAGTTCACATCAGTGGCGACACCCCCGCCTCCCCTGTGGGAGACGGACAGGAAGGCGGCCTTACCTTAGGAGATGACAAAGATCATTAAGGATGTGGGGTGGGGCTGCTGCTTCTCACTCCAGCCAAAGGGCCAGGGGCTTCTCCTCCCGGCGGAACAGTTATAAGATTCTCTGGCCAATCGGGTCTCAGGACCCGCTTCCTGATTCGCCGGGAGGAGAATCAGGAAGACAATAGCAAATAGTAATTCGCTATTGTCACACAACTGGGTGGGCTCAGGGCACAGTGCTCTGTGCCCCGAGCCCACCCTTTTTTGAAGCCAAGTAGAGCCTCAGGCTCTAATCGTGTGCTTCCAAAAAACCCCCCCCATTGAAATCCATGCGTCCGGCACCCTGCATGGAGATTAGGGGGGCGGTGCTGCCACTGGTTCACATAGTATATTACATTGTTTGAATTAATTGGCTTTGTGAGAATTAATTAAACAATCCTACTCATTAAACATATATCTTTTTCTGCATGAAAATTAAAAGACTGTGCTTACCATAACCTTCAGATTAAAGGTTATAGGGGCAAGATTGCTCTCCAGGGTGTGAGTAAAGAACACAGACCCAGTCACATTATCAATCTGGAATTTTTCACTGTCAGGACCTATAAAGACATAAATAGAAAATGTTTAGATTGATATAACACAGACAAGGACTGCTAAGATTATGGCGCAACAGACATATGGATTAGCAAGAGATTAGTAAATATTTAGTAAGAGATTCAGATAGAATTAGTAAGAAATATTTTGTTTAATTAGCAAACTTATACATATTGCAATAAAATAAAAAGGATAACAATGAACCCTGGGATCTCATGAAACTCAAAGGAAATACACTGTCAACAGAACTTCAGGATCTACTAGATTCTAGTAATGGATTTACATGAGCATGTTAAAAAACAACAAACGATAACAACCTTATATCCACAGCTCACTCCAAACACATGACCCCTCATGTGTGGCAAACCATATGAGCCCATTTAGTCTATAAATTTCACCTGACAGCAGGGAATATGAGATGGGAGCCATGATTCCTTTGTCACCATCTTCAGCAAATATAGGTCCAGGAGAGAAGACAAGGGGCCCTGTCTAAAAATACAGATAGAAGTGCATTATTCATATCCACTACACTATTTTTTTCACAATACTGCCTTACAAAGAAAGAGGTGGAACATTGTACCCACAAATACTCACTGGCTCCTTTCCTGTTGTGATGTTGACCAAGTAGGTAGGGCTAACACAGACATTAAGACCATCATGAGACATGAAGTTACATGGGAGGAATTGTGGATATTGGTCATCTCCATCCAGCACCATGACCCGCACTTTAACTGTTGTGCGCTGACGTTCTCTGGTTGTCATCTCCTATTGAAAATACAAAGGAAATAATCTATTGTACATTATATTCTGTTTCATTGATATTAATATAAATATATAAATATAATATATATATTTATTTATTTATTATAAATATAATCAGCCATTTATTTGGGTCATTTATGGACTTTCCCTGTCATTGTGGCCCACTCCAACAAGAGTGCATTAGCTGGTGTATGTTATCAGTTGTTCACTGCTCTCTTCTTCATACATGTGTTGTTTTCCAGTGTCTTTCAGATTTGGGCATGACTATACAGATTACAGATTGGGCTATCCACTTCAAAGTAGTAGATATGTTATTCTGCCCAATACCTTTATGTATGCAGAAGAAAAGTATGACAAAGTGCCAATTTGTCTCTCAAATATCACAATGA
Source organism: Aquarana catesbeiana (assembly GCF_042186555.1). NCBI lineage: Eukaryota > Metazoa > Chordata > Amphibia > Anura > Ranidae > Aquarana > Aquarana catesbeiana. The sequence continues at coordinate 140,245,846 of NC_133326.1, forward strand.
ATATAATGAAGGCTATATTATTTCTTGAAATTACCAGAAAGTATAAATCTCACGTCTTTCTGTGAATTTGAAGCCTAATCATTAAAGAAACCAGATAGGAGTGTCTTTATAGGGTTTTTTTTTGTTTGCCTTCATATGGATCAGCTGGACTGGACTAATATCAACTGAACTTTTCCTCTACTAAAGTAATAGCAGGAATACACGGTTAGAAAATCGACTGATTGCTCGACTGACAACTGTCGAAACAGCGTTCGCTAGTCGAAATCGTCGCCAACATTAACCAATCGATCAAAATCTTAAAAAGAGCAATTGATTTTATACATAGTGTTGACGTCTCACGTACAACTGGGGTTGTCTACTAGTTCAGCTCATGCGTGATAATGTTCAAGAGATGTTTTACTGACAACCTTCACACCAACAAATAGAAAATTGTTCGTTCGCAAATGATGACACAATTTTTCAATTTTTTTAATTGGTCTTTCTCGTTTACAATATCAATATTGGGTATTACTTGCTGGGCATCAACGAGTAGAAAATCAGCCGATCGTTTGCTGAATGGAAATTTTCGTACGATTTTCTTATCGTGTATTCCTACCATTAGTGTTGAAATGATAACTAAAGGCTAAATGTTTTTTCTTTTGGACAGTGTGGAGAAGGATTAAACCACCTGTCAGGTTTTCATTGTTGTCTGAGATCTTCCAATGGGGCACCAGTTCTGTCACATCCTATTTTGGCTATGGAACAGGAAATAAAGGGAAATCTCCCAAATGAATGAATGAATGAATGCCAAAACCTAGCATGGGCAGTAGTGCCCAATGGGAGACAGATACCAAAAAAGCAGAGGTTAAAACTATACCTTATTAAATAAAAAAACTGAGCCAGTGGGGGCGGTAGCGGTAAAGCGCTGCTAGCTTAAGTGGCGCTTTACCGCCGCTAGCGGTGCACTTTTAACCCCCCGAAGGGGTTAAAAAGGGTTTATAAGTGCTGCTGCGGAAAAGCTTTGCAGGTGCTTTGGCAGCGCTGCCCATTGATTTCAATGGGCAGGGCGTTTTAGGAGCGGTGTATACACTGTTCCTAAACCGCTCCAAAGATGCTGCTTGCAGGACTTTTTTTAACGTCCCGCAAGCACACCGCTCCAGTGTGAAAGCACTAGGGCTTTCACACTGGAGTGACAGAAGAGATGTTTTACTGGCGCTTTGCAGTCGCTTGTTTTAGCGCTAAAATGCCTGTAAAGTTCCTCCGTGTGAAAGTGGCCTTAGTCTCATTGTTTGAGAAGGTTTTCATGTTTTCTTTGAGGCCTGTAAAACTGTACTGCAAGCTGAAATTTCTCTTTATATATGTTTATTGTTTAACTTAAAAGCTGAATTCCAGGTATGGGTATTTTTGCATAGTTACATTGACCCAAGGGGTCACTCTCAGCACGTGCACCATTCAGAGAACGCTGCATTTTCTCAATAAATGCAGAGTGCAAAGTGTTTTCTGATTAGACAAGGTGGAGAGGCAGGTTGGTGATGTCGCAGTCTCCCCCTCATCCACTTAGAAGAATATGCAAAGTGTTCTTTGAATAGCGCCTGTGCTGAGCGATTTACCTCCTGTGTTTTCTATGCAGCAGGGCAGCTTTTCAGTACGGGTCCTAGAAAATAGCAGCAATTACTGTAGTAGCACTGCCAACTACAGTGATTTCCAGCTTAAATAAGGATCAGCTAGGTATGGAACATACATTCTTACATTTTACAGTGTAACTATGCAAAAATAATACCTGGAATTCAGCTTTAATAGTTAATTTGTATGTGTGAAGGTTGAAGAGCCTCCTCTAAACTTCTGTCTTCCTTTAACCTTATGGCTGCCAGGTATTCCTGCATAGTGTCATTAATGTCATGAGGGTGCTTGGTATTTATTTATTTTTTTCTATTTTTCCTCATGTACAGAAAGAAAGCCAAGCCAAGAAGAACAGGGTTAAAAACTCCAGTGTATTTCCTTTCTTACGTCAAAGAATGAAAAAAAAAGGCTATTTCTCAGCTTCAAAGAGCTTTGAGTCGCAAAGTCACCTTGAAGATAGTGGCTGTTCTTTTTTCCCTTATGTTCACAAAGGTGCAGGAAAAACACAATGACGTTAGTCTGCTACTTCATATACCTTCAACATTGTTAAGAGGATAGGACCCATATATAGGTAAGATCAGGATGTTAAGCTGAAATCTTAAAGGTAATAGCAGGGGAGTCCTATAATGACCTAGTCAAAACTCAAAACCTAGCATGGGCAGTAGTGTCAAATGGTTTATGAGCAATACTATTACCAGATTAAAGTTAAATGTGATTACTTGCAGTGTGAGGGGGACACCCATAGCCAGGATTACTATCTATTTAAAACTTATGTCTACCTAGAAGAATGAGTGCATCTGTCTTCACTTACTACAATCATCATAGTTAAGTCTATTTAATGAGCATTTAAAATGGGTTCACACTAAAATAACTTGACTGAGAGATAGCCTTCTGACCCACATGGACAATTTCCAAATTGTTTATGGCCCACATTTGAAGATTTTAAGAATTTATATATATATTTTTTTTCTTTGTTCAAAAGCTAGAGGACTAATACAAGCTTCGTGCTAAACTGATAAGATTATGTCACGACCATAAGATTATGTCACGACCGGTTTTAAGAAAAGTAACAAACAAGTGCCTTCATAAAACAGCTCAATCCATTTAATGAGGATATACTGGATTAGAGAAGACACTAGCAAAAGTGTGCCCTATTGCCAACTGGGAGAAATGTACAGATACTGGAAAATAAATGTGTATAATAGTTTGACAACACTTTAACATATTAGAATATAGCACTATAAGTATACAACATTAGGTATATAGCACAGACAATATCACCTTTAGGTGTCATTTTAGGGTGAGGATAATCATTATATCCCCTGCATGGTGCCCTTTACAATTGTCATTTCCCTGTCAAGTTGCCCAATAGGTAGTTGGATCTTTTAACAGATATTTTTAGAATAAAGGTGTCCATATAATATACATTAATAGTCCAAGATCACATTTAATATGTACCTTAGTAATTATAAGATGAATACCTGATAAGGAGATGAAGGAGGGGGGGTTTAACGATACATTCAATTTTGACTGAGCTTTTAACAAACTGAGTTAATAATAGCCATAAAGAAAACAATGCATACATTACATCATTCAAAATATTAAGGGTCGGTTCACACTAGGACGACTTGTCAGGCGACTTAGCCACCTGACAAGTATCGTCCCGTTCTGTACAATGGAACCTTTCTAATCGGAGCGACGCAAAAGGTTCCTGTACTACTTTGGGGGCAACTTGAGGCGACTTGCATAGACTTCTATATAGAAGTCGTTTTTCAAGTCGCCGCCCCTGTCGTGTCCAGGTCGCCTGAGGCAGTCGCGCTGCAAGTCAGATGTCTAACACTATTATTTTGAATACAGGAGTACCACAGGGATGTGTGTTAAGTCCGCCTTGTTTACATTGTTCACTCACGACTGTACTCCCATACATGCGTCTAACACTATAGTGAAGTTTGCTGATGACACCACTTTAGTGGGACTCATACAAGATAATGATGAGACAGCTTATAGGCAGGAAATTCAACATTTGGTTGAGTGGTGTAGAGAAAATGATTTAATACTCAATACGGCAAAAACTAAAGAAATAATAGTGGATTATAGGAGATCAAGAAAGATCAATCATTGCCCGGTTCATATAGGTGGTGAGGAGGTGGAAAGGGTGGACACTATTAAATTTTTGGGAGTGCATATTACAAGGGAGTTGTCATGGTCTCAAAATACTTTTTTTCTAGTGAAAAAAGCGCAGCAGAGACTGTTTTTCCTTCGGAGACTGAAGCAGGCTGGATTGCCCTTAAGGCTTCTGGTCAATTTCTATCATTGTACCATTGAGAGTATTCTTCTCCACTGCGCTGTAGTGTGGTATGCCAGCTGCAGGGCGGAGGATAAGAAGTGCCTGTTTCGTGTGGTGAAAACCGCACAGCGGATCATAGGAACAGATCTACCAAATTTGGACACAGCATATGCCAGCCGATTAAAAAAGCGGGCAAAAGCTATTAGTATTGATCCAACCCACCCAGGTTACAATGTGTTTGTCCCATTGCCATCAGGGAAAAGATATAGAACACTTAAAATGCACACTAATCGCTTAAAGCATAGTTTTTTTCCTAGGGCCGTATTGTCCATAATCCCATCAGGTACAGTGTTTTAGGAATTTTATGTAGAATTTTAACATTCTTTTATTTATTTATTTTTAAATAACATTTTATATCTTGATATATTTAAATAGATATGTGGGCATGTGCTAGGAGTATGTATGTGTGGTTCTCTTGAGAAATGTTTTATTGCTGCTGTAAAGGGTATCCGAAAAAATTTTGTTGTATGTATACAATGACAATAAAGTATATCTATCTATCTATCTATCTTAATTTTCTCGGCTCGTCGTAGTGTTGTATGTCACCGCGTTCTTAACGGTCGAAAGTTCAGAGAACTTTTGTGTGGCCGTGTGTATGCAAGGCAAACTTGAGCGGAATGCCATCTGAAAAAAAAAATTTTTTCTGACGGAAATTCCAATCGTGTGTACGCGGCATAAGATTGCTGCAATCTGTGTGAAAGCAGCAGTCTCTCTGCAGCAGTCTGTCACTCCTTCACTGAGTCACAGCTAAAGTTTAGCATCAAGAGCGTGAATGTATTCTTACCACAGCATGAATAACAACCTCCAGTTGTTGCATACTTTCAAAATCCAGAGGACGGGATAGCAGTACTTTGCCGTTGTTTGGGAGATCCATGTGAAAGTATTTGTAGTCACCCTGAAAACAAAACTAGGATTCAGAACCAGATATTTAACTCATTAAAAGTTCACTCACTCATTCTAGCCATCATAGTTTGTCATCCACAGTCAATGCTATACATTGGGTAGGGTGCTGTTGGAGGTAATGTGTCCCGAATGACACGGAAGATACAAACTACTGTTCTGATCACTGACCCAATCAGATGATGATGACTTACATGGTTGATCAATAGATATCCAAAGGGTGAGAGAGCAGATGTGCCTCAGTGATCTGCCTGTGTATGCAGTACTACCATTCCTAACATTGCTCCTGCAGCCCAGGCACTGAACGTTCAGATCAGTTAGTTATGGTTATACTGTAGGTACAATGTAGGATATAAACCAGTTGGGCCATCAATACATTCATTTATTTTGGTTCTGATGCTATAAGTTACAAGTTTATGGGCACGTTTACAGGACAGTTTAAACATCTTATGTTCCTATATACCTAAAATAGAATAACTGACCTAAAACTCAAAGACAGATGGGTTAGTTCATTACATGCAGGTTTCTGACATATGGTAATACGTTTTTACTTACTTCCTCTTTCCAGAGAAGCAGATATGTGGCTAGCATTTCTTTTTCTAAGAAAGTGGAACACAGGAGATTGCAAGGTTTTTCTTACTTTTATGCTATCTTGTTTCACTGTGTAAAATGTGATATCACTGTGTAATATTAGATATCAGGTAGGTCTTGGTAAATTGCGGGGGTTGACACAAATTTGGAATTTAGCCTATAAACCTGATCTCTATTGAATGAAAAAGAAACTGCAGTGGCTGTCAGGAAAATACAGGTTGTCTTTTGGTGTTATTAGAGAGCATAATTCCTGTTGTCATGTAATGTACAATATTACCAGCCTTAGGGCTCATTCAAACGAGCAGCCGGGGGTACAGTATAAGCAGGTGGATGAGCCTTGGTTTAGAGCTCCAGAGTTGCAGTCGGGAGATGGGAGAAAGTTGTAGAAAGTCAACCATCACTGCAGCCCTCCACCAGTTGGGGCTTTATGGCAGAGTGGCCCGACGGAAGCCTCTCCTCAGTGCAAGACACATGTAAGCCCGCATGGAGTTTGCTAAAAAACACCTGAAGGACTCCAAGATGGTGAGAAATAAGATTCTTTAGTCTGATGAGACCAAGATAGAACTTTTTGGCCTTAATTCTAAGCGGTATGTGTGGAGAAAACCAGGCACTGCTCATCACCTGTCCAATACAGTCCCAACAGTGAAGCATGGTGGTGGCAGCATCATGCTGTGGGGGTGTTTTTTTTAGCTGCAGGAACAGGACAACTGGTTGCAATCGAGGGAAAGATGAATGCGGCCAAGTACAGGGATATCCTGGCCAAAAACCTTCTCCAGAGTGCTCAGGACCTCACACTGGCCCGAATGGTTTACCTTCCAACAAGACAATGACCCTAAGCACACAGCTAAAATAACGAAGGAGTGGCTTCACAACAACTCAGTGACTGTTCTTGAATGGCCCAGCCAGAGCCCTGACTTAACCTCTTCAGATCCGCGCTATTGCCAAATGACGGCAACAGCGCGGATCTACATTGCCTAGACTACTTCTATTGACGTCGTCCCGTGCACGAGCGGCCTGCACGCCCCCTGCAGGGCGCGTGCGGTGCGCTCGGTGATCAGCGAGTCTATGAGACTCGTCTGATCACAGATCAGAGTAAGGGGTCGGTCCCGACCCCTTACCACATGATCAGCTGTCAGCCAATGACAGCTGATTATGTGATGTAAACAGAGCCGGTAATCGGCTATTTTTTCTCCTCGCACTGACAGCGTGAGGAGGAAAAAAAAAACCCCGATCACCGGCAGCCGTGAGAGGGACATCAGTCCCGATCACGGTGATCATCTTCCCCCACAGCAATAGGCAGCAGTGCCGCCTACCAGTGCCCACCAGCGTCATCCATCAGTGCCCACAGTGCCATCCATCAGTGCCACCCATCAGTGCCACCCATCAGCGCCCACAGTGCCACCCATCAGCGCCCACATCAGTGCAACAACAGTGCTGCACATCAGTGCCACCTATCAGTGCCCATCAGTGTCACCTACCAGTGCCCATCAGTGCCGCCCATCAGTGCCACCCATCAATGCCCCCCATCAGTGCCGCCCATCAGTGCCCCCCATCAGTGGTACCTATCAGTGCCCATCAGTGCCACCTATCCATGCCACCCATCCGTGCCGCCCATCAGTGGCCATCAGTGCCGCCTTATCTGTGCCCATCATTACCGCCTTATCTGTCCCCATCTGTGCTGCCTTAACTGTACCTATCCGTGCCCATCAGTGCAGCCTATCAGTGCCCACCAGTGCCGCGCCATCAGCGCATATCAATGAAGGAGAAAAATTACCTGTTTGCAAAATTTTATAACAAACTATGAAACATGATTTTTTTTTTTCAAAATTTTCCGTCTTTTTTTGTTTGTTTAGCAAAAAATAAAAATCCCAGCTGTGATTAAATACCACCAAAAGAAAGCTCTATTTGTGTGAAAAAAATGATAAAAATGTAATTTGGGTACAGTGTTGTATGACCGCGAAATTGTCATTCAAAGTGCGACAGCGCTGAAAGCTGAAAATTGGTCTGAGCAGGAGGGGGGTTTAAGTGCCCAGTAAGCAAGTGGTTAAACCCAATTGAGCATCTCTGGAGAGACCTAAAAATGGCTGTCCACCAACGTTTACCATCCAACCTGACAGAACTGGAGAGGATCTGCAAGGAGGAATGGCAGAGGATCCCCAAATCCAGGTGTGATAAACTTGTTGCATCTTTCCCAAAAAGACTCATGGCTGTATTAGATCAAAAGGGTGCTTCTACTAAATACTGAGCAAAGGGTCTGGTTAGGACCATGTGATATTTCAGTATTTCTTTTTTAATAAATCTGCAAAAATGTCAACAATTCTGTGTTTTTCTGTCAATATGGGGAGCTGTGTGCACATTAATGAGGAAAAAAAATGAACTTAAATGATTTTAGCAAATGGCTGCAATATAACAGAGTGAAAAATGTAAGGGGTCTGAATACTTTCCGTCCCCACTGTACTCATGCTGCGGCCAAGATATTTTGTTTCACGGCAATGGCCAAAGTTAAATGGCATGTCACATTCTGCAGGTGCTACCACCACCACATGCAACCCATCCAAATGAATGGGTCATGCCACTACAGCTCTGCAAATGTTTGTGTGTGTAGCACTCACCCCCCGAGGGGCTGCTAATTATGATCCAGGTCTCCCTTGCCAGACCAGGACACAGTTTTAAGCACACCGACAAATATAGGCTTAATCTAGGGGATGTCCTTTTATGGGTTTAATGCAGAAAACTTGAACATGGAGTGGGGTGTGGGTACTGGAAACTTCAAAATGTCAGCAGAAATTAGCAAGAAGACAAACATTAGCACAATCCTCTTGTAACAGCCTTTGCTGGTGATAGAAGGGAATGGCCAACCAATCTGGAACTCTATGTGAGCAGTCCCAGTCCTCACAGCCAGCTCTGGCACTTGCATCCCCAAGCACATGCACACCTGGGATCCATAATCAAAGTTGAACTTTTAAAGTCCAAGGACAGCTGTCTGCCACCCAGCCTCCATGTGACATTCTACAGTCTCCACAGGTGACACCCTCCAGCAAATGTCTCTCAATCAGATCTCCTTCAGGCCTTCAGCCAAACACATTCTGAGGCCCAAACAGCAACTCCAGTACACAGGCTTCATCCCAGGGGCAGTTGCCCCAGGACAAAAACACTCTGAGCAAGCCTCCCCAACATCTGTTTTCTCCCACAGCCACCTTCTGGGTGCCCCTCCTAGGAATTGGCTGAGAGCAGATAAGTATTCATAACTTTTTTTTTAACAAGAAAAAGTATTCATAACTTGATGGCTGGCCCTCCTACTCTGTTCACCTAGAAGCGTCTTCCGGAGACTGGCAGGAGTAATCCGCCACTAAGCTTAAGGAAACCTGACCAGACCAAAAAAAAAAGATCACCACTCCACCGAGTACACTGAAGCCAAAAACAAAATGTAGCCTAACTAGGGCAGGGCGCTACATGTGCTATGCATGCAGGTGTGGTGTGTTGGTACAGAATTTTGAGATTTAAAACAAGCGGTGAAGAGGTGACATATTGCCTCCTCACCACCTGTTGCATGCCCTCTGAAAAGCGATCAACCACAGATCTCTTTTCAGAGCAGCAGCTATGTTAGCTGCATGTGTGAACGAGCCCTTAGACAACTTTAAAATTATGATGCCAGACACTAGCATCAGTACATCATCAGGCAATGTATCAACAACACTATCGCTAAAGTTTCTTAGTCAGAAATGACTATGGTCTGAAAGATCTTATCATAAGGAGGTGAGAAAAAATATGCTTGTCTGGACTTATTGCTATTGGAGTCTAATGCCGCGCACACACGAGCGGACTTTTCAACCGGACTGGTCCGACGGACTATCTGATGGACTTTCGACGGACTTTCCAAATGAACGGACTTGCCTACACACGATCACAACAAAGTCCGACGGATTCGTACGTGATGACGTAGACCGGACTAAAATAAGGAAGTTGATAGCCAGTAGCCAATAGCTGCCCTAGCCTCCGTTTTCGTCCGTCGGACTAGCATACAGACGAGCAGACTTTTCGATATGAACTGGGTTCGGCGGAGTTCCGACGTAAATATTTGAAACATGTTCCAAATCTAAAGTCCGTCAGATTTACGACCGAAAAAGTCTGCTGCAGGTCCAATGAAGCCCACGGTCGAATTGTCTGCCGGACTCGGTCCGTCGGACCAGACCGGTCGAAAAGTCCGCTTGTGTGTACGCGGCATTACACCACCATAGTATTCTTGCAATAGATAGTCCTGTCCAATACAGTGTAATAGTACTAACAACACAGTTACTGTATATAAAGTAACTCAAGTATATAATTTATGGTACAATTTGCTTTATTTCAGAGTATAAAACAATTGTAAAGTCCTTCTTGATAATTTCTGCAATGCAACATTTAACCCTTTTACTGACAATGCCATTTTTTTTTTTTTTGCACGCATGTTAAATGCACATTTTAAACCTGAAGATTTCTTACAACCCCCAAAACATATATTTTCTAAAAACAGAGACCCTGTAGACAAATTATTTTAGTGGCAAAATATAAAATATGAGGTTGAAGTGTTTTTTTCACCTTCAGAAAAAATGTAAAGCTGAACTAACAAACACCCTCCCCAGCCCACAGTCCCTGCTCTGCTTACCTCTGGGAATCTGAAATCCCCGCACCTCTCCCTCTTCTCTGTGCAGCCCTTCTGAGATGGAACAATGCGATTTTGATTAGGCAGTACCATCACAGAGCATTGCTCTGATCTTTTTCAGAACAGACGCACATGGAAGAGTGGGGATTTCAAGGTTTATTAAGCACAGCCTGTTCTCAATAAACCACCGGAGAATAGGACTCAGTAAATAAAAGCCTCCACCACTGTTCTGCCCCCCCCCCCCTTTCCTGTGCTGGAACCCCCAGCAGCATTGATCTCTTGCTGTGTGCCCCCCCCCCCAGTGCTGCTGGTCGGCTTCCCCTCCCCCTTTCCGCCAGCTGCTACTGGGGCAAGAGATTGGTGTCAGGATGGATGGAGAATTGGGGGGGGGGGGGGGTCTGGTAAAAATATTATGTTCCGATTGCTCCTGTGTCCATTCATCACTGAAGCATAGTAAGCTGTGTGCTGTGTTTACTATGATTCAGTTTTCTGTATAGAGCACTTCCTATTCATTCATCTGCAGTGCAGCAGAGGCTGCAGAGAAAGGGACTGAGAACTCTATATTAAATAGCAGCACTATAATATACTGTATGTTTGGGATCTTAGCAAATATACTTTAAAGCAATTCAGAGTTTATCCACTTGCTGCCTGCCGGCTGTCATATGACGGCCAGGTGGCGCGGCTCTCATTCTGGGAGAGCGTCATATGACGCCCTCACCTTCCCGGCCCACTAGGGGGCACGGCGATGGCACTCGCGCATGCCCTCCGTGTCACTCGGGACCCGATGTGCACCGGGCACCCGCGATTGCCCGGTAACACAGCAGGACCGTGGATCTGTGTGTATAAACACACAGATCCACGTCCTGTCAGAGGAGAGGAGACCGATGGTGTGTTCCCAGTACAGAGGAACACTGATCGGTCTCCTCCCCTTGTGAGTCCCCTCCCCCTACAGTTAGAAACACTCCCTAGGAAACATAATTAACCCCTCGATAACCCCCTAGTGTTAACCCCTTCCCTGCCAGTCACATGTATACAGTGATCACTTCATTTTTATAGCACGGATCGCTGTATAAATGTGAATGGTCCCAAAAATGTGTCAAAAGTGTCCGATATGTCAACCGCAATATCGCAGTCACGATAAAAATTGTGATTTGCCGCCATTACTAGTAAAAGAAAAAAAAAATAATAAAAATGCTATAAATCTATCCCCTATTTTGTAGACGCTATAAGTTTTGTGCAAACCAAACAATATACGCTTATTGCGATTTTTTTACCAAAAATATGTAGAAGAATACATATCGGCCTAAACTGAGGAAAAAATTTGTTTAAAGAAAAAAATATTGGTCCCTTGTTACAGGGGACCACACCAGGCGAATGGCTGCAACCCCAGCCTGGGATTTCACTGGCAAGCCCTGATCTCCGCAGTGTCAGCAAAGGTGGTCAGCAGATAGGATCGACAGATACCGATGTTATACCAAAAAAATATAAGAGAAACTCCACATAGTGTAACCTGTTATATTTATTAAAAGTAAAAAACAGGTGGCAACTTGCATAAAAGCAGAGTAAAAGCGCATGAAAACAGACAAGCCGGCCGGCTTACACGAAGCCCGTATGCTTCCGGGACTCGGCGGTGATGTCAGGGCGTAGCTCCTACTCCCTACGTCGTTTCGTCACAAGCAGACGTGGTCACGGGATACGGTAACAAGGGACCAATACCTTCTGGTAAGCGGCAGTACTTTTTGGTGGTGGAGGAGATTCCTATATTTCACTAGTCACTTTGGCGTGAATCTTCACCATTCATCACTGTGGACTCACCCTCAATGTTTGAACTTCTGATGTTCACCTAAACCAATTGTGTTTTTTTTAGACTGATTCTTATGAACTTTGGACTTCCATTATTACTTCATTTTTTACTTATTTTCTCACCTGCACATTTGATGTTTAATCACGTGATGGGCTGCTAGATATACTTATTGTTATTGGCAGACGCCATATGTAATAATATGTGTTCATGACACAGGTTTTTTGATATTAACATAAGATATATTTGCTTTTCAATTTTTTGCAAATTTCATTGATTAGCGCGACTTTTTCACTTTATCTGTACACTTTAATAGCAGACAATTTCACCTGCCCAGGCAAATTTTCAGATTTCAGCACAGTCTTTGATTGACAATTGCTCAGTCATGCAACACTACCCACATAAAATTTGTATAAGTTTTTGAGACAGATAGAGCTTTCTTTGGGTGTTTTTTAATCGCCACAGGTTTGTTTGGTCTTTATTTGCTATACAAATGAAAAAATACCAAAAATATTTGAAAAAAACTAATTATTCTTAATTTCTGTTATAAAATGTTGCAAATAAATAATCTTTCTCCATGCATTAGGGCCAACATGTTTTCTGCTATATTTCTTTGGTAAAAATAACCCGAATTAGTGTATATTGTTTACTCTGTGTGAAAGTTACAGTCCAATCTATGGTATATATTTGAAAATTGTCCTAATGTATGGATCACCTATCTAATTTCTTGAGGCCCTAAAATGACAGGACAGTACAAATATCCCCCCCCCCCAATAACCCCTTTTTGGAAAGTAGACATCCTATGGTATTTAGTAAGAGGCATGGTGAGTTTTTTTGAAGTTGTCATTTTTTGTTCCAGTTTTTTTGGAGAACTAAGGAAAAATTTGTTTTTTGTTTTTTTTTCCAGTTTTTGTTTTAGGTACTGTCATATAATGCAGTATGGCTGGTGTGGCGATGATCAGGGACGTTGTGTGTCAAAAAAATGTAAACTTACAATTAAAACATTTATGTTTACAATTTTTTTTACATACTGTCACCAGAGCAGTATAGTGTCAGCATATATGTTGATAGATAGTGATCAGGATTTTTTAACTTACACTCTGATTGCTTATTACAGTGATGATCACTGTTATAAGCAATCTCTAACACTGTTCAAAGGTATCCTACATAAAACCCTGCTTACTACTGTGATGCTGTGATTGGTCACAGCTATCACATGGTACAGGTCCACTATGATTGGCCCTCTCTAGGTGAGATGTAGAGAGTTTGGGATAACCCAAAAAGGCGGCAATAACTGGAACACACACAGTAGTAGCACTTCTGGTAATAACACTGTGTCGCTATTATGCATGTGCTGTAACTAAATTTAAATGTAGACTAGCACTATGTACAACAGCTACACCCAGCAGGAAGCTCATCTAGCTTGGTTCCTGAGTCTGTCTTGCAATGGGACATGGCCTTCTAAATTCTGTCCCCGTTAACTCCTACCACCTTCCTATCCCCCTGGCTTTTGTTTCAGCTTAGACAGGCACTGTAATCTCTGACCTGGCAGCTCACATCACCAACCCTTCATGTAAGCTCTGGTACTTGCAGTGAGGAATGCATATGATTTGATTTGATATGGGATTTGTACTGGGCCGAATGTGCTCCATATGAAGGTACAGCTGACAGCTCCTCACATATGTGCCACTCAACACTGAGCCTTCAACCTCCTCCCCAACACTACTATGCCAGCATCCCCCTGCCACCATCGGCACTGCGTCTGTTTGCTTGTACTCCTCTTCATACTACCATGCCTGAAAACTGGGGAGGTTTCATGCCACCTTACCCCTCAACACTCTACCAAAGGTGAACCATATGCTCCTCATTCCGCAATCCCCCTCTGATCTATCCTTCATGCCCCCACTTTATTCACCACTGTACCAATGCCTTCATGCCACTGCACTGATGCATGCTTCAGCCAAAACCACCACTGCAGTGACTTGCCCTTCTGAAGAGGCACAGGCACATTTTTTATTGTTCTATTTATTTAAATAGATATGCCATTATACATATAAATAGGGGGAACTTATCTTGAAAACTTTTAAGACAGTTTTGCAGCCATATTAATCAATCTATTCATTGTGTATCTGGGTGGGACTGCAGGTGACTTGAATCAGTGGTGTTTAACTTTCTTCTTATGGTCCACTGTGTGTGGGCAAGGCTACAGTGGACTGGAACCAGGGAACACATAGCAAAGATTCTAGAAAGGGCTCTTCTAAACGATTTCTGCAAAGGTTCCATTTAGGCTCGATTCACACCTATGCATGTTGCTTTTGAGCGTTTTTGGAGGTTTTTTTTTCATGCTTGCCACGTTTTTGAGCAGCGTTTTTGCGGCGTTTTTGCTGCGATTTGCGTTTTGCGTTTTTTTTTTTTTTTACAGTTTTTTTTTACAGTCTAAAAAAAAAATAAAAAAAAAAAAAAAACAAAAAAAAAAAAACCGGCAAAAACGCATCAAAAACGCTGCAAAAACGGTGCACTTGCGTTTTTGATGCTTGTCCATTGAAATCCATTACATGCAAAACGCTGCTTTTTGCATGAAAAAAAGTCCCCGACCCTTTCCAAAAATGCAGAGAAACAAAAAAGCATTGATGTGAACATGTTCCATAGGAACCCATGTTAAAAAATTCCCGTGCATTTCTGCAAAATGCATCAAAAAACGCGCTAGTGTGAATGGAGCCTTAAGAGCTATTCCAATAAATAAAGTAACTGACGACTGCAGGGAATTATCTAGCGCATGAATGCCAAGATAAAAATTAGGGATAAGTAAGTGGCTGTTTCCCCAGGGTGACCAGTTTTATTTTCAAACTTGCATAGTTACATAGTTAGTCTGGTTGAAAAAAAGACACAAGTCCATCTAGTTCAACCAATAATTATCATGCTTGACTGTAAAATGTATTTGCAGTACAAATATTTAGGAGCAAGTTTAAAAATGCCTTTATATAGAGCTTTAGGAAATAGCACACTGTACTCACCATAGTTCGGTCAATGACATACATTAAAGTATCTCCATCCTGATCCACAGCTTTTGCAGTAAATACTACCGAATCTATGTCTGCCAGCTGTAGAGAAGAAGATTATTATTATTATTATACAGGGTTTATATAGCGCCAACAGTTTATGCAGCGCTTTACAACAAGAGAACGATTTGGTTGGTATTTTGTGACTAGGTTAGTGATGTAGCTGGGGACAGAGTTGTGGGCGGCTTTGTAAATTATTGTTAGTATCTTGAATGCCTTTTAATTTGATGATCCAAATTGAAGCCAAAATGTGAACTCAGAATACTAGAAGAAGGGTATTATATGAGTTAAGGGAATACATCACAAATTATTCTTCTATTTACATTAACAAAAAATTTGCCATGGCAGAAACGTAAAGAAAACAGTTGTAGTAAAAAAGGGTTTTGAAGTTTGTTTGATTATGGCAACATCATAACATTTCAAAAGATTTCCCTGTCAATACTCAGCTAAGAGGTCCCCTCTCACAATCTGACCATATACAGTGCCTTGAAAACTTCTTATGGCTTTCTTCAAACAATGGCTTTCTTCTTGCCACTCTTCCGTAAAGGCCAGATTTGTGGAGTGCACGATTAATAGTTGTCCCGTGGATAGATTCTCCCACCTGAGCTCTGAATCTCTGCAGCTCCTCCAGAGTTACCATGGGCCTCTTGGCTGCTTCTCTGATTATTGCTCTCCTTGCCCGGCCTGTCAGTTTAGCTGGACGGCCATGTCTTGGTAGTTGTGCCATACTCTTTCCATTTTCGGATGATGAATTGAACATTGCTTCATGAGATGTTCAAAGCTTTGGATATTTTTTTTATAACCTAACCCTGCATTAAACTTCTCTATGACTTTATCCCTGACCTGTCTGGTGTGTTCCTTAGCCTTCATGATGCTGTTTGATCACTAAGGTTCTCTAACAAACCTATAAGGGCTTCACAGAACAGCTGTGTTTATACTCAGATTAAATTACACATAGGTGGACTCTTTTTACTAATTAGGTGACTTCTGAAGGCAATTGGTTCCACTAGATTTTTAGTTAGGGGTATCAGAGTAAAGGGGGTTGAATACAAATGCACGCCACACTTTTCAAATATTTATTTGCAAAAAATGTTGAAAAAACATTTATCACTTTCCTTCCACTTCACAATCATGTGCCACTTTGTGTTGGTCTATCACATAAAATCCCAATAAAATACATTTACATTTTTGGTTGTAACGTGACAAAATGTGGAAAATTTTAGGGGTATGAATACTGTTTCAAGGAACTGTATGTTGTGTAAACACAAATGGGCTGGACCTTTTTCTATGTAAGTAATTCTCCAGGGTTTTGGCCTTATCCAACGTATCACATGGTGTATTTATAGGACCACCATTCGATTCTATTCTGTCCTCATTTTAGTTTCCTGTATATGGAACACCTCACTGCAAACAAATTAGGTGACAGTGAAAGAATAATCCATTATTCCATAGTCAACACTCTTCCAATATTAGAATTAAATTAAAATATCTTTGAGTCTACCCAATACTGATATTTCTATCTTTAGTACATGCCTACCAGTTAAATATTGCAATTGTTACTTAAGTTTCTACACTGGTGTTATATCCACATTGAACTTGCCCTCTAACAATAACCTTACTCCATCTTCCTGCTGATTTTTTCATTTACTTTGCTATAAAAAGAACACAATGTCGTTATTAATTCTCTTTCTGCTCGATAGTGGGAGAGTGAAAGTGGGGGACAGAGTAAGGGACTGTAGTAGGGAGATCTCCATGTTGGAGCACATGAGAGTTATAAGAAGTCAGTGGGTAGTTTATCCTAATTGCATCCATATGTGAAGTGTAAATTATGTGGACAGACCCTTTAGAGGACAATCTTTACCCAGTTTATCTTATGTATAGCACATCTAAAAGGAATTCTTACCACATGTGTACTTGACTACACTTTTATTTGTAAAGCGTGAAAAGTTCTTGTACATACTACTTACCTCGCTGATGTTGTGTGGTAATATTGATTCTTCCAAAAAAGTTGGCTTATTGTCGTTTTCATTTAGGACTTGGACTATTATCCTAAACTGGACCTAGAAATAAATTACATAAATATATTATGAGGGAAATGTGGTGCCTATCATTGCTGTTGTCTTGCTGCTATGCTGATCCACCAGGAAAAGCCAAAGGTTGTTATCTGCATGCTTCTCTTGCTTCAGTGAATCAAAATATTAAAGCAAGAGAGCCAGAATGACACCTGGGCAATTTCAGAACGAGAAGTCAAAATAGCAAACTTTACGTGTATTACTCTAATGATAAGTTTTCTTTGGAAGGAAGAGAGGAAAGATCCCTGGTGCCGCACTTCCACGGAGTCCTATGGTGGTATGCGAGAGGCAAACTCAGCTTGGGATCCCGGCAGGCATTTCACTCCGCTCCCAAAACTTAGTCATGGGGATTCTTATGACAAAGCTTCAGGGGTGGAGCGAAAAATGCATTGGGACGTGGCCTATCAGGAGCCCAGGCTGAGGGTGTCTCTCTCATACCACCATAGGACTCCGTGGAAGTGCGGCACCTGGGATCTTTCCTCCCTTCCTTCCAGTGACTACAGGAGCTGGGACTAGCTTCATTCCTCACTGGCACTCCTGCAGCGGACGCGGCATCACCCACACTACTCCCCATATTGATCAAGCCTGAGCGGCATGCTAAACAAACTGGATTTCTTTAGAGGTGAATAGAGAATCCTGGAACTAGGGGCCAAAGGGTTGCACAGGAACATGGAATTGTTTTGAGTTAACAAGGAACCACCACAAGGTACCACAAGAAGCACTGATCTTACCTTAGAATTATTTTAGGGTGGCTCAGGTTCATATACATTTTTTTCAGTGTGATTAAGTTATATATATATGTGATGCTGATAAAACTATTGGTCACTTTTTGTTGTAGGGGCACAGTGGCCTCAATGCCATTCCCACGATGCCTCTATGGCCGATCCTATGGTCACAGACGCCTGTAGGCAGAAATATTTCTGGCTCCCTCACATGGGCGTGGTCATCTTACTAACTCCTCCCCTTTACAAATGTTTCTATGGAAACAACTCCACCTCTCAATGGCTTGTACCTCGGTGTAAACCAAAGTAATCGCTCCCTCGCAGTCTGGTACTCATTAATGAGTGCACTTCTGCGAGGGAGTGATTACTGTATTCTGTACAAACTACATGCACCCTGGTTTTGTATCAGCCCTGCTGCTTGCCCACAGCTGTCTGAGATACAGAGATAGATAGAAATATAGATAGATATGTGCCACGTGATTTAAAAGCAAATACAATACACTGTTGCAAGTGACTATATATAGAAAAAATATATATTAACCCAGTGTAATTGAAAATATATTATAATAAAAAGTGTATACATACACTCAAACACAGAGATGCTCCCCTAAGGAGTCTTCGTTACCCTCCCACAATCTCCTAACAATAAACAAAATACAGGAAGAGAAGCAGAGTACTCTAATGGGACCTGGAGGGGGGTCTCTCTAATGCAGTGGTCATCAACCCTGCCCTGAGGGCCCACTAACAGGCCAGGTTTACAAGATAACTGAAATCCATCACAGGTGATATCATTTGCTGCTCAGTGATTGCAGTATTCTAGTCTGCATCTCCCCAAGCTAATACATAAAACCTGGCCTGTTAGTGGGCCCTGAGGACAAGGTTGATGACCACTGCTCTAATGGACACAGAGAGGGCCTCTGTTAGAGAGTCTGTTAGAAAGAGGCTCCACCAGGCCCAAAAAAAGACTACAATGGGTCTAATGGGACCTGGAGGGGGGTCTCTCTAACAGAGGCCCTCTTGGTGTCCATGGGGTTGGCTGCTGGTCTTCCTGGGGCTTCTGGGGCTGGGCTGCTGTCCTGGGGTCTGGCTGCTGGTCCTAAAGTCTGGCTGCTAGGGCCTGGATGCTGCAGCCTGGCCTTGGCTGCTGGGGCTGGACCTGGGGCCTGGCTGGCCCTCTTTGCTGCTGGCGCTTTGGGAGGGGAAACGGCAAACTGAGCAGATCCTTCTGCGCACTGTTTGCCCTAAAGTAAAGGGCCCTTGCAGGCGGTGCTTGTCATGAATGTCATGTGATGCTAAGACGTTGCGCGACTTCATGCACTGTCTGGGACCTCCTCCCCCTCCCAGTGCCACTACTGCCTCCTGGCTAGAATTAAAGTAGCGCCAGGCCCAGGGAGGCAGCTCGTGGCCCTGGGCTGCCTCCCTGCACTCCCAAAAAAAGATAATGACTTGTGTCACCTTCTTCTTTATTACTATTCTCTCAGTTCAGCTGTGTCACCTTCATATCCCCTCACTTGTCAGATTCATTACTGTCCCCCACTTGTGTAACCTTCTTCTTTACTGTCCCCTACTTGTGTTACCTTCTTCTTCATTACTGTCCCCCACTTGTGCTACCTTCTTCTTCTTCATTACTGCCCCCCACTTGTGTCACCTTCTTCTTCTTCATTACTGTCCTCTACTTGTGTCACCTTCTTTTTCATTACTGTCCCCCACTTGTGTCACCTTCTATTCCAATCCTCACCCCTCTGGTGAGTGAGTGGTGGTCCACTAGTCTGGGGTCCCTCAGACAGTTGGACCGCGAGCGGGATGAGGAGAAGTCGGGTAGCCTGCCAGCCGTGGATCTGAGCCAGTCAGCACTCATCAGATACCGCTGGGCAGTGGGCCGTGGGCCGTGGGCGCCTGAAAAAGAGGTGGGTGGAGTCGAGACACTGGAGATCACACCAGTCCCTGCTGCCTGCAAGTTAGTCTGGGCGCTGAAGAAGGAGGTGGGTGGAGAGAGTCAGCAGTGCAGTTCAGCACTGTGACATCTGCTAGGGCTTGAACTTCGGTGCCCCCCTCTGCCACAGCTTGCCACGCCTGGGCCCTGGATGCCTCCATGCCACAAACTCACATATCTGTATCCTTCAGGTACATAAATCTGTCACAGACACAAACATTTTTATACCCATATAGCAGTGGTTTCTTAAGACCTTGGGCCAAATATAATACTTTTATGTATCTCATCTTTGATTTAAAAAAAAAGCACCATGAAACATATTCCTTCCATATACAAAAACTAGAATGTAAATGGGTTTTCTGCATGTCAAGGGCTCCTTGCAACCAGTGACGCTGACAGAGGACAAAGCTGATGAGGATTAGTTCCCTGTCAGGTCCACTCACTTCTTGAATAACAGCAGATAGTGGAAAATAGCAGGCTATCAAATGGTTATGGATCTTCCTGCTGTCAATTACACAGGAATGGACCTGATAGGAAATTTAGTATCTCTGAATCCTCATTAGGCCCAAGTGTTGTCATTTAGAAAAGTAAGTACACCTCAGGGGGCATTCTCACCTCACATTTGCACATACACAAGGGTTGCGGGTATGTGTGGCTTAAGGGCAGGGAATGCCTACGCCGCGTAGGATTGGCTGTCCACAGTGACAGCTTTTTGGTGGGATAGCTCAAGCGGGTTCCAACTCATCCCTATTATGTATACATTTGGAACCTGTCTTATTTAAACTTTAATATCTAGAGTCTGGCGTTCGCTTTCATATCATGTTATTATTGAAAGCTCAATAGAGCTTTCTAAGACCCTCAGACAGAACACTATGGATGCCTATGCCTATGGATGTCTGGCAAGGGATTTTAAAAGATTGACAAATTATTTGAAATTAATCAAATTGTGAAGACATACAACTGCTAATTTTCCAGGACTGATCAGCCCAGCAAATTCAACACAAGAGCTTATTGTATGATGCTATAACATGTCCCCAAGACTCCCATAAATTTATTTTGAGGTGATCAGAATAACTCTTGCAACAGTTCTGGGTCAAAGTGCATTCGTCAACAATCAGAAAGAGATTGCACCATTTCAACCTCTGTCCAAAAACAACATTAGAGCAAGATTACAGTTTGCCATTGAACATATAGGCAAATACCAGGCCTTCTGGAACAATTTACTAAAGACTGATCAATCATAAAAAGCATTTGGTCAGAGTAACAATAGACATGCTTGCTACACACCAAAGACAATACTTCAGGGGAACATCATACCAACTGTAAATCATGGTGGTGGAAATGTTATGGTTCGGAATGGCTTTACTGTTTAAAGGCTTCAGCAGCTTCAATTATGGAGTCAACTATACATTCTGCATCATATTAAAGTGTTCTTGATAAGAATGTGAGGCTACCGGTCCAAAAGCTGAAGCAGAAATTAGACTTTCCGCACAATAATGATGTGAAGCACATTAGCAAATACACCAAGGAACGGCCAAAAAGGAAGAAATTGAGGCTTATGGACTGCAATAGTTAAAAACCCTGATTAAATTCCCATTTAAATTCTATAGGGAGATTTTTAAATGGGAAGTTCATGCGATAAAATGATGAACATATTGCAACTGAAAGAGTTTTACATGTAGAAGAGGTTTATCTGTATCTGTCACCTTTATCTGTAAGTAGTGATTAAATGTTGATCAAGCATTTGCCTGTTTAAATATGTTAAAAAAGTCAATAATTTCCATGATGTCTACTTTCACATGACTGTATATAATAACAATACAAACTCGGCACAATAAATGGGTGTACTCTGAGCACAGTTTCCACTGAATGCCAGTATTCTGGAAAATTACAGTATATAAATACATATTTATATATACACACACATTAAAAAGTTTGGGGTTATTAGCAGCTGCGGTAATGCTCCAGGATCACATGAAAAGCAGTTTTTAAACAAACAGGAAGTCCTTATTTCTCCAAAGATAAAGAAAACAATGCTTTCAGCAGCAAACAGAAAAAATCAACAAAACAACGAAATTAAAGTCCGCTTATCTTCAGCACAATAGGAAAAAGAGTGTTTCAGCAGCACAAGGTTTTTACCTGCTGGAAGTATCACCCAATCCAAGCATTTTTAAGCAGCTCCCAGCAGAGTGCAACAGTTAAGCCTAGTACATGATCGGGTGGCATCGACCGGTTCAATAGAACATTTGGCCTGTGTGCACGGCAGCCAGGCCAGCTTCTGACGAAGGGGCATGACCGAAAAATGTCTGCCAATCTGCAAACGATCAGCACTCTCAGCTGATGTGTTCTGGCTGGGGGCATTCCCCCCTCAGAACACTATAGCTCAGCGTAGGAGATCGCTGTACTAGCATTGCATAGTTAGTACAGTGGCTCCTCATGAGCCCTTCAGTTTTTTTTATTCAGCCCGCAGGGTTGAACGAGAAAAAACTAACAGTGTGTACCAGGCTTAAAAAATGCCACTGTTACGGTATTTAGCATTTTTTTTTTAGCCTGTAAAAGCTCCTCTGTGTTAATCTATTTGTGCATGCACACAAATAAATTTACAGGCATATTAAAGTGGAACTCCAGTTTCTTAAGTGAAAATTAAAAGTCAGCTGCTACAAAAACTGTAGCTGCTGACTTTTAATAAACACACACTCACCTGTCCCATGATCCAGCGGTGTACTCACCCCAGCCATTTTCTCCCTGTGTCCTCCCTCGGTGGTGCCAGCATCTTTACTATGGGCACCCGGCTGTGACAGCTTGCGGCTTCACATCCGGGTGCCCAATGCGCATGCGCAAGCAGTGCTGTGGTCTGTGACTGGTCCCAAAGTCTTTTGGGACCTGTGATGTGTCTCAGAAGACTTTGGGAGGGAGGGGGGAAGGAGAACTTCCACTTCCGATCACCTAAGGTGACCGAAGCAGATGTGGGAGCGGGTACCTGTCAAAATATAAATGAATATTCTGGCCAATAGAATGCATTAACGCTCAAACACTAGACACACCTAAATGCCTGTGCAAAACAAGGCTTTTACAGCATTTTTTAAGCAGCTTTCTCCTTCCAGGGGTTCTGCCGTTTAGAGAGGTAAAGAGACGTCCTGTGTGCATGAGGTCTTATGCAGTTTTCGGACACCTATTCACAATATTCCACCCCTGCTCTAGGAGCTTCCTGTCTTTAGGAACATCTTCCTGGAGGTAGGTTAATTATTTTAACTGTAGTCAGGGTTGGAGGCTCTTTCCCACCCAAAAATCTCTCTTTGCCTCCGAATTCCAGGTCACAAATGAGGACTTACTAATCCAGAAAACATGGTAAATCAGTTCTCTCCACTCTGACCAGACTACCACAAAACCCCTCACCCTGCATGGGTAAGAAACCAGGAGTACACCTGGGTTCTTCCCCCTTAAAGGGACCACAATTCAAATATAGGCAAAATATAGCACTAATCCAGGACTCATCCTTAGTGTTCTGTACGACATATATAATATATATAACATATATAATATTATAATAATATGTTACCATCGCATATCCTTCTTCAGAGCAGGATAAAGTAACTAGGAGAACTGAGGAATTCAGTGCCTGAAACAAAATAAAAGATAAAGTTAAATAGCCTTATTCATTCTCATTCATTCTATGATGAAAGAGCAACACCTTTAAGAGGACCATTGATCATGTGTCTATACCAGGGGTCTCCAAACTTTTCAAAGGGCCAGTTTACTGTCCTTCAGACTTTTAGAAGGCCCGATTGTGGCCAGCAGGGATAGAAAATGTCCCAGGCCCAGGCAGCATCAGTGAAAATAAATATGGCCTCAGGGTTAGTGGTCCGTAGGAGGAGGAGTAGTTTCCCTATTAGTAGGAGGACTAGTATTCCATAATTAGTACCAATGGAAGAAATAGTGCCCCATTGTTAGTATCAGTGTGAGGAATAGTGCCTCTTATCATTAGGAGTAATAATGCCCCAATGGCCTGATAAAGGCTAGTAAAGGGCCACATCTGGCTCTCAGGCCACAGTTTGGAGACCCCTGGTCTATACTGTTGTAATATTTTTTTGTCAGCAATGTCATACCTCTCGATCTAAAGTTTTTCCTGATGACACATTGAGCCAAACGTTCTTCCCATCCAAGTAAAACCAGTCAGCATCCGTACCACTCAGACAGAGTTTTACTGTGCTGGTCACGGGGTCCCCGAACATGCTAAGGTTAGCCACAAATGTCCCATTAGGACTGTTTTCTAGGATCTCTGTGAAGATGTTATTACCACTAGAGCACTGATCTCCTGAGCACAAGAAAGGGAGATATTGTTAGTATATGAAAATACTAGAGTCATACAAAGAAAGTCTTTTTTCTTTTACAAAGGTCTGACATGGATTATGCTGGTATGTAATGTATAAATGGAAAACTATATCTCCTTTATATTGCTCTAATAAATGAAGCTGTGTATGCATTATCTAAATAGCTGACCTGTAGGAGCTTACAATCAAATGTCCCTATAATAGTTATAAAAGCACACAAACTATGCGCACTAGACATGTGCACACTGAAATATTTTGTTTTGGAATTTCGTTTTCGTCTGAAAAATACATTTATTTAGTTACTCCCGAAATTCGTTTCTATTTATTTTGTTTTTCGTTAAAAATTGCATTCGTCCGAAAATCCAAATTAATTAAGGTCGAATCTGTCATTGAAGGCTTATGGTGTCTGTCGAATGTTCAAAGAAGATTCGACGGAGCAGCTAAACTGTACGACGCCGCAAACGTACATTTCTGGTCGAATTTTCCACCTACAAGCTAGCTGTAGTAGAATTCTAATGTTGTATGACACTAGTAATAATTATATTTATTAATTATTTTACTAGTCAACCAACATTAGAATTTTTCTATAGCCTATGGGCGGATGCATTTGACTGGAAATGTACGATTGCAGTGTCGTACAGTTTAGCTGCTCCGTCGAATCTTCTTAGAACTTTCGACACACACCATAAGCCAAAGATTCGACGTTTGTATGTTTTTCGTTGCTTTGTTGAATCTTCGTCATTCACGTTGAATGGTCTACTCTACCCCAACAGTCAGCCAACTTTCACATTAGTTTCTCAATCTGCAATGGCGGGCGCGGCATCCGACGTTGTGTCAGATATTGATATGGCATTGTAATATAGAATCTATAATAATAAACCCCCCCCCACAACACAGGCAGCCTCTAAGGCTATCACAACAGTAGCAACACTAGTATCACTATCAAGTTCACAACACTAACACAATAGCAGCAGATTATTATGAAAAAGTTAAGTTGAACTGTAGCTTGCTTCACTATTGTTCTGCTGCTGTGCTTATGCTTAATTGCTAAATAATTCAGGTTCTCTTACAAACGGACCAGCTAAGATTGACTATCTTCTGAAATGATTCAGTGTGTGTGTGTCTCTCTCTGCTAGCAAATCGTAAGTGAAAGTAAGTTGGCTGTAGGTGTGTACTTAGTTCTAGCTATTTTACTGCCCCTCCTCTTTGGTTAAAATCGGCCAATAACATTCATCATCATCATCATTATTTTTATTTTACTTTCCCCACCCAATTCCAGCAGTGATCTTTTCTCTCTATGTCGAATCTTTTCTCTCTATGTCGAATCTTTTCTCTCTATGTGGAATAATCTTGGACTAATAGAGTTAAGGTTAGGCACATTCGACCACAGGTTCGATAGACACAGATTGTTATTGTCAGCGTCATGTCAAATCTCCTATCTATATCGAACTGTTGTTGCAACGACTATGAAAATAAAGCATTTGTTTATGTCGGATCTTTCAGTTTTCGTATTCCGCACTTTCACTATCGTTTGTTAAAACGATAACGAAAATACCTGAAATTCGGACGAAAATGCATTTGGACGAAAACGAATGCACATGTCTAATGCGCACCACTGCTTGGTGAAAAACTTACATACAGTACAAAATCCATGCAGTTAGTGTTAGTTAGTGGTGGAAACTAAACCCAGAACCCCAGTACTGCAAGAGAAGCCCACCAACCGCACTGTTTTACTTCTCCTGGGAACTTTATTGGGGATATCTGTGCTTGAGTTCCTAGGTCTGCACATCTACTGTTGCCCATGTAAGGGTCCCTGTTGGATTTCGTTTTTTTTTTGTAGTAGGTCTTATTGACATAGGCATACGTAGTACATACCCATGCAAGGACAGTTTTTGGTCTCATGAGGTGCATAGGTGTTCTGTGCATCCACGTGCAAGCAGTCCCTATCGTATCAATTGAGAAAATAAACCACCAGAGGAAACAATAGGTTGTTGCTAACATCCCTAATAATTGAAAGTAGGCAAATAGGTCCCCTTCGGCACTAATGGGACTGTAAAGCCAACTCAAAACCAATAATGTATAAAATGTAAAATTTTATTTGATACATGCATAAAATAGGTGTATACATCACCAATATAAAACATATCAGAACAGTGGCATAGCTAGCACATCTGGCACCCGGGGGCTGGACTTTTTTGCACCCCCCAAGAAAAATGGTATGTGGCAATATAGCGGCGCCATGCCAAAACTGTGAGTGTGGTCAGATTGCATCAGCAGTGGGAGGGGCTCAAAGGGCCATATGCTTTAATGACTATGCCAATATGTATCAGACAGTACAAACCTCAGTATGCTCATTTTAATAAAATAAAACTGTTCTATTGCATATCTTTTACTACACACAGCTAACCTTAAATAATAAATATGGTATACTTACCTGCTCTGTGTAATGGTTTTGCACAGAGCAGCTTGGATCCTCCTCTTCTTGGGTCCCTCGCCGGCACCCCTGGCCCCTGCCTCTTTCTGAGTGCCCCCACAGCAAGCAGCTTGTGGTCCATTCACACATGGAACCATGGCTCGACTCCGCTCCCTCCATCTTCTGATTGGCTCACTGGCTGTGATTGACACCTATAGAAGTGGGTGCACAGATCCGAATGCAGACACTGTGCATTTGGATACATGCATCCCTTCCTGTCTGCATGTCAAATTTTGACATTCGACTGTCCATGCAGCTGCTGCATCCCAATTGACTTTGACTGGACTGGCTGCACAGGGATGCACAGAACACCATGCATCCCCACGCGGTACATGGCCATCACACTGGACATGGACGCATATGCTCCATGTAAATAAGGCCTAATTGTCATGTGGGCCAGATAGCAGGAAAGAGAACATGTTGGGTAATTAAGAGAGAAGTATGGGAATTTTATTTATGAATCATACTTACCTAGGTAGATGCTGCATCTGTCCCTCACCGGCTCTAAGGCTGAGAACCGAGTAATCAAACAACCGATCACTCAGTTCTCAGTGCTCCCTAAGCAGAGAGCTGGTGGGTGTCAGTCTCTGGCTCTGCTCGGGCCCCCCCGCCAGTGCTCACTAAAAAAACTGGGCTGTGGAGGGGGAGGAAGTGGCCGGCTCAGGCTCTCAGCAGCTTGCTGAGAGGCTGAGCTGGGTGCCGATCCAGGCATGTGAGCATATCCCTGCTAGTCCAAGGCCTCCTTTACAAACGCACCTAAAAATAAGAGCATTCCTCTGCACCCTGTTCTCCAAATCCAGGTCATTTATCAACCCCACATTTCAAGTCCAGGGCCTCCTCCACAGTCCAGGGCCTCCATTGTACTCCCCTCCTAGTTCATGGCTGACTCTGTATCCCCCAGTCCAGGGCCTCCTTTGCACCCCCAGTCAAGGGCCTCCTGTTTACTCCCCTCCTAGTCCAGGGCCTCCTCTGCACCCCCCCCACTCCAGCACCTCCTCCACACACCCCCACTCCAGCACCTCCTCTGCACCCCCACTTCAGGGCCTCCTCTGCACCCCTAGTCCAGGGCCTCCTCTGCACCCCCAAATCCAGGGTCTCCTCTGGGCCCCCCCTAGGTCAGTGCCTCCTCTGCACCCCCCAGCCCACCAAGACTTCCTCTGCATCCCCCAAGTCCAGGGTCTCCTCTGCACCTCCCCCAGCCTAGGGCCTCCTCCACACCCCCAAGCCCAGGGCCTCCTCTGCACCCCCCCCTCCAGTCCAGGGCCTTCTTTGATGCCTCCCCTTCTCTGGGATGCCTCACGCAGAAAAGACATAGTCTGTTTGGGCACTGGGCAGGACTAGGAGGGAGACCTGCCTGTCCATTACACTTGATCGGGCGGCAATGACACCCTTAGAGCAGTGGTTCCCAGTGCGGGTGGGGGCAGCACCCCTGGTGGCACCCCCCTAGATGCGTCACCTGGGGCAGGCGCCCTCCCCCGCCCCCCCTAGTTTCAGTCCTGTATCAGAACATGATGAAGTGACTACCAACAGAATAATCAATGCTGCTGTGACAATGTCTTCTCTGAAGACATTTGTCACAGCAGCATTGAAGACATTGTCACAGCAGCATTGATTATTCTGTTGTCAGCCACTTCATCATGTTCTGATATGTTTTATATTGGTGATGTATACACCTATTTTATGCATGTATCAAATAAAATTTTACATTTTATACATTTATGGTTTAATATTTGAGTTGCCTTTAAAGTCCCATTAGTACCGGGGGGTGCTTATTTGTCTACTTTTATTGTATCAATTGGGACAAAGCAGCTGCATGGACACAGCCTCTGCTGTCAATTTGACATCCATGTGGGTGGTTGTCCCTGAATTCACAGTACATTTTGCGTTTGGAGACCTGCACCCATATGGTTGTCAAATTTGGAGCAGCAGCTGGATCCCAGTTGACATGAATAAGACTGTTTGCATGCGGATGCACGGAACACCTGTGCATTCTCTGCACACAAGTTGGCCCCTTTGGAGAAAACAACAGGAAAAGCTGGAATGTGCAAAAGATGGGCAAAATCATGCCTAACTCATGAGCAGAGTTGGGAATGCAATTGGAATATCCAAGACCTATCAAGAACTGACCCAGCTCTACAGGCTTTGTCTATAACTAAAATATACCGTTTGGGTGGATTGCCACTTAAATGTGTTAAATACACCTGGACAAATAGAAACCTTTCTCTGAATTCACTTAACACACATATTTCCTGTTCTATTTTAAAATATATCTTTTAATGTAATCTATTGGTTTTGTGGTCATACTTTGTTTCATTAGAGTATTGGCTCTCCCTTCTTAGTTTTCTTCTCCCAGTAATATAATATGTATACTGTACCTGAAGTCACTTGGAAAGTAAGGCTGACTGTCAATAATAGGATTTCAGCCGAGGGAAGCATGGCCACAGTGTTCTGATCTCCAGTGCAAAGCTTCCAAGCTCTGACAAATAAAAATACGGCTGATGTAAGGCACAGTGAATTCGAAGGATTTCAGGATAACGGCCCTAACACCATACTGAATATGACAAAATCCTACACCTACAAAGACATTGATAAAAAGCAGCAGAATAAAGTGTTTATACTGTCTAGGTATGGCATGATGTTTTTATTAAAGCTGAACTCCAGCTTTATCATAGGTCTGGGACAGTTGTACAGAGGCTCCTCTGCTCTGAAACGGCTTATTCTGATTTCACTGATCAGAAAATCAGAAGGAGTCTGGCTGGGGGACGGCCATAGTCATCCAGCCCTTTCCTAGCCTGCTTTATTGCCCCTGACTTGCCCCTTTCATTTACTGGATTTAAGTTCTGCCAATTATAACGGTCCTAGTATCACATGTGGGCATTACCACAGCTTCTTGTTTTCAGGAAGCTATGTACAGCACCTCGCCAGCCCCTCCTACCAACCATGATCTGTCTGCATTGCATAGAGAAGCACAGTGATGATGTCACTGGGTCTCAAATAAATATGTAATCATAACTCCCAACCGTCCCTGATTTCGATGGACTGTCCTTGATTTGGAACAAAGTCCATCTGTCCCTCTTTCCTCCTCATTTGTCCCTCATTTTGGTCTGATGCATACCGTATATACTCGAGTATAATCCGAGATTTTCAGCCCTTTTTTTAGGCTGAAAGTGCCCCGCTCGGCTTATACTCGAGTCATCGCCGTCTGCCTACCTGATCAGCGTGTCATGCAGACAGACGGCGGCCAGCGTGTCATAAAAACATATGGCGGCCATTCCTGTGTTAAAAAGCCGCGCCTCCTCCTCGTCTGTGATAGGCAGAACACTCAATTTCCCAGCAGTCAGTGTTCAGCCTATCACGGACATCCTCTCATCCTCGTCCGTGGTATGAGAATGAGCAGATGTCCGTGATAGGCTGAACACTGACAGCTGGGAAATTGAGTCTTCTGCCTATCACAGACAAGGAGGAGGCAGGCTTTTGAACACACAGTAATAAAAATAAAAATGCCATAAATCTATCCCCTATTTTGTAGAAGTGATAACTTTATAGCAAAAAGTAAAAAATATTGTTTTTTTTTCAAAATTGTCCCTTTATTTTTTGTTTTTAGCGAAAAAATAAAAACCATAGAGGTGATCAAATACAACCAAAAGAAAGCTCTATTTGTGGGAAAAAAAGGACATCAATTTTGTTTGGGTACAATGTTGCACGACTGCGAAATTGTCCGTTAAAGTGACGCAGTGCTGTATCGCAAAAAATGGCCTGGTCAGCAAGTGGGTAAATCCTTCCAGAGGCTGAGGTGGTTAATTATCAACCAACTGCTGCACCTGCAAAGCCCTAATGAGGAAAGCTGCTGGGCCTGCATCCCTTTAGATGTGATTTCCTATTGGGAGTATCTCACCAAAAATTACATTTTTGTTGCAGGGGATGCCTGAAATCTAACTTGTATCTTAGTGCAGACTTCTGGGAAAATCGGTGAGCCAATCACACAAGCAGGACATATTTGGGGGGCGTTCTGTATACATTCTGTGTATGGAACACCTCCAGGTAACCATATTGCATTGCATTTCACAGAAAATTACAGAGCTGCAGATTGAAAAGGAAAGGCAATTTTTAGAAATGTTCAAATACAATATGACTTGCGTCACAATTGTATATGCTATATTATTTTGTTTTATTTTGCTATTTTTTTTCCATGAAAGTGGAGTTACCCTTTTAAACAAAACCAAATAAAATTCCCAGCTCAACTCACCAACCAGCCTGCAAACAACCAAATTATCTTATCTAACAGATTGCGTAAAAACAGGGGTTTGGTTTGTACACCTTTGCAAATAAATGCGTAAGCTGCAGATCCACTTCATGGCACCCCAGTATTATCTGCAGTCCTAACGCTATACATTTTTGAGAGCCTCCATAGTAGAAGCACATAAATAATAATGGATAGATAGAAAGCAGGTAAGCCTGGAGGGAGCCCACTCCTCCTTAACCACTTGGCGTCCGCGCTATAGCTGAATGCTGACCACAGCGCGGACCTGAATTTCCGGTAGGCCGTCATATGACGGCCTCCCCTTTGCACGCTCCCTGTGCACATGCGCTGTGATCACGGAGTCACTGAGACTCGGGTGATCACAGATCCGAGTAAGGGGCCGATCCCGGCCCCTTACCACATGATCAGCTGTCAGCCAATGACAGCTAATCACATGATGTAAACAAAAGCTCGTTAATCTTTTTTTCTCCTCACGCTAAAAAAAAGCCGATCACCAGCTTATGTGAAGGTATAGGGCTATTTTATTTTACTGTTACTCTTTTGGTAACAAAAATGCAAAGTGTTTAACCCTGATGCATGTAGCTTTGGAATTTTTTTTTTCTCAAACAAAAGGTTTTTATTGAGCAAAAGAAGCAGAGCATACCTAGTCCAGGGCAAAATAAAAACAGAAGTACTGCAATATTAACAATTGTGTGTTCAACACAGTATACATCATTATAAATATACCGGTCTTCATCTCATTTTTAAGAATCACCATAGGGTCACTTCATATTCAACACCATTGAGTCATTAAACATGTAGTTTGGTGGCCTCTTCACTAGATAGAAGTATACGGTCCATAATCAGATTGACCGAGTTTAAGCCTGGAAGATCTAGCCACAGGGACCATCATTTGTCGAATTTTCCCCTACTACCCCTGTGCTGGTAAATAAACTTCTCAAGTCTGATGGTGTCCCCCATTTGAGCAATCCATTCCTGCAATTTGGGAGGTTCTGCAGAATTCCAGTGTCTCAATATTAAAATGGGGGCCTGAAAAAGGACTCTTGCAATGCTCTGCCTATGAAAATCCTCCACTAGGAGACTATCTAATATTCCCAATAGACAATGTTTAGTCTTCTGGGATCTGAACCTGGAAAACCCGGTTAAGAGTGTCTATAGTCTTCTTCCAGTATAGGTGCAACTTTGGGCATCTCCATAGCAGGTGTATCAGATCCCCGCGGTCCTTGCAACATCTAGTACAGGTGGGATCTGAGTGCACCCCCATGCAGGCTAATCTGGCCGATGGAATATTGGCATGCATTAAAAAGGGGATCAACACCAGAAATAAAATGATAATTCTCCCGCTCTACAAGACTCTGGTCCGGCCGCACCTAGAGTATGCTGTCCAGTTCTGGGCACCAGTTCTCAGGATAGATGTACTGGAAATGGAGCGAGTACAAAGAAGGGCAACTAAGCTAATAAAGGGTCTTAGTTATGAGGAAAGATTGCGAGCACTGAACTATTCTCTCTGGAGAAGAGACGCTTGAGAGGAGATATGATTTCAATTTACAAATACCATACTGGTGACCCCACAATAGGGATAAAACTTTTTCGCGGAAGGGAGTTTAATAAGACACGTGGCCACTCATTAAAATTAGAAGAAAAGAGGTTTAACCTTAAACTACGTAGAGGGTTCTTTACTGTAAGAGCGGCAAGGATATAGAATTTCCTTCCACAAAACTATTAGATAAGCACCTGAACGACCGCAACATACAGGGATATACAATGTAATACTGACATATAACCAGACACATAGGTTGGACTTGATGGACTTGTGTCTTTTTTGAACCTCACCTACTATGTAGATATGTAACTATGTAGTGTCCCTGCAAGATTATATATAATTGTGAAAGACGTTGAGCCACATTTAGAGAGCACTGTGTAACTGCTTGTAATGCTCCTTCCCCTTGTTCCTCCTCAAAGACTCCAACATCCCTTTGCCATTGGGCTACTACTTTAAGAGATGAATCTGGTAGGAAGAGGTTAAGTAACATTGCATAACTGCATGATATAAACCCTTTATAAGTAGTGACATCAAACATGTAATTGAATACGGGGATAGGTTCTAGTTCCCATTGATCCCCCCCCCCCTGTTGGGCCTTTATTGCATGCTGAAGTTACAAGTAAAACATGCATGGATGAAGGGAGTAGAAGTAGCTCCAGAATTTAGCTGGGATGGAGGGCACAAGTGTGCCGTCCAGCCCTGCTACTGACAGCCTGTCAAACTCTATTAAAGGCTGACAGCTGCTGTGGCTGGATGGGGCTGGGAGGTGCATGTAAGCAATACTTACGGTTAGGTAAGCATATTGCATAGATATGAATTCCAAGACTGCAGATGCTAGAACTCCAGGCCCAGTGTGCATGAAGCCTTATGCTGCGTACACATGGTGGGAATTTCCGACAACAAATGTTCGATGTGAGCTTGTCGGAAATTCCGACCGTGTGTAAGCTCCATCGGACATTTGTTGTCGGAATTTCTGACAACAAAAATTTGAGAGCTGGTTCTCAAATTTTCCGACAACAAAATCCGTTGTCGGAAATTCCGATCGTGTGTAAACAATTCCAACGCACAAAATTCCACGCATGCTCGAAATCAAGCAGAAGAGCCGCACTGGCTATTGAACTTCATTTTTCTCAGCTCGTCGTACGTGTTGTACGTCAGCGCGTTCTTGACGTTCGGAATTTCCGACAGCATTTGTGCGACCGTGTGTATGCAAGACAAGTTTGAGCCAACAACCGTCGGAAATAAATCCAGGATTTTGTTGTCGGAATGTCCTATCGTGTGTACGCGACATTAGTGTGTTAGGACTACAGAACAACTTCCCATCTCCTCATCTTCTAGTCATAAGGGGGGGTGTTCTGTAGTTCACATAGGTAGCTGGGTACAATCCTAACAGTGTAGTACAGGTAGAGAGCATAGAAAGTTATCAGCTCACAAGATATTTTTTTTTTTTACATACAGCACAGAATACAGTATTTTCAATGGTATACCTAACAGACTAAAAGGGAGCAAATATGAGAAGTTCATTGTTAGGTGAGGACGGTTGCTGTTTTGTTGGCGGTAATGATATTCCTGGTAAATGTATTAGAGACACACATTATGTTAGTCTAATGAAGACTTCCTCCATAGGTGTGCTGCTTCCTACATGTCTGTGATAATCTCAGGAACGCTGCCCACAGATTGTTGCTGTCACTAATGATCCGTTATCCTGGGGATTAGAATCTTTAAAGCTGTAGACTTGTCACCCCCTCCTGTGTGTTGACTGAGCATGACACACAGGAATCCAGTGTGTGTGACAAGATCAGCTCTAGGCCAGCAGTGCACACATTATAAATGAACAGTAAGCCGCCATGATAATTGTTAGGGAGTCCTTCAAATACCAGCATAGAAGTGGACTGAACACATGATCAATGCTTTGTGTGGGAGGTATATTATAGTACCTGTGGAGTAAATACGACGGACTGGTTCTAACAAAACGAAAAAAAAAACAATTGCACAAAGAAGCCAATGAGCTTTTTCTTGACTTGTCGTTATAGTCATAACCCAGCTCTGCTGCATCTTTCCTGTTATGTAGCTGTTATCAGACAAAACATAGGTGTAAAGAATGTCTTGTGGGGTGTATTGAGGGACTATAAATAACAGTTCAGTAGAACCATATGTATGATGAGACGAAGACATGCCCATGTCCGATCACATAGTAAATAGGAATTCAACCTTTCAAGAGAACCTGTCATCTTAGATTGTAAGCTCTAAGGAGCAGGGCCCTCTGATTCCTACTGTATTAAAGTGTATTGTATGTGTACTGTCTACCCTCAAGTTGTAAAGCACTACGTTAACTGTTGGCGCTAAATAAACCCTGTATAATAATAATAATCAAGCAAAAGTGCTTGCACAGCAGTTCACTAACGTCATAAAGGTTCACTTTACTGAGGCTTTCCCTGTCTGAACTAAAGACTATGTAAACCCTAACAGTGCTTTCACACTGCCCTACTACAGTTTCCCTGATGTATGGGTGCAGCACAGTGTACCCAGTTTTTGTGCGGGTTACCAGCGCTTTCCAATAGATTTTTATCAGATCGGGCGTTTTTGGTGCGTTTTCTGAAATAGCACCAAAAGTCCTGTATGCTGCATCTTTGGTGTGCTTTCAGAAAGGTCACCAAAAGCTCCTGATCTAATAGAAGTCTATGGGAAAGTGTGGGTAACCCACACGAAAACCGCAGGTACACTGCACTGCAGGGAAACCACAGTGGGGTAGTGTGAACGGGGCTTAACTGGGTGACATTAGGGGCTTACACACACGACTTTTCATGATACAGCGGGTACAGCCAGATCCCTACGTTCAGCTCCAGCCATTCAGTTTGTACATATCAATGACAGGCAGAGAGGCTCATAGTGGTCCTTATGAAGCGATTGCCTGCACTTAGGAACAGATAATCAGCACTGGACGCAACCAGTCTCTTCTGTTCATAACCACCTGTAATTGCTCCAAATATGATTTTTTTTTCTTTTTTAGAAAGCCCCTTACTTTTTACAGTAGTGGCTGCATACCCTTGCTCAGAGCAAGCTACCTGATTCAGACGAAGGGAGAACATGACTGTGCATTGATCATTGGCACAAACACCTAGGGTTTGATTTACTATAACTGGAGGGTGCAAAATCTGGTGCAGCCGTACATCATAGCCAATCAGCTTCTAACTTCAAAAAAATGGAAGCTGGTTTCTATGCAGAGCTTGTCCAGATTTTGCATGCTCCTGTTTTAGTAAATCTGCCCCTAATGTCTCCAATTTAATCAAATGTTAGTGTGGCAACTGGGAGACATTGAATAAACATTGCTACCCCCTAACAGGAAAAAAGGGCCTACATGGCAGGATTACTAGCTATTATTTTAATTAACCACTTCAGCCAGGATTTACCCACTTAATGACCAGGCCATTTTTTTTTGGGATACGGCACTGTGCCGCTTTAACTAATAATTGCGCGGTCGTGCGACGCTGTACCCAAACAAAATTGAGGTCTTTTTTTTCCCCACAAATAGAGCTTTCTTTTGGTGGTATTTGATCACCTCTGCGGTTTTTATTTTTTACCCTATAAGCAAAAAAAGACTGACAAGCTTGAAAAAAAAACAATATTTTTAACTTTTTGCTATAATAAATATCTAAAACGAATTTCTTCATTGGTTCAGGCCAATATGTATTCTTCTACATAGTTTTGGTAAAAAAAATCACAATAAGCGTATATTAATTGGTTTGTGCAAAAGTTATAGCGTCTACAAAATAGGGATAGATTTATGGCATTTTTATTATTAGTTTTTTTTTTTTTTTTACTAGTAATGGCGGTGATCATCAATTTTTAGCGGGACCAGTTACATTATTACAGTGATCAGAGCTAAAAATAGCCACTGATCACGGTATAAATGACATTGGCAGGGAAGGGGTTAACACTAGGGGACGATCAAGGGGTTAAGTGTTCCCTAGGGAGGTGTTTCTAAAGCTGGATAGACACTATACAATTTTCCTTAGAATTTTTACTTTATTTTTACCAAAACCATATAATATGAGGTCAAACCGTAAGTTTAAATTTGTATGTAATCAGGCAGGCCCTTGTACTAAATGGTTTTGGTAAATCTAAAGACAACAAAAGTTGTATAGTGTGTATGGGGTCTAACTGTGGAGGGGAGTGGGGGGGGGGGTGGACTGATTGGAGGAGGAGAGAGATCGCTGTTCCTAATCACTAGGAACAGATGATCTCTCCCTACTCCCCTGTCAGAACGGAGATCTGTTTGTTTACATTGGCAGATCCCCATTCCGGCTCTCTGAGAAATGATCGCGGGTGGCCGGTGAACATTGCGGCCCCTGGCTACGCGCATTGGCTCCGGTGCCTGCTAGAGCCATTAAAGGGACCGCCGTGCCAGTACAGCAATTTGCACCGCTCGCATAGCGCCGCTACAGCCGCGGTATAGCCGTGGTATAGCCACGCTGCCCCATTGATTTCAATGGGCAGGAGCGGTGAAGGAGCGGTGAATACACACGCTCCTTCACCGCTCCAAAGATGCTGTTTGCAGGAGTCTTTT
The DNA here is from genome assembly GCF_042186555.1 of Aquarana catesbeiana. NCBI lineage: Eukaryota > Metazoa > Chordata > Amphibia > Anura > Ranidae > Aquarana > Aquarana catesbeiana. The sequence continues at coordinate 140,282,687 of NC_133326.1, forward strand.
TTCTCTCCTGCCAGCGCAGGACTTTCACACTGGAGAAACAGTTTTAGGTCAGTTTGCAGGCGCTATTTTTAGCGCAATAACGCCTGCAAACCGCCCCAGTGTGAAAGGGGCCTAAAGCTAGTTGTGAGGTTGGACAGAAAACCCTCACTGCTTCCACAGTCACCGATAACGCAACTAGCAAAGAGATGACTGCTTTGCTAAATGGCTCTTGTCCCCATCTCCAAGCACTTGCACACTTGCCCTAAACATTTTAGCGGACACGACGCTCTAACCCTGCTTTTCTTGTGAGATGCTTGTCTCGGGCAAGTGCTTGTCGGTCAAAACAGCCATGTCCTTGCAAGCTGCATTTACAACTGTGGAGGGAGGAGGAGTGCCTGTCCAACCTACATGTACTTTGTTCCCTTGAGGACAGAACACACTAATAACAACTGAAGGGAGACTTATTTATTATTACAATCCATTTTAAATGTCATTTTCACACAACGCCATATTAAGAGCTCCCAACTCTAGACAACTATCTGCTATGGACTATGGACTTAGTAGTGCCAAGTGATGATTTTATACTCAACAATGGTAGAATAAATGTAAAGAATAAAAGAAATGTCTTATTTATTGTGTTCTACAACAGTGTGATCCTGCTTTATATCTGACAAACACACATTTAGCTGCTAAAGCAGGTCATTTTTCATTTTAGACTGAATTGTTTCAGTTCACCATTTGCATACCTCCCAACTTTCTGAGATGGGAATGAGGGAAATCTATTAGACCCCTTTCACACTGAGGCAGTTTTCAGATGTTTTAGCTCTAGAAATAGCGCCTGGAAAGCACCTGAAAACTGCCTCCCATTCATTGCAATGGGTGCTTTCACACTGGGGCGGTGCGCTTGTGGGACGTTAGAAAAAGTCCTGCAAGCAGCATCTTTCAATTATCACTGCTATAGCTGCTAGGGATAATTACTGTCTTCTCCCTGCAGGCATGGCTTCCCCTGCCTGCCCCCATGGGAAGAAGACAACTGCTCGGCAGGAGGGGTCCCCCCGTCAGCACTGTCTGTGTTGATGGGGGAATCGTGTGAATTTCTTTCCTGCAACCTGTGGCTGCAGGAAGAATTTTACACTATGTATGGCCTGCCTAACAGATCAGGTTTCCTTGTCACTGTTGTTTAGTATTAATAGGTAATGACCTTTAGTTAGTTTACGATTATAGGCTATAAACGTTTTTTAATTTAATTATCTTTTTTTTTTTTTTTTTTTGGATAGCACAGGGCAAGATTATAATCTCTTTTAGGCATTTAGTCCTGTGTCCACATTGAAGATATTCCCTATCACTTCTTGTCCTGGGTACCACACATGAAGTGTATTCCCAACGGGAACACAGACAGAAAAAAACCCCAACAAAGGTTCTAACCTTTCCACACTGTCTGTGCCCCTCTCCGAGAGATTCCCTACACTTGGGGTCACACATCGCAATATTACCAGAGAGGAAGAGGAACAGGAAAGAGTTATAACACCCTATCCAAAATGAAAACACATTTATATCAAGACTTCTGCTGTAATTATTCGCAATGCATTGAATAAAAAAATTAACTGACAAAATCAGGCATGCTTAGGCATTTTTTTTAAGACAGTGTAAAGATACTGCAATAATGAGCATAGCAAGAAGTAGGATCCCACAAAGTACAATGTTGTTAGAGATATTTATGTTAAAGTCTGATTGTTGTATATGAATTTATGTGGCTTGCACATTGCTCATTGTTTAAGGTTACATCCACACATTTTTCACACGGTTCATTTTAAACAAGTTTTACAGATATTTTACAAGTATTGATATTTGTAGGACATCACACATACCACAAACACAGAGATTTGAATATAGCCCGAATTAACCAATCTACTTGATTTTGCAATTGTAAGAAATAAATGAGAAGACAAACAATCAATTTTCGGATTTGGCAATTAAGAATCATCACTGCACTCTAAGCAAATTCAAATTCTAGTTATCGGAAATCAGCTCATTAGATACTCAACCTGCTCAGAAGTCAACACTTTCTAGCTTCTTGGGTAAATGTCTCGGCCTCTCCGTAGTCTAGGCATGGCTCAATGCAGTTACGAGGTGATTGTGCCCATATCCAGGTTGGGGGTCAGCCTGGCCTTTTAGTAGAGCTGGTGGCCTGTAAAAGGGAAGCAGCAGAAAGGAGATACAGCTCATCAGAGAGCTTATAGTAATACCAACATGGGGAGGGAAGAACATCTGCTAAGAAAGAGAGGAGGAGGGAACATGCTAGGAGAAAATGAACAGAGAGAAAAAGTGAATAGTAGAGTAAGTGAAATGTTTCAGGGAATGTAATAACTTGGTGAAAAGTAAAAAAAAAACAACATTTTTTAAAGACATTAGTGAGTGTAATTTGAAGGAAAAACATCCTGGAAAAATTATCCTGTGTCATAACGAGGAATATTGTAGCTTGGTGAAGCACCAATTTTGGCCTGTGAATAATGTGATGAATGTGTACAATGTAATAAGCTTGCCTTTATGATTTCACGTATCAGCTAGTTTTTGTAGGCAATGCAATCTGATCCACCAATGGACATACCATATTCTGTGGTGGAAACCACACTGATCTATTTGTAATGGGAGTGGGACTTCAAGGCTGGCAGGGACAGCTCCATAAATTCTGGTTTTCAGTTGGCGATCCCAAGAGATTATAGGAGCTAGCAAGTGATTGCATTTCCCCACAGGACACTTGATTTTTTGATTATTTATATGTATTCTCTCCCTTAGGGCTTGTTCACACTTGTGTCAATACCCTGCGTTTTTGCAGCATTTATTCAGCATTTTTAAAGCCTTATAACCTTCAAAGCCTGCTATGAATATTACAATGGCGCCACATACTGCTGTTCATACAGGAGCAGTAGCATTGTATTGTGTTGTGCCATGTTAAAAATGATGCAGCATGTCACTTTCGAGGCATCAACGCTTGTCATCCACTCACCCATTGTGTTTCAATGGTAATGCTCTATACCACAAATGTCAAACACAAGGCCCAGCAGGCTGAATCCGGCCCACCAGGCCTTGTCATGTGGCCCTTGCACCCAGTTTCGCAGTCAGAACATAGCAGAACTCCTTTCTGCTACCTACGGTTCTCACCCTCCACTTCCACTCCCCACAGTCACTTGTAAACCAAGAAGCCTTCTATGTTTACATGGGACAGATTTGCTCTCAGCAGCTCTTGGAACTATCAGATCCCTGCACGCACTCACGGCGGGGACAGATCTTCAAAATCTGAGAGAGAACGATCTCCCTGAAAGGCAATGCAGAGCTGCCTACACAGGGAGGTACTACAGCTGGGCCAGGTAGGAGAGAGAGATGTGAGGAAGCTTTAGGGGGGTTGGGGTTGCACACTGTGTATAGCGCGTCCCTGAACTCTGCACTTTGTATGTAGCACACTCCTGGACTCTGCACTTTGTATGTAGCAGACCCAAGATACAACCGGCCCTTTGATGGCAACCATACTGCTGATGTGTCCCACGATAAAATTGAGTTTGACACCCCTGGTCTATACCCACATGTTAACAGCACCTAGAGCATTTATGGTGTGTGAAGCATTTACAAAGTGTTAGCTTGGCACTGGGGGAGAGGCAGTTTTCCGTATCCCAGAATTCACTGGCAAATAATAGAGAACTAGGACAGAGCAGCTCCAGCCACTTCCTCTTTGCACTGAGTAGCTTCTGTGTGGACAGGGCCGGCCCTACCATGGGTCCCAGTGGGTCCAATGGGCCCAGGCGGCAAGTTGAGAGGGGCGGCAGAGCAGGGCTGCCACTACCTACACAATCTGCACCGGGTGCAGAATCAGTGAGAGTGTCGCGGGCTGTCTGACACAGCTCTGTCCCACACAGCCTTATACACTAGACAGTCTGTATACACTAGCCTGTCTGTATATACCGTAGCCTGTCTGTATACCCTAGCCTGTCTGTATATACCCTAGTCTGTTGCTACACGGGTCAATTTAACCCTTTATTTGGCCGTTAGCGGGCGTTAAAAGCGCCCCACTAGTGGCTGAATAACGCCGCTAAAACGACGATAAAGTGCCGCTAAAACTAGCTGCGTTTTACCGTCAACGCCCACCCGCCCCAGTGTGGGAACAGCCTTAGGTTGCATGCCAGGCCATCCTGATTGCGTTCAGTGCTGATAACAGAAACCCAAAAATAAATCTCACAAAACAGAAGTACAGTCAAGACCATACACAACAGAAAACTAAAGGTTCTGTGGGCTGACAATTTTATTCTTCTCAGACTACATATTGTGTCTGGCAGCAGACAGGTCAGCCTCCACCAAGGCTTTAAAGGCTTCCACTTAGCTCTAACAGGAAGCGTAAATGTAAATGAATAACAACACACATAGTTATCCTTGTGAGGTAAAAATAGAGATTTGTAGATTAGCTACCAAAGGGAACTCTCAGTTAGCCCTCGTTCACATTGGAGTGACTTGTCATACGATTTGACAGGTCAAACCACACGTCAAGTCACATCCAATTGCCAGCAATCGCACTGTTCAAAGTGGTTCCTGCACTACTTTTGGCGATTTCGGGTGCGACTTGCATAGATATCTGTTAACGAAGCTGCGCAAATGTCTTCCAAGGCGCACCCGAAGTCGCACTGACATGCAGCTTTGAAATTGTGCGATTTCAGAGGAAGTCGCACGATTTCAGAAGAAGTAACACAATTTCAAAGCCGCAGTCAGTGTGAACAAGGGCTAACTATTTGTCTTATCTTGGCCAGAGACGGTTAGTGAAATGTACCAAAAATCACTAATAGGTGTTCAGAAAACGTAAATGCATAAAACCAATATATAAATATCACCACATAACTGATAAGTTCCAATAAAGTTCTGACGTGCTCAATGATGAATTCAACATTATGAAAAAAGATCATAAGAAAGTTAAAAAAAACAGTTCATAAAAACCTTCAATTTCACAAGTGCCCGCATGCAATATTCTTATGCAACAAATTAGATAATCCAACATTAATTTGTTCAATACACTCCAATTTTCAAAGTGCTCATATATTAGGGGAGATTTACTAAAACTGGTGCAGAAACTTGTGCAGCTTCTAAATTTAGCTTATTTGGCACTAAAACTTGGAAGCTGATTGGTCTGTATGCAGAGTTGCACCAGATTTTGCACTCTCTGGCTATAGAAAATAACCCCCTTTGTGTCTTCACGTGAAATCTTCACCCATAATAGTGTTCATATTGTGCTCAGTGCTCCACACCCATCAGACAGCAACTCACCAAATAGGCATGCCTCTCTATTCAAAGATCACCATTTCAAAGTATAAAACTTCTCCAAGTTGTCAGCTCTCTTTCACAACAGGTTCTCTAACCCCTCAGATCTCTGTGCTGATTGTCATCCAGATAGTGAGGCCCGGAGCGAAAGGAAAAAAGAGAAAGTAGTGCAGGGCCGGGCATGACAGTGTGTAGAGGGGAAACAACAATGGGTTAAAAGCAGGGAAGTTTGCAAGGAAGGGGATGGTATGGATTGGTAAATGAGCAGAGTGGGAGAGGCGTTGTTTATTTAAGGGGGGGCGGGATTTCCGGGAAGCAGAGGCTGGGGCAGAAAGGAGGAAGCAGTATCCATGCTGCTGGCATTCATCACAATGACTGACATTGATTTCATCCTGGCCCAGCTGAGGGCAGCTGCCGCGACCAGGGGACCGGAGTGGCTTCACAGCCAAGTGTCCTCCCTGCTCCAGGACCAAGCATCGGGGTCGGCAGCGGGGGGGGTCAGGGGTCTCCACGGGCTCGGAGGTCTTGGCCTCCGGAGCGTTTTTTGCCGGCACCCTTCCCCCAGAGCTTCGCGCCACATCAGGAGCCCCCCCATGGGACCTGTCAGGCCCCCCCGGAGAAGCGTCCATCTGCTTCCTCCGGTGGGGGTCCTGGTCGGAATCCTCGCCATCAGCGGAGCTCGTGGGTGGGGCTACGGGCCGCCATCGCGCCTCTCCCCGCCCGCTCGTCGCACAGGTCAGGAGCCAGTGGACTCCTTCCCCTCAGCGGTGCCTGCATGGAGGGGTCTCGGCGAGGGAGAAGCGCAGCCACGGCCACTGGGCCGTTACCAGATGCAGCTGGTGGCTCCACTGATGAGAGGGGTCTTCCAGCGGTGAGGGACAGGGGGCAGAGAGGCGGCAGATGATCGGGAACTGCTTGCCCAACTCGAGGGGGCACATGCAGTGGTGGGCGGATCCAGTGCTGGTGGGCGGGGCCAACAACGGCAAGGATCCATGGCATCCAGGCTCTCCTTGCCTGGGTTGCTGCAGATGCCAGATCAACAGGCTCTTGAAGTACGGTCCGTACCGTACCGATAGATGCTGGAGCGGCGGCTGTTGGGGGCATTCCTGGTCAGCCCGATAAGTCTTCTGCTTTATCTAATACTTCATTGAATGCTGCAATGTGTGGGGATGTTGTGTGTAGTGGATGGGGGTGCTGCAGTGGCTGCTAGAGCCATGCCAAAGTCATTTGTTGCTGCGGCGGCTGGCCCACAGGCTGAGGGGGCTGCGGGATTTGGCGCAGTGATTTCAGGTGTCACCGTGGTCCAATCAGTTGGTGGGGCTAGTGTGGATGGGGAGGATGGGGTCGAAAGGGGGGCCCCCACCCCCTCCCAGGTCACAGGTGTCCCACCTGCCCTTATGGAGCTTACTGTAACACCCCCGGCCACGAGGTCGGTGGATACGAAGGCTGGGGAAAAAGCAGGAGCATCGCAGGAGGTCAGGGGCAGGACAGATGTGGTTAGGATTGCTGATGCAAAAAAATGCGAGGTGTACGTGTGCTTTGAAAGGCCGTTGGGGGCAGGAAACAGGAAGTAAAAATATGGAAAAAATTTGCAAGGGTAAGTATGCGGAGATCTTCTCCTTACTGCCCCTAGAAAAATTTAACTTGGATAGAATCAAGCCCGACGACTCCAAGAAGGAGGATGAGGAGAAGCGGAGGTACAGATTGATTCCGCTGATGTTCGCTAACTGGTTGCAAGCGTTTGCCATTATGGCGAGCGTTATAGGGGAGAAGAGCCCGGAACATTGTTCAGCTCTGTTTTGTTACTTGGACGCCATTGGAGAGGCTCACCGGATCTATGGGGGATCGCCCTGGTTAAGGTACTACGAGCAGTTCCAGCAGCGCAGGGCTGTCTGTCCTTCTTTTCGCTGGGATCACAAAGACATTAGCCTCTGGATGCGCCTGATGTCCTCGGCTCGGGCCCCGGGTCAGTTTTTTCAGCGGGGGCCGGTTGTGCACCTTCCCCAGGACAACCATCCGGAAAGAAATGGGGTCTATGCTGGCAGTACAACGAGGGATCATGTAAGTTTTGGGGGTCCTGCCATTTTCAGCACAAGTGCTCTAGAGGTTTACATCCCGTGTCCCGCTGCTTCAAAAAAGGTAAGGTGGGGCCGTGCCGCAGAGTTTGCTAACAAGAGGGATGACACCGGTGAGGGGGGAAAGGATGCAACCTTTTCTAAATAGATACCCAGGCCGGGAAGTGAAAAAGATTCTTAGAGGGTTTTAGGATCCCATGTTCTCTGACTGCTGTTCCGCCTATGGCACGGAATTTGCAGTCTGCACTGCAGCATCCTGAGGTGGTTTCAGAGAAGTTGGCGAAGAAAGTGGCACTGGGTCGCATGGGTGAGCCATTCTCGGTTAAGCCTTTGCAGGATTTAGTTGTTTTGCACAAGTTTCGCCTTATTCACCACCTGTCTTTCCCCAAGGGAGGTTCGGTCAATGATTTTATAGATCCCGAAGCTTGTACGGTGTTATATACTTCCTTTGACACGGCTGCTAGGTGGGTTCGTCTATATGGACAGGGGGCGCTGATAGCAAAAATCCAACATTGAATCCGCTTGCTTCCAGTACATCCAGACAATTTTTGGCTGCTGGGGTGCTGCTGGCAAGAGGAATTTTATGTGGATCGATGCTTGCCCATGGGCTGCTCCATTTTCTGTGCCATGTTTGAGACTTTCAACTCTTTTGTGTAATGGGTGGTTAGAGACGTGTCAGGTCTGGATTCCGTCATCCATTTTTTGGATTTCCTCTGCATGGGGCCGCCTTCCTCTAATATCACACAACAAGTAATATGGGTGCTGCGCCACATGGTGCTACGTTGCTTGCAGTTGAACGTCTTTCTATATGCCGTCCACCTTCTGGGCGTCGACAATACTTTGGCTGACTCCTTCTCTTGGTATCAGTAGGACAGGTTCAGAGAGCTGGCTCCGGCGGCAGAGAAGGAAGGGGTTCCTTGTCCCGGATGGCTATAGGAAATTGCCTTGGATTCGCCGCTGGATGGATTAGACGGTTGGTGAGTGAGTCCACTTGGGCGACCTACGCCAAGATATGGCAGGAATGGTTGGGGATGGTTCGGCAAGCCAGGGTGGAGCAGGACAGTCCGGAGGTGAGGCTGCTGGTTCTTTATTTCCAGGATTATGGAGCGAGCAGATGCCAGACAGCTGGGTATTTCTAGGAGGGAGGCGTGTATTCGCTGGTTGGGGATACCTGGGATGAATGATGTGGAGTAGGGCCGTGCCGAAGGTGCATCGTTTTGAACATCTGGACCGACCGCCTGACATTTTAGTACTTCATGTTGGCGGTAACGATTTGGGGGTTCGGTCTATTCGAGAGCTAATTATGGACGTCAAGTCTGATTTCTTGAGGCTCCGCGCGGCCTTTCCTGACATGCTGGTGTTGTGGTCTGACATTATTGCTCAGAAAACTTGGCACCTGGCATGGTCAGTGGTGAGGCTCAATAAGGTTCGCTTAAAGGTGAATAAGGTGGTGGGAAGATTTATTACTTGGAATGGGGGCATGGTCATCCGCCACATGGAGTTGGAATCTAATACCAGCCTTTACCTCCGAGGAGATGGGGTTCACCTGTCCGCAGTGGGGATTGATTTATTGTCACTGGGTCTATAGGATGGGATTCAGTGGGCCCTGCGGGTGTGGAGGAGCCCTTAAGGGTAAGGTGTTATCTTTGAGGGCTGTGGTGGTGTTTTGGTCTTTGATGATGTCAGAAAACATACAAGATGGAAGTGTTGGGGACTCTGGTGTATTCCAGTTAGAACAGTTAGCTGGAATCCGGTAATTGTTGCACTGCAGGAAGAAGGTTGTCTCCAAGCTGGACACCTATCATGGAGAAAGGTCCCGCAGTGTAGTGGTGGAATATGTGTTAGGTTCGGGGTGCTGTCAAAGATCAACAGACTGAGTGATTGTCGTTTACAGATGTTTATATATTAAAAGTTTGAAAATATTAATATTTTGTTAATAAAAAAAGGCTGCTATGGCCATTTATACTCCAAATTTAGGTGTGGTCTCGTTAATTTAGATAATGGTAAGGGGGATGGTGGAGTTTGAGTGGCTGGGCAGTATAAAGAAGGTTGGGGACATCTGGGCTACATTGGTCAAGTAGATCATAAAAAAATTAAACAGCCAAATAGTGTAATACCGTATAACAGAATAAATTAAGAAAAATCTGCTGCGCCAACCAAACAAACATCAAGCAGCCAACACCACCAATTAGACTAATTGTATAAATTAATAAAAGAAAGAAAGAGTGTAGCGCTATAATGTGCCAATCAATAACAATGTGAAATATATTATGTAGCACACCTGTGTATATATCAAATACTAGGTCCTGCTAGACCTCACAGAAAAAACACTGGACCAGTTAGGAAATCAAGTGATCTAAGAAAAACATTACTAGCAGCATGCTGTATGGTATAAAACAATGTGAATTATGTGTACACAGTAAAAATAATCCCAGACCCTCAGATCAAACACAAACTTATATGATAGAAATTGGGGTGGGGATAAATGGCAAGTCCCTGGGGTATTGAACAGTTCATTCAATCTAACAGAGGAATCCTGGAGCATAGATGTAAATCTCACAGTAGCATCTATTCCTATCCCCGGTGGATTCTTTCAATACTCAACCAGGCAGAAAGTAATGTAAAATACCCTTACCGGACGTGGTGGACTCACAGGCCGTTGGCGGTGAGTCGTACGAGCTTGCACCGTTAAGTACGGTAAGGTTACAGCTGTCCTTGGTCCATGGCCAGAGAGTCCTGGAAGGGTCCCCAATCCTGAGCAGTACCACGGATTCGTCCTCCAGCGATCGTTTTGGGTCTCATAAAATTGAGACAGAGGAAAAAGGAGAAAACAGGCTCCACATAGTGTAAATTCCGGATTACCAGGAAATTTTATTGCATTATAAAAAAGATTCAATAAAAATTCGGGTAAAAACAAAGTTCATACAAACGAAAGAAGATATGTTTAGCGCAGTAGACAGATGGTTGAGGTAGCGTCATACACCCGACGCGTTTCGTCTGCAAAGACATCAATGTCTTTGCAGGCGAAACGCGTCGGGTGTATGACGCTACCTCAACCATCTGTCTACTGCGCTAAACATATCTTCTTTCGTTTGTATGAACTTTGTTTTTACCCGAATTTTTATTGAATCTTTTTTATAATACAATAAAATTTCCTGGTAATCCGGAATTTACACTATGTGGAGCCTGTTTTCTCCTTTTTCCTCTGTCTCAATTTTATGAGACCCAAAACGATCGCTGGAGGATGAATCCGTGGTACTGCTCAGGATTGGGGACCCTTCAATCCCGTATAACAGCCAAGTATTTATTGAATTTAAACTCCTCACAATGTTTAAATGCACAAGTCACATACAGCAGACTGGCCAAGTTTCTCATTACATCCCAGCTAGCAGAGCCAGCAAACCGTCGCTGGATGGATAAATCAATCTGACAGGAGATCCCAGGATGCAGTGACAGTCTGTACATGACCACTGCTAGGCTATGCCCCAATGCCTTGTAGTGGGCATGTACAGACTGTCATTGAATCCTGGGGATCTCCTGTCAGAACGGAGAACGAGGGACGGCCACACACTGAACGAATGTCAGACAGTCCACAGTGAACCAGCCAAATTTTAATTAGCATATGGCCAGCTTTAAAGTGTTATTAAACCCACAACAGTAAAATCAGTCTGTATATGCAGTAAAGCATACTTGTTATACTCACTGTGGGGTTAATCCTGCACATTGTTTAAAAAGGCTGTTTGATCCTGTCTTCTCTGATCCTCCCCTTCTTCCACAGTCCCCAATCCATGTGCTAATACTACAGAGTAGTGGGGGCTGGTGTTTTTTTTGGGGGGTTGGGTGGCAAACAACCACCCCCCCGCCCAAGCAGCACCTACCCCCTCCCCCACTGTTTGCCAGTCGTTCTGGCACTTACCCTATCAGTGGCGGTGGGTGGCAGGCAGCGTGGTGCAGCGGCTCCGTGTCCTGTCCTCCATGGCGGCTTCCAGCTCCTCCCCTCTTCCTCCTAGGCGTTCAATAGGATTGCCTGTCTTTTCAGCCAATTGGGTGACCGGTGTCAAAACCGGCTTCCTGATTGGCAGGGAGGAGGATCAGTGTTACAACAGCGAATATTCATTTGCTGTTGTAACACACCTGGGTGGGATCGGAGCGCACTCTCTGTGACCCGAGCCCACCCTATATTGAAGCCTATTAAAGCCAATGGCTCTAATCGGTGCTTCAAAAAAACAGCCCCCCCGCATTGGAATCCATACGCCGGTGTGCTGAAAAAGGCCAGATGCATGGATGGGGGGGACGGCGATGGACAAGGGGGGCAGCGCCTGTGCGCCCTTAATGGACGGACCGCTCCTTCTACAGAGCCCTTGGAGTCATTCTGCACATACTCAGTTTGGTGTGTATTGCTAGAGAGTTTTTTTTTTTTTCTTGGGACATGTGAGTGGACAGCACAGGGCCAATCAGCACTGTCCAGACAGAAAGTCAGGGATCCTGCAGCCTCATAGGACAGTCAGAGTAGAATGAAAACTCCTCCTACAAGCTTTAACCAGACACTGATAGAAGTCAGAAGACTGATATACACTGCTGATGATAAAAGGTTTATATTTACTAAAACTATGGCATTTCCATGTTTAGTGTACTGTGGGAGACCAGATATAGTGAATGCAGGGTCCTGGTTTTAGTAACAGTTAAACAACTGTTAAGATGACTGATCAGTCACACGGGTGGCCCTATTGTTTATAACTGAGTTGATTTACAAACTACATTCAATTAAATTGGAACTATGGGCAAGATCAAAAATGTCACATATGTCACAAACTCCCCCATATTATAGTTTTATTACCCAGTGATTATGCCAGTAAGCCTGGTATTTTTTTACTTCCTTTAACAGACTCAGGGTAAACAATTTGTTGTAGCAAGGGACTTTCCAGTGCATATATATATATATATAGCGTGGCACCATTAAGCAAACAAAATAATAAAATGTAAAAAGTTTGTTATACAAATATTAAAAACACATGAATGACTACAGGAAATGACCAGAGACTGCGGTTGCGACTACAGGGAATGACCAGAGACTGCACTTGCGACTACAGGGAATGACCAGAGACTGCGGCTGCGACTACAGGAAATGACCAGAGACTGCGGCTGTGACTACAGGAAATGACAAGAGACTGTGGCTGCGACTACACAGAATGACCAGAGACTGCGGATGCGACTATAGGGAATGACCAGAGACTGTGGCTGCGACTACAGGAAATAACCAGAGACTGCGCCTGCGACTGCAGGAAATGACCAGAGAACTGCGGCTGCGACTGCAAGAAATGGCCGGAGACTGCGGCTGCGGCTGCGGCTACAGGAAATGACCAGAGACTGCGGCTGTGACTACAGAAAATGACCAGAGATGGCGGCTGTGACTACAGGGAATGACCACAGACTGCGGCTACGACTACAGGAAATGACCAGAGACTGCGGCTGCGACTACAGGGAATAACCAGAGACTGCGTCTGTGACTACAGAAAATGACCAGAGATGGCGGCTGCGACTACAGGGAATGACCAGTGACTGCGGCTACGACTACAGGAAATGACCAGAGACTGCAACTGCGACTACAGGGAATGACCAGAGACTGCGGCTGCGACTACAGTGAATGACCAGAGACTGCGACTACAGGAAATAACCAGAGACTATGGCTGCGACTACAGGGAATGACCAGAGATTGCGGCTGCGACTACAGGAAATGACCAGAGACTATGGCTGCGACTACAGGAAATGCCCAGAGACTATGGCTGCAACTACAGGAAATGACCACAGACTGCGGCTGTGACTACGGGGAATGACCAGAGACTGTGGCTGTGACTACAGGAAATGACCAGAGACTGTGGCTGCGACTACAGGAAATTACCAGAGACTGTGGCTGCGACTACAGGGAATAACCAGAGACTGCGGCTACGACTACTGAAAATGACCAGAGACTGCGGGTGCGACTACAGGAAATGACCAGAGACTGCGGCTGCGACTACAGGGAATGACCAGAGACTGCAGGTGCGACTACAGGGAATGACCAGAGACTGCAGGTGCGACTACAGGGAATGACCAGAGACTGCGGCTGCAACTACAGGAAATGACCAGAGACTGTGGCTGCGACTACAGGAAATGACCAGAGACTGCGGCTGCGACTACAGTGAATGACCAGAGACTGTGACTACAGGGAATGACCAGAGACTGCGGCTGTGACTACAGGGAATGACCAGAGACTGCAGGTGCAACTACAGGGAATGACCAGAGACTGCAGCTGCAACTACAGGAAATGACCAGAGACTGCGGCTGCGACTACAGGGAATGACCAGAGACTGTGACTACAGGGAATGACCAGAGACTGTGGCTGCGACTACAGGAAATGACCAGAGACTGCGGCTGCGACTACAGGGAATGACCAGAGACTGTGACTACAGGGGATGATCAGAGACTGCGGCTGCAACTACAGGGAATGACATAGCATAACAGTAAGTCTACTGTCTACAGGTAGTGTGTAACTATTGGCAAAAAGACCTACCTGCCCAGCGTGCTCACCTCCTGCTCTCAGAGGTCTGGGGGCAGGGCTTTCCGCGGTAGGGGAGAGGGGGTTTCAGCGGTCTGGGGCGGGGCTCTAAGTGGTCCATGGCGGGGCTCTCAGATGTACAGGGGAGGCATTCTCCGCGCTCCCTCTCTGTTCCGAGTTTCTGAGCACATACAGGCTACATGGGGCGGGGCAGGGCAGGGTCAGAACATCAATGGAGCTCCTGACCCTACCCCTTCCTGCTGACAGAGCCTCTCTCAGCCCAAGCTGAGCCCAACAGCTAAGGCTGAGGCACCCCGGTGGTCGAACAGTGTAACAGCAGGCTCAGGCAGCACCCAACAACAGTGTGTGTGAGTCCGTGCCTGCCGAGTGCGGCGATTTAGTTGTTGAAGCACACATAACATTACTACTTCTGCACTGATGCTCTGGGGAGGTTTCAACCCCCCAACCCCCCCCCCCCCCTTATCTACGCCCCTGCATTAAATGGTAAGCTAAGTTATGCATTTTTACAGTGTGTGTATGTGTGTATACTGTGTATATATATATATATATATATATATATATATATATATACATACAAGTGCATCTCAAAAAATTTTAATATCATCAAAAAGTTAATTCAAAAAGTGAAACTCATATATTTTATACAGATGCATTACTCACGGAGTGATATATTTCAAGCATTTCTTCTTTTTAATTTTGAGGATTATGGCTTACAGCTAGTGAAAACCCAAAATTATCTCAGAAAATTTGAATATTACATAGGACCAAAAAAAAAAGGATTTTTAATACAGAAATGTTGGCTTACCAAAAAGTATGTATGGTATAGTATGCACTATACCAATACTTGGTGGGGGCTCCTTTTGTATTAATTACTGCATTAATGCAGCGTGGCATGGAGGTGATCAGCCTGTGGCACTGCTAAGGTGAGGTTGCTTTGATAGCGGCCTTCAGCTCGTCTGCATTGTTGGGTCTTGTGTCTCTCATCTTCCCCCTGACAATACCCCACAGATTCTCTATGGGGTTTAGGTCAGGCAACTTTGCTAGCCAATCAAGCAGTGATACCCTGGTCATTAAACCAGGTATTGGTACTTTTGGCAGTGTGGGCAGGTGCCAAGTGGAGATGGGCGAACGGTTCGGTCGAACTTTGGTTGTTCGGATGTTCGGGCGAACACCGAACAATGTGCAGTGTTCGGGGCAAATTTGAAAGCCGCCGGAACACCGTTAAAGTCTATGAAACACTAACATGAAAAATCAAAAGTACTCATTTTAAAGGCTTATATGCAAGTTATTGTCATAAAAAGTGTTTGTGGACCCGTGTCCTGCCCCAGGGGACATGGATCAATGCAAAAAATGTTTTTTAAAAATGGACGTTTTTTCTGGAGCAGTGATTTTAACCCCTTCCCGCCGAGCGTACGCAGATGTGCGTACTCGGCTTTCCGGGGTTATATATACGTGGGTGGCTTCGTTCCAGCCCTCTAATTGTAAACGCGCAAGCGACGTCATGACGTCACTTCCCGTTTACTCGGCTGCCAATGGCGCCGTTTTTACGGTATTCAGAATCGCCGTTTTCGGCGATCTGAATACTGTGAAGTGCAAAGGAGGGATCGGGGGTCTTTTAGACCCCCGATCCCTCCATAAAGAGTACCTGTCACCACCTATTACTGTCACAAGGGATGTTTACATTCCTTGTGACAGCAATAAAAGTGATCAAAAAATATTTTTTTTAAACACAATTTCTAAATATAAAAATAAATAAAATAAATAAGAAAAAAACATTTTTTTAAAGCGCCACCGTCCCCGCGAGCTTGCGCAGCAAAGAAAACGCAACGGAAGTCGCCCCCGCATATGTAAATGGTGTTCAAATCACACATGTGAGGTATCGCCGCGATCGTCAGAGCGAGAGCGATAATTCTAGCACTAGAACTCCTCTGTAACTCTAACCTGGTAACCGTAAAAAAAATGTAAAGCCTCGCCTATGGAGATTTTTAGGTACCGTAGTTTGTCGCCATTCCACGATTGTGTGGAATTATAAAGCGTAACATGTTTGGTATGTATTTACTCGGCGTAACATCATCTTTCACATTATACAAAAAAATTGGGCTAACTTTACTGTTTGATTTTTTTTAAATTCATGAAAGTGTCCCTTTTCCCAAAAAGTTGCGTTTAAAACACCACTGCACAAATACCGTGTGATAAAATATATTGCAACAATCACCATTTTATTCTCCAGATTCTCTGCTAAAAAATATATATATAATGTTTGGGGGCTCTAAGTAATTTTCTAGCAAAAAATACGGATTTTAACTTGTAAACACCAAATGTCAAAAATAGGCTTAGTCATGAAAGGGTTAATAATGCTTAAAGTGAAACAATGAAAATGAAATATTCTTTTAACTGCTTGCTACCCGCCCACCGTCAAATGATGGCGGGGCGGTGCAGCTCTTGTTCTGGGAGGCCATCATATGACGGCCTCCCACAATGCCCGCTCTCGCGGCTGCGCTGTGCTGCTAGGACACGGGGCAACCCCGATCTCAGTAAAGAGCCGTGTCAGCGGCTCTTTAATCATGTGATCGGCTGTGTCCAATCACAGCGGGTCACATGTAAACAAGGAAGTGCCGGTAATCATCTCTTCTCGCCTCACACTGACAGTGTGCCCTATCAATGCCCACCAGTGCCGCCTATTAGTGCCCATCAGTGCCACCCAACAGTGCCCACCAGTTCCGCCTATCAGTGCCCACCAGTGCTGCCTATTAGTACCCATCAGTGCCACCAAACAGTGCCCATCAGTGCCGCCTATCAGTACTCATGGGTACCACATATCAGTGCCACCTATCAGTGCCCATAAGTGTGGCATATTAGTGCCTCCTCATTAGTGCCACCTCATCAGTGCCCATAAGTGCCGCTTCATCAGTGCCCATAAGTGTCACCTCATCAAAAATGATAATTACTTAGTTACAAAATTTACTGACAGAAAAAAAGTAAAAAAAATTTTTTTTTCAAAATTTTTGGTCTTTTTTTTTTGTAAAAAATAAAAAACCCAGCAGTGATTAAATACCACCAAAAGAAAGCTCTATTTGTGTGAAGAAAATTATAAAAAATTTGTTTGGGTACAGTGTAGCATGACCGCGCAATTGTCATTCAAAGTGCGACAGCGCTGAAAGCTGAAAACGGGCTTGGGCAGAAAGGGGATGTAAGTGCCCGGTAGGCAAGTGGTTAAATATCGTGCCTGGGGGCTGTCTATAGTATGCCTGTAAAGTGACACATTTTTCCCGTGTTTAGAACAGTACCACAGCAAAATGACAATTCTAAAGGAAAAATTGTCATTTAAAACTGATCGTGGCTGTAATGAATTGTCGGGTCTCGGCAATATAGATAAAACTTATTAAAAAAAAACGGCATGGGTCCCCTTAGTCCATTACCAGGCCCTTTGGGTCTGGTATGAATATTAAGGGGAACCCTGCGCCAAAATAAAAAAAAATGGCATAAGGGTCCCCCCAAAATCCATACCAGACCCTTCAGGCCACAGGAAAAGAG
Source organism: Aquarana catesbeiana (assembly GCF_042186555.1). Classification (NCBI taxonomy): domain Eukaryota; kingdom Metazoa; phylum Chordata; class Amphibia; order Anura; family Ranidae; genus Aquarana; species Aquarana catesbeiana. The sequence goes on from NC_133326.1 coordinate 140,300,129, forward strand.
GGGGGATGAGAGAACGCCCCCCCTCCTGAACCGTACCAGGCCACATGCCGTCAACCCCCTCTGATCCATGGGGGCTTCTCCATGGCTTCCCGGTGGCGTGAGAGGGGGCGGGGTCACCCATGTACGTCACTGGGTGGCCCCGCCCTCAGCTTTATAACAGCTGTCACCAATGGGAAGTGTCACTCGGCGGGAGCCTCCCATGGAGGCGGAGGTGTTGCAATGTTTTTTTTTTTCGGCTCGTCAGGCAGACCCTTCAGGTCTGGTATGGATTTTGGGGGGGACCCCTAGGCCATTTTTTTTTTAATTTGGCGTAGGGTTCCCCTTAGATTCCATACCAGACCTAAAGGATTTTTTTTTTTTTTACATTTTTGGTTCGTGTTCTGTTCCCCTTAATATTCATACCAGACCCAAAGGGCCTGGTAATGGACTGGGGGGGACCCCATGCCATTGTTTTTCAATGAGTTTCATCTATATTGCCGAGACCCGACAATTTATTACAGGCGCGATATTTAAAAGAATATTTCATTTTTAATATTTCACTTTAAGCATTATTAAAACCACTGCTCCTGAAAAAACAGCCGTTTTTAAAACTTTTTTTTACATTGATACATGTCCCCTGGGGCAGGACCCGAGTCCCCAAACACTTTTTATGACAATAACTTGCATATAAGCCTTTAAAATTAGCACTTTTGATTTTTCATGTTCGTGTCCCATAGACTTTAACGGTGTTCGTATGTTCTGCCGAATCTTTTACCTGTTCGGATGTTCTGGTGCGGACCGAACCAGGGGGGTGTTCGGCTCATCCTTAGTGCCAAGTCCTGCTGGAAAATGAAATCAGCATCTCCATAAAGCTGGTCAGCAGAGGGAAGTGTGAAGTGCTCTAGAATTTCCTGGTAGAGGGCTGTGCTCACTTTGGAATTGATTAAACACAGTGGACCAACACCAGCAGATGACATGGCTCCCCAAATCATCACGGACCGTGGAAAACTTTGCCTTTCATTTGAAAATAAAGGTCCCAAAGTCTTGAGGAAGAGTGGAGAGGCACAGAATCCAAGTTGCATGTAGTCCAGTGTAAAGTTTCCACAGCCAGTGATGATTTGGGGAGCCATGTCATCTGCTGAAATATATAGAATATATGAGTTTCACTTTTTGAATTGAATTAATGAAATAAATTAACTGTTTGATGATATTCTAATTTGTTGAGATGCACCTGTTTATAATTTTAATATAAATTACCCTAGAAGAAGGAAAAACTGGCCACCCGCAGAAACCCACCCACCCTTACCGCACAAATTACATCCAGAATCTCTACTGGAAGATATATGGTCCCAGATTCTAGTCTAGATATAGATATAGAAATAGAACCTCCAAATATAAAAAGAGGGAATGTAAACTGACCAACATCCATGTCAATCCAGTCTAAATGACCTAACGAAGAAGATGAGGCGGAAGATGGTCACACCTTTAACAGACTAAGATGTCCAGCAAAAATGTAAGTTAAAATATTGAGGCAAACCATTTAACACCGACAGGCGTCCTTCTAATTGGCTTTTATTCAAATTGTTACAAAATGCGAATTAAAATCTACCAAGCTTAAGACAGCCCATACATTTATCATTTATTTTGATCATCCAGCGGTTGAATGAAAAAAAATATCCGATTCCTACATCCACATCGAGTCCTCTTGCTCTGCCATTGTGTTCTAACAGTAGAGAGCCTACCCCGCTGTCAGAATACAATGATCAGTGCTGCCGGGTATTGCCAGTGGTACTATTCAATTGGGAAAAACTTGTCACACTGTTGGGAAAAACATTGACTTCTGTAGAACCAGCACACCCATACATGGATCAAAATTCAGCCAGCCCCTGGTGAACTGTCCGAATTTCAATCCATGTATGGCAGGCTTAAATGAACAGTCCTACAGTAAATTATCCTCACAGAATTAGCTAACTAATAAGCTTGTGAGCAGAAGCAAAGCACAACCATTGTGTATGTGTAGCACTGTCAAGCATGAAGAAGAGTATATAATGAGCAATTTTTTTTGTGCTCTATATACTGTATATAATTCCAATCTATTAACTACTATAGCCCCGGAAGATTTAACCCCTTTAATCAGCAGGCCATTTTTTTTGCAAGACGGCGCTGCGTCGCTTAAACTGACAATTGCGCAGTCGTACGATGCTATACCCATACAAAATTCATGTCCTTTTTTTCCCACAAATTGAGCTTTCTTTTGGTGGTATTTGATCACCTCTGCGGTTTTTATTTTTTGCCCTATAAACAAAAAAAGACCGACAATTTAGAAAAAAAAACAATATTTTTTACTTTTTGCTATAATAAATATCCCCAAATATCTTTTTTTTTTTTTTAATTTCTTCATCAGTTTGGGCCAATATGTATTCTTCTACATATTTTTGGTAAAAAAAAAATTGCAATAAGCGTATATTGATTGGTTTGCACAAAAGTTACAGCGTCTACAAAAAAGGGGCTATATTTATGGCATTTTTATTATAATTTTTCTTTTCTACTAGTAATGGTGGTGATCAGCGATTTTTAGCGGGACTACAACCTTGCAGCGGACAGATCGGACACTTTTTTGGGACCAGGGATCAGTGCTATAAAAATGCACTGATTACTGTATAAATGACACTAGGGGACGATCAAGGGGTTAAATGTGTTCCCTGGGTGGTATTTCTAACTGTGGGGGAATGGGACTGACAGGGAGTAGAGAGAGATCGCTGTTCCTATTTACTAGGAACAGAAGTTCACACTGTACTCCCCTGACAGAATGGGGATCTGTTAGTTTATATTGACAGATTCCTGTTCTGGCTCTCTGTGGAGCGATCGCGGGTGGCCGGCAGACATAGCGGCCGCCGGCCACGTGCATCAGCTCCTCCTCCATGCAGCGAGTGCCTGCTATAGCTGTTAAAGGGACCGATGTACAGCTATGGCAATTTGTGGGATCGGGCCGACCTGCTGCAGTATGATGATGACGGCTGGTCGGCAAGTGGTTAACAAAAATAAGGTTTTTAAACATTACACATATTGATAAGATTCTTCACATTAAGCTGGTTTCTCTTGCATGTAAATCTAAAAACCATTTGAAATATTTACATTTTCTTGTTGTGGCAACGTACATTAAGCTAATAATAAGAAGAACGTTAAAATGGGTATATATACACATTATAGAGTGTTTGTGTTTGATTTGGAAGGTGCTATTGAACATTTCCGGTTTGTAGATTTTTGTCTAAAAGATGTTTTTAAAACATAAAAATCTCTCTGAAGTATCCAAATGTAAATCATATCTAACACACATTTAGGTTCATTAAAATGCACATGCCAAAGACATGTATCAAGATATCATAAATATTATGCAGAATTTATTTAGCGCCAACAGTTTGCACAGAGCTTTTAAAAATAGGGAGACAGTAAACTAACAAAATGATCTAAGATAAAAAGGGTTAGGATAGTCCTGCTCGTAAGAGCCAGGGTTGCCATTAGTCCGTAAATTTGCGAACAGTTTGTAAAAATTTACCGAATTACAAGCTGTCCGTAAATGTCCATAATGGATGGTGGCTGCCCGTAAAAAAAACCAAAAAAACGTGAGCATGTGCAGTTCCGAAGCTGGCCGGGCTTGGGCTCAGGTTCGGGCAAGCTCAGGGCCTTGCGGCAGGCTCGGAGCTCACTGCTTACAGACTCTGTCATGTGACCAGTGCTGAGCTTTCAGTCACTGAGTAAGTGACTGGAAGCCAGGACCCGCTACCTCCAGTCCATTCACCTGTCCTGGCACTGCCACCAGCTGACTGTGTATGGAGGAGGAAGAGGGGCCCCGGAGAGGTTCAACTAGAGCATATCACTGAGACTTCCTCTTGTTTACTTCTGGCCTGAACTCCCCTTCCTCAACCGGTGTGCCAGCTATATGGGGCCTGGTGCTATAACATGTCTCTCTGAATACTGTCTATAGTGTTCCCCTTTACATCAGGGTCCACAGAATTCCCCTTTACATCAGGGTCCGCAGAGTTCCCCCTTACACTGTAAGGGGGAACCCTGCAAACTCTGATGTAAAGTGGAACTCTGTGGACTCTGATGTAAAGGGGAGTTCTGTGGACTCTTCTGTAAGGTGACCAGAGACACCCTTACATCAAAGTTTCCCTTTACACCAGAGTCCCCCCTTACATCAGAGTACTCCGAGTTCTCATATACATCGGAGTCTACAGTGTTCCCTTTTACATCACGGTCCACAGAGTTTCCTCTTGCACTGTAAAGGGGAGCCCAGCAGACTCTGATGTGAGGGGGAACTCTATGTTGGGGTATTCATGCAAAAGGATTAATTTGGTTTTTGCCTATTGTACCTTAAACACATTGCTAATCACACTAGCTACATGTTTGTAACTTAAATACTGCATTGAAAACTGTCATATAAAGTGATACTAAACCCACGACAGTAAAATTAGTCTGTATATGCAGTAAAGCATGCTTGTTATACTCACTGTGGAACCTAAGAGGTTAATCCTCTGCATTATGTAAAAAGGCCATTTGATTCTGTCTTCTCTGTTTCTCCCCTTCTTCCACAGTCCCCAAACAATCTCCTTATAGAACAGAGGCTAGGAGACAAGCTGCACATGCTCAGTTTGGTGTTTATTGCTAGAGAGTTTTTTTTTCTTGGGAGAGTGCATGTGATCAGCACAGGGCCAATCAGCACTGTCCAGACAGAGCATCAGGGGTCCTGGAGCCTCATAGGACAATCAGGAGTATTAAACTCCTTCTAAAAGCTTTAACCAGGCACTGATAGGAGTCACAAGACTGCTGTAAGTGCTGATGCATATAAGTACCTGGCAGTTTATATTTACTAAAATGTTTGTATTTCCATGTTCTGTGTACCGTGGGAGACCAGATATAGTGAATGCAGAGTCCTGGGTTTAGTAACTCTTGAAATGTTTTGAACTGTCAGTAAAAAATTGGCTCTGTCAGTAAATTTGTGATGTTGTGTCAGCAAATTTCACTTCCAGAGGTTGGCAACCCTGGTGAGAGCCTACAACCTACAGTACCTGTAGGTTGTAGGCTCTCACCAAATGTGAGTACACCTCTCACATTTTTGTAAATATTTTATTATATCTTTTATGTGACAACACTGAAGAAATTACACTTTGCTACAATGTAAAGTAGTGAGTTCACAGCTTGTATAACAGTGTAAATTTGCTGTCCCCTCAAAATAACTCAACACACAGCCATTAATGTCTAAACTGCTGGCAACAAAAGTGAGTACACCCCTAGGTGAAAATGTCCAAATTGGGCCCAAAGTGTCAATATTTTGTGTGGCCACCATTATTTTCCAGCACTGCTTTAAACCTCTTGGGCATGGAGTTCACCAGAGCTTCACAGGTTGCTACTGGAGTCCTCTTCCACTTCTCCATGGCGGAGCTGGTGGATGTTAGAGACCTTGGGCTCCTCCACCTTCCATTTAAGGATGTCCCACAGATGCCCAAAAGGGTTTAGGTCTGGAGACATGCTTGGCCAGGCCATCACCTTTACCCTCAGCTTCTTTAGCAAGGCAGTGGTCATCTTGGAGGAGTGTTTGGGGTCTTTATCATGTTGGAATACTGCCCTGCAGCCCAGTCTCCGAAGGGGGGGGATCATGCTCTGCTTCAGTATATCTTAGTACATGTTGGCATTCATGGTTCCCTCAATGAACTGTAGCTCCCCAGTGTCGGCAGCACTCATGCAGCCCCAGACCATGACACTCCCACCATAAGCTTGACTGTAGGAAAGACACACTTGTCTTTGTACTCCTCGCCTGGTTGCCACCACACACACTTGACACCATCTTAACCAAATAAGTTTATCTTGGTCTCATCAGACCACAGAACATGGTTCCAGTAATCCATGTCTTTAGTCTGCTTGTCTTCAGCAAATTGTTTGTGGGATTTCTTGTGCATCATCTTTAGACAAGGCTTCCTTCTGGGACAACAACCATGCAGACCAATTTGATGCAGTGTGCGGCATAAGGTCTGAACACTGACAGGCTGACCCCCCACCCCTTCAACCTCTGCAGCAATGCTGGCAGCACTCATACGTCTATTTCCCAAAGACAAACTCTGGATATGATGCTGAGCATGTGCACTCAACTTCTTTGGTTGACCATGGCCGAGGCCTGTTCTGAGTGGAACCTGTCCTGTTAAACCGCAGTATGGTCTTGCCATACTGCAGCTCAGTTTCAGGGTCTTGGCAATCTTCTTATAGCCTAGGCCATCTTTATGTACAGCAACAATTATTTTTTTCAGATCCTCAGAGTTCTTTGCCATGAGGTGCCATGTTGAACTTCTAGTGACCAGTATGAGAGAGTGAGAGCGATAACACCAAATTAAACACACCTGCTCCCCATTCACACCTGAGACCTTGTAACACTAATGAGTCACATGACACCGGGGAGGGAAAATTACTAATTGGGCCCAATTTTGACATTTTCACTTAGGAGTGTACTCACTTTTTTTTTCCAGCGGTTTAAACATAAATGGCAGTGTGTTGAGTTATTTTGAGGGGACAGCACATTTACACTGTTATACAAGCTGTACACTCACTACTTTACATTGTAGCAAAGTGCCATTTATTCAGTGCAGTCACATGAAAAGATATAATAAAATATTTACAAAAATGTGAGGAGTGTACTCACTTTTGTGAGATACTATAAATAGAAGAGGCAAGTGATATGAAACCCTAACAACTGTGTGGGATGAGCTAATGGGGAAAATAAAAGTACAGTTTGATATGTGGAGATGGCCAGGGGCGTCTTTAAGGCAGGGAGAAAGGGGCAGCTGCCCTGGGCCCCATCATTGTTGTGGGGCCCAAAGCAGCTGCCTCATACTTGCCAACTATCCCAGTTTAAATTCCCTTGTCCCTTGAAGTTTTAGTCCCGTTCTGTGTCCCAATATCTCAGTGGGACACAGCTCTGCCCTATTGTTGTGTACAGATGACTCACCTGCAGACCCTGTGTTTACATGTAAATGACCTGCATTGATATGTAATTAGACATGAACCAGTGGCACTGATATGTAAATAAAGGCTGTACTCATATGTATACCATGCCTCCCTGAGGTCATATCCACCACCCACCTATACTGAATTCTGCCCACTGGGGAGGTAAAGGGGCATGCTTAAAAGTCCTGCCTACAACTGTGGTCATTAAACCTAACATCAGCCTGTTCTGCAAAGGTAAGCAAATTGGTGTGGGGTGTGCAGAGGTAGGCAGAGAAGGAATTACAGTTTGGGTGCACAGGTGAGCAAGGAGGGGATGTATAAAGGTAAGGAAGGTGGGTGCAATGATATGCAGAGGAGGCAGGTAGAGTTAAAGAGGTGGAGGGTTGGAGTGGAGAGGATGGGTGAGGTTTGGGATGCAGAGGTTAGCAGGGGTTTTAAGATGCAAAGGTGTACTAACAGGGTGGATAAAGTTGTAGGTAGCGATAGTGGGGTAAGCGGACAACCCCGGCTGGGGGGGGGGGGTACAGAGAATCCCAGCTAGGGACTAGAAGACACTGAGCGGTGTCTTACCTCACCAGTGACATCGGTCCCATCGTGGCTGAGCTTGGTTACCATTCCATGTTGCCATCACAAAGCACAGACACTTCCCCATCCTGGGCTGTTCAGAGGGGTGTGGACTGTGAAAGGCAAAGTGGAAGCCCATGTACTGGATCTTGGCTGTGGGGCCCTAGGGCAGATCGCAGCTGGACTTTGTGGAGGATATGATAATATGACAGGGAGGCTGCAGGGGCTCCCTGGGGCTAGGGGCGGGGTTGCAATTGTGACTCCTGCAACCCCTTATGCTACGCCCATGGGCAGCAAGATTTAGACAGATTGAATGTGAGGCTAAAAGGGCAGGTCAGAGTCCAGGATTATACCTAACACCCTAGTGTGAAAGGAGGGACTGATAGTTGTGCTATTGATCTGCAATGACAATTCAGTTGCCAGTCGAAAAATATTGTAATAAAACATCATTGAAAAATTGAAGATTTACTGGATATATATCCATATACTGGATGGATGATTTTGAAGAAAATTAGAACAGAAATTGTTATCTACGTAAATACAGAGAAAACACGCAAGCAATGTCAAAAATTAGATAAGACACATCAAGACTGACATTTAAATTGGATTGGAATTGGGAAAATCTGTTCATGGGAAGCGTTTCTATTATAAGATCAGCTTTGATGACTAGTACAGGAAACACTGATAGATTTTTAAGATACCGTATACACTAACATGAAAGAGCAAAACATTGAGTTAGAGCCATTGCTCAGACACAGTAAATGTAGGACACCAGGTCTGTCTCACACACTGCAATGAATTGGGTTGTCGAATCTCTAATGTTATTACAATGCAGTTAAGAAATATGAGCACGCTTTGATTAAATCCATCTGGATCTGTGGGGTAATTTAAAGTAGTCCCTGGGGAAACTGTTTGAACTCAGACTAGATGAAGAATGTGAGGGGGTGTAATGTTTGCAAGTGATCCCAGTTCATTCTTTTATCTGTGTCGGATTCACAAGGGGAATTTCTCATTTGCAATAACATATCCGATTACATTGCAAAGAAGATGCCACAGCTCAGAGGGAGTGGGCAAAGGCAGGCTTCAACTTAGAAAGCTATAGACAAATATTGGATAAACTAAGTGCCACAATGATAGCGCACAGTACTGAAGTGTGTATAGTGTGTGCTGATTATATAGTGATCTTGTTACTAGAACACAGATATGAAAATGCTCTAGTAGTACACATTATGGACACTAGGGGTCACCTCCCTACAACAGAATCATGGGTGAATTTTACATACTGGGGTTATTTTTAAAAAAACTGAATCAATGGAAAAAGGTCTGTTACCCATGACAACTTGGCTTGCTATATCACTCGTAAAATGGAATTTGACATAAATTTTAGCAGCAAGACAGACCATCCAACTTTTTTAGGGCCTCTGTTGATGGCATCATTGTGACATCAGTTTTGGATGCTTATGAGATTATTTAGAATTAACTGACAGTTGCCTTTGACTTACAGTTGACTCCTTTCTAACCGGCATTTGGCTTGCTTTTAGTGGCTTTTGCATTTCCATAAACAAATGCCCAACAACACAGTACAGGACCAGTTTTCATACACGTGCAATAGTTCCTGGCAATGTACTGGTCTCACTGGTCATACTGTATCAGTACTTTTTTCACATGATCTTCCTTACACTAGATGTGTTCTGTGACATTTCCACTGTCTTCAAGATCCTGTATGGAGCAGAGCTCTAGACCCAATAGAGAACACATACTGGAGACCACCTCAGTCCCCAGAGAGTTTAGCATGCGGCCCAGGCCCATCTGGAGGGACACTGGGAATGCCTTACAAACTTAGCAGCCTACATTGACGAGCCAGGCAAATGCATGTCTGGAGAGATGCCGGGATGCCATGCAAACATAGTTGATGGGTGCAGGATGTTTGTGCTAAGAAGGGAAGCTGGTGAACTCCTTCCTGTGTCTTACTGTTTTTTAGGTCCTATAAATCTACATACCAGGAAGTCAGGAACTTTTCTATGGAACACACCAGGGGCTGAGGTAAGTCCTTGTCTTAACAAACATAGAAAGCTTTTATTTTTCTGCAACAGAGATACATTGATGGTATATTATTACATAACTGAGCTGGAATTTAGAGGAAAAAAAAAGGAGAACTTAGCCTTTAAGCTGACCACAGTTGGATTGTCCTATCCATGCATTTGGGGTGGATAGAGGAATCATCCCCACTGCGCTATTCTGACAGTAAGGACTCCTCCACTATCAGAATACACTGATCAGTGCTGCAGCCAATTGGCTTAGCAATGATCGAGCAAAAGTTTTCCAACATTCCTGTTTGTGAGAAGTTGTTCAGGCTTAGATTGACTTCTCACAAATGGGAAAAGCCAGAGATGGATTGAAATTGGATTGAAATTTTAAACCATCTATGGCCAGCTTAAGGGAGGGACTTATAACCCCTGTCAAGTTTTCTTTTGCCATTTGTGTCCCATGGTGAGATTTCCTGTCACTTCCTGTCTCAGAGCCAAAACAGGAAGTGAGGGGAAATATCTTCAAAGTAAGGGAATCCCTTAATGGGTCACCAGAACTGTCCCATTGGAAGATTTCCCCTCTATTCCTGTTCTGGTGACAACCCAACATTTGGGATTTTCCTTCACTTTCACTTTTGGTGATAACGTTAAAGAGTACGAATAGAGAGGGTGATTCTCCCTAACTGGGACACAGATAGCAATTAAAACCCAACAGGTGTTCCAATCCCTCTCCAAAACTAAAAAAAAAAAAAGTTTTACCTTACCTTGTAAAACAATCCTGGTTTCTTTAAAATCTGTCTCTGTGTACTCTGCTGATAGAGAACATCTCATTTTGAGATTAGACCAAATGATAATAACAAGCAATGTTCCAACTTTAGTGGAATTTAGAAGTGATCTAATAGATTTTCATTCATCCAAATTACTTCCACAGTCAATCGGGTGAAATTTTTTCAAGCAAACTTGATTTCAGCTGTTGACTATCCAACAATAAAGTTTAAAAGTTAATAAACTCACTATTAACTCTAATTATTTGTATAAAGCCATTCATTGATATAAAAATATAATACAGGGTATCTCTTTGAATAGCATGGTAAGCTTAAATAAAGTAGAGTGAGAGTTGTGACATTTAGCTGTGTGTATAATTTGACCTTCAGCTCCATTTCAAAGCACAGCTGTTATGGGTGCTCTTGTTTGAAACTCCCCGCCTGCTGTCTCCAAATTTTTATTAAGAAATATTGATATGCATTTTTCTTGATTACCTGATTTGAAAAAAAATGTATTTTATTTTTTAAAACAAAAAAATTGGAAATACATATCCATACCAGAAATGCAAGTTCCAAGCCTATGACTCCTAGGTAATCTTGAAGTACAAAAAATGATTCTATGCTTTGTTTTGCTTACACACATCTGCACCGTCTGCTGCATATGCAGAATGTTTATCTATTGGTAGCAAAGCATTTCATCATACTTGCCTTACTAAGGTTATACACATATACATGATAAATGGCATATTTGTAAAAATACTCTGGAAAAAAATCTTTTTGAATTGGTGATACTATCCTGCTTAATGCAAAGAAGTAAAAACTCTATAACGTGACCCTGTGGCCAATCTAAAATGTAAAAATAAAACGCCTCTGTAAAGAAGAATGTAAATACTTACCTCTCCTTTTGGCCATGCTGCCATACACCGCTCAACTAGTCAGGGACATTTTCAAAGTGTTGCTTTCCTGGTCCCTTGCTGTGCCTTTTTGTTCCTTCTGCTGACTCTCTACTTTGCTAGTCTGTACTGTACTGACATGGGAGCAACCCCTGAGCACTGCAGGGGGCACAGAAGATCACCTGGTCAAGCTGGGCTGTGGTCAAAACTACTGATAAGCATAACCTAACCATGAATGCATCTTCATGATCTATTGCGCTCAGAAGCAAACAAGCCCTCTGAAAAACACCTCAACCCTGTTGAGTGGTCTACCTGGTCAGGGATTGGATGCTTTCAAGATGGCAAATGGTACAAAAAATGTGCTACAAAATGCGCCCCCCCGTGCCCCTCCTAGACCCTGAACCTCCCCCCACAACCCTTCATTTCATCTCACCTGCCATCTTGACCCTTTAGCTTCTCTATGCTTTTTCCCTCTACCATTCCCATCCTAATAGTTCTTCATATGATACGTTTCCTCCCTGTATCTCGTCGTCAGGCTTCTTTACCACCCCGGACCCTTAATTACTACAGGTATTCTACTTATTATTACCCACTTACTGTTGACCTCCTACTTTCCATGAGCATCTATTCACACTATAGACTTACTATTATTATCACACTGCTAGCTACAATCTTGGTGGGACTCTCTGTGATCCTCTTATCTGAATCTCTGAGAAGCCTACTTAGCCTCTGCCACTATATGACTTTACTGCCTTGCATATTATGGCTATGTTTTGATATATCTTGGGAATTGTATGCATAACCTGTATTATTCCCAATACAAATTCTTTAAAAAAAAACTACAATGATTTATTAATCACAATAAAAAAAATACATTTAAAACCAAAATAAGACAGTAAAGAAAAGCCCGGAGCAGCAGCATGCAATGCGGTAGGTGCAGGGCGTGCATGACAGTGGTAGCAGTGTGGGAAGTGAGGGTTAAAATGGAGCCGAGGGGGAGGGACAGTTGGGGAGGGGTTATATAAATAGGTTAACTCGTAGGGAGGGGTTAGCAGAAAAGTTGGAGGAAAGTTCAAGCAGCATGGCCGAAGTGGAGCGTCTCATGGCCCAACTGCGCGAGGAAGCGGCGGTGAGGGGTACGGCATGGCTGCAGGAGGCGATCGGTTTGGCGATAGGGAGAGCAGAACTGCAGCTGAGCATGGGAGAGAGGAGCGGTGTCAGAGAGCACAGGTCTCGGCCGCCTGAGCGCTTCTCCCCGGACCGCGCAATGGCGGCACAGAGACAGGGGAGGAATCATGGAGCGGAGCTAACGGTGGGCCCACCGGCTAAGAGGCTAGCCGGAGGAACAAGCGGAGGAGATGACACGGCCCCGGTGGGAATACACAGGGCGCAGGCGGGAACGAGTGGCAGGCCTAGCAGACGAGGACGTGCGGGGAGCGCGAGCCCCGCCCCCAGGATGACGGCGGAGGGCTCCAACACTATTGTGGCACGAGAGACTGCACTTGTCCCTGGGCCGGCTAATTCTGCGGCAGGGGACAAGCAGTGGGAAGACAGAGGCAGACATGGGAGGACCACAGGAGGAGCGGAGGCCAGCAGGGCTGTGGTACCCCACACCGGTCCAGCCAGGGCTGTCCAAAAATCGGCGAGCGGTTACGCTGCAAGGAGGCGTGGGAGGATGGAGAAGACTGCGGCAGCCAGGATGACGGCGGAGGGCTCCAAAACTATTGTGGCACGAGAGACTGCACTTGTCCCTGGGCCGGCTAATTCTGCGGCAGGGGACAAGCTGTGGGAAGACAGAGGCAGACATGGGAGGACCACAGGAGGAGCGGAGGCCAGCAGGACTGTGGTACCCCACACCGGTCCAGCCAAGGCTGTCCAAAAATCGGCGAGCGGTTACGCTGCAGGGAGGCGTGGGAGGATGGAGAAGACTGCGGCAGCCAAGGTCACCTGGCCAGGCGGGCCTTCGTCGGCGGAGGAGGGAGAGATGGGTCCAAGAGAGCTGGATGGGACGTCCGGATCGGAAGAGGAGGCGGTCCCCCTTTGCAGGAGCACAGATGTGGAGGAGACCAGAAGGTCGGCTGATAGGGCGACACCTGTGCAGCCCGGTAAGTCTCAGCACTTGGGGTCTGACAGGGGAAGCAGGGTAAGAAGTGAAGTAAGAAGGCCTGAGACCAGTGTGGGGGGGTTGTCCCAGCGGTTGGGGGCGCAGGTTTGTTGGGTTTTTTAGAGGGCATTAAGGAGTTAGTGCAGAGGTTTGAGGCAGCGGAGCGTCCTGCAGGGGGCCCGGCAGTTGCGTGGGTCCCGCCAGCGGGGGGCAGCGGGGCGAGCGGTAATGCAGAGGGGGCGGGGACGCCTGCAACAACGGCTGCGGTGACTGTACCCGTCCAGGAATCCACGGTTATTGACGGTGCGCAGGGGAGGGAAAAAGCTGCGGTGTCAGGGGAGACAACAGAGAGGCAGGACATAACCAGGCTGGCTGACGCAGCTCGATGTGAAGTGTATGTGTGTTATGAAGGGCCGTTGGGAGCTCACTTGAAACAAGAAGTGCGTGAGAAATTGTGGAAAGGTGAGTATGTGGAAATTTTTTCACTACTGCCTTTAGAGAAGTTTAACCTTGATAGAGTTAAACCAGATAGTTCCAAGAAGGAGGATGAAGAGAAGAGGCGGTATCGGTTGATCCCTAGGACATTTTCCAACTGGTTGCAGGCGTTTGCAATTATGGCAAGTGTGATAGGGGAGAAACACCCGGAACACTGTTCGGCGTTGTTCTGCTATCAAGATGCGATAGGGGAGGCCTGTATAGAGTGTATGACGGCACGGCTTGGCTGAGGTACGACGAGCAGTTCAGACAGCGGAGAGCGATACGTCAGGAGCTGCGTTGGGACCATAAAGACATAAGCTTGTGGATGCGTTTGATGACGACGGCGAGGGCTCCGAACCAGTTTTTTCAGGGAGGAGCAGGTGGACCTTCGGCCCTGGGACATTCGGCTGGAAACAAAAAGGGGGTTTGTTGGCAGTATAACACCGGAGCCTGTAAGTTTGGTACGTCATGTAAGTATAAGCACGAGTGCTCAGGATGTGGGGGAACCCATCCAGCATCTAGATGCTTTAAGCAAGGAAAAGGTAGACCAGGAGACGTTGGGAACAAAAGGGAGGACTCCAGTGAAGGTGGAAAGGATGCGGCCGTTTCTCGGTAAGTATCCTGACAAATAAGCAGCGAGGTTATTGGATGAGGGTTTCTCGGTGGGCTTTAGGATCCCATTCCCTTTAGGATCCCATGCAGGCTGAAGGTTGTGCCCCCGGTGCCCAAAAATTTACGGTCCGCATTGCAACATCCAGAAGTGGTTTCAGGGAAGCTGGCGAAGGAGGTTGCAATGGGGAGAATGGCGGGTGCTTTCCAAGCGGCACCGTTAGTCGATTTGGTGGTATCGCCATTAGGTGTTGTGCCCAAAAAAGAGCACAACAAATTTAGGCTCATTCATCACTTGTCCTTCCCAAAAGGGGGATCAGTGAATGATGCCATTGACCAAGAGGCGTGCTCGGTAACTTATACTTCATTTGATGCCGCCGTGGGGTGGGTGCGCCGCTATGGAAAGGGAGCTTTGATGGCTAAGGCGGACGTAGAATCAGCTTTTCGGCTGCTGCCCGTACACCCGGAAAGTTTTAAGTTACTGGGGTGCCATTGGAAAGGTGAGTTTTACATGGACAAATGCCTACCGATGGGGCCTACCGATGGGTTGCTCGGTATCGTGTGCGATATTTGAGCAATTCAGCTCTTTCTTGGAATGGGTAGTGAGGGATGTGTCGGGAGTGAATTAGATAATTCACTACCTGGATGATTTCTTATGCATAGGCCCGGCTTCATCTAGAATCTATGCAGTGTTACTGGCTTCATTGCAACATATCGCAGACAGATTCGGCATTCCATTGGCTGATGAAAAGACGGAGGGACCTTGCACGGTCATCACGTTCCTAGGCATTGTTCTGGATTTGGAGGCAATGGAATGTAGGTTGCCAGAAGACAAATTGGAAGACTTAAAAAAAGAAATCGCAGGGTTAATTGGTTTGAGGAAGGTGCAACTGAGAAAGTTACAATCGGTTTTAGGCAAGTTGAATTTTGCGTGCCGCATACTACCGATGGGTAGAGTGTTCAGCCGCCGGCTGGCGGCTAGCATGAGTGGTATTAAATCACCAAGGCATTTCGTGCGATTGGTTAGAATGCACAGGGAAGATTTAAGGGTATGGCATACCTTTTTGGAATCCTTTAATGGAAGGGCGATGTGGATGTCGGGACCAGTCAGTAATTTTGACCTGGAGCTTTTCACCGATGCGGCAGGGTCCACAGGTTTTGGGGCATTTTTTCAAGGGCGGTGGAGTGCAGGTCCCTGGCCTCAGTCATGGATAGACGAGGGTTTCACAAAAAATTTGGTTTTGCTGGAATTGTTCCCAATAGTGCTAGCGGTGGAACTATGGGGCGCATTGTTCAGGGATCTGAAGGTGCGTTTCCATGGGGACAATTTAGGGGTGGTGCAAGTGATAAATAGGGTTACGGCATCATCTCCGCCAGTGATCAAGTTACTGCAACATTTGGTGTTGAGATGTCTGCAATTGAATGTGTACATTCATGCTGTTCACTTACCGGGAGTCGAAAACGTTGTAGCTGATGCGTTATCTCGCTTCCAGTGGGACAGGTTCCGAGAGTTGGCGCCGGAGGCGGAGCAACAAGGGGTGCCTTGTCCCGAGTGTATGTGGGAGATACCTTTGGCGTCATCGCTGGATGGATTCGGCAGTCGGTAAGTGGGGCCACATGGGCAGCATACTCTAAGGTATGGAGGGAGTGGATGGTTTTTGTACAAGGGGTTGGCAAGGAGCCGACAGGGCGGTCCTTGAATTTGTTGTTGCTATATTACATGGCAAGGAAAATGGAAGAGGGTGCGTCAGTGTCTGTGGTGAATACAAATTTAGCGGGGTTGGCTTTCCTTTTTAAGTTACAGGGTCAGCCTGATGTCACAAAGGATTTTGGGTGCGTCAAGCGCTAAAGGGGTATAGGAAGTTGGGAGTCAAGCGTGATTCCAGAAGACCGGTAACTTTTGAGATTTTGGGGAGTATTGTAGCAAAGTTGGGGGAGGTATGCTCTTCTGTGTATGAAGTCGCTTTGTTTAAGGTGGCTTTTATATTGGCGTTTTTTGGAGCATTCAGGATAGGTGAACTGGTTAGCCCTTCAAAAAAAGTTCAAGGGGGATTGTGTTGTCAGGAGGTTAAGTTGGAAAGAGAAGGTTTAACGTTGGTTATAAAGAGGTCGAAAACAGATCAAGTAGGGAGGGGCAGGGTAGTGAAGGTTTTCAAGGATCTCGTCTGTGCCCAGTTGGTTCGGTCCGGGAATTCTTGACAATTCGTCCGGATTTTAAAGGCCCCTTTTTGGTGCATTTGGATGGGAGCCTGTTATCCAGGTTTCAGTTTATAGCAGTTTTTAGAAAATGCTTGCAGGGTGTGGGACTAGGGGAGAAGGAATTTTCGTCCCACTCCTTTCGGATAGGAGCGGCTACAGAGGCAGCCAGAAATGGGCTAGATGTGGAGGCGGTAAAGCGGATTGGACGGTGGGAATCGAATAGGTTTCAGTCTTATGTACGGTCTCATTTGGTGGTAGATCTGTAGGGAGTAAAGGGGGTGGTTCTTCATTTATTTCAGTTATGAAGGTTTTTTTTGTAAGGATAATTTTGAGTAGAGTTTTTCTTGTCTTCTTCTAATTGCAGGTGCGGCGCCTGGAATGGTCTGGATTATGGGCCATTCTTAAGTGTGTTGGGGGGCAAGAAGGGGGGATGCTCTTTGGGAAGGAAGACAGTTAGGTTTTGATAAGAGGGAGGTCTATATTAAGTGGTTGGGGATACCGGGTATGTTGTGGGGTAGATTGTTTCCGGAGGTGCAGCACTATGCCCTGAGGGAGGGACCGCCTGACTTGTTAGTCTTACACGTTGGCGGCAATGACCTAGGAATAAAATCCATGGTAGACATCACGCGAGACATTAAATGTGATTTGTGGTGATTGATGGAATTATTCCCCAGGACTATCATTATATGGTTGGACATGGTGGCTCGGATGTCTTGGAGAATGGCCAGGTCGGTGGAGGGTGTAAATGGGGCCAGGAAAAAGATAAATAGAGAGGTGAGCAAATTCATGGTAGGCAATGGTGGTTTGGCAATTAGGCATCTAGAATTGGAATTTGAAACATGGAGGTATTTGAAACCGGATGGGGTCCACCTTAATGATGCGGGGATAGATTTGTGGGCTTTAGGACTAAAGGAGTGGATACAACGAGCTATTCGGGTATGGAGGGGCACCCAAGAGTAAGGTATTACTAGTGGGGTGCGGTGGCGGGCGTTGGTCTGTGCAAGGGAAGGAAGATGGAAAAAGTAAGTAGGGGATCTAACGTTGGATGTATGTATGTACGTTTAACGGAGGTTAGCCGGGAAGTGATAATGGGGCACTGTGGGCATTGGCAGTCTCTAAGCCAGCTTGTCGGCTTGAGGCCTAGTTGAGACATTTGATAAGTACCGCAGTGCTACATGGGTGATGACCATCAGACTGATTTTAAGTGATCGCGCAGACCAACGCTCTTTAGTTTAAAGTTTTTCATTGAGTAACAGATGTTTGTTGTTTATTGTTTTGATGACAGAATTTTATAGGAAGTTTATAAATATATATTGTTTTAAATAAAGTAGGCTGCTATGGCCTTTATTACTCCAAATTTTTGGTGTGGTCTGATTTATTGGGAGTAGAGGTTAAGAGTGGTTTAGATAAGGGTGTACAACATCTGTTATCCTAACAGTCATGAAAAGAATCATAAAATTATTTTTAAAAGGCAGGTTCCCTGTTGAGAAATGAATATTGCCCCAAAAGTGTCAGATTTGGAACTGTATTGACCATTTATGCATAAAAAGAAGAAAATATTAAATTCATATCATATACACAATTTCAAATTAAGTAAAAAATTAATTCATGATAAAATCAAATAGTATGGCCCATGTCTTACCTTTGGTAAGCAAGTGCAAATAATTAAATCCATATAGGACTAACTGATATAATGTGCAAAAGTACCTGTACTAAAAGTGCAATAAGTACTATATGAAATGCTTTTAGGCACGATACATGGTATTATGTGTGGCTCAGCAGTGGTCCTCCTCGGCTAATTTGCAGCTAAGTCCTTTGTCTCCCTTTTGTTTGTCACTCTCTTTGCTTTGGTTTTCAAACTATATTCGATGTAAAGTGATCCTGTGCCTATTTTATACAAGCTAAAGTATCTCCATACTCTGTAAAAGCAATAAGGGCCCCTGCACACTGCCCATGTATTATAAATAAATAAATAATATGAGTGTTTACGTGTGTGCTGTAAACCCAAGTATAACCGTACACAGCCATTTATGTCTATGAACAGGGGTACACAGCACCTGACCAATCCATGTGGGGTAAATATGCTGGAATTTATGTTGCATGGGCTCTAGCACTCAAGTACAATAGCTCTAAAAGCATGTTCAAGGAAACCCTTTTACCTTTGCATTTATAGGCATTGTAGACAAATTAAAGGAAATCTATGGTCACAGCATACAAACAATAGCTATTTTTGATAATCCAATATAAGCTTACTTGAAATATTTCCTTTCATGTTGTGAGTTCCGCCATCTCTTTTCACAACTTCCTGGATTCCCCACATGCTTTGCAGCTTCTTATCTGCTGTTTACATTTAATTTTTAAAGGACTGCATATCCCATGGTACCTTGTTGCCTGCAATGGCCTCCAGACCCCGCAACCTTCCATCCGTATCAGTAGCTGGATGAGAGGAGTGGTGATTTGTGCAAACTTAGGGATGAACAGCCGATAGTATCCCACCAGCCCCAGGAAAGAGCGCAGCTCAGTAATGGTCTTTGGGGGGGGGGGGGGGGGGGCTGGGGGTGCTGCCCCAACAGGGCATAGAATTGTATATATTGTTTTCCTAACCATTTTCTATGGATGTTTATGTTCAGTTTACATGCTGCCATCTAGTGACCTTTTGTGGTAATTCACTTGTCTCTCAAGTTTATTTTTCCCTTATGTTATGACACACTTCCTTTGAATGTAATGCTCCACCCTTCTTCCTGTGTTTGTACTTCCTGTGTCATCTATGCAGTTAAAGCAGGGTTCCACCCAAATTTTGAACAATATTTGTATGTATTCTCTTCCTTGCCTAGATGCTGACATGCCGTTTAAAAAAATTTAAATCGCAGTAATTACCTTTTGTTTCTAGCCTCTCCCAGACTCCGCACAGTCTCCTGGGAGCTAGTCTCAGGCTTCCCAGGATGCCACTGAGCATGTGCGGGAACGAGCTGTGAATGCTGGGAGCACAGCATTCACCGCATCCAGGAAATAAATGCTTGTGGGCTTCAAATGCCCACAATGAAGATGGAAACCGCCTGCAGTGAATAATATAAGTTATTCTTTCCGACAAAATCTGACACAGGCGGACATATTACACACAATATGTGAGTATGTAATGCTGAGAAGAAAAGTTTGTGAATGAACTAAAAAAAAAAAAAAACGATGGATAGGTGGACCCCCGCTTTAACAAGCCACATGTAGCAGGGCACATGTATTCTACATAAGTAAGCTACAGACAATATCATCTTTTGACCACATAAATACCACAACCTGTTCATCTGTTTGTATCCTGTCATCTGCTGTAACCTGATGTCCAGAATAAAAGCATCTGGTGAGTTCAAACTATCTGATGAGGATTGTCTTCAGTGATTATATCTTATACAGGCCAGGCATAGAGGTCTCACAAGGGATAGTGGCTTCACAACAATCGGAGTCAGAATAGTTAAAAGATGTATAGAATTCCCACAGCCTGCTGTGTGTATGTGTGTGCCTGATCTGCAATCAAGCTCAGTGCCATCTGCCATCTTGTGAAGCACATGGTTTTACAAGTTTACTGCACCTCACGTGAATGTTAAAAACTGTTGCTCTACATTGAACTGTGTTACCCCACCTGTCTAAGCTGCTGTTCATCTTCTTAAAGAGACAGTACCATTTCTTGCAAAAACGTGAAAATTGTCTACACAAGACTCTGAGCACCCTTTTGTGGCTGAACCAACGCAGATTCATCATTCCCCTGAACCCACAGATGTACAGGGAGCAGATTCTGCAGATATTGCCGAACAGAGTGTAAGACCCAAATGTACAATGAAACCGACACAGAAACTCAGAGAAAACTATGAAACCACTAGAGATGAGCTCTGCAGCAATCTGTAAGACTTATGGGACAGAACTTCACACTGCGTGTCAGTTTTGTCACACTTTAATGATCAACCAGCTGAACTAAGAGACTCTATAGATCGCTTATCTGTCGCATATGAACGCTACCAGCGGCTGTTTGCAAAATACACAGCTTTCTTGCAGGACTGTAATATAAAGGACTCTTCAGCAGAACTGACCAGGGCCGATGCACTAAACCAACAAAGGAATCTCTTAGTGCAAAATGCTCAGTATAAGACAGAAGTCCGCATTGCTCAACTGCAGGAGACCAGATCTCACAGATCCACATCAACCACGCACACTGCACGTTTTTCTAGAGCCTCTTGCTCCAGAAGTTCAACATTAAGCGATAAGTTATTAGAGGCCCGTGCTGATGCGGAAGCAAATAAAAGTGTAAAGCTCCTTTACCAGAAAGGAAGCAGAAATAGAAACACAAAAGGCAAAGATGCAAGCAGAGATGAAAGCTCAACAAGCAGAGGCAGATTCCCAAATAAAAATGCAAAAAGATGCAAAAGGAAAGAGAGGAAACAGCTGCCCTAGCAAGGCTGAGAGTCCTTGAACAAGCGATGGGAGAAAGTGTTAACTGAGACTGTTCCATCCCAGCGGAACTGCAAGACATAGTTGAACGCACCAGTGAATATGTACCAAAGAATAGTGTTTGCAATGATACAGAGTCATCTCCTGTAAGTCCTACTAACAACACTGTTCTGACTCTCAACACAGAGACCTCTCAGCTCCAAATGCCTGAGCCTCTTCAAGTCTACAACACGAGTGCATCTATGCAGCAAACCACATCACCTCTTGCTGACAACAAGGTGACTTCCAGCCACAAGCCGCAGCTCAAGCCAGAGCCAGCACAAGCCTTAGGGACTACACCACAGTTAAACACTCTTGCAACATCATTTCATCGTGGCAAACCTCACCCTACTTCACCAGAGAACTTTCACACCTGAGGGGTTCCACAAGTTACTTTGGCACCGAAGAGTGAGAGACCAGACTTGAATGACTTTGCCAGATATATGGTACGCCATGAGCTCATTAACACTACCCTCTCAAGGTTTGATGACTGTCCAAAGAGCTATAGGGCCTGGAGATTAACCTTCAAAGCTACCATTGCTGATCTCAATCTTACCACTAAGGAGGAACTTGATTTGCTCATAAAGTCGCTGAGGCCAGAATCTGCAGATAGTGTTAAAAGACTGAGAACAGTGCATGTTGACCACCCAGATGCAGGTCTTGTTGCTGCATGGACAAGACTTGAGCAAGCCTATGGTAGCTCTGAAGCCATAGAAAGTGCTCTATTCAAGAGACTGCAAAACTTCCCAAAAATAGCTCCAAGATCTGAGTGATTTCTAATGGAGCTGGAGTTGGCAAAGACAGACCCACGTCTACCTGAACTAAGCTTCCTGGACACTGCCCATGGTGTCAATCCAGTGGTGTCTAAACTGCCATATGGCCTGCAAGAGAAATGGGCACAACAGGGCTCAAGGTACAAAAGAGACTATAACGTATCTTTTCCTCCATTCGCATATTTTTGCAGGTTCATCAGTGATCAAGCCTGGACGAGAAACGATTTCAGCTTTAGTGAACCCAACTTACCTGCTTCATCATCATAGGTGTGCGCAGCCTATTGCATTAGGGTGTGCATCCCAAAGCTCAAACACACACTAACGATCACTCGCGATGTTCATTCAGAAAGAAAAGGAGCCGGTAAATTAAATTTTTACCGGCCCCTTCCCCTACTCATCCTAAAACATCCCCGCAGCAACAGCGGGGGGGAGCCAGGGCAGTAGGGGGAATCTGTGCTGCACAGGGTGATTAGGGTGTGCCCGGGCACACCTGGCACACCTTGTGCGCACGCCTATGTTCATCATCATCATCATCAAGGTATGATAACATAGCAGCTAAACGTAGAGACTTTAATAAAGCAGTATCCGATAAAAGGACAGACATCTCACCACCTGTATCCTCTCCTGCTCACCAGAGTGTTTCGGGTGACAGAGATAAAGACCCTAATCGTCAGTGCCCTATTCACAAGATGCCTCACCCCCTAAAGAAATGTCGTCGGCTTAGGGCAAAGACGTTACAAGAGCGCAGGGAGATTCTTCAGAAACTTGGAATATGCTACAGGTGCTGTGCTTGTTATGGACATTTTTCTAAAGACTGTAAAGTTGTCATCAAGTGCACAGAATGCAGTAGCGACAGACATGTTACAGCTATGCATCCGGGTCCACCCTCAGACAATTCACAGCGGCCTCCTACCTCCAGCCCTGTCTCAAGTCATGGTGGGGAGCAACAAGGTCATGCTCTAGCCACAGCTAACGTTTCTTCTTCATGCACAGAAGTCTGTGGAGAAGGCTTAGATCACAAATGCTGTGCTAAGATATGCCTAGTCAAGATATACCCAAAGGGTCAACCTGAGGAAGCTATTAGGATGTATTCCATAATAGATGAACAGAGCAACAGATCCCTGGTTAAGCCTAAATTCTTTGAGATCTTTGGTATAGAGGGACACGCATCACCGTCTCTCATAACCTGTTCTGGTTGTGAAGAGACCTTCGGTAGAAGGGCCGATGGGTTCATGGTCTCTCATTTCAGTAAGAGAGAGGGCATACCCCTTCCAACATTAGTCGAGTGTGACCAGATACCAGGACGAAAGGGAAGAAATTCTTAATCCAGAGGCTGCATATCACCATCCTCACTTGAGGCACCTTGTTAATAAAATTCCTGCAATGGACATGAATGCTGAAATCTTGATCTTGCTAGGAAGAGACATTCTCAAAGTACGCCAGCAGTGCAATGGACCTGATGATGCCCCTTACGCACAAAACCTTGATCTAGGCTGGGTAATCGTGGGCAACGTATGCTTGGATAGAATGCGTACTTCATCCGAGATCCACTCCTTCAAAACGTACTTGTTACGAAACGGACGCGCATCCCACTTCAAACAGTGCCCTCACCATTACAAAGTAAAAGAAGAAGCCTCTTGACATCATCCAAGTACCTGATGTCACCCCTAACCTTTGTGATGACAACCTAGGTACCACAGTGTTTTGTACTACAAGCGATGACAACAAAATAGCCTTGTCAGTCGAAGACAGAGAGTTCATCAAAATAACAGACAAAGAGTTCTTCCAGGATGAGTCTAACAGCTGGGTTGCACCATTACCTCTTCGTGCTGCAAAGGTTAAACTCTCAACCAATCGTGAACTGGCTCTATCCAGATTCAACTCATTTCAACGAACACTAAAGAACAGGCCTGAAATGAAGGACCATTTCATCACCTTTATAAAAAGGATCTTTGACAATGATCACGCCGAACCAGCTCCACCACTTCAAAGACACGATGAGTGCTGGTACCTACCTTTCTTCAGAGTGTATAATCCACGTAAGCCAAAGCAAATCAGGGTAGTATTTGACTCCAGTGCCAAGCATCAAGGCATATCCCTGAATGATGTTCTTCTCACTGGTCCAAACCTAACCAACAACCTTGTAGGTGTACTTATGAGGTTTAGAAGAGAGCCAGTTGCTATAACTGCTGACATTAAACAAATGTTTCATTGCTTCACTGTGTGTGAAGACCATAGGAACCTCCTATGGCCTCAACACCAAATTATATGTCTGGCAGAAATCTAGTACAGCTCACCATCCATACAACACCATTCCTACAGTAAAGCATGGGGGTGGTAATATCCTGTTATTGGGATGTTTCTCTGCAGCAGGGACTGGAGCACTTGTCAGGATAGAGGAAAAATGGATGGGGCAAAATACCATCAAATTCTTGAGTAAAATCTGATGCCCTCTTCCATAAAGCTGTCAATGGGAAGAATGTTTACCTTCCAACATGACAATAACCCACATCGCACAGCAAAAATGACCACACAGTGGTTGAAGGAGAAAAGGGGGAATGTCCTTGCATGGCCTAGTCTGAGACTTAAACCCCATTGAAAATCTGTGGAATGACTTGAAGACTGCAGTCCACAAACAGTCACCATCAAATTTAACTTAAATTGAGTAGTTCTGCAAGAAAAAGTGAGCACATTCTGCACAGTCTAGATGTGCAAAGTTGGTAGAGACATATCCCAACAGACTAAAGGCTGTAATTAAAACAAAAGGTGGAACACCAAAATATGGACACATCTTTTTCTAACTCAGTGATCCTGCCTTTTATTTATTTTTTTCTGACATGTTGATGTTACTGTATAGCTTTCACTTGGATGTTATAAATGCACTGAGTAAATACATCTGGATAAAACGAACACTGTATCTGTATCTGATTCTTTTCTATACCCACTGTAAGATGTTTGTTATTTACTTTAATATCACTTTAAGAAAAGCAGACAATTTTCTTAACTGAAGATTAGCAAACGTCTACGATAAAAGCAGTGAGTACATTTTTTGTTGTCAAATTGCTGAACTGCAAGTCTTTGTTTTTTTATGTGATGAAGTGATAAAACTGATGTAGAAACCATTCTCCCCATGTTAGGTTTTTCAGCTTGTAGTGAGTCACTCTATTATGACTTTACCGTAAAAGTCTGATTTAGATTTTTGGTGTTAATAGTAGTGTTACATTTGGAAAGAATTTCATATTACGTGTAGGTGGCCAAACAACAGTCCTGAAACTAATATCCATTCCACTGGCTTTTATGATCCACTTTGCAGGATTTGATATTTGCAGTTCATCAGCCAGTGAAGTAAACTAGTGAAGGTATCCAAAGGACCCCATACTAGGGATCAACCTTTTTAATACTTGATACATCACACACATACTGTAATTAGCCTATTCCACTGACACTCTTTAAACTGCAATTCCAGTTTTATTGTTTCACGTGCTATAGAAAACAAGTTGATAACCAAACACAATTTCCGTTTGTCCTGTAGATTTACTGTGCAACTTTCCATTGCAGTTATTTGCACCACGTGCACTACATTCTTTAAAAATGTAACCAAAATAATTATTTATAGAAGCCAGACAATTAGTGTTCAATAAAAAATGTAAACCTTTAAGTAATCCTGCGAGGACAGATATATGCTAGCTGCCATTACATACTTGGTTTGTAAAAGATTAGCGCTAAGGGCCCTCAACCTGGTCCTAACTTTACTACCTATCTACCTGGAACAAACATTCAGCCAAGTGAAAACTGCAATGTGTAAACACATTCTTTATGTATTTTGTTATAGATCAAAAGCTTACTGTATTAGTTAGTGAAGACCAAATCAAACTTTATATCATCTTCCCATGATCCCTTGCAGCCATATTGAGCAGGTCTTTGAGGGCTACCTTGGAAAGACAAGGGCAACATACAGTATACAAAGCAAGGTCCATAAAGACATAGATGAGCGAGTTTGGAGTGGAGGAACTTGACTTTCCTGACCTCAACCTGATAGAACACCTTTGGGATGAATTAGAGCAGAGACTGCGAGCCAGGCCTTCTTATCCACATCAGTGCCTAACCTCATAAATGCACTTCTGGAAAAATGGTCAAATATTCCCATAGACACATTCCTAAAACTTGTGGACAGCCTTCCTAGAAGAGTTGAAGCTGTTATAGCTGCAAAGGGTGGGCCAACTCAATATTGAACCCTACAGACTAAGACCGGGATTGCCTTTAAAGTACATGTGCGTGTAAAGGCAGGTGTCCCAATACTTTTGGTAATGTTTGGTCTATCTATCTATCTATCTATCTATCTATCTATCTATCTATCTATCTATCTATCTATCTATCTATCTATCTATGCCTTTTTATTCATACTGCATAACATTTCCATACTTTTTGGATACATCCCTGATCATTCTGAAATAAAGATTATTTAAACATTCAAGCCAATCCAACTGCAGTATCGTAGCCGCACTGCGCCAGTAGTGCTGGAACCAAGTCTTGCATTGCAGTGTGCTTGGGTTTCTATGGCTTGCAGCAAAAAGTGACCAAATAATACATACTGGCATCATAGGGCATCTAGTTTGCATGTATAGAATTATACTGTATTAACCTGTCAGTTAAGTGAGTGAAGATACAAATCTCTCTGACTTTCCCATCAAAATCAACAATGCAACTATCAGTCCCTCCCCTCACGCCAGGGCACTAGGTGTAATCCTAGACTCTGACTTGTCATTTCAGCCCCAAGTCCAATCGTTGTCAAAAGTTTGTAGAGTTCACCTCCGTAACATCTCTAAAATTCGCCCCTTTTTAACAAATGAAACCACCAAGCTCCTCATTCACTCCCTTGTTATCTCTCGCTTTGACTATTGCAACTCCTTTCTCATTGGCTTACCTCTCCATAGGCTTTCCCCTCTTCAGTCTATCATGAATGCTGCTGCCAGACTTATCCACCTTACCAACCACTCAGCATCTGCCAACCCTCTCCTCCAATCCCTACACTGGCTCCCAATCACCCAGTGAATTAAATTCAAAATACTAACCACAACATACAAAGCCATTCACAACTCTCCCCCAAGCTACATCAACAACCATATCTCCAAATATCACTCAAATCGACCTCTCTGCTCTTCTCAAGACCTCCTGCTCTCAAGCTCTCTTGTCTCCTCCTCCTCCCATGCTCATCTCCAGGGTTTATCCAGAGCCTCTCACATCCTCTGGAACTCACTACCTCCACCGGTCCGGCTATCCCCTACTCTTGCTATCTTCAAGCGATCCCTGAAAACTCATCTCTTCAGGAAAGCCTATCACGTCTCCAACTAATGTTTTACCACTTCCATCAGCTCATTCCCCACAGTTACAACCTTTTGTACCACCTGCCCCACCCTATTAGATTGTAAGCTCTTCTGAGCAGGGGCCTTTTAATCCTCTTGTATTTTATTGTATTATAACTGTATTGTCTCCCTTTTATATTGTAAAGCGCTGCGTAAACTGTTGGCGCTATATAAATCCTGTATTATAATAATAATAATAATATAATGAACAGTATTAAAGCCATTTATAAAGAACCTAGACAAAACAGCTTGGTGAACAGTTTCTCTTAAATAAAGGTTTTAGTGAATGCGTTGCTAATTTTGCTAATTTTTCATTTGGAGAATTTACGGCATGGTTTATAAAGAGATCTAGCTGATGCCATGCAGGTCAGCTAACAAGTCTTACAAGCTGGGAAACCCCTGGGCTGTAAAGAGTTAGTTTCAATGTGATTCTATGGAATGTGTGAGTATGAGGGGGTGAGATACAGATGTCCCCAGCTGTGAACAGAGCCCAAGAGGCAAAATAAATAAAGGTCCCAGAGAAAGAGGACACCAACATGAGGGCTGTGGGAAAACAATGATAGAAGGAGAAACCACAAGAGGAAGCACAAAGATAAAGACATTCTTACTTAATGGACAGTTCATTTTTAGAGTAATTAAATAAAACAAAACTTGAATAAGGTGGGCCTCTGATATATGTGGAAACAATACAAATTCAATCTAACATCTGACTTAAAAGATCATTATGAACTGCACTGTTCTCATTAGGTATATTATATTGAAAGGGTTTTCTCTCTATAAGTCATATCCTTTCACCTGTCCCAATGAATCAGTTAATGTTCAGTAGTGACAATTTTCCTTACAGCAAATCAAGTGCTATTGTAATGCTATACATAAGAGGACTTGCTATGGTAGTGTTATCCAAAACCAATTTAGGTTTTAAATTACTGAATTCCCCTACTTTTTTTGTAGTAAATCAACCCATCTTGTAATTAGAGGTGATTCAAACAACAATAGTATCAAAATGCAGGCATTCTGAATTATTTCTTGGAGTGCTGGGTACCTATGGATTTAGGTTCTTTCTGTCAGGGATGACAACCTTGAAGAACAGTTTACAGACACTGACAATCCATAGACATGGCTAATTTGTTTAAGTGGCATGGAGAAGCAAATACAATTTTTAAATAAATTACTAGAGAGGTGTGATATTAAGTGTAATGGTGATGCTGCGCTGTCAGATAACAATGCAATAGAAGGTGTAGTGTAACATAAATGGTGTGAAGAAAATAATATATTTATTCTTCTAAATAAGTAAGGCAAAAATACTAAAATAATGAATTTACACAATAAATAGTGCCAAATATACGTGCTTGTCATGCAATGGCAACGATTATCAGCTTCTAACAGAATGCAGTGACTGGTGTGATATTGAAAACAAAAAATGTAGTAAAATACAAGTCCAAAAAAACTGACACAAATGGTCTAATATATTAAAGTGCAATGTGATGAACTAGTCACTATTATGAACTTTCTCAGTTCATAATAGTGAATGAAGTGACTGGTGTCTTTCTTTTCAGTTGTGGTGACACCTCTGTGCTCTCAAGCCTCTCACCTTACTGCTGTAAGGTAACAGCATAGGATGGATCGCTCTCTCTGGGGATCCTTATGCGTTTCCACCTGCCTTTAGGGGTCCTGCTGGAGTTGGCCCGGCCTGTAGATCTCTAAGGTAGATGCTGCTTCCTGGGTGTCCCCCCCATAACCCTGGTGATGGTAATGTATGAGAAAGAATATTTTTTATAAAAACAGCTCGTATAGTACTCTCTTTTAACAGTGATTATTGCAAACATGTACTCCACGAGCGTCGAGCTCGTACTCCTACGTCACTTCCGGTATGACCACGTGACTTCATTAGCCACCGTTAAGCTAATCGGCGCCTGCAGCAGTCAACCTTCTTCTATCCAGTGATAGTGCGGGAGCATTACCTTTTAATTCATATCACTAGAGAGGTCACCAGCAGTATGACGGAAATCCTGATTCTTCTATATAGAGCTTTAGTTGGACCTTAAAGTGTAATTTTACTTTTGTTAAGAAAAAAAAAATCCCTTCTGGGTGATCTATTTATATTGCAAGTATTTTAACAAACTTTATTGCACATTCCTACCTTTTGTTATGCTGAAGGAATCACTGTTTGTTCCTCTGTGCCTCTGTGCTGAGTGGGTCTAATGGGAGTGGTTTCATAATTATCAATCAGCTGTGCAACTGCAGAGCACTAATGAGGAAATCTGCTGGGCCTGCATCCCTTTAGACATGTTCCTTTGGGAAGTATCTCACCAAAAATGAAATTTTTGTTGCAGCTTAACAACTTGGAAATTCCTGCTGAGTGTTCACATTAGAATGTCATCAGGCTTCCAAGATTCTGCTCCCCACAGAAATTAAAGGGCAAATGAACTCAAATTTCAATGCCTCTGCTATGAATTTTGAAGATGAATTTCTCAGGAATGCATATAGCTACATAAATGAACAAGGGCTTGTTTGAAAGTGTTTTTATATCTACATATTTTATTATGTATATCGTGGGTACCAGTTAATTTTAAGTCTTAAAGCTGAGTTTCAAGCAAATTGTTAAATTCACAGTTTAACCACTTCCCACAAATGGATGTACCCACTCGTACTCGGTACTGATCCTTCAGTACTTAAACCAGGATCACGCTGCATGTATGTGAGAATTGTCAGAATTAGCTTTGGCAGCAAGCGGTAAAATTCATGTATGTAAGCTGTTTGACTTCTAACAGCTTTCTATTCCATTCTACCCTGTCCTGAAAGTTGCCCAGCCCTACCAAACAGCAGAGCCTGCCTGGTGACCTAACTTTTATTTGCTGGAGTTAAGCAACACAGCTGTGTCACCTCTGTGCCCCAGCCTGATGAGATCATCTATATGCTTTCTTCTTCTGTCAGCATATTCTTTGTTAGTACATATGAATCGAGAAGACTTGTCTCAAGTACTGCCCCTTCCTTTCCCAGTCTGACTTTTTCTGTACAAGAAATTACTAACTTTTTAATAAATACATAACTATATTTATTGTTGCTTTTTTATCTACCTGGAGTTGAACTTTAAATGATTATAACTGTGCAGTCTTGCTAATGAAGCATATTTAAGGCCTAATTTAGTTTTAATTGCTTTGTTTGAGTCTAACACTTTGGTGTGGTCAGTTGCTGTCTTGCTAATCGTCTCACTATTTCAGTTCTGCCGTGCACAGGACTGGTGAAAGCTTTCACTGTGATTCCCTGTGATTTGCTGTCACAGTGGTCACATGATCAGAAGCCCGTCCCATCGACTCCTGATCATGACTAGAGACCAAGAGCTGTCTATGACAGCTCCATCACTGTGCTGTGAGCACGCAGTCAGAATGCTCTCATCACAGAAGCCTCAGCTGTCCATGGATGCATATATTTGACTACTGCAACTCCCTTCTCATTGGCTTACCTTTAAATAGGTTATCCCCTATTCAGGCCATCATTAATGCTGCTGCCAGACTCATCCACCTTACAAACTGCTTAGCGTCTGCGTCTCTGACAATCCCTCCATCAGCTGCTACTCACCTGATCTAAATTAAAAATACTAACAATACCTTACAAAGCCATCCACAACTTGACCCCCAGTTACATCACTAAAATAGTCTCAAAACACCAACCTAATCATTCTCTTCATTCCTCCCAAGACCTCCTGCTCTCCAGTTCCCTTGTCACCTCCTCCTATGCTCGCCTCCAGGACTTCTCCCATCCTCTGGAACTCCCTATAATAATCTGTCCAACTATCTCCAACTATATCCACTTTTAGGTGATCCCTGAAAATGTTTCTCTTTAGAGAAGCCTATCCTGCCTATCCTCTAACAAGCAGGGCTCTCTGATTGCTCTTGTATTGAATTGTATTGTCTGCCCTCACGTAGTAAAGCACTGCGCAAACTGTTAATGCTATATAAATCCTGTACAATGATAAAAAAATTATAATTTGGCGTCTGCGCATTAAGGCCCACATCTTTGCTGCCGCATATATGTGTTACATGGGTGGCAAGAGGTTAAATCCCATTTATTTGGTTTCTTGATTGTTTGAGTAAGTTAAGACTCTGTCCTGTTTCTATTGTTTCTGGGTTTCCAGATTTCAACTTCTCTTGGTGTGATTAGGGATTTCATCCCCTTTTAACACTTGGCTTTCTCTCCCATTTTAAATTGAAGCAGCAATTGTGTGGACGGGATGTGCAGGGGACTCTACGTGATAGTGCAATTCCTTTTTTTAATTAATGTGGATACTCAGATGTACATGCAAAATGATTATGATGTAAGTTTTGAATACCCTCAGTACTTTGTGTATGATTATCTAGCAATATCTGTTATGCCCTGTACACACGATCGGATTTTCCGACGGAAAATGTGTGATAGGACCTTGTTGTCGGAAATTCTGACCGTGTGTGGGCTCCATCACACATTTTCCATCGGATTTTCCGACACACAAAGTTTGAGAGCAGGATATAAAATTTTCCGACAACAAAATCCGTTGTCGGAAATTCCGATCGTGTGTACACAAATCCGACGGACAAAGTGCCACGCATGCTCAGAATAAATTAAGAGACGAAAGCTATTGGCTACTGCCCCGTTTATAGTCCCGACGTACATGCTTTACGTCACCGCGTTCAGAACGATCAGATTTTCCGATAACTTTGTGTGACCGTGTGTATGCAAAACAAGTTTGAGCCAACATCCGTCGGAAAAAATCCATGGACTTTGTTGTCAGAATGTCTGATCAATGTCCGACCGTGTGTACGGGGCATGAGGGTTTAATCATTCCTGATCATTCTGCATTTGAATTCTATAGATATTACATTCCCTGTGAAAACCCCTGATGAAGGAGACAGCATTCATCTCTGAAAGGTGTTGGGTTCAGGAAGCTATATCTTTTCTTTGCAATTTTTGTATCGATTGTATCCACGGCTATGTGCAATATATTATATGTGTTTTTCGATAAATATTCTATATTTTTCTATTATTGTTTGCCTACATGGTAGTGCCTCTAAAGTCCCACCCCTAGGGGGTTTTCTCTTTTTCCTGGTATATTTGGGATGTGGCACACCTCTCTTAGTTTCCCTATCAGATACCCTTTTCATCTGTTTCAGAATATATAACGGTTTAGCACATGTCATCTAGGTTTGTGTTACTAACCCACATACCATCAATAGGTCTGTGATTCTTCATAAAATTCCATATATGTTTCTTTACAGATATCACTCACAACAATCACTAAATGAATAGAGCATGTTCACTTTGCAAAGTTAATTTTCATTAGGCAAAGGAATTTTCTGTTAGGCTAGTGAAGGTTGGGAATTTGTGCTGATGTCAATCATCCAATCATGTGCAAGCAAAAATCCTGTTTTAAATCTTGCATGTTAATGCATATTCTTCAAAGTGAATTTTCACTGCATTTACCAAGCTAAATGAAAATTCCCTTAGCAAAGTGAACATGCTCAGTTTCTTTAGTAAATCAGGGTCACTGTATTTTCTTTTTTGTATTACCAATTCAGCTGTTTAAGGAAACATTTATCCTGCTGAGTCCAAAGCTTTTCTGTGACCAAATACTGGAAAAGGTCACCCCACACACTGCTTGTGGGTAGCAGAAATGCTGTTATGACCTACATCACTGCAGACCACTCATGCTTAGCCATCTGAACGCCAGGAAACACACTCTGTTCCTCATACTACTTTTGTTTTCATATCTATTTTATTTGAAGATTACATCCACTCAAAACTAAAAAAAAGCAGTTTGTGGACAGATGTCTGTGTGTTTAAGCACACTAAATATTTGACTGTTCAGCCTAAAGTCAAATGCAAAAAAAGAAGAAGAAAAAGCTATAGTATGTGTGTAGAGGTGAAAGTAATTTCACTAACATTCCACAGGTTCTTAAAGAAGAGCTCCAGGCCCCCCCCCCCCCCAAATAAAAGTCTGCAGCTACTAATACTGTAGCTGCTGACTTTTAATATTAGGGCACTTACCTGTTCAGGAATCCAGCGGTGTCCTCACCCGAGCTGATTTTTCAATCGGCTATCGAGTGCTGGCGCCGCCATTTTGACTAAGGGAAACCGGCAGTGTAGTCTTGCAGCTTCATAGCCTGTTTACTACTGTGCATGCGTGAAGCGGAGCCACCCCCCTCCCGCCAGAACACTCCAGCCAGCACTCTCAGCCACTGGCCTTGGACCAAAACCGGCCGAATGGCTGGCTTCTGTCGGACCGGCTGCCATACACATGGGCCGAATGTCGGCTGGTTTCTATGGCCAATGCCAGCCCGTGTGTACTAGGCTTAAGGGATCTGCATATATAGACAAGAATGTATGAAAAGAGGTAGACTGAAGTTTTGCCTTACAGGCTCTGTGAGCCTATAAGTAGCAGTAATCATCATATATTTAAAGTGACCTGAACAGCTATGCGCCACCCCTGGCAGCCATG
Source organism: Aquarana catesbeiana (assembly GCF_042186555.1). Taxonomy (NCBI): domain Eukaryota; kingdom Metazoa; phylum Chordata; class Amphibia; order Anura; family Ranidae; genus Aquarana; species Aquarana catesbeiana. The sequence goes on from NC_133326.1 coordinate 140,333,822, forward strand.
ACACCTTAGGCTATAGCCCCTGTGGTTTAGTAAGAAATGTGTCTCTAACCATGATTTTTTTTGTCATTTTGGACAGAGTAGGGAATGGTCAGTACTCCTGTCTATTTTTTTCCATCTGTGTCCCATTGGTGTTCCCTTAACCAACAGGAATTGAGAGGAAATCTCTCCAAAATGAGATTATTTCTCTATTAGACCGTTGTCATTGGCCAGCAACGTCTACATGGCATTGTGCTTGCAATGTTTACTGATGATGACAATGGTGGAACATGACTGAAAGAAAAGCAATGGTATGTCTGTTTCTAGGCTTCACTGAAACCGCATGTGACAAGGTGACAATGCAAGACAGTAATTGGGAGACATGGACAGAGCATTGTTTCTCCACAACAGGATGTGATTGGACAAGGACATTTATGGCAGAATTATCAGGTGTTGTTCTAATAAAAGATGCAGATTTAACGCAATTGAAAATCACTTTTAAAATTACATTAAAGATGAAACTTAAAACAGAAATTGCCCAAAGAATTTACAAATAATAAATGCAGCTTTTGCTGCACTGCCCATCTTCTGATTTAAAAGATGTTCAACATCATTCCATACACTTCCTTTGAGCCCAGACTGTCATGGACACATCCCGAGTACTGAAGAGACCTGTGCTCACACCACATCCAGCACTGTTCTTTGCAGCATTCAGGGCCACCTACCCACTGAAGGACAGAAGAAGAGGAAGAGAACCTTTTCTGTGACATAACTGGACAGAAGAGAACTGGAAAAAAGGTATCACTACAGAAAAAAAAACATATAGCAAGGGAAGCAGTGGGAAACCTGCTTAAACATATTAAATAGTATGTGAAATTTTAGTGATTGGATTTGGGTCTAGTTTAATTTTTTAACCATAGTTGATTCCATGAAGGTATTATGGGAAGTATTATAAATGTATGTAAATACATAAAGGTCGATCTCTCTGTGTTAGTCCTTCATTGGCAGTGTGCAGCACATTAGGTAGTTGTTTTATATATATATATATATATATATAATATGGTTGGTTGGATGGTTGGCTGAATATGGCTGGTTGCTATATCTCACACTACTCATAGGGAATATAAAACCAGGGAACTAGCCCATCCACATTTAGTTATTAGGTATATTGCTACATGAATTCAAATAGCTTTGTGCAGCCTCCTGCTTATATCATTCCTAGTCTAAGCTACTCAGAATTAAATGGGCAATAGGAAATAAAGTAATGAATGTAAGGTCAACAGCATAAAGAGTTACATTCCCTTAAGAAATCTAAATGCCTAAAATATCTACTGCATTTAGCATATTGAAAATACCATATGTTTAATCAAGTTACATTACTTAGCCTAACTGTATGTAAATCACTAAAAAACAGTTTTGGTGTTTGTGCCTTGCAATAAATTCAATATTAACTGGCTTCCTTTAAATGTTAGAAAATAATTTCTTTTTGTAGGGGGATTATTGCATTTGGTTGGTCATTGAGTCTGGGACTGATAATGTGTGGCTATGTTAATATAGTTTTCCACTAACCCCCTCATAGGTGGAGAGTTACATCCTACATCTAACAGTTCACAAGTAATGAATATACACATAGGCGTGCGCAGCCTATTGCATTAGGGTGTGCACCTCAAACCAAAACTCAAACACACGTGCGTCTATATATATATATATATATATATATCAATAAATAAATATAGAAAGAAGTGCTTATAGGATGCTATTAAGTTAACACGGCTGTACTATGGGTAGGTTACCCATGACATATCCTGGACTTCAGGTACAGAACATTGCATAGTGACTGGGAAACAAAGAGCATGTTGGCTTATATTCATGTGATGAGGAGAACATCCCTGAACATGGGAACAGTGATACACACTTCTTACTAGCTGTTCAATACAACAAATGAAAGAATTCAGAGGATAGATGAAAAGCACTACACCCCCCTCTCTCCCTGCCTGCTGCAGAGCCGCGCACACACTGCTAAAGTCTGTGCCCCCAACTCCCCCCTTACCAGTGACATTTCCTGAGTCCCAGCTAGAGTTGCCACCTCATCCCTTTAAACCCGAATACATATGAATTACACAGGTTCTGAGGCTAATTAAATGCGGATAAGGCACCAAGTGAGTTTAATTACCAACTTAATCAGCCACAGAACCTGTGTAATCAATATGTGTTCGGGTTTAAAGGGATGAGGTGGCAACTCTAGTCTCAGCGCATCCTCCTCACCTCAGGTTGTTGCGTTTTCCGCACTGCAGGGCGGAAGCTGGGAGGCGGGGCACTCGGAGGCGGAGCAGGGAGGAAAAGCTACCTCCTCCTCCTCTGCCTGAGACGGTCCTGGCAAATCATTTTCTCGGACAAAGGGCAGTGGTGGACTGGAAGCCCCGCGGTGGCAGCGGGCAGGTCATGTTTGAAAACAGTGGGGTTAATCCAGCCCCGATGCTACCTCTATAGTTGTGGCTATAGCATCCCTGACAGCAGGCGGCGGAGTGATATTCAGCTGTCAGGGATGCAGTAGCCGGAACTATAGAAGTAGCATTGGAAAATGCGGCTGCTTCCCTCCTCACTCCGCGTTTAATGTCTGCACTCACAGGAGTTATACAGCCAAATAAAAAACAGTCTCACTCGTATAGTCGCAGCGTTCCCATTGTCCATCAGCAGAGGTGCCAGAATGGAGATCCTGCCAGCAAAAAATCCCTGGGGTGTGCCTGGGCACCCCGTGCGTACACCTATGAATGTACAGACAGTCATGTCATCTCACTACTGACAAAAACTCTTATTGAAAATGCAACCCATTGCAGCACTATATGGTATTTAACAACCACAGAAAGTATTGTTAAATAGTGAAGCCATCAATTGTAGAGTAATAGTTTATCAGCTCCTTTGACAAGGGATCACCAGAGAAGAGCAGGTAAATTATTTCCAGTACTTAGTGTGTACACTAAGCAGCAACATTAGTTCCAATATAACCTTTTTTTACCGACCATAGGATATACCTTTGTTCCTTAACAACTACTTCTGCCTTTTCTGAATATAAAATTATCCAAAGCAGAGCTGTTTAGTTGGCACTCCATTGGCTAGATAGTCCCTCTGAGATTTAGTATGGCTGTGTTCCTGTATAAGTACGCAATAGTCTTCTATGTATTACATAATTATCATCAGGGTGTAACAGATAAACCCAGAACACGATACGTTTGGACAGGACTGATAAACAACGATCAGCTGAAGCTCTGGTGGCTGGTTACTTGGACTTACATTTGGGTGAGGCTTGTGTCCAATGAGCATTATCTAGAGTTAAGTTTTATTTACAGGTAGTATACTCAATTTTCTTTATAGTCATAGCAAATATATGATAATCCTCTAAAATATTTTTAAAAGACTTTAAATTATGTATTAGGTCAACCAATACATGGTACCATTAAAAAGTGGGGAAGAGTTAGAATTTGTTCAGTATTTTTTTAAATTCTAACTTTGACCCCATTGGGGAAATCACTTCCTGTCCTTGTGGTACCTGTACAAGAAAGAAAGATGTGGTTATCACTGTGGCAGGAAGGCCTAGATAACAATAAAAGATACAGTAGATACTATATATCAAAAGAGCTTGAGGTATCTCTTCAAAGAAAATCATAAGATGATTAACATAACTATACATAATATGAAAATTCAAAAGAGACCACAATAATATATTCAATAAAGCTTTATTTGGCAGATAACCAAAAGTTAAGTGCTTAGAGCCCAGTGGCATCTCCTTTACTTACCTATTTTGAAGCCACTCCAGTCCGGTCTTCAGCGGTTCTCTCTGTGTGCAAGAAAAAGCCAACAACAGCTAGGAAATACCTGGGAAGGGACATCACCCATAGACTTACTATAGGGCTTCTATTGTCGGCTGCCTCTCCTACACACTGAAGCCACCACTGACAGCTCAGCCTCAGACTGGAGCGGCTGCAAAATAGGTAAGTATAGCGATCTTTTCATTACAGGGCTAGAAAGATTAGTTCTCTCATAAGGTATTTTGATATATAGTATATACCAGTTGTAAATTCGGAGGCAAGGTATTCGCCTCCTATTTTTTTATTCCCCAGGGTACCTGTATATATCCTCGTTTTCTCTTCTAGTAACAATAACAATAGATATGCTGTGCTGCGCCCCTGAGTTGAGATACTTTACCATCAGGTCTCAGTCACAGCAGGACCAGCAGTCAGTTACACATACTGGGCATTATATAGCTATCTGTCCTCCATTAAAACCCGTGATCACAACATCTGGCGGAGGGAAGTCTTCCATTAATGACTTCCTCTGAGATTATGTAAGTTAATGCCAAGGGTGCAAAAGAAAGCTGATTCTGGAAGTTGTGAAAATGCGTGTCACAATGGACCACATCCTTTATGAACACCCACCTTTCTTCATGCCATCTAATAACTGCTGCAAAATGGCACACTTTGCAAGGCATAGTTTCTTTAGCTAACTAAAATATGTTCCTACCATGAAAGGGCCAGTTGGTTGTATTTATTCTCCCGGCCAAAGGCTCCCAGTCTTCCACTGAAGCCTCACAATATATTTTTTTATGAGAGTAATGGACCTGATCCACAGAAATTATGATAATTAAATTTAGAGAAAAAAGTTGGTTCTGCTACAGTTACACTTTGGTCAAAATTTGGAAATTAAACCTTAAGATGTATATTGGTAATATAGCTCAGCAGTTTATTTTTTCATCCAGATGTACTGCACCAGTCCACCCAATCCCTTGTCTGTAATCTTGTGATTCTTGAACATTAGTGCCTATCACACACAGAAAAAAAAAATCAGCACTAAGAAGTTTCCCACAGCCCTCAATCAGATTAAACCCTGCCTTGGAGGTTTGACTGTGATCGGTAACGGAAGCAGAGAAAGCGAGTAAGTTACATAACATAGGCTTCATCTACTGACCCTTTATAGTGGCCTGTTCTTCAAGATCATTCAGAGCTCAGATTAAGTTACACCAAATGAACTTTCTAACTTTAGTATAAGTCCTGTGTACTTGATACTAATAGTAGCTCAAGGAATTCTTTCACTTGTTGCACCTGCACTAAGTGAAATCTACAGTCTTCGGTCACTTGTTTAGCTACTTTAGGAGACAAACTCTCCTCCTCCAAGAGGACCTGTAATATGATGTAGTAGTGGGTAAGTTAAAGAGGTCCTTGAGTGCTTTTAATGTGTTTTAGATGTTTTTAGACTTTATATAGCAAGCAGTGGAATAATCAGTGCATGTGTGCTAAATACTGTTTCCTAGTTATACTGGAGGGCTGTCACCTGTCATCTACTTATACAACACAGAGAGTAGTAAGGTTGCATGTCACCAAAGCTCCACTAAAAGCCAATTCAAATCTGTGCTAATCAAAGAGAATGGAACATGGGACACTTTGGCAGGCACAAGTGGGCTATTCTTCCAGATCCTGTCCACTGGATGGATCAATTCTGGGTGGGCTTTAAAGGACCTAGCACACTCATAGTACACCTGCAGGAGGGCATTAAACCGGCAATTCAAGTGGATGATGATTTAATCTCAGTTTCAATTTAATTCTTCACTAATATGGTAAAAATATCAAGTTTATAATCCACTATTTTTAATTGACTCATTGAGTTGAAGAAATCCCAACTCACCGAGTATGGCGAAAAATCGTATTGTTTATCATTAGATTGCTTGATAGAGATCCTGCTTTCAAATGATGTCTATTCAATCACAATAGTTTTTTTTCAGTGCATTACATTATTATGTGTATGGCCAGCACAAAAAAAATCTGAACTTTATTTTTTTTCTATAGTTTCAGACATTATACTGCTGGTATTTACAAATACTGAGGTAATGATTTACTAAAGGAGTATTGACTGTTTACTTAGCAAAGTGAGCTTTAAAGTGGTTTCAAACCCTTACAACACACTTTGTGCTACAGGTAACCCTATAATAAGGCTTACCTGTAGCTACCCTGGATATCTCCTAAACCTGAATGGTTTAGGAGATATCCCCTGTATTTGCATGTGCCGACGTCATCGGCACATGCGCACTAAAGCAAACTGAAGCAATGGCACATACGTGCCTTTGCTTCAGTTAGACTGCGCTGTTATCGGCGGCTCCCGCACGTATGCGCGGGAGTGACGCCATCGCGGCTCTGGCCAATCACAGCGCCGGAGCCCGCGATACCTAGAAGAAACTCGGGGGTACGCGAGGGCTTCGATCTAAGGTAAGTAATACATAATGAGCTAGTATGCTATGCATACCAGCTCATTATGCCTTTGTCTTGCAGGTTTTTTTTTTTTTTTGCTAGGGTTTACAACCACTTTAACGTTTCAAGGGAATTTTTACTTAGCTTAGTGAATGAGATGAAGCTCTGCTGACTTCCATAATCCAATCATGTGCAGAGAAAAAAATCTATTATTTTATTTTCCTTGCACGTGATTGGTTATTCTTTGCAAATAATATTTTCACCACATTCACTGAGCTAAATTCCCTTTTACATACTGTACTCCTGTAGTAAATCAATCACAGAGCGTCTTAAGAGAGAGAGAATTGATTTGCAAATCTGGTGACTCTCATCTTTTTTAGCAAATCGCAAATTTTCAATTCGCCTAAATATGTGCATGCAGATTCATCATATCTGCAGGGAATGACATACCGTATTTTTCGCTCCATAAGACACACTTTTTTCCCCCCCAAAAAATGGGGGAAAATGTCTCTGCGTCTTATGGAGTGAATACTGACTAGGCACCGCCCCCCCGTGGCTGCCGCCGCCATGTTACAATACTGAGCCGGCAGCGGCGCGGCCGTTTCCAATGAGCGCCGGGCGATCTCCCACTGGGCCTGTCACTCAGCCACAGGCTGAAGACAGAGCAGCCCGAGCGGCTGAATGGAGTACAGCCACGGTGACCGCTTGGGCTGCTCTGTCTTGTAAGTCACAGGCGGAATGGATGCATACAGGAATGTCAGTCTGTGCAAGGTGGAGGTGGCACAGGTAAGGCTGCATTTCATGGCACTGGATCAGGCTGCATTTTATGGGCACTGGTAGAGCTGAATTTTATTGGCACAGGTCAGGCTGTCTTTAATTGGCACTGGTCAGGCTGCATTAAATTGGCACTGGTAAGGCTGCATTTCATTGGCACAGGTCAGGCTGCATTTCATGGGCACTGCTAAATATTTTAGTACACCATTTGGTTCAGAATATTTTTTTTCTTGTTTTCCGCCTCTAAAACCCAGTTGCGTCTTATGGTCAGATGCATCTTATGGAACGAAAAATACGGTAGCTCATAAATCAAGGTAGTAGGAATTCATGAACAACACAGATTACTAAAAGCAGGGTTTGTTTGTTTGAAAATGCTTTGAATGCTGAACAAAACCTCTTTAATGAGAACATCTAAATACAATCGGTTGTTAAGTATAATAAAATCAAGTTTCAGCACGTTTTACTCCAGGTAAAACAGGTAAGGTTGCTTCTCTCTTTCCCTTTTCTTTTCTCTCCTATCTGTAAGTCCATGAACAGTATTTATCACTCTGCAACCAGTTGGATTTCAGTTGCTTTTCTCATAGAGCACAGTGCAAATGAAGGCAAGGATCTGAAAGACTGACAGACAATAAAGTTACTATCACACATATGCTTTATATGAAATGCACGTGACGTTCATACTACATGACGTTCAGATAACTGTTTTTGGCTCTTCACACAAAATAATTTTGACCAAATATGATAATTGTGACTTGCACCTGCATTGGTGCAGAGAATATTTTTGTGTAGTTAACATTGTTAATTTTTGAATGTTAACATTTATTTGCCACTGCAGGCTCAACAAACTCTCCGGAACGCTAATATCATATTAGGACACCACAGTCCCAATGACTAACAGATCTAACACTACCAAAGCCCTGATGAAACAGGAGCCCCAACCACCCAAAACATATTGACATTGTTTTATGTCATATTTCATTTCATTAGTAATCTGGAATATGCAGTTCAGTTTTGGGCACCAGTTCACAAAAAAAGATATCGGGGAACTGGAGAGAGTGCAGAGAAGGGCAACCAAACTGATGAGAGGCATAGAGGAGCTCAGATATGAGGAAAGATTAGAGGAACTGAATTTATTCTCTCTTGAGAAGCGGAAATTAAGGGGGGATATGAACAACATGTATAAATACATAAGTGGTCCATATTGTGAACTTGGTATTGAGTTATTCACTTTAAGGTCATCACAGAGGACAAGGGGGCACACTTTACATTTGGAGGAAAAAAGCTTTACTATCCAAATACGGAAAGGCTTCTTCACAGTAAGAGCTGTGAAAATGTGGAATAGACTACCTCAAAAACCGGTTCTGGCCAGCTAAGTTGATTGCTTTAAAGGTCTGGATTCTTTCCTAAATGTACATAATATAACTGGATACTAATATTTATTGGTTGATTCAGAGAATATCTGATTGTGTCTTGGGGGATCAGGAAGGAATTTTTTCACCTGCTGGAGCAAATTGGATCATGCTTTTTTATGTTTTTTTTTTGCCTTCCTCTGGATCACTTGTGGGTATAGGATTGTGTATATAAGATTGTATGATTTTTTTCCATTTTATTAATCTAGATGGACTTGTCTTTTTTCAACCAGACTAACTATGTTACTATGTAACTATATACCACGGCACTAATGACACTCCTCACCTACCTCCACAATCTTCCTATCTCATGTGAGTATATGTGGGGATAGTTTACCACTGTCTCTTACATATTATGTAATTATTATTTTTCCTGTTTACATTATATTATACTGCCTTACCTATATTTCTCTCTCTCTCTATATATTTCTATATTACAAGTTTAGATGGACTCGCCCCTGAGGAAGTGTTTTTACCCATGAAACATGTCGGGCATACCTGGATGCGTCTTGTGTTTTATATAGATGTTCTATTTAATTTTTTAACACTCAGCTTGATGGTCACATAGAGCATGGAGGACGATACTTTATGCTACAACATGCAGTGTACTCTTATGATATGATCTATTTATAGGACAATGGTCTTCGATATATATTTTTTGTAAATTTATCAATTGTATTCAATATGTAAATTTATCAATTGTAATTCAATATGAGACTGTTTTTTACTGTCTAGATAATAAATACGCACATATATATATATATATATATATATATATATATATATATATATACATATTATTGACTAATTTTCTGGCCACACTGAACATGCCTCATTTAAAGTCC